>NC_080856.1:32902713-33552279 GCF_030435755.1 Ochotona princeps
CAAAAGCAGCCAGAATGACACTGGGTAAGCTCGCTTGGCCCTGGAGCCGCCTGCAGGCAGTTTAGGAATGTGTGTGTGTGGAGGAGGGGGTGGAGAAGGGAGTTAGAAGGTGTTAGTGAGCTGCTTGGTGCTGGAGTCAATGGCGAGCGGGTTGGCAAGGGCTCAGGGGGGTGCAGTCCAAACTGCCCTGTCCTTGAAACAATGAGCTCAGGAGAGCCGGCCTGCCCTTGTAGCAGCCCACCAGTTGCCAGGGCGATGGACTGTGGCGGGCCCTGTACTTGCTAGTACATACAAGAATCTGGTCTGGGAACACCTCAGAGTTTCTTTTTGGGATCCCCCAATTGAAATGCCAGACTCAGAACCCTAACCAAGAAAAGACAGTAGACAGAACAGATCAATCCACCACCTCAGCTATATGTTGGCAGCGAAATATGGGACAAATGGAGACTTTATGATGGACTATGTCAATCAGTGGATTCTCCAACAACCTCATGGTGCCTGGAGTGGAGAGACTGGCAGTGATTCATAACTGGTGAACTACCAAAACCACTTGAACAGGCTCGGCGGCATGGCCTAATGGCTAAAGTCCTCGCCTTGAGCATGCCAGGATCCCATATGGGCACCAGTTCTAATCCCGGCAGCTCCACTCCCCATTCAGCTCCCTGCTTGTGGCCTGGGAAAGCAGTTGAGGATGGCCCAAAGCTTTGGGACCCTGCACCTGCATGGGAGATCTGGAAGAAGTTCCTGGTCCTGGCTCGGGATTGGTGAAGTACCGGCCGTTGTGATCACTTGGGGAGTAAATCATTGGACAGAAGATCTTAATCTCTTTTTCTCCTTCTCTCTGCATATCTGACTTTGTAATAAAAATAAATGAATCTTAAAAAAAAAAAAAAACTTGAGCAAGGAGCTCAGAGCATGCCCCACATTGGGGACCTTGCATGGGTGGGACACTGGGTGGGGCTTCTCCCTCAATATTCCCTTTACCTCAGATATATGAAGGAAATAATAGAGAAATAATAGTCTTACCCACTTCCCTGTAGCCCTTGTACCTTTTTACCCTAAGTAACAACTTAAAGATTGTCAAAAATATAATTTAAAAAATTATATAAAAAAATTGGTAGCTTTAGAAGTAAAAAGTCTTTTTTCTATGCTCTTTTTTTAATTAGACACATCTACTAACACAAACTGAGAGATCTCACTGTCAGGTCTTAGTGTGATAGCGTGGCAGTCACTTTCATGACTTGCTTACTAAGCTTTACAGACTGAGAGTGGAACTTTGCATTTTTTTAAACACTTACAGGCAACACTGACTAGATTTGTACTGGATTTTCATTTGCTTTAGGAGAACTACGCAGCCAAACATGGTTTAGATGTTCTTTTCAGTGTGTTTTTTTTTTTTTTCAGTTGACAACTTCAAAAATCAGACTTAAAAGACTTTGCTTTTTGACTTTTATCCCAATGGTGCTGTTTTGTCTTGGAATACTATTTTAGAAATGAAACTTAGTGGAAATGGTATTTTGGAATCTATGAGTGTTAAATGTGGCTCATAATTTTGGTAACATCATGTGATGCTAACTTGCATATTACACACTTAAGAGACACAATCTCAAAGTATCAACCTGTGATGTAATTTGATGAAAAGAAGGCGGGGAAAGATGACTGACCGTGGAAAGTTGGTATTTCTGAGTCTGTGATGAGATAGGGACAGAATGAATCAGAGGAGAGAGCAGGAAGTGCAGAATTGCAAGGAAAAGTGTCCGAAGCTCCGTGGGGTTTGGGAATGCGGGGGAGGGAACAACTTTCACCCAGGCAAGAGAGCACTGTGGGAAAAACCTCTGAAAGACAGCAACATGCAGCCTGAGGTGATGGAAATGAGTACCAGGGCCAAACAGGGACTCAGTCAATACCTTGTGGTGGGCCCAATGCCGTGGCCTAGCAGCTACAATCCTCACCTTGAAAGTGCCAGGATTCCATATGGGCACCGGTTCTAATCTCAGCATATCCACTTCTCATCCAGCTCCCTGCCTGTGGTGAGGACGGCCAAAAGCTCCTGGCTTCAGATTGGCACTGAACCAGCCGTTGTTGTCACTTGGGGAGTGAATCATCAGACAGAAGATCTTCCTGTCTCTCCTCCTCTCTGTATATCTGACTGTAATGGAAATAAATAAAATCTTTTTTTTTAAAGATTTATCCATTTTTATTATAAAGTCAGATATACACAGAGGAGGAGAGACGGAGAGGAAGATCTTCCATCTCATGATTCACTCCCCACGTGAGCTGCAACAGCCGGTGCTGTGCTGACCCGAAGCCGGGAACCAGGAACCTCTTCCAGGTCTCTTACGTGGGTGCAGAGTCCCAAAGCTTTGGGCCATCCTCGGCTGCATTTCCACGCCACAAGCAGGGAGCAGTATAGGCTGGGAAATGGAGCAGCTGGGATTAGAACCGGCACCCATATGGGATCCTATGGTGTTCAAGGTGAGGACTTTAGCCGCTAGGCCACTGTGCCAGGCCTGGAAATAAATAAAATCATAAAAAAAAAAAAACCTTGTGGCGAGTCACAAATTGATTCAGGGAAGACGCCAGTGGGAATCCTGGCTGACCCATAAGAGATGGATGGAGGTAGAAGGACTCTTAGAACAGAACACAGATGAGATTAAAAAAAAAAAAAAAGAAAATGGCTCAGGTAGTGAAGGAATAGATATACATTGTCATAATCTGATTCTTTTCTATTTTAGTTGCATTTTTAAAAAAGATTTATTTTTTTATTGGAAAGTTAGATATACAGAGAGGAAGAGAGTCAGAGAGGAAAATCTTCTGTCTGATCATTCAGTCCCCAAGTGGCTGCAACGGCCAGTGCTGTGCCGATCTGAGGCCAGGAGCCAGGAACTTCTTCAGGTCTCTCACAAAGGTGCAGGGTCCCAAGAGCTTGAACTGTCCTCGACTGCTTGCCCAGGCCACAAACAGGGAGCTGGATGTTAAGTGGAACTGCTGGGATTAAAAGCGGCTCCCATACATGATCCCAGCAAGTTCAAGGGGAGGACCTTAGGCACTAGGCCATAGTGTAGGGCCCAAACCCATTGTTTTTTATGACAATACTTTGTAATTTTCCAAGGTCTCATTTCAATTAGCATTTGAGTCAGCACAAGGTCATTTATCCTTAGGTGCCTTTAAAATGTATTTATTTATTTGGAAAGAGTTAGGCAGAGACAAAAAAGGACAGAAACAGAGAGAAAGCTTCTATCTGGTGGTTCCTGCTCCCAAATGATTAAAATTCTCAAGGCTGGACAGGGCAAGGCCAGGAGCCAGGCCCTGATGGAATATTCCTCAAACTGCATTAATAATAGTTAGTATGAATATTTTTTAAAGATTTATTTATTTTATTTCAAAGTCAGATACACAGAGAGGAGGAGAAACAGAGAGGAAGTTCCTCCATCCGATGATTCACTCCGCAAGTGAGCCGCAATGGCTGGTGCTGCGTCGATCCAAAGCAGGGAACCAGGAACCTCCTCCGGTCTCCCACGCGGGTGCAGGGTCCCAAGGCCTTGGGCCATCCTCGACTGTTTTTCCAGGCCACAAACAGGGAGCTGGATGGGAAGTGGAGCTGCCGGGATCAGAACCGGCGCCCATATGGGATCCCGGGGCTTTCAAGGCGAGGACTTAAGCCGATATGCCATGCCGCTGGGTCCTAGTATGAATATTTTTAACTGTTAATAGTCAGTATCAGTGGTTATATTTTATGCTTTTATTTGAATGAAACAATTTATTACTAAACAATTTTCTCCAAGGAAAGCATATTTACTAGGTTATTTCAGAAGCCAATAGGAACTAATATGACGTCTTGGATGCAAGGACCCAGCCTGTGTGTGTCTAGGTGTGACTGACGTTCCAAGGGTGGGGTGTGGAGGGTGGAGTGCCCTTCCTTGAGTGCTCACCCAGCCGGGCTTCCTAAGGGACCCTGGACAACAGAATACTGGATAATGCAACACTGGGCTGAGCCCTGAGTGACCCCCGTCACAAGCTTTGATTGGGTACAAGCACTGGTTTCTGCACCGGGAGCAAGCAAATTGGATGCCAGAGCAGCAATGATTCAGCTGTTTGTCTTGGCCTGTGAAAACATCACACCAAGGGCCCAGTGCAGAAGCCCAGGGGCTAAAAGTCCTTGCCTTGCAAGCACCAGGATCCCATATGGGCGTGGTTTTGTGACTCCACAGCCCCACTTGCCATCCAGCTCCCTGGTCCTGGCCTGGGAAAGCAGTCAAGGCCAGTCCAAAGCCTTGGGACCCTGCACCTGTGTGGGAGACACGAGAGGTGCTCGTGCCTCCTGGCTTCAGATGGGGTCAGCTGGGGTGGTTGCGGCTGCTTTGGGAGTGAATGATCAGACAGAAGATCTTCCAGTCTCTCCTCCCCTCTGTACATCTGCCGTTCAAGAAAAATAAGTAAATCTTAAAAAAGAGAAAAATTCTCACTTTTCTATAGCCCTTGAACCTTTTCACCCTAATTAACTATGTAAAGATTGTCAAAACTATAATAACATTAATAGAAACATTCCCCAGTATATTAAAAAAAGAGAGAAAAATTCAATGTGGTGGGCACAAAAGATCACCACAGAGCCCTTGGCACTTGCTCTCTGTTTAGTCCACATTTTCTTTCTGTGTTCAATAGAACAGCCTTGTCCCTGCTCCCTCGGGGGAAGCGCATCTGCCCAGGTCCGCTGTGCAGGCTGTCCTCCAGGTGACCAACGTGTGAGCCTGTTGTTCTGGAAGGTCTTCAGGTGAGCCTGCTCTCCTTCAGTGCGTTGATGGTCCCGTAATGGGGTGATAGACGCTGGGAGTGTTTCCTGGTGTCACCTCAAAGATTGGAATGTACTGGGTGGGATCCAAATTTCACCCCAGGGCTGAAGAGGGAACTGAACCTAGATGACAGGTGGAGAAGGGTGGAAACTTGAACTTCAGTCTAAATCATGGGATTATCAAAATGACTCCATGCAAGCCCTTCCCAGGTGATCTGATTATGTTAATAGGCTCCAGGGAACACATTCCAATCCAATGAGTTCACTGTTGACAGGCCCTGGGGGTTTCTCAAATGAACTCACAGGGCAATATCTCTTTCTACACAAACTACTTCAAGGTGAAAAATACCGGGGATGGGGGTGAAGCTATTCGCAGCACAGGGATGAAAGGCATAAACAGATGCAGGGAGTGGGACACCCCCGGGTGTGCGTTGGATGGTGCCTAAGAGTGACCAATCAGAAGAGCAACTGCGTGTGGGATGAGTCTAGGCGGCAGTTAGGCTGTCAGTTGACAGGAAGCACCGCCTCTTCCGCTAAGCCCTGCCCACCTCAGATACTTAAGGCCCTTGCCAAGGCAATGAGCTGGGATTCTCTCTGAGGAAAGTGAACTGCACAGCAGGTTTCTGCGCTGCACAGCTTCCCCGAGCATCCTGCGAGCATCCTGCGACTTTGAATCGTGACACGGATCGACAGAGCACTTGGGTGAGTGGGCCTGTCTTTTGTGTTCTGGATATTCCCGCGTTTTTGAGAGAGGCTCTCCAATAAACTTCAACCAAATAACAACACACACAAAACCACACCCAAACACACAACCAACACACACACACAACCAAAACAAACACACAGTCAACAAACACACACACACATACACACACATACACACACACATACACAGCCTGTCTGTATCCCACCACAGCCCAAAACCGGTAGCCACAGGCTCAAAAATCTTTTCACGCCCCTTACTTGTAGATTTGAACACAGGCCAGGGAATTGCAGCTTACTTCCTATAATGTCTTTCTCAATGAAAACTAGGAATCACTCTAGTTTTTCTGAAGGCTCATCCAGGCCTGACTCCCCAGATATTAGAACAGAATCGCCAACAGGATATTTCGAATATCCCAGTGACGCCAACACTGTGCGAACACCCTCCACAGGGAGCACAAAACCTGACGCCAATTCCCTAATGCCTTCACGCCACAGGTCATTGGCACCAACACAACCATGCTCATCGATGCATCATACTTTATCTTTTGGAATCTCCTCCCCTAGGACAACCAATAGTGCATTATCATTCCAAGGTTACAATGTGGCACCTAGCTACTCCCAAACTATGCCCACACCCCTTCAGCCTGAGTCAGACAACCCACGCCATAGGATTCCTGCCAACTCAGGGAACTTAAGATCTCCCAGTCCCATGTGCCTCACTCTCTCTTCCATCTCGTCCTGCTCCTTGAGTAGCAGTTGTATCATTGTGGGGGAATCAGCCCCCCTGAATGAGGGAGCTCCTAGTGTGGCAGGAAATTCACCCTGTTCCTCCCCCATGAACCCTCTCCCACCACTGTCTCCTCAGTCTCCCAGCTACTCGCCTACCGTCCCGAGATGTCCCCGTCAGGACACCAAGCAGAGGCAGTTCTGCCTTGAGGAGAGGCCAGGCTCAGTGGGAGCAGTAGACTTGGCCCTCATGTCTTCCATGGAGGAGACTGGGGTTCCATCTGAATGTTCTTCTGAAGGCTCACCAGAGACTGACTCTACAGTCTTCAACCCACCTGAATCCCCTCACAATCCTTCCTTGCATCCCAGCAACCCCTTCACCATTCCAGAATCCCCATTGGGAATTCCCACATCTGCCGCCATTTCTCTAATGGCTTCACACCACCCATCATTGGCACCAACACGACCAAGCACATCTATTCAAAATTTTCCCCCTTCTGGCACCTCCTCCCCTAGGACAACCAATTCTGCAGTGTCATCCGGT
Source organism: Ochotona princeps (assembly GCF_030435755.1). Lineage (NCBI taxonomy): Eukaryota > Metazoa > Chordata > Mammalia > Lagomorpha > Ochotonidae > Ochotona > Ochotona princeps. Next base: position 32,909,478 of record NC_080856.1, read on the forward strand.
AGCCATAACGTGGCACCTAGCTACTCTCCAACTATGCCCACACCCCTTCAGCCTGAGTCAGACAACCCACGCCATAGGATTCCTGCCAACTCAGGAAACTTAAGATCTCCCAGTCCCATGTGCCTCACTCTCTCTTCCATCTCGTCCTGCTCCTTGAGTAGCAGTTGTATCATTGTGGGGGAATCAGCCCCCCTGAATGAGGGAGCTCCTAGTGTGGCAGGAAATTCACCCTGTTCCTCCCCCATGAACCCTCTCCCACCACTGTCTCCTCAGTCTCCCAGCTACTCGCCTACCGTCCCGAGATTTCTCCATCAGGACACCAAGCAGAGGCAGTTCTGCCTTGAGGAGAGGCCAGGCTCAGTGGGAGCAGTAGACTTGGCCCTCATGTCTTCCATGGAGGAGACTGGGGTTCCATCTGAATGTTCTTCTGAAGGCACACTAGAGCCTCACTCCCTAGTGTTTACTTCTGCCTCCTCTGTCTATGCCCCCTGTTCCAGTGCCCCATCTTCATTTGAACCCCGTTGTTCCTCTCCTTTTGCTCCTGGTCCATCACTGCCATCCCTCCTTCTATCTCCCATTTCACACTGCTCTACCCCAAGTGACTGTATGGTTGAGGAGAAGTTTGCTCTCCTGTCTCAGGGACCTGCTCTTTTCTCAGGCTTTTCAGATGGTTCTTCCACTATCCCCACTATCCCAGCATTCCCAAACCTTAATCCCCTTGCTAATTCAACTAGCTATGCCCCAACAGCCCATGGATTTCCACCTGAGTCAGAACACCAGTTTCACGGATCTGCTTTTGAGTCAGGGCCTTCAAGAGCTCCCTGTCCTGTGTCCCTCAGTGTCTCTTCTATCTCATCCTCTTCATTGCCCACCAACATGACAGATGAGCGGGAGTCAGCCCTCCAGACTCAGGGAATTTCTGGTGTTTCCAGAACTTCACAATGTTCCTCTCCCCCGACTGTCATCACATCACACCCATCTCTCCGTCTTTCCTCCAACTCCTCTTGCACTTCCCCCACTGGCCGCACAATTCTGAGTGAATCAGCCCTGCTGAACTCAAGAAGACTCAGTTCTGCAGGAACTTTAGGCCCCTCCTCCCCATTGTCTGCCCTCACATCTCCAGCTCTCAGAGAATCTTCCATGTCCCTTAGCAACTCCCCAAGTGACCCCATGTGGACCATGGCTTCCAACCTCCAGGCACAGGCTACACTCTCCTCTCCTCATTTCCTAAGGGAGACTGCCCACCTGACAGGGCCGATACCTGCACCCCTGCAGGCCACTCTCACTTGCTTTGCCACATCCACTCCTTCTTACCCCAGAGTCCCTGGAGACTCTGCCATACCCCACCTCTATGCTCAGATTCATCCATCTCATGGATTGCTTCTTGAGAGAGCCACACACACCCACAACCCCAGTCCCAGTCTTCCCTGCAACAGAGACCATTTCAGTGGTGGCCCTCACACTCACAGCTGCCCTTCCACTTGTTACTGTCATGGGGTGGCTCGCAGAAGAGGTGCTGGTAGCAGGCACCCTCATCACCTTGGCCGCTATGCTCCTTGAGCACCCAGGGTCATCTCCCTAGCTAATGGCTGCCAGTGCCCATGCAGCCAGCAAGCCCCAATTGCCTTCATGCCTGCAGGCTACCCTGCCAGTGTCATGGCTGGCTTTATCCTCTTTGGCTGGCACTGACACTGAAGGAGGAGCTCCAGCAGAAGATCTCTGCTTGAGAAAGGTGATCCTGTCCCCACTTATCATGCTTCTTTCATTTACATGATGTATGTTTCCTTTCTGGCTTCAGCAGAAATGACAGGGTTCACAACATTCCAATCCTGTTCTTGCTGTCATTGGGCAAGACTCTATTGGGTCCTGTGGTGTGATCATGTTAAGTTCTGTTTTGAATTACACCTGTGCCAGGTGGACTAGTACTCTTGGGGTTCTCGTGGATGATTTTTGTGTAAATTGATGAGGAAGTCTGTGCATTGATTTTCTCTGTGCAGACTGATACCGTCTTGCAGTTTTTGTCTTTTATGGATGGATATGTTAGATTCATTGGGTTTGTGATGCTAAATCCACTTTGAAATTGGAGGTCATATCCTAGACGGTCTTGCTTTACCTCTGCATGCCGTACAGAGGAGCGCTACACACTGATTCCGATTTGGAAGTCCTGATTGCCAGCAGTGCAGAGGAGCTCATGCTGAAAGACCTCTCAACCCCAAACTACAGAAACGTGTGGTGTATATGTTGGCATGATTACAGAGAAAGATACCCATCCCTCTCTAAGTCTGGCAATCTAAGTATCCATCTTGAAATTCCTTTAGAGTAGAATGAGTTTTTCATGTCAGAATCAAGGAGAAATGATGGAATAAGACATGACTTGCAAATTTGTTTTCTGAATAATTAACTGAGAACGTAAGAATTTAACTTTTGTGTATGAACAACCTAGGAAAACATTGACCAAAGTATCCAATGTTTTCTACAGATTTTAAGACTTGAGTACATGTATGGGAAACATGTATCTCTTAGATTTATGCATTTGAATGATATATGCACTAAGTAAAAAATGATAGATCAACATGGTATATTTTCAGTTACAAATTTTATCAAACATATGTAGAAGCTAAATTGGATTTGATATTGAATGTGTAACACAAAAGTATGTTGTTTCCCCGGTAAACTAGATCACGAATGTGTAAATGACCTAAAAACATTTTGATTTCTTTCTACCATATGTCCAAAACAGCCTATATGTCACATGAATTACAAACATATTGAGCTATGTAGCAGTTTTAATTTTTTTTAATCTATTTTATTGTATTGTTGTGGACAATCTTTATAGTTAATTACAGTTAAAGAAAAAAAAAAGGTTCAGGGGGATAGGGAAGTGGGTAGCAGTTTTAATTTTTGAGTGTTCTTTTTTCAGCCAATTAGAATGTGTTCCTTCAATAAATTTTACCTTGTAGCAACACAGTAAGCACACATACAATACACATGATATGACAGAACAAGTAGTTTTTGTAGTATATATATTTTTAAGTCTTTAGTTGTTTAGCTGATGTTTGAAAATAACCACCAGTTGACACTGCTTTTATTAATGTGAATTAGCCCTATTTAAATGGTTGTGTGTTTTTAAGAAGAGTACAGAACTTCAATTCACAAACACTTTAAGCAGCCATGACTGAAGCATAAACTCATGAACCAACAACAGGAGGGAAGCGTTGACTCCATAGAGCGTTTTGAATGCAGCTGTAGGCTTTGAAAGCCACTTGCACTATTTTGACCTCAGGGCCTTTGTTTTTTTATTAAGACAGCAACTAAAGCTGACAGCAATGCATGACCGTCAGACTTTTTGACATTTGGACATTTGTATCAGAATGTTTCATATCAGTATAAGTTAAAATGTGCCCCCACCTGGCATCTGGGCAGTACCTTTGGTATAATCCCAACTGCCTGTTCGTGAATTTTCTCAACAGGCTGGGAAATACAGCCTTGGGTTGTATTTGGCCTTGTCTTACAACTTTTGTTGAAGTTTGATTGCAAACTTTGTGATTTTTTTTCTGACTAGCTTGTATAATATTTTTAGTTGTCTTAAACTGAATAGAATTATTTTGAAAATATTCAGTTATTTGAACGAGAGAGATTTCTCTCATAGGCTGGTTCACTCTTCAGATGCTTGCTACAGTGAGAGTTGCTCCTAGCTGGGAGCAGGGGTATTAGGGACCCATAGATTGGAGCGGGACTGGCTGCCTCCCACAGGGCACATTAGCAGGAAGCTGGAATTAGGCCTGCACCAGGAATACAGCCCAGTTCCTCTGATTTGGATGCACATATCAAATGGCACCATAACTTCTGTGCCAAATACCTACCATTGCTCCGACCCTCACATTAGCCAAATGCATACATGTTTGTCATGCTATTGGTAGTGACTTTTCCATGTAATGAATGTGCTTGCTTTTTGCCAGTTTGGGCATTATATTTCTTTAAAGGTGATCTGTCAGCTTTTGAATTTGTTTTGTAAATGCAGTCTTTATTTGCACTTGTGGAAAATATTTACATTTATCATGCTTTTTTCTGAGTTGTTCTCTACTATGTGTTTAAACCGTCATGTCCATTTAACACATTTGATTGATTGTTTTGGTGATTTCATTTTTTTCTGAAACATAATGTTTGCAAAAATTGTCCTTCATTTCTGTACTATCATTGAAATATCATATTTATTTAAATCTTTATTCATAGCAAATTAGCAGGTTTTGGCTATCCAACAAATAAGGGCCTAGATAAAGCATAAAAGATTGTCTTTTTTCATTATTATTTTTTGATGATATTGACAGAGTTGATCAGGGTGGAAAGTCTCAATTGTTAGGAGAAAGTGGGTGATACCATTGTTTCCAGAGTTTCTTTTTCTTCTTGCTGCATCTGGCAGTAGAGAGCAGACCATGGGATAAGCCATACCTAGCCTCCCAAATGCCTTAGAACTCAGGAATGGGTAGCAGCCACCGCTTGTCACCCAAGGGTCCCTGATGTGGTGTGATGTTCTAGGCAAACATCCCTTCATACCTTGTCTCAGAAATGCTCTAGGTAAAACCAACTCATCCATGTCACATGCAAAAGAACTTTTTGAACTCAAGTCTCACATCAATCGTGAAGCAAAGCATATTTCTTTTCTTAAAATATATTTTTCTTTGATTTTTAAATTATATGGTACAGTTTCATATAGACTGTGATTATCCTCTACCAAACTCCCACCTCCTGACAGATTTCTCCCATTTTACTACAATGATGTAGTCCTTCAGAAGGAATCATCATTCTATCAGTCTCTTATTTAAGTGTACCCCGACATTGTTGGTACAGGCAATGTCAGACAGTCCGGCATCTCATTGTCTACACATGTCCAACAGTTTCACTGGGAATCCATGTCTCGTTTGGAAGCAGGAATGCACGGTTATTCAGTGGCACGTTTTTTCATGGCGCTGTTATTTGTTGTTGTTGTTATTTGTTGTGGCTGGTGTTCTAGCTCATACCAATTGTTGACTTGTTTCATGACTTCTCAATTATGGAAATGTATAGTGATGGAGTACTGGGCTCTACCATATCCAGATGTGGGGGTATAATGCAAAGTAAATTTCAACCCATGATTTTCAGTTGGTTGTGGCTGTACTGCTTAGGCTCCTCCCATGGTGTTTTTGGTAGATAGGTTGGGTGTCTTTCAGTTCAGATCCTTTCACGTGTAGGCTCGTCAACTGTCAGGGCAAGGTCATAGTTCTTCTGCAGCTCAGTATTTGCTAAGTGAGTGCTTTATAATAGTGTTCAAACAGTTTTCAGAAGGTATCACCTTTTTTTAAACTTTCTAAAAAATGATGAAAATCTCAGTTTGGAGACATTTTATTAAGAAATTGATTAAAAGTTCTGAAAATGATCCCTTCCTTTAAATACATTAATATACCACAAAGCAGCCTCTTACAAACTCCAGAGATCCATGCGTGTGTTCCCTATTATATAGATCTCATCAGAGCTTGCTAAACATGATCTCAACAATCTGAAATAGTCATCAAGGACTTTTATTTTAGAAAGAGGCAGCTCTGGACTGAAATACAATTCAAAAAAAAATACTGAATTAGATATTTGTGGAAGCACTATGTTTGCTTCAGTAAACATAAAAGAAATAGCAGCACTTGGTCAAGTTAGTTTTCAATTTTAGAAAACTAACACTTTAACAATATACATTACACACTACCATGCTGTTGAGTGTAATAACATTCATACTATCACCCATGGGCCCAGCTCCTCCTCCCACTTCCCCACCAGCACCAGAGTCTGGAACCAGGGCACTGGCCTGCCCCTCCCCCACTCCTGCTCCTGCCTTTTCCCTCTCCTGCTCTGCTGTTTTAACCTTTTTTTTCTCCCGGGGAGGGGTGTTAGGGGGGTAAACTAATGAACATCTCTAAAGGAGGGGAAAAAAAAAAGAGCAAAATGCCTGAGGGGGGGGGGGAAAACCTAACTTGTAACAAGTTCACAGCAATAAACCTTTTTTTAAATGATTTTTTTTTTTTACTTTTATTGGAAGGTCAGATACACAGAGAGGAGGAGAGACAGGAAGATATTCCACCTGATGATTCACTCCCCAAGTGACTGCAGTGGCAACAGCTGGTGCTGTACCGATCTGAAGCTAGGAGCCAGGAACCTCCTCCAGCTCTCCCACGCGGGTACAGTGTCCCAAATCTTTGGGCCATTCTCCACTACCTTCTCAGGCCACAAGCAGGGAACTTGATGGGAAATGAAGCTGCTGGAATTAGAACTGGCGCCCATATGGGATAGTGGCACATTCATTGCAAGGACCATAACTGCTAGGCCACTCTGCCTGGCCCAGCAATAAGCTTTTTCTCTCAAGATTTTGAATTGACCTGGTTTAACATAACTCTTCAGTTACTAATTTCAAGCAAGGATTACATTGCTGAGCTTGGTTCCAAAATGTGTGTGTGTGTGTGGTGCCAAACAGAGTGTGTCTCAACATTTGTCTTTTGAAAAAGTTTGAAATTGTCATCATGTGTTATTATCTGTGTTTATTGATCAAAACATGTTTTTGATCTTGTCAATTAACTTTTAGAGTTCTTGTTAGAGCGTTCTTTCCTTGTTTCAAATGTACAGCTGACTTCGCACCTTTGGTAAATGTTTTTAGAGTTTTTATTTGACAGTTTTCACTTGACAATGTTATGTAATTAATCTGGTGTTTCCAACCCCTTTCTTCACCCCTCCTCTTGTCTCTCTCTCTGACACTGAGGACTCAGAGTGCACAGTTTGATCTCCAGACCTTAACAGTGTGGCTAAATTATTACCCTAATCATCTCCTCATGGACATCACCTTAAAGCTGTCAGCATGTGTCCATGACTACAAATTTCTAGCTCAGTGCATTAAAGAATTTAGGGATAGAATTGAACATCCCCTGGGCTGACACCCCAAGGCTGCCTCTGTGGCCCACTTCAACCAGGGCCCAGGGGAAGAGCAGTGAGCTAGACAACAGGAGGCCTGTTCATGTGGCTTTATCCAGTAACCTGTCTCAGGGAGACCCAGCAAGGCCAGTCCACCCTCAAGTTGCACCTGCTTGCAACTTGGGAGGCCAGAAGACTGGGCAACCAGCTATCAATCATAGAAGTGGCTTTCAAAGCATCTTGTCAGCTCTGCCAAGAGCCAAGCCACTAATAATGGGACTTTCCTGGGGGTCAAAAAAGCCCTGGGTCAGGACCATGGTTGGCCACCAGCTAGAAAGCCCTTCACTCTGCCCAGCCCCTGAAGTGTTCATTGCCATGGAGAAACAGCCTACAGTCAACAGCATCACAGGTAAAGCTGTATATTCCATCCAGAGTCACCATCTGTTCTGTATCAGCCTCCCTTTCAAGGCCAGCTCTCCTCTGTCCAGCCAGGCAATGGGAGTCAACGGGAGGTCTCCCCATGGAGTTTCACACTTCCTTTATGTCATCTCTTCCAGCACCCACATGAAGAGATAGATGGTCCTGAGCCTCTCACATGCCTAACCAACTTCAGAATTTTCCTTGGGTGCATCTAGACTTAAAACTCAAGTGCACATGTATGTGAGAAATCAGAATCAGTGTTTGCTAGCTCTCACTGCAGCCTTGGATGTCACTGTCAACTGGAGCCCTGGCCTTAGCATAGGCCCTTACTTTGCTCCTGCTAAGCTCAGAAAGACCAAAGCAATCACCCTAGCTCTTGCTGGCAGCCAGAGTTCCCCTGAGCAGGTGGAGAAAAAGAGCATAGGACCAACAGCAGGCTAGTTTATCTCCACTAGAATACTGACAGAAACACTTCTCTTTCCCACAACCATATATATTATTGTATTGCTTCTTTTTATATCTTGTTTCTTTCTTAAAGCCTTACTAGACAGTCTTTACCAGTCATTCACACATGTTGCAGCCCAAGTCTCACCACTAAGATCATACAACAAAAGGCTGGGATGTTGGGACTGAGTAAAAGTGACCCTAGTTTCCTGCCCGCTCAGAAGGTCAACACTTGCCACAATGATCCATCTGCCAGCACAGAGGCACCCCAAGAAGCTCCTCAAGACCCACCCTCAGAGACTGCATATCCCAGTGAGCTTCAAGAGGAACTCTAGCCATCCTTTCAAAGGGACTTTTGATGATTAACCCCTTCCTTCACTCTTGTGTCACCACTCAATGTCTAGCCAAACCATTAATCAGTTTCTTTTGCAGGGCTAGCAGCCTCCCATTCTTCCCCCACCAAACTGAAACCACCACCAAGAGAACACCGTGCCCAAACTCGGCTTGAAGAATCAAACGGGAGGGCCCGGCGGCGTGGCCTAGCGGCTGGGGTCCTCGCCTTGGAAGCCCCGGGATCCCATGTGGGCGCCGGTTCTAGTCCCGGCAGCTCCACTTCCCATCCAGCTCCCTGCTTGTGGCCTGGGAAGGCAGTTGAGGACGGCCCAATGCATTGGGACCCTGCACCCGCGTGGGATACCCGGAGGAGGTTCCAGGTTCCCGGCTTCGGATCGGCGCGCACCGGCCCGGTGCGGCTCACTTGGGGAGTGAATCATCGGACGGAGGATCTTCCTCTCTGTCTCTCTTCTGTGTATATCTGGATGTAATAAAATGAATAAATCTAAAAAAAAAAAAAAAAAAAGAATCAAACGGGAGAAATGTCCTCGACTCCTACTGACCTCCACAGTCACCTGACCTCACTCTTTGTGGACTGTGGGTGGCAGCTCAATGTGGGGCCCTGACAGTTGCTGCTACTTTTCATTAAAAACCCGGACATCACTCTGACCCAATCACCACCACTCAATTTGGCCTCCTTTCTCCCAATCCCTAAGAAGCCACTGACTACATACTCCTGTCCTCAAATTACTGATTTTTATTTGTCTCCTAGGGACAACCTACAGGATAAACTTCTCCCATCACCTGATCTCACACTCTTCGTGGATGGCAGTTCAGTGTGCAGGCCTGACGAACATCACTGTGTGACCTATGTGACAGTGACCTTGGACTCCATGCTTGAGGCACAGTGCCTTCCCCGAGGAACACCTCCCCAAAGGGCTGAACTGTATGCACTGATTTGGGTATTAACATTAGCTCAGGGAAAACGAGTCAAGCATGCTTTTCTCATTGCTCACTCACACTCAGTCATCTGGAAGGAGAGAGGATTCCTCCCCACCAAGGGTAATACTATTGTTAATGCCTCTTTGATGAACAGATTTCTCCAAGTTCTCTGTGTCCAAACACAAGTGATAAATCTTCATGGCTGGGGACACCAATCTTCCTTGGACCCGGTAACAAGAAGGCAACAAGAAGGCTGACCAAACTGTGAGGCGTCTGGCAAACCCAAGAGTAAGTGCCCCCATAATCTTCCTTTCTACTTCCCTTAAGCCTACCTACTCTCAACAGGAACGACAGGACCTGCTCACTTCCGGTGCCCAGGAACATCAGAGGGCTGGATCTTCACAGGCAACAAGATCTCACTCTCTTCTCATGCTGCCCTGCCCCTCCTCGCTGATATCCACAATTCTCTGCATGTGGAGTCTGACTCCTTATTCCGGTTTCTTACCCCATTATTCTCATGCCCTAATATGTGTGGACTTCTCAAACAGATCCATGCTTTATGCCCAACTTGCTCCATATTCTCCTCACAGGGAGCACTTAAACCAAGGGCATCCACTCAAAAACTTAGAAGTGATCAACCTGGGGAGGCTGACAAATAGATGTCACCCATATGCCCACACAGAAGAAATTCATTACCTTACTAAAAAACATGACTCCGGGGCCCGGCGGCGTGGCCTAGCAGCTAAAGTCCTCGCCTTGAAAGCCCCGGGATCCCATATGGGCGCCGATTCTAATCCCAAAAGCTCCACTTCCCATCCAGCTCCCTGCTTGTGGCCTGGGAAAGCAGGAGAGGACGGCCCAAAGCTTTGGGACCCTGCACCCGTGTGGGATACCCAGAAGAGGTTCCAGGCTCCCGGCATTGGATTGGCACGTACCGGCCCGTTGCGGCTCACTTGGGGAGTGAAACATCGGATGGAAGATCTTCCTCTCTGTCTCTCCTCCTCTCTGTATATACGGCTTTCCAATAATAATAAAATCTTAAAAAAAAAAAATGACTCCTTTTCAGGTTGGGTAGCAGCATTTCCAATGGCCAAGGAGACATCAGCAGTGGGGGCAGAAACCCTACTTAACAACATCATTCCCAGGTTAGGTTTGCCTCTGTCCATCCAATCTGCCAATGGGCCGGCTTTCATCTCACAGGTCACCCAATAGGTCTCAGAGGCCTTACCCATCACCTGGTGCTCAGATCCTCATGGGTGGATTGATTCCCCTGGGCCCTAATACACATCAGGGTCAGCCCTAACAAACCCCTTGGATGGAGCCCATTTGAGCTGATGTATGGCCGACCCTTCCTGGTTACCCACCAGCTCCCCACAAAGTCTCCTCCCTTGGCTAACTGTTTCCCTTCTCTGACTCTGATTCACAAACTTCTCCGAGAACATGCAGACCTGTGTCTCCCATGTCCTGACCCAAATGTGTCAGTGGACCCGGATGCCCTTCCTCTCCAACCCAGAGACTTGGTTCTACTCAAGACTCTTCACCCAGACTCACTTCAACCACGGTGAACTGGACCTCACATGGTGATCCTTACCATGTAGACTGTGGCCAATCTTCTTTGTCACACCTCCTGGTGCCATTGTTCCCATCTAAATCCTTTCCAAATCTCTACCTCATCTCAGTGGAAGGTGCAACAGACAGGGCCTACCACACTAACCTTTCAATGCCAAAGTGCCTCCCTTGCCTCCGACCCTAATTTTCTACCTCACGTTAACCAAACAGACAAAATAATTCACACAATTGAAGAAACAACTTCAGTCTCAATATTGGGGATACACACTCATGTCATGGCTTATTCCTATACTTGTTCTGCTAGTAATTATAGGTCTCTTACGAAGTATTGCCCCTTGTTTTCTAAGCTTCATTCAGAGGAAAATTCATAAAGCCCCACGGACTGCCTTCAACTAGATGCTGCTCCACCCCTACACTCTGGTGGACGTGGAGCCTCTTCTGGACCTCACACAGAGACAACAACCCCCTTAGCAGGAAGCAGCCAGATCGACTTCTTCGCCCTCTTTCCTATTACCAAGAGACTGGAATGATGGCTACCAAGGTGGCCAGAGATGGGTGGAGTTTGCCTCCAACCAAACCCGGAATGAATGGCAGAATTCTGGAGGCCCCTCAGGCAGTGAGACCACCGTTGCACCAATGAGGGGTAGAGACCCATATTCCCCCACCAATAAGGGCCAAGGCAACCCCCGTTTCAGCTTCCATGTCAAGGAGAGTTTAAAAGGGTCTGTTCCCCATCTCTTCCATGCTCTTCTTCCTCTGCAGCCCACACCTTCCTTTCTGTCCTTTCTGCAGCAAGGGGAAGGAGAGCCCATGACCATGGTTCCCTGAAATAAACACCATCTAAATTCTTTTCATATATTTGGCTGAGTTATTCTTTCCCTGGTGGTCAGCGAATCAAACATTTGGTAAGCGGCAAATCTAACAATAGTTGATGCATGGATACACTCAACTGAAATCTTCAGCATTAATATTTTTAAGATTTATTTTATTTTTATTGCAAAATCAGATATACAGAGAGAGGAGAGACAGAAAGGAAGATCTTCCGTCCGTGTATTCACCCCAACAGTGACTGCAACATCCAGTGCTGTGTGGGTCTGAAGTCAGAATTCCTCCAGGTCTCCCACACGGGTGCAGGGTCCCAAGGCTTGGGGTCATCCTCAACTGTTTTCCCAGAAGCAGTGAATTGAAAGGGTAGTGAAGCTGCCGGGTTTAGAACCGGTGCCCATATGGAATCCCAGCGCGTTCAAGGCAAGGACTTTAGCAGCCAGGCCACCGTACCGGGGCCAGCATTATTCTTCATATAAATAGTTTTGTAATATCCAATAAAACCATGTTTTTCCTACATGAGCTAAATATTCTGTTAGAGGGGTAACAAAATGAGAGCTATTGTTACATTAACTTAAGGAAATTCATTTATTTAACTGGTTAGGATTTTGACTTTAGCAACTGCATGCAATTTGTTAATAGGTTGTGAGTTTTATAGGTTGCATTTTTAAACGGTTACACTGACAGTTCAACATTATAGGACTAGCACTAGTTCTTCCATGAATTTCAAACTTATGTTTGGCAAGCAACAGGAAACTGATCCATGTACAGTGTTGATTCTGAAATAGAATTTCAGACATGGTGTATTTCCCAAATTTAGTAGCATTCATGTGGAAGTCACTTTTATTGAAAATAGAGTCCAAACATTTGGGGTTTCTTCTATGATCTATAATCTTATGATACAACTCTGATAACAGGCTGATACTAGGACTCTATGGTCATAAAATCAACTGAATTGTAGTCAGTTTTCCTGCTCTATTAGGAATAGTGTATCTGACCCTATGAAACCTTTTGTGGGTGGAACAAAGCCATTCATTTCGAGATGACTGCCAGAGTCTAGACTGTCATGAAAATAGTTGGCTTGGAAAGCTCCCTGATAATTTGTTAAAAAACATTTTGTGTATTTATTTGCATAGAGAATTGAATATGGGCCCGGCGGCATGGCCTAGTGGCTGAAGTCCTCGCCTTGAATGCCCCGGGATCCCACATGGGCGTCGGTTCTAATCCCAGAAGTTCCACTTCCCATCCAGCTCCCTGCTTGTGGCCTGGGAAAGCAGTCGAGGATGGCCCAATGCAGTGGGACCCTGCACCCGCATGGGAGACCTGGAAGAGGTTCCTGGTTCCCGGCATCGGATCGGCGCAGCACCTGTCATTGCGGCTCACTTGGGGAGTGAATCATCGGACAGAAGATCTCCCTCTCTGTCTTTCCTCCTCTCTGTACATCTGACTTTGTAAAAATAAATAAATAAATAAATAAATAGTACCTGTATATTGTTATATTAGTGCAATCTCTAACAACCTGTATCCAATGCAATAAGATAATACGATATAATCTATAAACCAACAATTAATGTCAGAATACTTAAGATCTACATCGAAAAACTGTAAAACCTACTATACCCTCAATACGCTATGTTAACCTGTAATGGGGAGGGAGTGCAGGGAAATCTTTCAGGACCATAATAAGAGTGAGGAAAAAGTACAATGTAGCCTATCAAGATCAAATCTGGTAATTCATAGACAACAGACTCAAAGTGGCGCTAAACAATAGTAAAACTACTATACCAATGCATGGGGGGGGGAATCGGGTGTGATCCTGACAATCTCTTAACAGGAGGTCATGTCCTTGGAGCAGGGAGGCACTCCAGGGTGGAGCAAGTGGTAAGGAGGAAGCTTGGATCCCAACCATGAAGACTCCCAGACCTTCACCACAAGCTATTAATACGAGCAACAAGGACTATATCCCAACTGCCAAGGAGGACACAGGGAATTGGTTGCCCTCAGAGGCCGAGTACTCTGAGGTCACCCACCCCCAACCGGAGCTTCCGCAGGGGATGGAAGAAGTCCAAACACTACTGTACAGAAACCAATGTCATCGGAAAGACAACCAGAAGCCCTGAGCGGTCCGCAGACACAGAAGAACAATAAACGTCCTTCGGGACCAGGGAGGAGAGCTTTCTCTGGTCCGAGCCTGGCTCCACCTCTGGACCCCCGCCCTCCCTCGCAATGACTATCGGGATCGCTCCAAAAACCCCTCATAGCAAACAAAAAATCATACAAACTAAAAAACCCTAAAATAAATAGACAAACAACAGAAAGTAGAGCTTGGAATCTGACAGGAAAGAGCTGGCGTGGATTGGCTCATGCCTCGCTGGGTGGGACACAAAGATTAGTCACTCCTCACCTTGGTGTTGAGGATTTTCCTGCACACCCCCCCCCAAAAAAAATGTTCTGCCAGTCTAGATTATCCTAAAATCTGCCAAGATCAGCAAAATTATACTTCAACACAACAAATGGCTAAATACTAAAATGAAATAGACACGAGACAGCTGAATGGTACCTTATAGCCATTTTAAGGTATATAGCAGCCAGTCCTGTATATAAACTAAAATCGAAATGTCAATGAGCTAATCATAGGTCATGGTTAAGAACTTGTTTTTTTTTTTTTTTTTTTAACATACTGGTTACTCAAAACCATGTCAATTCCATAATGTTGCAAATTGCTGTTGATGTTATATTGGGACTCTTAATTGACTGGGATGATATTCTACCAGCTCTAACTTCGGACCAGAAATGGTCTCCCCAAGAAACTGTTCAACCCATCTGCACAATAAGCAGCTGGACTCTATGCTTGGTATATGTTTGCAAGGAAAGAATCTTGATTGAATTTGAACTATAATACTGCATCAAGGTGGAGGAATCCACCAGGGGGGCAGGGGCGTGGGGAGGGGTGGGGGGATTCCCAGAGTCCACATTACATAATGCAAAATAATTGATAAAAAAATTAATTAAAAAAATCATTTTTAAAAAAGAGAGAATTGCATATTTTGGTGTTCAGTCGCTCCAACCAGCAGAGGCAGTACCGTGGACAGGGAGAGGGTCTGGGGATGAAGCACCCAGAGGAGACCAGTGATGGTAGAAGTCTCTGTGAAGTCTCCCTTCACTGCTCCTTGACCTCTCCTTATTTACTCTGCTTTCATCCACATCCTCATTTCGCAGAAGATTGTATACAAATGAGTGAAGTTAGTCTAGGTGTTTTGAGCCACAAGCCCAGTTCCTGTTGCTGCCCAGCTTAACGAGTGCTAATTAACTCCTTAGTCCACAACACTCAATAGATCCTAAAATACATATTAAACCTTCAGAGCTTCACATTCACCAAATACCAATACACTTGTTTGGTTTGCTTCTTTGTTGCTATAATTACATCCTTTTTCACCCAACTTGTTCATGTCTTATTCTCATGTCGGGAGCTAGAAATGCTATAGTAAACTATATATTGTTCTAATTCTCCCTGATAGCAATTGTTTCAGCACCTGTTTCATTCTTTCAAAAATCTATTTTGCATCCTG
Organism: Ochotona princeps; assembly: GCF_030435755.1. Taxonomy (NCBI): domain Eukaryota; kingdom Metazoa; phylum Chordata; class Mammalia; order Lagomorpha; family Ochotonidae; genus Ochotona; species Ochotona princeps. The sequence continues at coordinate 32,924,504 of NC_080856.1, forward strand.
TTCTCACATCTGGACTAGTGTTGTGTTTTATAGCCACTTCCTTTATCATGGCCATTTACTTCATATTTATGTTTGATATTTGTTATCTGTTATAAATTATAGCAATAAATGGTCCATTTGTATAGATTGAGATTATTATTTACTATATTGATACAGAAATTAAGAACAAAGCAAAACAAACATAAGAAGCTTTTGGTATATTTAAAATCTTTAAGTTCAGGATCAAGGTCAAGGAAATTTTAACCAAAAGCAGGCACAAGAAAAAATGATTATGTCACAAAATTATCAGTGTTGATATTTCTGATGATACGGCCTAAGTGCTATTATTCTCAATATATTTATAATCAATAAACTTTTTATAATCAAAATCAGAACTTAAACTTTGGAAATGTTGGATCACCATCTGTACCCTTTACCAACAGGTGTTTGTTGAGCTGAATGCCTTTCTTTAGGGGAAGCAGGAATGAAGGCTGTGGTTCAACTGTGTCTCTGAAGAACCCCAGAAGCACAGGCAATTCAAGCAAAAATAAACCAGTGTGATTGCCTGAAGCTCAGGAGCTTCTGCACTGTAATGGAAACCTTCCACAACGTGAAGGGGACAACAAGAGCAAGAGATACATTGCATTATTATGTGACTGCAACTCAACAACAAAAATGAACAACACAGTTAAGAAATGGTTAAAGGACAGAAACAGGCAATTTTCAAAGGATGAAATAGAAATGGGCAAAAGAGAGAAAAAATGCTATCGGAGAAATGCAAATAAAAACTACAGTGATCATTTTAAATCACTCCAGTTAGAATTGCTCCCACCTGAAAATCAAACACCAACTAATGCTAATGAGGATGAGTGGGAAAAGTTACCCCGCCCACTGCCTGTGTAATGCAAATCTGTGCAACCATTTTGGAAGACAGTTTAGAGATCTCTTACAAATCTGAAAACAGACCTAAAGACTCAGCCATCACACTCCTGAAGTTTACCCACGTGACATCCACATTCAAATTACTGGACATGTTTATTGCAGCTCAGTTCACAAGGAGTAAGCTAGAGAATCAATCCAATTTCACCCAGGGATGACTAGATAAAGAAAATGTGGTCTATATCAACTTTGAAATACGATACACAATCATCAAAAGCATGAGACACTATCTTTTGTGACCAAAAGATGAAACTGGAAAACATCATGCTTAGTGAAACAAGCAAATCACAAAATGACCAATATCAGCTGTGTTCCCTGAGCTGTGGTAGATAAATGCAGAATACAAAAATACAAACACACAGCATTCTGTGTGAGCAAATGGGCATTTTGAGATTTGATTTTCACAATGTTCTTCATTCTTGATAAATGCTTTCTCTCTTTCTTTATTTGTTGAATGCTTTACCTAACGGTGCTTCAAACCTAGAAATCGAAAGTGAAATGAAGTATTTCATTGTGAAAGCTTATAAACAATGAGAGGAGCATGGTGGGAACATGGGCAGGAGGAGAAGGAGGGAAGAAAGTATCATTTGCTTCTAAATTTGAATTGTTAAATGCACCAACAATGTTCACCTTACAAACATAGAATCTAAACAAGAAGAGCAAAGCCGTGAATGAAGCAGCAGAGTAAACTCCATGTGAGAACTTGAGCAGAGAGCAGTGCATAGAAGCAGGTGTGTGAAGGCAGTGTAACCTCTGTGCTAAAGATGAACACGCCGCCATGATGCACACGTCAACACTAATATAAAATAGAGTTAATAACAACAAAAGAAAAAAATGAAGGACATGTCTGTATCAGGATTGTTGGAAATGCAGTTTTGTAAAAATTTCTTTTAAGTAACATAATGTAACGGACAGAATATATTTCATTTCTTTTAAATGTAAACAACTATATCATGGTTTTCACAATTCAGGATATGTCAGTATTTTGTGTGACTGCACCACACTTAAATCATCCATTTTTTTTGCCTGTAGAATATCCTTTAGTAGTTTTAAATTTGTGCTATCATGAAAGATATTATTAAATATTCACTTACGTAACTGTGGGAGAAAACACTCTACATTAAAATTTCCCACATCAACAATGCTCAGTTTTCCAAACTGCTTGCCTTTAATTTTATCTTCATGGTAATTGTTATGGGGTGCAGCCAGTGATAGCCAGCACCCATTAACAGTGGGCAAATGAAATTTGGCTGAGTCCCCTATCCTCTGTCCTGAAGGTGGGTCATAACAGCAATGGAGTGTTAATTGCATCCTGAACCACTTCCCCCACATCCTAAATGAGCCAGGATATTGGAAGTCCAATTAGTCTAGGTGTTTTTAGTTACAAGCCCAGTTCCTGTTCCTGTCCATCCTAACGAGCACTAATCAACTCTTCAGCCCACAACACTTAGGTATTCGCTCCTGCCCACCTGTGACTCATCTATCAACTGAGTGGAGATGGTATTGAGTTGTTGTGTAACCACTCCCCTCACAAGCTCTTTTAAAAAGGCCCATGAAGCAGGGGCACTCAATCTCTTTCTGGCCAGGTGCTTCCATTACCCTGGCACCTCGGCTCTTGGCTAACCCAGGACAGGTAATCCCCTGAGCATGGTCCCTGTGTACTGCTTAGAAGAGGCAATGGTTATAATAATGTTGTTTGTGGTCTGTGTACTATCTGGAGTTCAGGAGGGGTGAGGCCTAGCAGTAGTAGAATGTGGGCAGAGAAGCCAGGGAAAGGTGAATTTCTGCAGCTCTGTGTGTCCAGGTTCTTTGTGAGTGTGTCCAGGTTCTTTGTTGCATGTCTCTTAGGATAACATATGTTGTTGGGGCAGCTGGAACATAGGTTTTCAGCTTAACGGATGGACTTAAAGATAATGACCATTTGTTCCTTTTAGGATCATGATTGGGTGGATTATAATTGGGTAGATTGCTGTAAGGACTTGTGATTTGCTATTGTGCTCTGTTGTCTTCAAACTTGATTAATAAATACTCCTTAACAAACCTTAGACATGCCTGGTGTGATCTCGCTCGCACCCTGCAACAGTAATGTGCATGTGTTCTGATTTCTCCAAATTCTCAGTAAGTATAGGAAGGTGTATTTCTTTGATTTTTTTCCATTTGATTGGATATAGAATGTCTTAATGTCGTCCACTGTTATAATTAATAAAAGAAATATTCTTTTCATGTACAGTGTGAAAAAAAAACTGTGTTAAAATTTAAAGTAAGGTCCCAGTGCAGTAGCCTAAAAGCTTAAGTTCTTACCTTTTAAGACCCAGAATCACTTATGGGTTCTGGTTCTAATTCTGGGAGCAGCCCTACTTCCTGTCCAGCTTCCTGCTTGTGGCCTGGGAAAGCAGTCAAGGGTGGTGCAAAGCCTTGGGACCCTTACCCATGTGGGAGACCCAGAAGAAGCTCCTGGCTTTGGATTGGCTCAGCTCTGGCTATTGTGGCCACTTGGGGAGTGAATCAACAGAAGGAAGATCTTCCTCTCTGTCTCTCCCATCTGTATATCTGACTTTCCAATAAAAACAAAATAAAAATCTAAAAGATAAAAATAAAAGAAATTTCAATGTTGCATATAAATGAATCTTTGCACTCCAGTGCAGCTCCATGCTCACATGCCTAGGAAAGCAGTAGGTGAGTGCTCAGATACTTGGGCCCTGTCAGCCCTGTCGGGGATCTGAATGGGGCGCCCAGCTCTCAGCTTTGGGGAGTGAGTCAGCAGATGGAAGATTGTTTCTCAACCTCTCTCTCTCTCTACCTCTCTCTCTGCTTCAGATAAATAAGTACTTGAATCCTGTAATAGTCCTTTCTTTTATTCTGAAAAAGAAAAACAAAAATGAGACACTCCCCTTACCTGATTGTGGACTAAGACTATTAGCACATAAGACTTCGTAAAGAAATAAATATATAAGTGAATGGATAAATGAATAAAGAAAGGCTAAAATGCTGATGAATGAAATGATATAAGCCATGTGATTAATCATCCTAAACTACTAAGAAAGCCAAAGTACTGAAACATTCCTCAGTAAAGTGATGCTTGTTTGTGGTAATGGAATCTTTTTAGAAATAGAATTAGTTAAAATTTTACAGATTATATCAATTCTCTTTATGCTTTGACATTAGCAAACCATTCATTGGTCTTTGTCAGAATACATTTCAGACAGTATAATGTGCACCTGACCTAAACAGACAGAGTTAAGAATTGTGTTGCTAAGCTGCCTTTGGCCTTTGGCTCCATGAGACTTGTTGTCTCATGGAGCTGTCCCAATGTCAAGCTTGGCTGCCACACTCCACTGCAGGGACCTTCCTTCTCCTTTACCTGATGCACTTCTGAACTTGAAAGTTAGACAACAGCATTTACAGAAGTTATAATGAAGTTTAACTCACAGGCAAGTGTTTATTCCCTGTTATTACAGAAATAAAATGGTCAAATCAGTTTTAGTCAATGACATGCCAATGTAATGTGAAAAACAATTTTAGAGGTAAATTCTTGGCATCTTTTTCTGTGCACAATATTCTAGTGAATTAAATAATTTAATGTGGCATATAGGCTAAATCACATTAGCACCTCTGCTTGTTTTAAATCCAAATTAGGGATGTGCTGACCTGTCACAACTGCTATGCACAAACTACACTGTAGTTCTTCACACCCCTGTGAGTTCATATCAATCATTTGGAAATAACATTTTTTTCTTCTCAGAATTAGCTGTCACTGTTACTTTGAATTGTGACAGTTAAACTGGACTTGATCCAAATTTTCAGCAAGCCATTTGATTCATTGTATCAGAAAGCAATTGATTTGCAAAATATATTTGTTATTTTGTTTTTGAATCAAATATAATAATGTGTGTGCAAAGATTTCAGTAAAATTTTAAGATAGCTTCCTCAGATATATATTTAAATCCTTATAATCTACACTGTGATCCTCCTGAAGGATTCTCCAGTACCAGCTCCACAGGGAGGATGGGGCAGAGCAACTTTCTCTGCTGAAATCTGGTCACCCCCACTGCTGTAGAAAGACACTCCACTATAAACCAGTATGGCAACTGGGCCCTAAGCTTGGGAGGCCAGCCAGTATGTTGGTAACAGGCCCTAGGGTGAAACTCAGAATTTTCTCATTTTCCAACCCACTGCTCTCTGCCTGCAACACCTGACCTCACACATGTGCCAGCAATGGAAGGAAATCTACCAACTCTTTGGGATTAGATCCTCCAGCCCATCTGAGTGTCCAGCCTACAGAAATGTTCTACAGAATGTGTACCTCTGCCTCCTTGGTGAACTACCCAGGAGCTTTAATCAAATCCCACAGAAGTGGCCAACATCCCCAAAGCAACATGATCTTTAACTAGCAGCAGTGATCTTTAAAGAAAGGTCAAATAAATTTTTTCTAAAGATTTTTTTGTGTTAAAAACAATTCTTATTATCTCCTGTCTTCATGATTTTTCATTCAGTTACAAATAATCAGCTGAGGGGTTTTGTGTGTTGGAGTTTTTAAATCATTTTTATTTGAAAGCAGATACAGAGAGAGGAGAGACAGAAAGATATTCCATCTGCTGTTTAATCCCCAAGTGGTAGCAATGGCTAGAGCTGAGCCAATCCGAAGCGAGAAGCCAAGAGTCTCCTCCGGGTCTCCCATGAGGGTCCAGGGTCCCAAGGCTTTTGGTCATCCCCAACTGCTTTCCCACACCACAAAAAGGGAGCTAGAAGGGAAGTAGAGCAACCAAGATACATACTAGTGCTCACATGGGATCCTGGCACTAGCAAGGCAAGGACTTGAGGCACTAGGCCTTCGCGCCAGGGCCCAACCTAATTTACTCTTTAAGACTGTGTTCAACCCTGGCCTGTGTCCTATCCAACTGCTCCTCTCTTACCAATTCTGTTTGGGGCTAGTGGTGTGAGCCTCTAGCATCCCACATGGCTGCTGGTTGCTCCACTTCAGACTCAGGCACCTGCTAATTAACCATGCTATTGGAAACTGGCAGAAAATTGCCCAAAACTTTAGACCCTGTACTTCCTGAAAGGAGAGCCAGGCTCCTGGATGGCCTGGCCACTAAGGCCACAGAGATGTGAATCAATGGATGAAAGATCTCTCTCTCTCTGTTCTTTGGAATTTCAAATAAATTTTTAAAAATCTTTAAGAAACAAGAAATATGTGTCTAAGTTTTTAATTCATTCATATAAAATGCTTATTGAACCTCTACTCTATGATAATGCTATGTTGGACACTAACATCAAAGAAGATAAACATACTTGTGCACTCCTAAGGTTCATAGTCTAACATGAGATAATAGACATGAGTATAAAAATAACACAAATGGGGCAAAGCGGCATGGCCTAGCGGCTAAAGTCCTTGCCTTGAAAGCCCCGGGATCCCATATGGGCGCCAGTTCTAATCCTGGCAGCTCCACTTCACATCCAGCTCCCTGCTTGTGGCCTGGTAAAGCAGTCGAGGACGGCCCAAGGCCTTGGAACCCTGCACCCGCGTGGGAGACCCGGAAGACGTTCCAGGTTCCCGGCTTCGGATTGGCGCGTACCGGCCCATTGTGGCTCACTTGGGGATTAAACATCGAACAGAAGATCTTCTTCTCTGTCTCTCCTCCTCTGTGTATATCTGTGTAATAAAAATGAATAAATCTTTTTAAAAAATAGCACAAATGTCAGGTACAGAAATATTCATGTATTTTGAGAATAATCAGAAATGAATCAAGGAGATAAGATGATTTTTCTGATGAAGAAATACTAAAACTGCAAACTGACAGATGAGAAGACATCAAAAAAAGATTTAGACTTTGTATGTGAAGTGAACAAAGTGCAGGTATAATTCATGTTACAGAAGTAGGAGCAGAGCGATTCTCCCCAGCTTCCCTCTAAGGTTCAGATTTTTATAGGAGTGCACCAGGCAGGAGAAACCCATGCCCAAATTGTATGCACAAAAAATTCATGTCAAGTGTTTTGTAAACAAAACGCAGTGTTACATTTAGAATATAATGAGGTAAAGAATACAAAAAATATGAAATCATGCATTTGAAGAGGAGTCTGCACTTGACGTTATGGGATGATTAAATTGTGTGATTTAGTGTCCACAGAAATGTATTTTGCGGGTTATTGACATTCTTCAAGAAAAGAAATAACATAAGATTTAGATTTAAAGGGATCAAATGATTTTTCCTGTAATGGATATGAGTGGATGATTATTAGAATGAGATTCAATGTGGAAATGACATTTAAAATAGAATTAGAGTTGAGAGGTGTACAAATTACTAGAATGTTCAGTTGCTAATGATGGTAAAATGAAATAATTTTTAAAAGATTTCTTTTTGTGTTGCAAAGTCATATATATAGGAGTAGAAACAGAGAGGAAGATTTCTGTCTGATAATTCACTCCCCAAGTGGTGACAAAGACCAGAGCTGCACCTATCCGAAGCCAGGATCCCAGAGCCTTCTCCAGGTCTCCTATGCTGGTGCAGGGTACCAAAGCTTTGGGCCATCCGCAATTGCTTTCCCAGGCCACAGGCATGGAGCTGGATGGGAAGCATGGGTGCTGGGATTAGAACCAGTGCCCATATGGGATTCTGGCACATGCAAGGCAAGGACTTTAGTCACCATGCTACTGCACCAAGCCTAATGTATTTGTATCATTTTATATGAACAAATCCAGGATCCAATGTTCAAAATCAAAGAGCACTAGTCAATGATTTTTGGGTTTTTGTCAAGTAAAATATACATTACTCTAGAGCTATGCCAGCTCCTATTGCAATCTAACTACTTAGAAAAAATAAAGAAAGATGATGAGGTATTGGTGCCATGAGCCTCAGCATCATTTGGGCATGCATGCCAGGAAATGGGTTAATATCCACCCCATGTCTCTCACCACCAAGAAAGTTACTACAGCCATGAAATGTCCCTAACGTGATTGAAACCCAAGTCTCTGAGAACTGAAGAAACACCTTTTTCAACACACAAGCATTTCAAAGTCATCAAATGACCTTGAACCCCAAGGAGCAGCTGAAAACTAGACAACTGTGGCACCTGCTGACATCACTGACATTGATCAAAACTCGAGAAATCACTCAGATTTCACTTTGGGTTCACTAGAATCAAAGTCAAGACAGAGAATTCAATTTATCTTTCAAAAATCTTTAATAAAATCTACCAGTAAAGAAGGAACTATTAGATATCCATGTAGGGCCCAAGGAAACACAAAGAACCAAAGAAGCACCTCCAAAGAGTACAAGTTCACTACAAAGATATGCTTCTCTGAAGGAAATTAAGAAAATGCCTGAAAATTCAAAAGCAAAAGAAGTAATCCTAGCAAAATTCAGTGACATTCAATAAGTTAGAGATACTCCAGGAGGAAAATGAAAGTGATATGAGAAACTTGAGAGAAGAAAAATTTTCAAAAGAATCCAACAAACTATTTGGAGCTTAGAGACTAGTGCTGTGACATGACAAGTGAAGATGGCTCCTGCGGTACTGGTATCCCTGATGGTCACTGGCTTCATCCCAGCTACTTCTCTCTCTCTCTCTCTCTCTCTCTCTCAAAATTATATTTGTTTTTAAGTCAGATCTACAGAGAGGAGGAAAGAAAGAGAAGATCTCCCATCCACTGATTCACTTCCAAATTAGCCACAACAGAACTGCGATGATTCCAAGCCAGGAGCCAGGAACTTCTTTCTGGTCTCCCACGTAGGGGCAGAGTACCAATCTTTGGGCCATCCTTGACTGCTTTCCCAGGTCACAAGCAGGGAGCTGGAAGGAAAGTAGGGCTACTTGCAATAGCCTCAAGCTCCATTCAGCCTTAGACATTTAGGTGGGGCGGGTTGGGGTGGGCGGTGTAGGATGCTAGATTCATGGGGCACAGGGTGAGCAGCAGGTGGAGGAACCACTTTTTGGGGTCACAGAGTGGCTAGGGGAGCATGCCTGGTGCTGGGGCAGTCAGTAGGAAAGCAGGGAGGCAGGGCAGGCTGCCTACACATGCAGAAGGCAAGGAAGGGGGTTGGGGTGGAACGCCAGGCTTGCCACCCTGTACATAGAACATACTGGGTGCTGGGGGACGTGTAGCTGGATCAGTATGCCTGGCCCTGGAGTGGTTGACATGGTGGGCTGGGCCCAGAGTTGCAATCCAAGCTGGCCTGGTTCAACTAAAACAATCAGACCAGCGGGGCGGTTGTGTTGGGTGTGCGGGAGTAGTGAAAGAGCTGGCATGGCCCTGGCATGTAGCAGATGGCAGGCGGGACTGGGCATAGGGGAGCTGACTTGGCCCTGGAGCAGCTTAGTAGGGGGCGAGCTAGAGGCGGGAGTGGGGAGGGAATGGAGCTGGCGGGAGTGTTAGAGGCAGGGTGGGTGCAGGACCAGCGCTGGGCCAGCAGATCTGGCCTGTACCTGATGCAGTGGTCATGGTGGCTTGGCCAGCATTCCAGAGGCCCTGGGGGATGCCAGCTTAGAGTGCCCAGCCTCAGATTGGTGGTGGGCAATTGACTGAGTGAGCAGGATGGTGGCCAAGCGCTCTTGGCCCTGGAGCTGTTGTTGATGGGGTGGGCGTGGCTGACTTGTGTGGGGTTAGCAGGATGACTGCCAAGCCAGCTGAAGCATGGAGAGACTGTAAGGGGGACTGGGGACACTGGAGGCCCAGCCTGAGCTCATCTGACCTGGTAGCACCAAGGCTGGTCTGCGGGGTGGGTGTGTTGTGGGGACTCTGGCCAAGCTGACCAAGTCTTAAGGTAGCCTGAGGGACACTGTGGAATGCGGGCTAGAAAGGCAGGTTTTACTGGCCCTGAAGTGGTAATCCAGACAGCCCAGCCCTGGGGGAGGGGGCAGGGCATGGTGGGCCATCCATGGGGCGCTGTCCAAGTGTGCCATTCCCTGAAGCAGTGGGAACCACGGGATGTCTGGGGACACAAGGGATGCATTCTGAGCAGGCCCAGACTCAGAGTGGCCATGTTTGGGTGCAATATAGGTGCGGGGGTGGGGGATGGGGTGGAGTTAGCTGAACTTGCTTAACTCTGGAGCAGCATGGGTTTTGAATGGAAGGGGTGTAGAGTGCACTGGCCTAGGTGGCTTGGACTGCTTGACCCTGGAGCCAATGGCTTGCTTGCTCTACGCCAGTGTAGTACCTGGGCCTAGAACAATGGGAAAGAGCAGTGGCGCTGGAGGGATAGAGGCGCGTGGAGAATCAGCTGAGCCCATCTGGCCCTGGAGAGATTTGCAGGCAGGCCGGGAATGGATGTGCATATGTCTGTGTGTGTCTGTGTTATGGGGGTGTTGGAGAACTGCCCTCATCCTGGAGTACACAGTGGTTGGGCTGGGGGCAAAAGCGTGCCAGCTGAAAAGGCCCATCCTTGCAGCATCAGGCATGCCTGGCTTGCTAATGATTGGCAGGCACAGGGGAAACCACCTGATCTGGAGCGGCAGGTGGGCTAGCAGCCTGCTGCAAGTGCCAGGTGGCTGACTGAACCTGGCAGCATGGATGTGCTTGGTGTGTCAGGGTGCCTGGCCCTGGAGCAAGGGGCGTAACAGAAGGGATAGAGGTGCAGGGGCATCGGCCTAGCTGTTGTGGCTCTGGAACTAGTGCCAGGTGGGCTAAGGGTGCATGGTGTGCCATTAAAGTTGGCCTGACCCTGCAGTGGTCATTGGGAAAGCACGCTACCGGTACAGGATGGGTGGAGAGTCTGGCTGATTCTGCCGGCCCTCGAGCCACCTCTTGGGCAGTGGGACAGTCAGGCTAGTCAGGGCTCACAGGCTAAGCAGGTCTGTCCCTGCAGCAGCTGACAAGGCAGGAGTGCTAGAGGCACTGTAGGCGCTGGGTAAACAGGTCTGGCCCTGAAGTACAGGCAGAGTGAGGGCTGGAGCACAAGTACACTGGCCTAGCCCATGTGGCCTGACTCTGGAGCAGCATGCATAGTGGAGGGGCCAGCAGGCCAGAGGCCCTGAAAACACCAGCTGAACCTGCCCAACTAAGGAGCTGCCAGTGGGTGAGTGGCTGTCTGGTAAGCAGGTTGGTGGCCCAGCACACTTGGCCCTAGAGCTGTGAAGAGGGTGGGCATGTTAAAGACAATAAGCAGGGGGTGAGGGGTGAAGGTGGTGAGGGCTGCAGTAAAGCTCTCCTGGCCCTGGTGAGCCAGGCAGATCAACGGGGTGTGTCTGCTGTGGGAGGGTTGCTCTGGTCCTGTTGATCTGGCCCTGAATCCGTTTTATAGAAGGTAGGGTGGGCTGAGAAGTAGTGCAGGGGTCCCAAGCCAAGCCAATGTGGCCCTGGAGTGAGAGTCAATGGCTATGTGTGTGTGTGTGGGGGGTGGCAAGGGGCGCTGCTCCCACACACCTGGCCCTAGTGCAGTGAGCTTAGGTGAGGGGGCATGCTAGAGGTTCATACTGTGCCAGCACCAGCTGGTCCTGAAACAACTGGCAGGCAGATTAGGATATGGGGAACATTGGCACAATCCCTGACTCAGGAGTGGCACACAGGGTGACCTGCTGTGGGACTGGCACCTCTGTCAGGGCGCCTGGCCCTGGATCAATGGGCGGGCCAGAGGTGCAGGGCTTGCAGCTGAGTGGGCCTGGACATGGAGTGATTGACATGGCCACCAGTAGGTCGGGATCGCTCTCGACATCTGTGATAAGACAGCTGTGACATCAGTGACACTGGCAGAGGCAGCCATGGGCCAGAAAGAGGCAGAGGCTGCGGGGAAAAAAATCATTCATTTAACTGCTATTTACAATTACATTTACAAAGTAACTGATTACAAGACTCCAAATAAACAGTGAGGTTTTTGTCCGTGATATGTTCTCTTCAAATGAATGTTGCTTATTTCGTAGGATTGATTCTAAGTGAAGTGGTGTGTCTTTGTAGAATCACAGAGTGTTCTCTCAGGGGGTCCTATTTGGTAGCAACAGAAACCTTTTCAACCTCACGTTGTATCATTTCTCATGTAGTCCACATCCGGAACAGGATGTCTGAGCTTCTAATTCCATCAGTGTCAGGGATCTCCTGGATTCCCCTCCTCCCCACCCGTGGCCTTTCACTTGACTGGCCATCATTGGACCACTGCCTTGCTTGTTCAGCATCAATGGTAAGATGTGGGCAGGGCAGCATCTGGTCCGGTGACCCAGCTGGCTGCTGACTGATTCCACAGCAGTGCTGTGAGCAAATACTGCATTCTGTCAGAGCCACAGGCATACTTCTCAGTTGGAGTTGAGAATTAGCCCAGCCATTCAGTCAGCACTGAGAACAACACAATTGTGTTTCTGGTTTGTTTATTGGACTTTATATAGAGACTCATCATACTTGACTAAAAATGTACTTGTCAACATTTTAAAATTCACATTGTGTATTTACATTATACATTTTGCATTTATAAATTCACGTTTCATGTTTATATAATAAATATAAGCTAAGAAGAAGTAAAGCAGGAAGATGTAGGGTTGCTTTACAGAGACTTGGTATATTATTTCAGCTGTCTGAAGTTATTTAAATATATATATTTTGTGCATGAATGCATTTTTGTTGCACATGATTCCAACATCACAGAGATTGGGTTTTTTTGTTTTGTTTTGTTTTTGTTTTTTATTACAAAGTCAGATTACAGAGAGGAGGAGAGACAGAGGGGAAGATCTTCCGTCCAGTGATTCACTCCCCAAGTGAGCGCAACGGCCGGTGCTGGAACTTCCTTCTGGGTCTCCCACATGGGTGCAGGGTACCAAGACTTTGGGCTGTGCTCCACTGCTTTCCCAGGCCACGAGCAGGGAGCTGGATGGGAGGTGGAGCTGCCGGGATTAGAACCGGCGCCCATATGGGATCCCGGTGTGTTCAAGGGGAGGACTTTAGCCGCTAGGCCACGGCACCAGGCCCTATCACAGAGATTTGTAAATACATCAAAGTCCTTCTAAGGTGCATCAAGAAAAGATTCTTATAAAACCGATTTCGGCAACAGACCTCCTTAGAGAAGTGAAATATCACCATTGTTTTTGAGTGATGGCTCCCTGTCAAATACAGTTCCAACCGGGGCCACCAGAAACATGAGAACAGCTATCTGTTGTGGGACAACCTCTTGGAGCTCAGCCATCTGAATGAACAGAGCGCCCCCTTGTGACATGCTGTGGAAGTGTCACACTTACAACCTGGACATCCCAGGGATTGCATGAGGAAATTGTTGACTGTTACAACTTCATGTACCCTTGTCCTTAAGATGCAACCATGAGAAAGGAGATGGTGTAACTGTGGGGATGGATCTCTAGTTGGCAGCTGACGTGCAGATATTTGGCAACACAGCGACACAGATCTGGTTGTGTTTGGAAAGTGAGTGCATCTTCATTTGCGGTTTTTGGAGCAGTCTTTGTGGAAGCACAACATGGTGCAGATATGTTCCATTGTTACAGAGTGTGAGAGAGATCATGCCAGACCCAAGTGTAGGATGTTAGGAGGAGTCTTTATTGCCCAAGCTTGGCGACAGCAGCTCCTGCTACAATCCAGGAACCACTGCACCGCATGGAGAAGTCAGGGGATTTTAAGCTCTCAGCCTCCAATCAGTTTGAAAGGTGCACAGTACAATGTCTTATACAATACAATACTTCCAATTGACTTCTTTTTTTTCTTTAATATTCATTTATTCATTAATTACGTTGCATTACATGACACAATTTCATAGGTACTGGGATTCCCCCCCCCCCTTCACCCCAAACCCTTCCCCCATCATGAATTCCTTCACCTTGATGCATAACCACAGCTCAAGTTCCGTTGAGATTCCCTAAGTAAAAGTTTACACCATGCAGAGTCCAGCATCCCACTTGTCCAGTTCAAGTTCAACGGCCTCTTAGGGAGGCCCTCTCAGGTTTGTAGGCAGAGCCAGCAGAGCGTCACCTCGATCAATTAGACGCTCCAACATATCATCAGCAACAGTCCAGGTATGATGAGGCTGGTGCAGAGTCCACTGATTGACATAGTCCGTCTTAGGGTTTCCCCTTGTCCAGTTTTCCGCTGCGCAGGTGGTGGAAAGCTTGGCTGTGTTAGGCTGGAATCGTGGCAGGGACCCTCGCACCTGGGCCGCATGGCGGCCCCTGGCCAAGCCTCCAATTGACTTCTATAACTGGAGGCAGGAAGGGAGTGGTGGGAGACACTGAGGGCTTCTCCCTAAGGATGAAATAAACATTCCATTGCTGTTAGGCCCCACCTTCAGGAACTCTTTTGAGAGTACATATTAGAAATATAAAGAACATTAATATCTTCACTGACTCACCCAAGCTGTGAACAGAGGGTGGGGGACACAGCCACATTCCATTGGGTGACTGTGTTAAGGGGTGCTGGCTATCACTGGCTGCACCCCATAACACAACCAAGGTACTTTACAAAACCACAATAGTGGTCATGACATTCACACCCCATGGGGCTGAAGTTTCAGTGGATAGCAGCTTTGACGTGGAGGCTGCTGTCTGGGCCACAGAGGCCATCAAGGACTGCATGAGGGAGTACTAATTGCTCTTTACTTGGTTTTAGTGTTGAAACCATCCCTGTTCACAGGGACCTCAATGAGTTTTGGCAGGTAGAATCAGCTGGTAGAGCCTCATTCTGACGGCTGTTAGCTTTCTCCTGCTGCATCCATGAGTTAATGTCCAGAGAGCTGATGAAAACCTGGGAATACTTCCTGTTGAGTGTTTTTGAATTCTAGGGAAGAAGTTGTGCCTACTTGAAGATGGTATTAGGGTAAAAGGAGATGGCTGTATCACCAAAGAAGAGATCACGAAAGCCATGACAAACGGGTGCAGACAGCATGCTGTGCTGAGGACCCCCTACTGCTGGAATCAATGCTGGGGTGCCTGGGGAGGGGCGTGATCTAATGGAGGAACACAGTGCTCTTATGAGCAAATGATAAAAGTTTATATCCAGGGCTTCACTTTTTAAACGTTCGGAAGATCAACAATTGAAGCTTAGTTCAAACAGGTTAAGCTTCTGTGAAACATTTGTTATCAGGCTCAGATTTAATTACATTAGCTTAAACTAAAGCTACATCGCTCAGATTAATTGAAATAGTTCAAACTCAGGATTTTGTCACCAACTTCATTGGTTAATGATTTAAATACATTACTCATATGGGCAGGGAGTTTCAGGAAAGTTAACAAAGCTATTTTGATCTGGGGTAGAGCTTTGTTCTTGGCTAATCTATCAACTAGAGTTCAGATGCTTATCGGGAAGGCAGGAAAGGAAAGCACATCCAAGGAGTCACTGGAAGCAAAAATGCACTCTGGGCGAGGAGGCCCTCCCCCTCCTCCTTCCTGGAGACTTCTCAACAGATTCTCACAGGCCTCTGCCATCGCAGCTAACTTGTTCCATGGGATTCCATAGTGTTGAGTCATGCCATGTCATTACTCGTGAGGTCCTACCGCAACTGAGATTCAGAAAGTACTTTGGGGAGAATCCTCAGTCACTCAGGAAGTGATGGTCCACCACAGGTGGATTAAGGCTCAGAACCAGTAGCAGGGCTGCCCTGCAGCCAGATGCCTGACCCTGTGTCTGTCCAGCCACCAGCTCTTCTTTTCCAGGGCATCTGAGTCCTCTATGTTGTCACTCTCTGGAAGCAACATTGAATCATACCTGCCACCCTGTCCCACAGCCAATACTTACCAAGTTAGTCGACAGGCACTGCCTTCTCTGATGGCCACTCCTGGCACATGCTATTCTGATGAGTATGTATCAGTGCAAAGCTAGGATAGTCTTGACTAGGCCTGAGCCCCAGAACTAGCATGGGCAGGAAGATGGGGGGCTGCTAAACAAGACTCGGGATGCCACCTAAGACACTGGGATTCTTCTGAGCACCAAAGTTTAAAGAGAAAGTGCTAGATTTCCTTTTTCTACAGCCTGGCATGCTTGTGAAATAAAGAATGGAGAAAATTAGCAGCAAACCAGCTGGGTAGAGGCTTGAATTTATTAACCCTTCCTAGCCTGGGAACTTTTTCTCCCCTTTGCTGCAGGTTACTCTGCCCCTCAACTATAGGAATATGTAATTCTATGCTTTTTTCTCAGGATGTATCTCACTGTTATAAATGATGGCTTCATGTGCTGAATCAAGGCTTATCCATGCTATTGTAACTGATTTTAGTAATGAGCTTGCATGCATCTTGCAAGTCTTTCTGCACTTTCTGTTGTTTGCTTTTAGAAATTAGCTCTCTATCAGTTTCTCATGTTATCCTAACTCTGATCAGATCTGGCCTATAGTGTCTGTGAGCATGCCCTATCAAGTGTATATTATTTTGATCAATTTTTGTGGACCTCTGAATTCTTCAAATTTCTGAACCAAGTATCTTTTTTTTTTTAAGATTTGTTTTTATTGCAAAGTCAGATATACAGAGAGGAGGAGAGACAGAGAGGGAGATCTTCTGTCTGATGATTCACTCCTCAAATGACTGCCATGGTCGATGCTTAGCCAATCCAGAGTCAGGAGCTAGGAGCTCTTCCAGGTCTCCCACAGAGGTGCAGGGTCCCAAAGGTTTGGGCCGTCCTCTACTGCTTTCCCAGACCACAAGCAGGGAGCTGGATGGGAAGCAGGGCCACCAGGATTAGAACCGACACCCGTATGGGACCCTCGCACATTCAAGGTGAGGACTTTAGCCACAGACCACTGTGCCAGGCCCTGAACCAAGCATCCTGACTTTGGGACTTCTGACAGGATCTCTGGAACTCTCAAAGAATGAGACTCAACTTGGATGGTATGATTGTCATTTGGAATACTTTAGATCATGTGAAGCACATTGTGAGGTTATAAAATTATGCCAAATTTGTTGCCTTAATGTCACTCTGTATACCTAGGGCTGTGCTATAAAGAGGGGCAAATTCTGCATGTGAGTTTTTTGTTCTATTAAAGTAACTATTCGAACTCATAAGAGACTTTGGCAAAGTAGCAGGATACAAAATTAATGAACACAAATCAATGACACTCATGTATACAAATAATTCCGCCGCTGAGAAAGAAATTGTAAGTACAGTTCCCTTTAAAATAGAGGAAAGGAATCTTAAATACCTAGGAATTAAGTTAACTAAAGATGTGAAAGACCTCTATGATGAAAACTATAAATCATTTTAAAAAGAAATAGAAGAAGACCTTGAAAAATGGAGAACCTTACCATGTTCTTGGATTGGCAGGACCAACATTATCAAAATGGCCATATTACCGAAAGCAATATATAGATTCAATGCAATCCCAATCAAAATCCCAGCAACATTTTTCTCAGAAATAGAAAAGATGATACGGAAGTTCATCTGGAACCACAAAAGACCACAAATAGCTAAAGCTGTCTTGAAAAATAGAAATCAAACTGGACGAATTACAATTCCAGACCTCAAGACATACTATAGAGCAGTGGTTATCAAAACAGTCTGGTACTGGTACAGAAACAGAGAAGAAGATCAGTGGAGCGGAATAGAAATACCAGAAGGGGATCCACGCATGTATAGTCAACTAATCTTTGACAAGAAAACAGAAAACAATCCAGGTAAAAAACCTGGATTATTCAATAAAAGCTGTTGGGACAACTGGATCGCAGCTTGCAGAATAAAGAAGCAGGACCCGTACCTGTCGCACTATACAAAAATCAGCTCTAATTGGCTCAAGGATTTAAACCTACACCCAGAAACCATTAAACTACTAAAGGAAAACATAAGAAGCACACTCCAAGATATAGGAATAGGGAAAGACTTTTTAGAAAAGATGGCTAAAGCAACGGCGATCAAATCCAAAATGAACAAATGGGACTATATCAAACTAAAAAGTTTCTGTACAGCAAAGGAGACAATTTAAAAAGTGAAGAAGCAACCAACAGAATGGGAAAAAATTTTGCATTCTACACAAGTGACAGGGGACTAATATCTAGGATCTACAAAGAGCTTCAGAAACCCAGGGATAGTGAAAAAACAAACCCTGTAGCAAAATGGGCAAAGGAAATGAACAGACATCTCTCGAACAGATACAAAGGCTAACAAACATATGAAAAGATGCTCATGCTCTCTAGCCATCAGAGAGATACGAATGAAAACCACCTTGAGGTACCACCTAACTCCTGTGAGACTGGCCTACATTCAGAATTCGAAAAACAACACATGCTGGTGTTGATGTGGGGAAAAAGGTACCCTCCTTCACTGCTGGTGGGAATGTAGGCTAGTACAATCATTGTGGAAATCCATATGGAGAGTGCTTGAAAAATTGCAAATAAACCTGCCATATGACCCAGCAATCCCGCTCTTAGGAATATACCCAACAGAAGTGAAATCTGCATACGAGAAGGGGATCTGTAATCCTATATTCACAGCAGCACAATCCACAATAGCAATGACATGGAAACAAACCAGATGTGCGTCTAAGAAAGAATGGTTAAAAAAACTGTGGTACATCTACTCAATGGAATATTATTCAGCTGTCAAGAAGAACGATATTATTCTATTTAAAACCAGGTGGTCCCAACGAAATGAGTCAATTACAGAAGAATAAATACCATATATTCTCTCTCATATAAGGAAGCCAACATGGAAAGGTGGAGTTCATCAAGTGCCCATGGAGTATGCAATGGCAACATAGTTCCTAAGAGACTTCTGTGTTTCCTTTTAGTTAAGCATGTGCTGCCTACTCAGTGGCACATTACTTAATCAAGGTGCTACAATTTGTTGTTAACGTTGTTGTTGCTGTTATTCATGCTGTGATTGATGTGGCTTTATGAAATGATGTCAATCCGAAAAATAGTTTAAAAAAATGTTCTAGATATGAGAAAAAAAATAATGTCTTTGGTATTTAGAGATTGCAATAAGCTTGTAAATTGCTTTAAGTACGATGGGTATTTTGATGATATTAATACTTTCAATATATAGGAATTTGATTTTAACAGATAACTTTGTACTATGAATGTTGACTGTTAGTGCCATGTAGGAGGACATTGTGACCCTAGAAGGTCAGTGAGCACAGGATTACAGTTG
Source organism: Ochotona princeps (assembly GCF_030435755.1). Taxonomy (NCBI): domain Eukaryota; kingdom Metazoa; phylum Chordata; class Mammalia; order Lagomorpha; family Ochotonidae; genus Ochotona; species Ochotona princeps. The sequence continues at coordinate 32,943,411 of NC_080856.1, forward strand.
ATTGGATAATATTTGTATGATAAACAACTGAATGGGTGTGACTGATTGGATATCCTTTGCATGAGAACTGAATGACTACCTTTTGTATACCTGATGAGATATCAATTGTATAAGAACAGTTGAGTGGAAAGTAATATACAAGAGAAAAGGACTTCCAAACAAAGGCATAGAAACAGTTGATGGTTTTGTTGATGAACTAAGTATCTCTACCCTAATCCTGTATGACCCTCAGTGTATAAAGTCTGATGCCACTAATAAACTATGGCTTTTGACCATCAGTCAGGGTCCACGCGTGTTATTATCGGCTCCGTGCACCAAGTCCATTGCTGCGGGACAGCGACAGTACCGGGTGTGAAATATGGCTTTTTGTTATTCTTATACTTTGTTTTCAAAAGATTAATTTTTCTGTCTGAAAGTCTTAATTATTTTAGAGGTAATCTATGACTACTTTGCCATGTGTGTGTTTTTCCTTTCTTCCTGCATGTTCCATGAGGAAGATATTCTGACTTTGTAGATGAAACATGCTTATGCTTTATTGTACAAGAAGTCTTATGTTTTTAAAGCAAATAAAGGTGTTTTTTTTTTTTTAAATAAAGTGAATGAATATTTGCATGGGACAAAGGTCTTTGTTTCAAAAAGTTTCAAAATAGCTAATGTACACTGGTGCCTGTGTTTATTGGTCAAGATGTCTTCTAATTGTAAAGTTATTTCAAATTGTGATTACTTGTATTCTTGTTCTTATTTGCAAAAAGCATTATTTGTAAGATATTTTGTTCCACAGTAAAACAACACATTTTATTTATTTATTTTATTTTTTTTTTTGCTTTTTGTTTGTTTGAAAAAAAATTCTAAAGATTTTTATTTATTTTGGACTGAAAAAGATGGCCGACTGCAGAGAGCTGGTGTAGGGTGGAGTAGGGAAGGAGGTGAGCTGATCCAGCAGAGAAACAGGCCAGGAGGCGCGAAACTGTAGGGAGAAGAGCGAGAAGGTCACTGGAGTTCACTAAAGCAAGAAGATCTACACAGCGTGAAGGAACAGCCGCAAAAAGTAGAAAAGAAAATACAGCACGCTGCGAGAAACCTGGTGAGTCACGATCCCAGGCAGGGCGAAGGCGGCAGAGGCTCAACCGCCCCAGGGAAAACAGAGGCGGCTGGAAGGATAGGCACCCACACCAACAGGGGCACCAGTCCCCTGGAAGGCAGGAGCCCCCAGAGGAGGCTACTGGACTGATCATTGGGTGCATTATCCCTGCAGAAGTGGAGGAAAAGCAGGGGAGATTTCCCAGAGGCTTGCCTACCCGCTGCTCAGCGGCTGTGGGAGAGTGCAGAGGGAACAGGAGCGGCGCTGTGGGACTGGGGCTCAGTGATCCCCGTATCGGCTCCGAGCTGTGGACTGGCTGCGGGAGAGTCCGTGGATCTTGTTGCTGGACTCGCCCGGAGCCCCAGAGGCTGGGCAACGCTCGACAGGGCCTCACGTCCTGGGCAGAGGAGCAGACTAGTGGGGTCACGTCTCACCTCAAGGGCTCTGTGCCTCTCAGAGATCCGCTTCCACCCTTGAGAGAGTGCAGCTGAGGAAGTGGCTTCTTCAGGGCAGAGTCCCCAGCTGGGCTCAGCTAGAGAGGCCAGACCGGAGTGGGCTCAGCTGAACTGGCCGGACAGGTTTTCCCAGCAGGAGCCCGCTCAGAAAGACCTGCCTGCGGTGTTGCAGCCCTCAGCGGAGCAGCGCTTCCGAGTTTGGCACTGGGGCTGCGGAGATCTCCAGCCCAGCACAGGCCGGGGTTGGGGATTTTAGACTCCGAGCAGCAGGAGCCCTTGCTGTGCTAACCTCAAGCCCTGAAGGAGAGTCTCGGCTCAGCACTGAGGCAGAGACCCCCGCTGTATTAGCCTTGTGACCCAAAGCCCAGACGCGGCTCAGCAGAGTGAATCTGTAGGGCACTGCCTTTGAGAGGGAGCCACAGGGGAAGGGGCCTGGCACTAGGGCTGGCCCACAAAGCCTCCTGACCCAGCTCGGGGCTGTGATCTACAGACCCTGAAAGCAGCTGGTGACTCAGGCAGTAAGCCCTGCTGGGCTCAGCCGGAGACCCCAAACCAGAGGCAGCTCAGCTGAATCACTGCTAAAATCTCAAAACAACAAGAAGCAAAAACACAATGAGGAGAAGTATCAGAAAAAGCAATGACCCAGAGGAAAGATCAAGCACTCCCTCCCAATACAACCAAAAACTAATCTCAATATCTGAGATGCAAGATGAAGACATAGAGGAACTATCAGATAAGGACTTTAAGAAGCTAATGATGAAATTCGTCAGAGAGAGTGAAAAGCGCTGGGAAGAGTCTAAGGCATTCGAAAACCATATCACTGCAGAAATAAATCAAGTCAAAAAGGGAATCCTCGATATAGAGCACAAAATTGAAAGCCTAACTAACAGAATGAACACAGCAGAGGACAGAATATCAGAATTGGAAGACAATCAGAATGAAAGGCAGCAGCTCATCAAACAGCTGGAGACAAATCTAGAGAAAGCCAATAGGTCCATACAGGAAATGAAAGACAACCTCAAAAAATCAAATATTAGAATAATAGGCCTTCCCGAAGGAGTGGAAAAGGAGACAGGCTTGCAACGGGTACTCAATGAGATAATACAGAGGAACGTCCAGAATATTGGAAATATAAATCCAGCACAAATCCAGGAAGGACAAAGAACCCCCAGTAGATATGACCCAAACAAATCGTCTCCCAGACATGTGGTCCTCAAGCTACCTTCAAGTGAATACAAGGAAACCATTCTAAGACAAGTAAGAAAAAAGGATAAGATTACTTTCAGGGGAAGGGAAATCAGGATCACAGCCGACCTATCAGAAGAAACGCTCCAAGCAAGGAGAGAATGGGGTAAAACCTATCAAATCCTGAAACAAAACAACTGCCAACCAAGAATAATGTACCCAGCAAAGCTCTCATTTATATTTGAGAATGAAATCAAATACTTCAACAGTAAAGAGAAACTCGAAGAATACATCAACACGAAACCAGCTCTGGAAAATCTCCTCAGGAAGGTGCTAAACCCAGAAAGAAAAAATACAAACCAAAATCAAAGATGGCAAATGGGAAGACCTCCCCATTAAAATCCATACAAGAAAAGTCAACCAATCAAGAACTCTAATAGTCGCAAATACACACTTGCACACTTGCACTCATGGCAGCCCAAAACCAATTCCTCTCAATACTATCTCTAAACACAAATGGCTTAAACTCACCAATCAAAAGGCATAGACTAACGGAATGGATCATCAAACAGCACCCAACTATATGTTGCCTACAAGAGACTCATCTAACCAGAAAATCCTTTAAGAAATTTAAAGTGAAAGGATGGAAAAAGACATTTCATGCCAATGGACGAGAAAAAAAGGCTGGCGTAGCTGTTCTAATCTCAGATGACCTAGACGTCAAGCTGACAGACATCAAAAAGGACAGAGAAGGACATTATATATTGGTGAAGGGACTGATCCATCAAGAAGTAATTACAATCGTGAACATATATGCACCTAATTCCAATGCGCCTAGCTTCGTGAAGCAACTACTTACAGACTTAAGGGGAGACATAGATACACACACAATAATAGTGGGCGATCTTAACACCCCGCTAACAACTATAGACAGATCAACAAAACAAAAACTCAACAAAGAAACAACAGAGCTCGTACAAACATTAGAACAACTAGACTTGGTAGACATTTATAGAATTTTTTATCCTAAGACCACAGATTATACATTTTTGTCAGCAGTGCATGGCACCTTCTCCAGGATCGACCACATGATAGGACACAAAGCAAATCTAAATAACTTCAAAAAGATAGGAATCATACCATGTACCCTCTCAGATCACCACGGAATGAAACTGGAAATCAGCAATTCAAAATGCCCAAGGAAATACAGAAACTCTTGGAGGTTGAACAATATGCTATTGAACGAACAATGGGTCAGGGAAGAAATTAAAGATGAGATCAAAAAATTTATGGAAACCAATGAAAACTCTGATACAACATTCCAAAACTTGTGGGACACTGCCAAAGCAGTGCTACGGGGTAAACTCATCGCAATTGGAGCTCATGTCAAGGTCCAAGAGAGTCGCCAAATACAGGAACTAACCACACACCTCCAGGAATTGGAAAAGCAGCAGCAGATGAGCCCCACACACAACAGGAAACAAGAAATCATCAAAACAAGGGAGGAAATCAACCAGATAGAAATAAAAAAAACCATACATAAAATCAACGAATCAAAAAGCTGGTTTTTTGAAAAGATAAACAAAACAGACACCCCGCTGGCCCGTCTGACAAAGAAAAAACAAGAGAAAGCAAGAATTAACAACATCAAAGATGAAAAAGGCAACATAACAATAGACATTACAACCATTAAGAACATAATCAGAAATTACTACAAAGCACTGTACTCGAACAAATCAGAAGACCACCAAGAAATGGAAAAGTTCTTAGACTCACACAACCTGCCAAAACTTAGCCCAGAGGCAACAATCAACCTGAACAAACCCATAACTGAAGCAGAGATTGAATCAGTGATTAAAGACCTCCCAACAAAGAAAAGCCCAGGCCCAGACGGCTTCACTACAGAATTCTACAAAACATTCCGAACAGAACTGACCCCAATCCTCTACAAACTCTTCAAAATAATAGAAAAGGAAGCAACCCTTCCAAACTCATTCTATGAAGCCAACATTACCTTAATCCCAAAACCAGGCAGAGATCCTACAGAGAAAGAAAACTACAGACCTATCTCTTTGATGAACATTGATGCTAAGATTCTCAACAAAATCCTAGCCAACAGAATTCAAAAACACATCAGACAGATCATTCATCCAGATCAAGTAGGATTCATCCCTGGAATGCAGGGATGGTTCAACATTCGGAAATCCATAAATGTGATACACCACATCCAAAAACTGAAAAACAAGAATCACATGATAGTATCAATAGATGCAGAAAAAGCTTTCGACAAAATTCAGCACAACTTCCTGCTAAAGACCCTAACCAAGGTAGGCATAGATGGAAAAATCCACAACATAATCAAAGCAATATATGAAAAACCCAATGCCAGCATCATACTGAATGGAGAAAAACTGGAACCCTTCCCACTGAGATCTGGAACAAGACAGGGATGTCTGCTTTCTCCGCTGCTATTCAACATATTTCTAGAGGTACTCGCTGAGGCCATAAGACAAGAAAAAGAAATCAAAGGAATCCAAATGGGAAATGAAGAAGTCAAGCTTTCACTATATGCAGATGACATGATTCTTTATATGGAAGAGCCAAAAGGCTCAACACAGAGACTACTAGAACTTATACGAGAGTTCGGTAGAGTGGCAGGGTACAAAATTAATGAACAAAAATCAACAGCCATAGTGTATGCGAACAGCCCCAAGATGGAAAAAGATCTAACCAGCAAGATACCATTCAAAGTAACAAAGGAAAGCATGCAGTATCTGGGAATTAACCTAACCAAAAATGTAGGAGACCTATTTGAGGAAAACTACAAACTACTTAAAAAAGAAATTGAACAAGATCTAGAAAGATGGAGTAACATCCCATGCTCCTGGATAGGTAAAATCAATATCATTAAAATGTCTATACTGCCAAAAGCAATATATGCATTCAATGCAATCCCAATCAAATTGCCCAAAACATTCTTCACAGATCTGGAAACAATGATTCAAAGGTTCATCTGGAAACACAAAAAACCACGAATAGCTAGAACCATTCTCAAGAACAGGAAGTTAGCAGGGGGAATCACAGTTCCGGACCTCTGGACATACTATAGGGCAGTGGTTATCAAAACAGCCTGGTACTGGCAAAAAAATAGAGAAGAAGATCAATGGAGCAGAATAGAAACACCAGATGGGAACCCACACAAATACAGCCAAATAATCTTTGACAAAAAGACAAACGACAACCCAGGCAAATGGGAAGGTCTGTTCAATAAGTGCTGTTGGGACAACTGGTTGATAGCCTGCAGAAACAAAAAGATAGACCCACATCTCTCACCATATACTAAGATCAAATCCAAATGGATAACAGATCTAAACCTACATCCAGAAACCTTCAAACTTTTGGAAGAAAATGTTGGAAACACTCTGCAACACTTAGGGGTAGGCCCTCACTTCCTAAAAAAGACTCCAAAAGCAGTAGAAATCAAGACCAAAATAACCAATTGGGACCTCATCAAACTAAGAAGCTTCTGTACAGCTAGAGAAACACATTAGGAAAAGCAGGTATTTATATTTGTATTGGTAATGGTTGTCTCTCAACTAGCAAGGAAATAGCTGCTACTACACAGCTTCAAATCTGCACCGGCCATTTTATGGCTGTTCAGCTCTCAGAGGTAGGAAGCCACATGAGTGACAAAGTTGAAAAAACTGGGTTATTCTCAACTCATGTATGAAGTGTAGAGGGGGTTATTGAAAGGCCCACATAAGTCATTTCTAGAGATCAAACCCGAGGGCATGGCATGGTAGCCTAGTGGCTGTCCTTCACTTTGCATGCACCGGGATTATGAACACTGCTTTGTGCCCTGGCAGCCCCACTTAACATCCAGCTCTCTGGCCCTTGCCAGAGTCCAGCTCAAGTGAAGTTCAGAATTTGAGAAGGGTGCTTAGAGTAGGCATAGAAAATAAATGGACCAGTACAGTTTCAGGTTCAGAATGGACTGTGTGAGAAAGCTGTCCTCTTTATTTTATACAGAAATCTTCACAAACTCTGGCACCCACTTTTCACACCTGGTCAAGCAGGCATTCCTAAGGACAGTTCTGCCAATTGTTTAACGTTGACGCAGGATATCAGCCACCCTAATCCTGTGGTCAGGAATTTCTCAATAGATGGTATATGCAATCAGGAACACATTCCTATTACAATCCTGATTCCACAACTTAGTCTTGAATCAGTTAAGGAAGGAAGTGCATCACAAAAGGAGGGACCTAAAGATTAGTGAAAAAGGGAAAGAAGAGATTTCCACTATACCTAGGGACTTAACATCCTTGATTAGCATTTGGTCAGTGTGGGAGGACAACTCTAAATATAGGTTCGTGCTACATGTAGGGACTTAACACCCTTGATTTTCATGTGATCAGAGGGGCAGCCGAGAGAGCAGGAATATTAAAACGCCCTTTTGCTAAGACGTTATCACCAACATCATCTTCCAAGCTCACATTGATCGTAAAAAGCAACTACACAATGGCAGACAATGCCTAAATAGATTACAGAAATCTCTGTGGGGTTGTCTGGTGTCTATGCAAAGGGAGGTGGAACTGCTTTCAGATAGTTGTAGAGACATCCGGCTGGGCCCCACCATGCAGCAGGAAATTCCTTGCAGCCTTGCCTGCAATGGAAAAGTTCTCTTCACACCTTCGTGTCTTCCACACCCACCGCAGGGACCTCAGCAGCCTGTGGCTTGGGAAAACTGTTGTGGACACCCCACAGGCTTGTGACTATACACTTGTATGGGAGACCCAGAAAAAGCTCCTGGTTCTTGGCTTTAAAGTTGCTCAGCTCTGGAAGTTATGAATTTTTGGAAAGTGAATCAACACATGGAAGATCTTCCCATGTTTCTCACATTGCCTCTGTATATCTAAATTTCCAGTACATATAAACACACATTTTTTTCCTTTTTCCATTTTTTTATTTTATTTTTGACAACCGTTACATAGTTAATTAGGGGAAAGAAGTTCAAGGGTTACAGGAAAATGGGTAAGACTATTATTTCCATATTGTTTCCTTCATATATCTGAGGTGAAGGGGGACTTTAAGGGAGGAGCCCCACCCAGTCTCCCACCCATCCCAGGTCCCTAGGTGGGGCATGCTCCGAGGGTCTTGCTCAAGTGTTTTTGGTAGCTCAACAGTTATGAATTGTTGCCTGTCTCACCACTCCAAGCATGCTGAGGTCGTTGAAGAATCCACTGATTGACATAATCCTTCATAGAGTCTTCGTTTGCCCAGTTCTTCACTGCCAACATATGGCTGAGGTAGTTGATTGACTTGTCCTGTTCTCTGTCTTTTCATGGTTCTGAGTCTAGCTTTTCAATTGGGGGGATCTGCAAGGAAACATTGTCTGAGGTGTTCCCAGACCAGATTCTTGTGTGAACTAGCAAGTACATGGCCATCACATCAATCAGCTGGTGGTTGCAATTGTTGGGTTGGTTCTGTTTCCATCCCTGTCTTCTACTGGAACCAATAAATATTGCAGTCTAGCCTGAATCCAGCCCAATTCATACTCGGCCGTCACACAAACCAGTGGGAGCTGCAGCTTTGTCAGAGTGACCCACAGTAACCCCCACCAGGCCCGCCCCTACCCTGCTTTGCCAATATGTAGCAGACTAGTCCAGTCTGTCAACCATCCCTTTGGGCTCTCATACATATCAGTGGGTAATAAAGCCTAGTTCAATCTAACCAGCTCCGCTATCCAGCCCTCATGGATGTTGTTGGGTGCCTTTCTGTCTAACCACCCCAACCCCTGTTCTGGATTTTGTGCCTTCCTGTGGGAGTGGTGACCCAGAAATAGGATCCCACTATTTCAACTTCCACTCAGGGATTATGCAGTCTCAGGTGGTTCTCTGATTTGACTTGACAGAATTAGCACCCAGTGCCAGCTTCCGCCAACTTCTACTGCAGCTAAACCCAAACAGCCCTCACCCACTGTGATTGTAGTTTGCACCAATAGGAATAATCAGCCCAGCCTGGCTTTTCCCTGATCTAGTCCACATGCAGCCCACAGGTGTTGTAGCCCTGCCTTGTCTGATCTGCCCCTATCCCAGCTCATGCTCTCCATAGGAGTAACTGTCCAGTAAGGGACCCGCCAGCCACATATCCCCCTACTGGCTCCTCCGCCTCCCTTCCTGGTTCTCACGTGTGGTGCTTGGGTGCTTGTTCACATTTGGTATACGTCATCTCACCTTGGCATAACATAATGTGTACTGATTTTTGCTGTGCCCAATTCTGGCTCGACCCATACTCTGTTCTGGTGCTTGGATTTGCCAGTGGATGACGTGAACTGATTCAGCCTGGTCTGCCCCCAACCCATGCCAGGACAATTCCATATAATTGTACAGTCATGATTGGTCAGTTTTAGCTGTGAACTTTTAAAAAATAAAAGTTGGCAGGCTTGTATTGGTAAGTTGCAAGCAAGCAGCATTCAAAAAGTATGAACTGATTGGCTATAAGGCAATGATTCTTATCAAACACCAGGGACCTCCTTCCTGAGGAGTGGTCTACCTACGTGAACTGCCAGGTGTCCTGCCGGGTTGGGGCCATGTAGATTGTCAGGGCAGGAGTTCACACAGCCCCCAGCCAAGCAATTAAGGCAGAATCACAAAAGCAGAAAACATCTAGACTCCGCAGAAACATGTGACCAAGAGAGCAAGCCTCTCCCTATCATGGGCCTTTATTGGGGCTTGCGAGGGGAATGGCTACCAAAAAACGCAATACCACCCCCTCTCAGTTCCAGGTGATGATAGGTGAGTGCCACAGGTAGGCAGAAGGGAAAGTCTAGATGGAGTGGGGGTGTGGCTTTCAAGCTGGTGACCCTGAACTGGTTGCGTAGCCCATAACATTGGGAGAAGGAAGCTGCAAGTCTTAGCCTTTTTTCTGGGTGAGGTGGTATACATTATTGCCCATTGTGAATAAGTTTCTCTCTTTGCCCTTGGGGAGACTCATGTAAACACCTCCCAGAGATGGTGCATAAAAACTCAAACCAAAGTGAATATTTTTTGCTGCCTGGATTCTCATTCCTCCTCCAATGATGATAAGCGAATGTGAAGCATGAAAAAGGAGGCCAGAACTTTGGTCCCATGTCAGGTAGTTGGGATTCAAGATCCACTTAGAGAGCATCAAGTCATGCAGAAGATTGGCCTCTTCTGGGTACTGTCAATCCAACAGTTTTCAAAATATAAGGATCCAGAGGCTTGCTTCTAATCTGAAAACTGACGTGATAGCAAAAGTGAAAATAGGTAGTTGGTGGTTAGAGCCTCTAAATTCCTAAACTGTTATACTTCCTATCTCTACCCCCTATGTCCTAAAAGCACTATCAGTCTGGCGGTATTGCTGGAGCTAGGAAGTGGCTGGGGATTACGTTGCTGCGTGGTTTAGTGCGTGTGTTCGTGTTTGTGCAGAGTAATGAGGTGCCAAGGGTCATTTCCACAAGTTTAGTATAAACCTTGTGGAATCTTTTATTTGCTCAATTCAGCCACATAGCTCTTGTATAAGAGCAGGAAGTCTTTTTCCAGTCCCATATTGTGCACCGAACCAAATGTTACCAGGAAAGCTCAGTGATTCTTTTCTTTAATGTAGTATACAAATGTAGGAGTGTGGAATAGGGTGGAAGGATGGGATTCACAGGAATTGGGAGAAAACAGCGGAGTGGGAGAAAACAGTTATACATCCTGCTTCAGTAAACAAGGGTTGTGACAACATTCAAGTTATTAACTGGGTGTCTCTAATTTCAAGAAGCACACCCCACCTAGTTTTCTTTTGAGAAGGGCTTTCCCCTTGCTTCCTCTTCCTCTGCTAACATGATAACTTTGCAAATAAAATTTCTGTCTCTAAAAAGATAAATTTAAAAAAATGACTTTAAGATCCAGTTTCTGTATCCACATCCTGAATGTGATCAACTGACATTTAGTAGAAATCTATGCATTTTCTCTATGCTCATGTACACTTTCTGTTCCTGGGAGGACCTGAGCCAGATTGGAGTCCATGCTTGTGACCCTAGGTTCAGCCACTATGGCCATTTAATGACCTGGGCCTTTGACTGCCTGGACTCAAGAGACTTTGCCCTTCCTTGTGAGTACACTGGGAGTGGATACCTTGGGAACAAGGCAGGCCTAGGCTCCACCCACCTCCAATATCAAGAGGTGGGTGAGACTAGGGAGTGTGACCTAATCATTTTTTTTCATGAATTGGGTTTCTGTGTAGTGTGTGTGTGTGTGTGTGTGTGTGATTTAGTTTCACTCATTGTGTGTGCACGTGTGTATTAGATCATTAAGCAGAAATTGGTGTGATCATTTCCAAATTTTCTATTTTTCCTTCCTGTTTTAGGTGAGGGTTAAATGATATTCAGAGAAGCTATACCAGGTCTCCCAACCATCCTAGTACTTCAGGATGGGTACTGGACCCCTGATACCAAACCAGAGAGTCAATCTCGCACACACTGCAAGGTTTCTGTCCAGGTGGTTCCAATAGTTCTGAAATGATGTCCATCTCACCAATTCAAGCAAGAGGGAACCCTTTCAATGTTCATTGGCTGACATGGTTTACGTTAGAGTCTCCTTTCTCCCAGATATTTGCTGTCATTATATGGCTGGGGCAGTTATTAAATCTGTTCTTTCCTTCTTTCTCTTGGGTGGTCCAGATGTGCTTTAAAGGCCTCAGTGGGCTTAAATCTCCAGGTGGAGCAACACCAGTTGTCCAATACTCCTTTTCAACTGAGGAGTACCCATACTTGCAAGTGCACCAAGACCATGAGCCAGTCGATCCTGCCCCAGTGGAGCCCCACCCTCAGCGCTCACTGAGCTAGCACAACCAGGCTGGCATGTAAAGTATCCAAGCCAGGTAACCTGAGGCCTGCCACACCCCCTACTCCCAGGACTCGCAGACCCAGAACCCATTGCACTGGACAGCCAAGGACCCAAGCCAAGCAACATAAACTGCCACCACACATACAGCCACTGGGGCTCAAAAAATGGGCTCATCACACAACTGTGCCCAAGGGCCCAGACAAGGCTACCAGGGCCCCACTGGATCTCCTGCACCCAGAGATCATGTGTCCAGCACCAACATCCCCCTGACTGCCATGGCTTGCCTCAACTCATTTCACCAGCATGTGTGCAGCCTGGCTCAGTCTAGTCTTCCCCCAATTTCACGTCATGTTGCTGTGTATTGCAACCTATCCAGGAACAACATGCCCCCTGTCTCAGCCCTGATGTGAATTGCCTATTGTTGTGGCCTGATACCGCACTGATATTTCTCCCCATGCTGGTTCTCACATCTGCTAGATGATGTTAGGAAATGACTCACTTGTGCTTATGGTTTCTTTTCTAAGAAATCTTCCTCTGTTCCTATTTCTTCGTGGGTGCTTCCTACGCTTTCCTTTAATAGTTTAATGGTTACTTGGTATAGATTTAGTTCTTTGGTCCATTTATTTGTGTATAATGTGACAGGTATGGAATTTGTTTTCTTATCCTGCAACCTGCTATGCACTTGTCCCATCAGCATTTGTTGAATAGACCAGGATTTTTACCTGGACTGTTTTCAGTTGTCTTGTCAAATATTAGTTGGCCCTACATGTGCTTTCTGGGGTTTCAGTTCTGTTCCACTGATCTTCTCTGTTTCTGTACCAGTACCAGGCTATTTCAATGAACCCTGCTCTGTAGTATGTCTTGAGGTATGGAACTGTGATTCCTCTAGGTTAATTTTTATTCTTCAGGATAGCTTAGACTATTCATCGTCTCATGTGATTCTAGATTAACTTTTGTATCATCTTTTCTGTTTCTGAGAAAAATGTTGTTGGGATTTTGATTGGGATTGAGTTGAATATGTTGATAAGTTTTTGTAATATGATCATTTTGATTATGTTTACTGTGCCAATGAAGGAACATGGTAAGTTTCTCCATGTTCCAAAGTTCTTCTATTTCCTTTTTTAATGGTTTAAGGTTTTCATCAGAGAGTTCTTTTATGTATTTTATAACTTAATTCCTAGGTATTTAAGATTCCTCTCCATTATTTTTAAGGAGACTATAGTTACAATTTCTTTTTTTAAAGATTTTTAAATTTTTTTCTTGGAAAGGTGAGCATATAGAGAGGAGGAGTGACAGAGAGGAAAATGTTCTGTCCAATTGTTCACTTCCCAAGTGGATGCAATGGAGCTGAGCCCACCTGAAACCAGGAGGCAGGAGCTTCCCCGGGGTCTCAGATGCATGAGCAGGGTCCCAAAGCTTTGGGCTGTCCTCAATTTCATTTCAATCGCACAGTCTGGGAGCTGAAAGGAAGCAGGGCTGCCAGCACTGTAATTGGCATCCATATGGGATCCTGGCAAATTCAAGGTGACTACTTTAACCACTATGCTATCGTGCCAGGCCCTGTACTTAAAATTTCTTAGGAATTAAGAATTTTCTGTACTAGTGCCCTTGATTTGTTTTCACTAATTTTGTGTCCTGTTACCATGCCATACTCTCCTATTAGTTTCAGTAGGGTGTTCACTGACTCTTTTGCTTCTCCTGTGTAGAGAATCATGTCATCTGAAAATTGAGGTAATTTCAGTTCCTCATTAGCAATTTGGATTCCTTTAATTGCTTTTTCTTTTTTTTTAAAGATTTATTTATTTTTATTACAAAGTCAGAAATACAGATAGGAGGAGAGACAGAGAGGAAGATCTTCCGTCCAATTTTTCACTCCCCAAGTGAGCCGCAACAGCCGGTGCACGCTGATCCGAAGCCGGGAACCTGGAACCTCTTCCGGGTCTCCCACACTGGTGTAGGGTCCCAAATCATTGGGCCATCCTCGACTGCTTCCCCAGGCCACAAGCAGGGAGCTGGATGGGAAGTGGAGCTGCCGGGATTAGAACTGGTGCCCATATGGTATCCCGGGTGTTCAAGGCAAGGACTTTAGCCACTAGGCCACGCCGCCAGGCCCTAATTGCTACTTCTTGCCTAATAATTCTGGCAAGGACTTCCAATACTATATTGAAATGCAGTGGTGACAGTGGATATTCATATCTAGTTCCAGATTTTAGTGGGAAGGCTTCCAATCTTTCCCCATTGAGAATGCTGTTTGTATTAGGGTTTTTCATAAATTGCTTTGATTGTGTTGTAGAATGTCCCTTCTATGTCTCTCTTGCTTAGGCTTTTCAACATGATGAGATGATCATATGATTTTTATTTTTCATTGCATTAATGCAATGTATCACATTGATTTTTGAGTGGTCAACCTTTGCTGCACACCTGGAATGTATCCCACTTGGTCTGTGAGAATGATCTGCCTGATAAACTGTTGGATCCTGTTGACTAGTATGTTGTTGAGAATTTTTGTCTGTGTCCATCAAGGATTTCGGTCTGTAGTTCATTTTTTCTGTTGTGTCTCTATCTGGCTTCACTATTAAGGTGGTATTGGCTTCAGAAAAAGTTTACAAGAACTGACTCTCTTTCCATTGTTTTGAAAGGTTGGTGGAAGATTGGGGTAATATCCTCTTTAAATGTTTGGTAAAATTCAGCAGTGAAGCCCTCTGGTCCAGGTCATGTCTTGGCTAGGAGGGCTTTAATTACTGATTCAATCTCAGTGCACATTGTAGGTCTATTTAGATTGTTGATTGATTCTTGATTCAATTTTTGTGGACTGTACGTGTTCAAAAATCTATTCATCTCTTCTGCGTCTTCTGATTTGTTTGCATACAGTTGCTTATAATAATTCCTAATACTTCTCTGTAGATTTCACGTATCTGTTATTATATTTCCTTTTTCTTCTCTGATGCTATTGATGCATATTTTTCTCTCTCCCTTTTTTTTTTATTAGTTGGGATAGTGGGGAGTCTGTTTTGTTGAAGTTTCTCAAAGAACCAGCTCTTTTATTCATTGCTGTTATGTACAGTTCTCTTGATCTATACTCGGTTTATTTCCTCCCTCATTTTGATTATTTCCTTTTTCCTAGTAATCTTGAGATTGCTTTGTTGTTGCTTTTCTATTTCCTACAACTGTAAGATTAAGTGATTTACTTGATGCTTTTCTAGTTTCTTAACACAAGCATTGGGATGAACATTGCTCTTTCCATTGCTTTGATTGTGTCCCATAAGTTTTGATATCTTCTGTTGACGCCTTCACTTGTTTCAGGCTTTTTTTTTTTAAATTTCCCCTTTGATTTGCTCTCTAACCCATTGCTTATTTAGTAACATAATTCAATCTCCATGTGTTTGCAAGTTTTCCTCAGCTTTTTAGCTTCTTGGTCTCTTGCCGCACACTATGGTGGTCTGAAAATATGCATGGTATGTTACTGATTTTTAAAATATTGGTAATGCTTGTTTTGTGGCCTATAATATGGTCAATCCTGGAGAAGGTTCCAAGCACTGACAAAAAGCTTATTCTTTTGTATAGAATTAAAGGCTCAGTAGATATCAAATAAGTCCATTTGTTCTAGAGTTTGGGTGAGTTGTGTGTTTTCTTTGCTGAGTTTTGGCTGTTTTTAATCTGCCCATTGATATTAATGTGGTATTAAGGTCACCCTCTATGATTATATTGGAATCTGTTTCTCCCTTTATGTCCATTAATGTTTGTTTCACACAGCCAGATGTCTTGGCATTTGGTGCATATATATTTATTATGGTGACACAGCCAGATGTCTTGGCATTTGATGCATATACATTTATTATGGTGACCTCTTCTTGGTGAATGGATCCTTTGAACATTATGTGGTATCCTTCTTCGTCTCTTTTAATGTTTTTCACATTGATGTCTGCATCATCAGTTACAAGAATGGCTACTCCTGCAAAATTATCATTATCATCTGTTTGGAATATCTTTTTTCATCCTTTCACTTTCAGCTTCCTCTGATCTTTGTTAGTGAGATGTGTCTCCTGTAAGCAGCAGATGGATGGGTTTTATTTTTTGATCCAGTATTGCAATTTATGACGTGTAATTGATGTTTTTAAACCATTTACATTCAATATTCATATGGATAAGTGGCAAACTCCTCCTGCCATTTTAGTAATGTGGTGTCCTTTAGTCTTCTGTTAGCCTTTTAGTGGGATGTTCTCCACTCCTGGCTTTGGTTTTGGTTCTTTTTCTCTTTCACTAAAACATATTTGAATATCAGCTGAAGGGCAGGTTTGGAGGATTTGAATATTTGGGATTTTTCTTTATCGTGGAAGGATTTTATTTCATTTTCAAAGACAAAGGAGACCTTTGTAGGATACGTTATTCTGGGCTGACACTTTTTCCCTTTTAGAATCTGAAATATGTCACTCCATTATCTTCTCGACTATGGTGTTTCCTCTGAGAGGTCATCTGTGAGTTTGACTGGAGTTCCTCTGTAGGTCACTTGATTTTTCTCATGTGCACATCAAAGAATTTTTTTCCTTATGTTCAACTGAGGAGAGCTTGATTATCATGTATCATGGTGATCAATTCTGTTGGGAGTACTGTGCCCCTCCTGCATGCTGTTTCCCAATTCTTTCTCTAGATTCAGGAAGTTTTCATTTATTATTTCAATGAATAATCCTTAAATCCCAACTTCTCTTTCTGCATCTTCTGGAGTTCCCATAATTCTTACGTTGGGCCTGTTAATTGTATTTTTATATCTTCCAACTCATGCTCTACTGTATTTTTAACTTCTGAAATGTCAGCTTTCATTTAATTCATTTCTTCTGTGACAAATTCTTTAAATTCTTTGAACTCTTGTGTTATGTACTTTTCAGTGTTGGTCAGAAGCTGTAAACTAAGTTTCCTGAGTTCTGTGTTCCCCATATGTTCAATGTCTTCCTAAGTTAATTCTGAGTGTGGTAGAGGCTTTTGCTGCTTTACTGGGGAGTCTTCAGTAACATTTATTGTGCCTCTATTTCGTCTTTTAACTTTTCACTTTGTAATCCTGTTTGGTGGATTTTTGCTCCTTAGTTCTGTTTTCTATGATCTATTACTAAGAGATATACAATTCAATTTTTAAGTTCAATCAGTTGGCTTAGGAAGGCACCAACTGTCCCAGATAACTGGCTTGTCTGCAGCACTGATCTTATTAAACACAAGATGGTGCCCAGTGGGCATTGATATCTAAACACACAAGATGGTGCCCAGCAGGGCACTGCCAGGGAACTGGTGCTGTTGGCCTTCTGATTCGGGGACCACACAGATTATGAAGGATGATAAGCTGGTGCTGTCCTCAATGTGGGATGAGCTGAGTGTGACTAGTTGGAAACTTGCCCACTCCAGCGTTTGATCCCTGTGCTGTCAGCTCCAATCTGCCACCAATCTGCCCTGAGGTTTACACAGCTCCCTTGTTGCTTCTTGCTGGGCCAAATTATTAGGTAGGATATGCCAGTTCCAACCTACCTTCACCTCTGGAGCTCCAGGAGCAGACCAAGCTCCCTCCTGACTGCCGCAAAGGCTGGTTCTGTTGCTACCACTGGATCCCAGGGTATTGTGGAAGTCTACATTACAGCTCACCTGTGGCTGGTAGGTTTTCTGTACCCTGTAACACCACTCCACCACTGTTGCCTCTTCCCTGTGTTCAGGGGGTCTTCAGGTACATCCGTATTGACTGCCTGACCCCTATGTTTTTCTGCAATCTGCTCTCTGTTCTTTACCCTGTCCAGTGTTTCTGTCATCTCAAATATGCACGCTTTGTCCTATGTGGCAGATTTATTTGCAATTCCCTAAGCACATTCCATACTGATTTCCACTTAGATCTGTTCTTTTGCACAATGTCTGTTCATTTGTATTGCCCATTGTTTCAAAGTTTATTTATTTATTTATTTATTTATTTATTTATTTATTTATTTATTTACTGTTTCTGGTTTTTTGAAGCTCTTTGTAAATCCTGAGTATTAGTCCCCCATCACTTGTGTAGTGTGCTAAATTTTTATCCAATTCTGTTGGTTACGTCTTCACCAGCAGGTATGCAACCCTATGGGTGCAACAAACCTGCCAGGCATTCCCTGTCCAAGTATGCTCAAACAGCTACTCCACACAGCCCACAGTCTACTCCTGGGCCAAGCGGGCTTAGCCAGTACCCCATGCATCCCCAGCACACACACATCATGCACTTCAGTACCTAGAGGTTACTAGAATGAGCCAAGGGCCAAAGGCATCCACCAATAGCTATTCCAGGACCAAGCTCGACAAGCCAGTGCACTCTGTGCCTGTTGTCCATCTGACATCTGCTCATAGCCAAGATGTCCTGGGCAGTGTCCCTGATCCTACAGAGCAATAGTCATCCACTTCAGGGCCAGACTGAATTAAGCTTGAGGGGAAGATATTCCTCTAACATGCCCAATCCATTGCTGCACTTACCCAGCCAGGGATAGGCTCAGTGAGCCGTCATCAGCTCAGATATTGCCTATGAGAGCCAGCACACTGTCCACCTTCCACCACTTGAAAGTCATTCAAGCTCAGGCAGTGATCTTGCACCTTCATCAGGTATTGTGCTCGCCAGCCAATCCAGGGCTGGATCCCTTCTACTGGTGACCCTGGGCCCAGAGTTTGCATGCCTGGAGTTCCCCACCACACAACTCCCTGTCACCTCACTAGTCCTTCCTGTCAGATTTCCTACATCTATAGCCTGCCTGCAAGCTGTTCTAGGGCCAGGGCATCTGTGTAGCCCCAACACTCACCTCTAACCTGCCCACCCTTTCAGAATTTCCACTGCTCGAGAGCAAGGCAGGTTAGATTTGCAGGGAATTCAAGCAAAACACTGCAGCAACATAATTTGTTGTTCCACAGGGGAGAATTTTCATGTGGACAACTCTAGTATGCAAAGCAGGATTTTTTTTCATCATTATGATTTTTTAAAATTTATTGTATTGTATTGTTGTTGACAATCTTTACATAGTTAATTATGGTTAAAAAAAGATTCAGGAGATATAGGGTGGTGGGTAAGACTATTACGTCCATATTGTTTCCATCATGTATCTGAGGTAAAGGGGGATACTGAGGGAGAAGCCCCACCCGGTTTCCCGCCCACCCCAAGTCCCGGATGTGGGGCATGTTCTGAGATATTTGCTCAAGTGGTTTTAATAGTTCTCCAGTTATGAATCGCTGCCAGTTTCGCTCGATGAGGTCGTCCACTGATTGATATGGTCCATCATAAATTCTCCGTTTGCCCCATATTTCGCTGCCAACATATAACTGAGATGAATGATTGACCTGTTCTGTCTTCTGTCTTTTCTTGGTTAGAGTTCTGAGTCCAGTAGTGTGATTGGGGAGATCTCCAAAGAAACTTTGAAGTATTCCCAGACCAGATTCTTGTATGTTCTAGCAAGCACAGGGCCCGGCACAGTCCATCACCCTGATCAGCTGGTGGTTGCAATTGCGGGGTTGGTTCTGTTTTCAGTCCCGAGTTGTACTGGAACCAATGGGTGTTGCAGTCCAGTCTGGTTCTGCCCTTACATCAACCAGTGGGAGCTGCAGCCTAGACAGGGCGACCCACAATAACCCCCACCAGGCCCACCCCCTACCCTGGTTTGCCAGTATGTGTAGCATAAGACCAGTCTGTCCCCCATCCCATTGGGCTCTTGTACTTGTCAATGGGTATTAAAGCTTAGTTCCATCTAACCAACTCAACCATCTGGCCCTCACGGATGTCGTTGAGTGCCTCTCTGTCTAGCCACCTCAGCCCCCGTCCTAGTTTCCATGGCCTCCCACGGGAGTAGTGACCCAAGAATGGGGAACCCACTTTTTCCCTCCCAGGTCTCTCTCAGTCCCGGTTTATGCACTCTTTAGGTGGTTCTGTGATTTGACTTGACAGAATTAGTCCCCAGTGCCAGCTTCTACCAGCTGATGCTACAGCCAAGCCCAAACATCCCTCACTCACTCTAATTTATGCTTGCACCCACAGGAATAATCAGCCCAGCCTGGCTTTTCCCTGATCTAGGCCACATGCAGCGCACAGGTGTTTCATCCTTGCTTAGTCTGGTCTGTCCCATCCCAGCCCACGCTCTCCATTGGGAGTAGCTGTCCAGTGAGGGGACCAGCCCCTTAATCCCCCTGCCAGTTCAAAGCAGGATTTATTTAAGAATAGGAACCAAAGTGATTCTTGCCTTAGCAGAAGCATGGCACTCCAAAGGAGGAAAGAACAAAGAAAATTGTAGAAATAGTGGTTTTTATGCACCATCTTGGGGAGGTGTTTACATGGGTCCCCCCAAGGGCAAAGAGAAAGAAACTTATTCACAATGGGCAATAATGTATACCACCTCACCCAGAAAAAAGGCTAAGACTTGCAGCTTCCTTCTCCCAATGTTATGGGCTACGCAACCAGTTCAGGTTCACCAGCTTGAAAGCCACACCCCCACTCCATCTAGGCTTTCCCTTCTGCCTACCTGTGGCACTCATCTATCATCACTGGAACTGCGAGGGGGTGGTATTGCATTTTTTTGTAACCACTCCCCTCGCAAGCCTCTAAAAAGACCCATGATAGGGAGACGCTTGCTCTCTTGGTCACATGTTTCTGCGGAGTCTAGATGTTTTCTGCTTTTGTGATTCTGCCTTAATTGCTTGGCTAGGAGCTGTGTGAACTCCTGCCCTGACAGTAGACGTGACAGCCAGCCGGCAGGACACCTGGAAGTTCACATAGGTAGACCTCAGGAAGGAGGCCCCTGGTGTTTGATAAGAGTCATTGCCTTATAGCCAATCAGTTCATATTTTTGAATGCTGCCTGCTTGCAACTTACGAATACAAGCCTGCCAACTTTTATTTTTTAAAAGTTCACAGCTAAAACTGACTAATCATGACTGTATAATTATGTGGAATTGTCCTGAAATATATAAGAACCCTAGGCTCTTTAACCTTGGCCCTTGTTTTGCTTTTTTTCTGCCCTGCTGTTCCTATAGCAACCTTGCCTGGGGAAACTGGCTGGGAATCCTAGGTTAAACTGAATAAACCACCTTTATGCCTTATTGCTGACTTCAGACTCGATGATTTTCTGGGGATCTCAAAAATCTGGCACAACACTCTCATTGCTCTGGCACTCTGACTCTTGGATTCCCCAGAACCTGCTTGTTTTTTGGCTTCCTACAGACAGACTCTGAGAATAGGTAGCCCTTGAGCGTAGCCCTTGTGTGTCTGTATTCCTCACACTGCTCACTCTTGAGCA
Source organism: Ochotona princeps (assembly GCF_030435755.1). Lineage (NCBI taxonomy): Eukaryota > Metazoa > Chordata > Mammalia > Lagomorpha > Ochotonidae > Ochotona > Ochotona princeps. Next base: position 32,964,252 of record NC_080856.1, read on the forward strand.
TGACAGTAAAGATATTAATTGTAACGTGCTTTGTATTGCTCACTTGTGCACTTTCAAGAGTTCCAGGAGAGGTGAGGCCTAACACTAGTGGAATGTAGGCAGAGAAGGCAGGGAAATGTGAATGCTTGCAGGCTTTTGAAGTGTATGCATGTTGGTTGCTATGTGTCTCTTAGGATAACTTATATTTCTGGTGAAGCGGGGATATAGGTCTTCAGATTAACAGACAGACTTCAGGGTAATGGATCATTTCTTCATCTCGGGGTTTCCATTCACACTGTATGGTCACATAAACTTGTCATTTGTTAATTTCTAGTGGGCCCTGTTATCACCAAGAGTGGTTAATAGATTCCTTAAAATGACTTTATTTTTAAAACCAGGATTTATTTATTTATTTATTTATTTATTTATTTATTTATTTATCTCTTTATTTATGATACAGTTCCATAGGCTCCTGGAAATTCTCTTATCACAGCCCCAATTCACACCCCCACCTAGTTTCTCTATATGATTACTAAAGTATAGTTCTTCATAGACAGTCATATATCCATCATTGTGGGCATGGATAATGGCAGAGAATCCAGCATCCTATTGTCAAAATATAGTAAGCAGTTCTTTGTCTGGAAGTAGAGATGCATACTACATTGTATCCTCTCTTCTGGATATGTTACTCTCCATTTCACAATTACTGTACATCCCCTCAAATGAAAAGTCATAATACAAAATCAACAACTGGAAGAAAAGTAGTAATTTACAATGCCATGAAGTTAAATGACATGTTACTAGATATGAGTCTCCATTACACAACTACTGTACATCCCCTTAAATGAAAAACCACAAAACCAAATCAGCATCAGGAACAAAAAAGAAATTAACAACAACAAGAAGTTCAATAACATGCTACTAAATGACTAACATGTAGCTGAAGAAATGAAAATCAAGAACTTTCTTGAAGAAAATGATGCTACTCTATGATCTATGAGTCATTGAAGAATTTAATCAGAAGAAAGTGGTTTGAAGGAATGAAACTAACAGAAAATATCAAAACGCATGCAATATAGTTTCTGCTGATTTTTGTTAGTGAAATGTGTCTCTTCTAGACAGCAAATAGATGAGGTTTTTTTTTTTTTTTTTTTTAATAATCCAGTGTACTAATCTATGACATTTGACTGAGCTTAAGCTATTTACATTCAGGGTTAATATGTATGGGTGGTACTTTGGTCCTGTCATTTTAGGAATGGGTTGTTCATTGGTTTAGTCTTCTGTTGTCATTACCCCAGGATGTTCTTCCCATTTGCCTTTGGTTTTGGTAGGTGCTATTCCTCTTCTCTGTGAAGAGAACATCTTGAAGTATCATTTGTAGGGCAGGTTTGCAAGAGGCAAATTCTTTTAGCTTTTCTTTACTGTGGAAGAATTTTATTTCATTTCCAAAGACAAAAGAATATGTTATCCTAGGCCGACAATTTTTTTCTTTTAGAATCTGGAATATGTCACTCCATTCTCTTGTCTGTAGAGTTTCCCATGAGCGATCTCCTATGAGTTTAATTTACATTCCTTTATATCTCAACTAATGTTTTTCACGTGCACATTTAAGGATCTATTCCTTATATTCAGTTGAAGAGAGCTTGATTATCATGTGTCTTGGTGAAGATCTCTTTTGGCCAAGCATTTTGGGAGTTCTGTGGCCCTCCTGGATCTTGCTTCCACTTCTTTCTCCAGAATTGGGAAATTTTTCTTTATTATTTTATTAAATATATTTGTAAAACCAGTTTCTCTGCATCTTCTGGTCTCCCATAACTCTTTTTTTTTAAAATTTTATTTTAAATTCATTAATTACATTGTATTATGTGACACAGTTTCATAGATACTTGGATTCTCCCCACCCCTCCCCAAAACCTCCCACCATGGTGGATTCCTCCACCTTGTTGCATAACCACAGTTCAAGTTCAGTTGAGATTCCCTCATTGCAAGCATATACCAAACATAGAGTCCAGCATCTTATTGTGTAGTCAAGTTCAACGGCTTCTTAGGTATACCCTCTCTGGTCTGACGACAGAGCCAGCAGAGTATCATCCCGATCGATTAAAAGCTCCAACATACCATCAGCAAAAATTTACATCACCATGGTATTGACATAGTAATGAGTAACCAATATGGTAAAAGTAAATGCGAGTTCTTATCCACCTTCTGTGACCATCTCATTGACATTTCCATTTTAGTTTATACACAACATATAACATTCATAACATAACTTGTTGTACATAACATCGTGTCATCTTAAATTAAGGCAAACATGTGGTATTTAACCTTTTGGGATTGGCTCATTTCCCTTAGCAGGATGGTTTCCAGTTTGGCCCATTTGGCCACAAAGAACTGCATTTTGTTTTTTTAATAGCTGAGTAGTATTCCATGGAGTAGATGAACCATAGCTTTCTTATCCAATCCTCTGTTGATGGGCATTTTGGTTGCTTCCATGTTTTGGCAATTACTGATTGTGCTGCTATGAACATAGGAGTGCATGTTGGTTTCTCATAAAACAAGTGTTCTGGATATATTCCTAGGAGTGCTATTGCCGGGTCATACGATATGTTGTATTTGAGTTGTTTGAATGTTCTCCATACTGATTTCCATAGAGGCTGTACCAGCCTGCAACCCCACCAGCAGTGGAGTAGGGTTCCCTTTTCCCCGCAACCTCGCCAGCAAGTGTTGTTGGTGCTTTTATTCATGTGGGCCAGTCTTACTGGCGTTAGGTGGTACCTCATTGATGTTTTAATTTGGATTTCCCTTATTGCCAGGGAACTTGAGCATTTTTTCATGTTTGTTTGCCATTTGGGTTTGTTCCTTTGTGAAGTGTTTGCCCATTTCCCGTGCCCATTTCTTGAGTGGCTTGTTTGTTTTGACATTTTGGTTGTTTTGTAGCTCTTTGTATATTCTGGAGATTAGCCCTCTATCACCTAGTCGTGTGCGAAGATCTTCTCCCATTCTGTGGGTTGCCTTTTTACTTTGTTGATTGCTTCTCTAGCTGTACAGAAGCTTCTTAGTTTGATGAGGTCCCAATTGTTTATTTTGGTCTTGATTTCTACTGCTTTTGGAGTCTTTTTTAGGAAGTGAGGGCCTACCCCTAAGTGTTCCAGTGTGTTTCCAACATTTTCTTCCAAAAGTTTGAAGGTTTCTGGATGTAGGCTTAAATCTTTTATCCATTTGGATTTGATCTTAGTATATGGTGAGAGATGTGGGTCTATCTTTTCGTTTCTACAGGCTATCAACCAGTTGTGCCAACAGCATTTATTGAACAGACCTTCCCATTTGCCGAGGTTGTCGTTTGTCTTTTTGTCAAAGATTATTTGGCTGTATTTGTGTGGGTTCCCATCTGGTGTTTCTATTCTGCTCCATTGATCTTCTTCTCTATTTTTTTGCCAGTACCAGGCTGTTTTGATAACCACTGCCCTATAGTATGTCCAGAGGTCTGGGACTTTGATTCCCCCTGCTAAGTCTGTAAGTAGTTGCTTCACGAAGCTAGGCGCATTGGAATTAGGTGCATATATGTTCACGATTGTAGTTACTTCTTGATGGATCAGTCCCTTCACCAATATATAATGTCCTTCTCTGTCCTTTTTGATGTCTGTCAGCTTGACGTCTAGGTCATCTGAGATTAGAACAGCTACGCCAGCCTTTTTTTCTCGTCCATTGGCATGAAATGTCTTTTTCCATCCTTTCACTTTAAATTTCTTACAGGATTTTCTGGTTAGATGTGTCTCTTGTAAGCAACATGTAGTTGCGTGCTATTTGATGATCCATTCCGTTAATCTATGCCTTTTGATTGGTGAGTTTAAGCCATTTGTGTTTAGAGATAATATTGAGAGGAACTGGTTTTGGGCTGCCATGAGTGTAAGTGTGCAAGTGTGTATTTGCGACTATTAGAGTTTTTGATTAGTTGACTTTTCTTGTATGGATTTTAGTGGGGAGGTCTTCCCATTTGCCATCTTTGATTTTGGTTTATATTTTTTTCTTTCTGGGTTTAGCATAAACTGAGCTCAGAGTGAATTTATTTCTGACTCAGTGAACTGCATCTATGTGGCATTCTACAGGTTCCACCCAATACAGGTCTGGGTAGCCCTTAGACCTGTTGGCCAGCAAAATAAGAACTCTAGTACTGGTACATCAGGTGCCATTATGTACACCATGGCAAACACTTTAAGACTGAAGGGACAACAGTGAACTGCGCATGTGCTGATCTCACCAGAACTATGTTCCACGGATTGCACTGGTCCCTCAGGAAAATATACTCACTGTGGCATCGTATGGGTCCAAATAGGTCTGTATGGCACCCAGACCTAACAGCCAACAGGTTCCAGCAAGATCAGCACCGACAACAACCACCTTGCAATATGGGACACCTGGTGTCTCTCTAATCCTGCGACCTCCTCCAACTGAAAGTGGGAGAAAGGTTGCAGACACAACGGTTCAACCTCAGCACAATATCACAGAAGGTGGAGAGTGGTGAGCCAGAAGTTGGGGCTACGGGAGTTCTTTGTGGAAATCTAACATAAGAACCCAGACCTGGAATTGTTGGAGTGTCACAATTGGCTGCAAGCAAAGAGTTGTGCATCAACTGAAATAAATAAAATCAAAGTGCAGACCTGTGGGTGATGCAGCTTAGAAACCTACCCCAGGGAGAAGACTCTGCTAATCAGAAGTACAATGACCAAGAGTGAAAGAAGAGGCAACGACACAATGAATATTAGTAAAAACTCCCCTGCAAAGGATCAAAACCCTATACCAACCTCAGAGTTAGATGAGGAAGACATTGAGAAAATGGGGGACACAGAATTCAGAAAACTCATTTTAAAGCTTCTGATCAACAATGAGAAGTACATACAATAGTTCAAACAATTTAAGGAAGCACTAAAGCAAATCAAGGCTAATATATTAGAAATTAAGAACACAGTAGAGCAAATTAAAAGCACAGTAGAGAGTCTCCAATATAGAATGAAGCAAGCAGAAGAAAGAATCTCAGAATTGGAAGATATTTCCTGTCACCAGGGGAAAGCAATGAGGTGGTCACATTATGTGGTTAAGAACTCGCATTTATTTTAACATATTGGTTACTCATTACTATGTCAATTAAATCCATAATGATGTAAATTTTGCTGATGGTATGTTGGAGCTTTTAATTGATCAGGATGATACTCTGCTGGCTGTGTCTTCAAACCAGAGAGGGTCTATCTAAGAAGCCGTTGAACTTGACTAGACAATAAGATGCTGGACTCTATGTTTGGTATATGCTTGCAATGAGGGAATCTCAACTGAACTTGAACTGTGGTAATGCAACAAGGTGGAGAATCCACCATGGTGGGAGGGTTTGGGGAGGGGTGGGGAGAATCCCAGTACCTATGAAAGTATGTCACATTATACAATGTAATAAAGAAAGAAAAAAAAAGAAAAAATGTGTCTCTTACCCTCAGTGCTCATCATTGTTGGTCTTAATAGGGCCTTGACTCTAAATATTAAGTAGCAGAAGTGCTCCAAGCTTGTCACACATGAGATGCAAGTCAATGGGCTTCACATTTCCCTCAAAACTAGTCAGGGGACCCACTCCTAAGTATTTTTTGTTTGTTTTTTTGGTTTTAAAAAGCAGAATCAGTGTGAGAACTACAGAAGCAGGGAAATATCTTCAATTCACTGGTTGATATGCTTCAATGGCTCAATTGCAGTAGCTGAGCTGCTGTAAAACCAGAAGACAAGAGCAAAACCATGGTGGATTGGTTAGGATCTCAGACAGCTTATCTACTATGTTAACAATGCTGGTCCTGGTGCTCACTCTTATAATTGAAAGACTTCAGGCACAGGCCAACATCTTAGCTCATACAATGGCAAGAAACTTACTGTGAGAAGCCGTGATACATGAAATCAGTGGAAATCGGAGCAGAAGTTGTGGCAGCTGACACATAAACTCCACCTGAAAGAGGAACTCCAAGAGTCTGATGTCAGACAATTCTTTTGTCTCTGAGATATGCCTCCTAGAGTCTTGGCTGTTTTTGACCAGCAGTCCCTAAGATTCCTGAGTGCCATGACAATGGTGTAGGTTGGTTGCAGAACCACCAGAGAAAAACTGGTGAGGGATGTTCATTAATTGGGAAGATCATACAAGCATATATACAGTGGAGGGGGAAGGCAGAAGGGTGGTCTCAACAGTACTCCCACCCTACACTGTTATTGTAACTGGTCAGTAGGCATGCTTATCTCGCTAGACACTCTAATCAAGTCACCAGTTACATTCTGTAAGCAGGGTTGGAAGCTTAGTGCTTTAGCCCATTTGCTGGCAGACCAAGATAAGCTAGCACCTGGGCTGGAATCTATACATTTGGGCATGATCATTATGTGTGACTGGTAAACAGGATGAAGGTTGCACTTAACTACTTTGAGTTGCTTATCAGGGAAATTCTAGCACAGCTTTGCCTCGGGGACAGAGAAATTGGGATACAGCCTACTACTCTGGATGTATGCTGAGTGAACAGGCCAAGATGGAGTCTCTATTAGCTGAGACCACAGCCAGGACTTTGCCTCAGAGACACAATGTGCCATGTGCCTATGGTGTCCCATATGAGATAAGCAGGCAGAGATGCAGGAGTGATTTCCCATACTTATTATTCAAGGAGAGACAGTGGCCAAATAGGATCTACATTTAGTCAGATATAACAGGAAAATCTTGCCTCTGGAAAAGATCCATCCTTCAAATCTGGGTGCTTATCATTACAAATTCAACGTGCATAATTTAATATCTACAGTTCCAGTATAATTCTGAAATAGGATGAGAAATTTTGCGATTATGGAAAAGATAAATGTGTAAATGACAAAGATAGAATTTGAAACAGGTGTTACATACTGAGCATTTATTATCAGCATTTAATCTGAAAACAGCATTCACATTTACTACCTCACAACAAAGGGAGATCACATACAAATTGCATCTTAATTATTTTAGCAACAAATAACCTCTCTTCTGAAATAAAATGATACTCCTCATGCTTATTATTTAACACTTGCTGAGACTTTCAAAGTATGTTTCTACATCCATTGCCTTTTTACAATGTTTTGCATTTGCACTATTGCTAATGGCAATTTTTCATTCACCTTGGAACCTTCCACACGCCATAACAGGTTTATGGTGCCTAGTCTTTTGGTTGACATGCTGTTGTAGTTCTGAGGTCTGTGACTCTGCTAACAATTGACTTCAGAAACATGATTTATCAGTCATTGCTGTGTGTTTGCTCATTTCTGTGAATATGCTACTTATTGAAGCATGTATGCTTTTCACTGTGCTGAAAAGGTTTGTGCATGAATTTTAACACACATGTTACACATTTCTGCTTTCTCACGTGAATTCAGATGTTTAGCCAAACTTGACAGCTTGCGACAGGATTTTCCACTCATTATATTCATGTGGTTCTTATCCTGTATGGATACTCTGACGTCGAATGAAACCTGTCTGGTAAGTAAAGGCTTGAAGATACACACAATATTCATAATGTTTCTCTCCTGTGTGGACTCTCTGATGCCTGATGAGTTGTGCCACATTAGAAAAGCCTTTTCCACACGCACTACAATCATGTTTTTTCTCCAGTGTAGATTATCTGATGTCTAATGAGGTGTGGCTACAAGGAAAGACTTTTCCACACTACATACATTCAAAAGGTTTTTCCCCTGTGTGAATTCTCTGATGAGTAATGAGGTCTGACTTACAAATAAAAGCTTTTCCACACTCACTACATTCATAAGGTTTTTCCCCAGTGTGGTTTCTCTGATGTCTAATGAGGTGTGGCTTACGAATAAAAGCTTTTCCACACTCACTACATTCATGAGGTTTTTCCCCAGTGTGGATTTTCTGATGTATGATCATGCTTGACTTATGAAGAAAAGCTTTTCCACACTCACTACATTTATACTGTTTCTCTCCAGTGTGAGTTCTCTGATGAGTAATGAGGTCTGACTTACAAATAAAAGCTTTTCCACACTCACTACATTCATAAGGTTTTTCCCCAGTGTGGTTTCTCTGATGTCTAATGAGGTGTGGCTTACGAATAAAAGCTTTTCCACACTCACTACATTCATGAGGTTTTTCCCCAGTGTGGATTTTCTGATGTATGATCATGCTTGACTTATGAAGAAAAGCTTTTCCACACTCACTACATTTATACTGTTTCTCTCCAGTGTGAGTTCTCTGATGAGTAGTGAGGTTTGACTTCTGATTAAAAGCTTTTCCACATTCACTACATTCAAAAGGTTTTTCACCTGTGTGTATTCTTTGATGTGATCTAATGCTTGACTTATGAACAAAAGCTTTTCCACACTCCCTGCATTCAAAAGGTTTTTCCCCAGTGTGGATTCTCTGATGTATGATCATGCTTGACTTATGAAGAAAAGATTTTCCACACTCACTACATTCATAAGGTTTTTCCCCAGTGTGGATTCTCTGATGAGTAATGAGCTGTGAATTACAAATAAAAGCTTTTCTACACTCGCTACATTCATAAGGTTTTTCCCTTGTGTGTATTCTCTGATGAGTAATGAGGTTTGACTTACGAATAAAAGTTTTTCCACACTCACTACATTCATAAGGTTTTTCCCCAGTGTGGATTGTCTGGTGGCTAATGAGGAGTGACTCATGAATAAAAGTTTTTCCACACTCACTACATTCATAAGGTTTTTCCCCAGTGTGAATTCTCTGATGAGTAATGAGCTGTGTCTTACGAATAAAAGCTTTTCCACACTCACTACATTCATAAGGATTTTCCCCAGTGTGGATTCTCTGATGTATGGTCATGCTTGACTTATGAAGATAACCTTTTCCACACTCACTACATTGATGACGTTTTTCCCCAGTGTGCATTCTGTGACATGTGTTCATGTTTGACTTACGAGAAAAACCTTTTCCACACTCCCTGCATTCATCAAATTTCTCCTCTGTGTGGACCCTCTCATGTATGATTAGGCTTGACTTACAATGAAACTCTTTTCCACACTCCTTACATTGATAAGATTCTTTCCTTGTGTTGAGTCTCTGTTGACCAATTAGAGATGATTGCCAGTGAAAGCCTTTTGTGTGCTCATTGCATTCATACTGATTCTCTGCACTTCGAATGATCTGATCTCTAATGAGTTCTGACTTCTGGTATATGTTTTCTTTACATTCGTTGGACACATACAAATATTCTCCTGTGTCAGTTCTCTGTTTGGTGGTAAGGCAAGATTTATAGTAGCCAACATGAATTGCTTCTCCCACACTGACAGCTTGCTGATTACATGGATCTTTGGAATAAATTTGCTCACACATAAGTATTATCTTCTTTCCGCTGAAAGTTTTGTCATTTCCATTGTGTTCAAAGGACTGCTGACAAATCTGGATCTTGTCAAACTGACTGAAAATTTCATCACTCTCAAGGTTGTTCTCCAGGACATTAGAGGCATGCCTCTTTTCAAATGGTATTTCATCAGGCTTCCTGTGGGAAAAGCAATTTAAAAGAAACTATGATATCATTTTCTCTGCATTGAAAAATCACCAGATCTTTGAGCCCCTCCAGGGAGTTGTTTCCCCCTTGCCTCTTCCAAGTTCAACTGGTAAATTAACTGTAAAAATTTGGTCTACATCTGGTTTTCATTATCTTTTAATACACTATGTTAAGGGAAAGAATCACTGAGCTTTCCTGGTAACATTTGGTTCAGTGGAAAATATGGGACTTGAGAAAGAATTTTGGCTCTTTTACAAGAATTATTAGGCTAAACAGAGCAAAGGGAAGACTCCACAAGTTTTGTACTAAACCTCTGGAAATGATCCTTGGCACTTCATGCCTCTGCACAAAGAGGAATACAACCACACACCCACATAATCCCCAGCCACTGCCTAGCTCCAGCTCAACCTCCAGATGCATTGTAGTTGGATAGGCTTCAGCAAACAGCAACATGAAGTGGAACTGGGGTAAGACTAGAATGAGCCAGGCTGCAATATATGCTGGTGGAAAATGAGTGGAGACAAGGAGCTCAGGAGGATGATGGTGGTGGACACATGATCCCTGGGTGCAGGAGATCCAGTGGGGACCTCATAGCCTTGTCTGGACCCTTTGGCACAGCTGTGTGATGAGCCCCAGTGGCTGTATGTGTGGCGGTTTATGTTGCTTGGTGTGTGTCCTTGGCTGGCCAGTGCAATGGGTTCTGGGTCTGTGAGTTCTGGGAGTAGAGGGTGTGGCAGGCCTCAGGTCACCTGGCTTGGATACTTTACATGCCTGCATGGTGGTGCTAGGTGCTAGCTCAGTGAGCGCTGAGGGTGGGGCTCCACTGGGGCAGGATTGACTGGCTCAAGGTCTTGTTGCACTTGCAAGAACTGGTAATCCTCAGTTGAAAAGGAGTATTGGACAATTGGCACAGCTCCATCTGGAGATGGAAGCCCACTGAGGCCTGGAAAGCACATCTGGACCATCCAAGAGAAAGGAGAGGGAAGAGATTGAATAACTACCCCAGCCATATGATGACATCAAATATCTGGGAGAAAGGAGACACTAAGGTCAACCATGTCAGCCAATGAACATTGAAAAGGTTCCCTCTTGCTTGAATTGTTGAGATGGACATCATCTCAGAAGTATAAGTATCACCTGGACAGAAACCTTGGAGGGTGTGCCACATTGACATCCTGGTTTGGTATCAGGGGTCCAGTGCCAATCCTTAAGTATTAGGATGGTTGGGAGGCTTGGTATAGCTCCTCTGAATATCATTTAACCCTGATCCAAAACAGGAAGGAAAAATAGAAAATTTGGAAATGATCACATCAATTTCTCCATAATTCTCTAAATGCATGCACACACACACACATTGAGTGCAATTAAATAACACACACACACACACACAGAGAAACCCAACTCATGAAAAAAAAATGATTAGGTCGCACACTCTCAGTCCCACCCACCTCTTGATGTTGGAGGTGGGTAGAGCCTAGGCCTGCCTTGTTCCGAAGGTATCCACTCCCAGTGTACTCAGCAGGAAGGGCAAAGCCTCTTGAGTCCAGGCAGGCCAAGGCCCAGCTCATCAAATGGTCATAGTGGCTGAACCTAGGATCACAAGCATGGACTCCAATCTGGCTCGGGTCCTCCCAGGAACAGCAAGTGTACGTGAGAATAGAGAAAATACGTAGATTTCTACTAAATACCAGTTGCTCACATTCAGGATGTGGATACAGAAACTGGATCTCAAAGTCATTTTTTAAATCTATCTTTTTTGAGACAGAGAAGTCTTATTTGCAAAGTGATCATGTGAGCAGGGCAAGAGGAGGAAAGAGGAAAGCACTTCTCAAGAGAAAACTAGGTTGTGGTGTGCTTCTTAAAATTGGAGACACCATTTAGTAACTTGAATGTTGTCCCAACCATTGGTTGCTGAAGCAGGATGTATAACTGGAAAAAAGGACCCACTCCTCTGTTTTCTTCCAGTTCCTGTGAATCCCATCCTTCTACCCTATTCCACACTTCTACGTTTCTATACTAGTTAAAGAAAATAATCACTGAGCTTTTCTGGTAACATTTGGTTCTGTACACAACATAGGACTTTAAAAAGACTTCTGGCTCTTATACAAGAGCTGTATGGCTGGACTTAGCAAAGAGAAGAGTCCACAAGGTTTGTAGTAAGCTTGTGGAAATGACACTTGGCATCCCGTGCCTCTGCACAAACATAAACACATCCAACCACACACGTAATCCCCAGTCACTGCTTACCTCCAGCTAATCCTCCAGATTGATTGTGCTTTTGGGAGATAGGTGGTGGAGATAGGAAGTATGAAAGGTTAGGACTTTAAAGTCTCTAATCACCAACTGCCTTTTTCACATTTGCTACCATGTCAATTTTCATTTTAGAAGCAAATCTCTGGGTCTTCATATTTTAAAAACTGTTGGATTGACAGTATCCAGAAGAGGCCAATTTTCTTCATGACTTGATACTCTCTAAATGGATCCTAAATCCCAACTACCTGACATGGGACTAAAACTCTGGCCTCCTTTTTCTTTTTTATGTTTTTTTTATTCATTGTATTATGTGACATATTTTCATAGGTACTAGAATTCTCCCCACCCCTCCTCAAACCCTGCCCCAATGGTGGATTCCTCCACCATGGGATTAAGGGGCTGGTCCCCTCACTGGACAGCTACTCCCAATGGAGAGCGTGGGCTGGGATGGGACAGACCAGACTAAGCAAGGATGAAACACCTGTGCGCTGCATGTGGCCTAGATCAGGGAAAAGCCAGGCTGGGCTGATTATTCCTGTGGGTGCAAGCATAAATTAGAGTGGGTGAGGGTTGTTTGGGCTTGGCTGCAGCATCAGCTGGCACTGGGGACTAATTCTGTCAAGTCAAATCACAGAACCACCCAAAGAGTGCATAAACCGGGATTGAGAGAGACCTGGGAGGGAAATATTGGGTTCCCCATTCTTGGGTCACTACTCCCGTGGGAGGCCATGGAAACTAGGACGGGGGCTGAGGTGTCTACAGAGAGGCACTCAACAACATCCTTGAGGGCTGGATGGCTGAGTTGGTTAGATGGAACTAAGCTTTAATACCCATTGATAAGTACAAGAGCCAAATGGGATGGGGACAAACTGGTCTACTGCTACACATACTGGCAAATCAGGGTAGGGGGCAGGCCAGGTGAGCGTTATTGTGGGTCGCCCTGTCTAGGCTGCAGCTCCCACTGGTTGATGTAAGGGCCGAGCATGTGCTGGGCAGAACCAGACTGGACTGCAACACCCACTGGTTCCAGTGGAAGTCGGGACTGAAAACAGAACCAACCCAGCAATTGCAACTACGAGCTGATTGGAGTGATGGACTGTGCCGGGCCCTGTGCTTGCTAGAACAAAGAAGAATCTGGTCTGGGAATACCTCAAAGTTTCTTTGGAGAGCTCCCCAATCACACTACTGGACTCAAAACTCTAACCAGAAAAGACAGAAGACAGAACAGGTCAATCATTCATCTCAGTTATATGTTGGCAGTGAAATATGGGGCAAAGGGAGAATTTATGATGGACCCTATCAATCAGTGGATGACCTCATTGAGCAAAACTGGCAGCGATTCATAACTGGAGAACTATTAAAACCACTTGAGCAAATATCTCAGAGCATGCCCCACATCCGGGACTTGAGGTGGTCAGAAAATCCGGTGGGGCTTCTCCCTCAATATCCCCCTTTACCTCAGATGCATGATGGAAACAATATGGACATAATAGTATTACCCACAAAAATAAAAAAATCAATGTGAGCTTGGAAGATGATGTTTGTGATAACGTCTTACCAAAAGGCCTTTTACTATTTCTGCTCTCTTGGCTGCCCCACTCATCATATGAAAATTGAGGGTGTTAGGTCCCTACATGTAGCAGGAACCTATGCTTAGGGTTGTCCTCCCACATTGACCATATCATAGTCAAGGATGTGAATTCCCTAGATGCAGTGGAAATCTATTCTTTCCCTCTTTCACTAATCTTTATGTCCCTCCTTCTCTGATATACTTCCTCCCTTAACTGATTCAAGACTAAGTTGTAGAATCAGGAATGTAATAGGAATGTGTAATAGATTGACATGTACCATCTATTGGGAACTTCTTGACCACAGGATTGGGTCGGCTGGTATCCTGCCTCAAGGGGAAACAATTGGCAGAACTATCCTTAGGAATGCCCCCTTTTACCAGGTGTGAAAAGAATTGGTGAAGGCTTCTGTATAAAATAAAGAGGACAGTTTTTAAAATTGTCTGTTATGATCCTGAAGCTGCAGGGGTCCGTTTATTTTCTATGCCTACTCCAAGCACTCTTCTCAAGTTCTGAGCTTCACATGAGCTGGACTCTGGCAACGGGCAGAAAACTGAATGTTAAGTGGGGCTGCCAGGGCACAAACAAGTGTCCATATATGTCCCAGTGCATGCAAGGTGAGGGACAGCCAATAGGCTACCATGCCGTGCCCTTGGGTTTCATCTATAGAAATGACTTATGTGGGCCTTTGGATGACCCCCTGTACATTTCATACATGAGTTCAGAAAAAGCCAGTTTCTCCAACTTTGTCACTCATGTGGCTGCCTAACTCTGAGAGCTGAACAGCCATGGAATGGTTGGTGTAGATTTGAAGCTGTGAAGTAGCAGCTATTTCCTTGCTGGTTGAGAGACAACCAATACAATGGGAAGTGTCTTACTCACAGGTTCCTGTCCAGACAAGGAATGCTCAGGGCACACTTAGAAATCTAAGACCCCCGAACTGAGGCATATATGAGCTATATGTGGGTATTGACGAGCCATGGCTGGGCTGAAACTTCCAACAGCAGGAACAAGAATGTGTTGAAGACCAGTTAAGAAAGGCCGCTGCTCCTGCTGGGGCAAGAGATTAAATGAGTGGTGCTGGCCCATGGACCTGCTGGTATGCATGAAACCTGAACCAGGGGGGTCTGATGGAGGAACCTGAACAGTTCCTCTGACAGGACACTGACTTTACAAATAAACACAGGAAGCATGGAGGTAAACAACACAGAGGGGCTATGGGAAGTGTCCCACTTACATACATTTCGCTCGGGTTGGGGCGGACCAGGCTGACAGCTCGCGTCATCCACTGGCAAGTCTGAGTGCTGAAGCTGGGTGGGGGTCTGGCCAGGTTCGGTTGTGATAGAAATAGTACACAACACAAAATGCCAGGGCGAAACTGCCTGTGCCTGTTAGGAACGCAGCACCCAACCAGCACACCTCCCACTGGTTTAGGTGAGAGCCGAGTGTGTGATGGGCAGAACCAGGATGGACTGCAATACTCATTGGTTCCAGTGGAGGTTGGGGCTGGAATAGAACCAGCCCAGCAGTTGCAACCACCAGCTTATCGGGGTTATGGACTATGGCGGGCACTGTGCTTACTAGCACATGTAGGAACCTGGTCTGGGAACACCTCAAACTTCCTTTGGGGAATCCCTTCATCAAAATGGAGGAATTAGAACATTAATCAAGAAAAGATGGAAGATGTAGTAGATCAATCAACCACCTTAGCTATATGTTGGCAGTGAAATACTGGAAAAGGGGAGACTCTATGATGGACTATGTCAATCAGTGGACTCTGCACCAGCCTCATTGTACCTGGATTGTGGATGATGGTAGGTTGGAGCTTCTAATTGAACAGGTTGACGCTCTGCTGGCTCTGCCTTTGGACCAGAGAGGGCCTCCCTAAGAACCTTCTAAAAAATTTTGCTGTCTCCATTCAAGAGGCACACCATCTCCAGGCTCTCTCCCAGGAAATGCTATTTGATTCCCTCTGCTTTTTACATTCACCTGGTCACTGCAAATAAAACTTCTGTCTCCAAATGAAAAAAAAAAGTAGAAAGAAAGAAAGAAATCCTATTTATCAAGTCTCATTTTTATACAATTTCCCTTTCATATTGTGCTGCAATTATGGCCAGAGCTAATGCTAAGCATCTTTGTGGCAATACAGCTCTCTTTTCAGTTATTCTATAATTTTTGTAATTAAAACTTGCCTGAAGATTATTTCTTGACCTTTCTGATTAGCTCCAAACAGCTCATTCTTTCCATGGGAATCTGAAATAAGGAAAAGAGTAACCACACCTATGAATCACATCTAAATGTTTCTTTTCAAATGTTCCAGTAAAGCCAATGAGATTTGTTGCCAATCTAGATACAGCACATTTGAATATTAGTGAAATGTGGATATTTATGAGCATTTTTAAATAGGCATTACATCTCATCTATTAATGCCTTAATATAATACGCAGTTTTTAAAATTAAAATTTCAATTATGTGAGATTGCATATTTAACTTAAAGCAGGATATGACAGAAAATATGGTATAAAAATTCAAAATAAGGCGTGGGGTACCTTACATCCCATCTCATCACTAGTTTTTCTTTTCCTGACTACACTGCTTCAAACACAACTTTCTGAAAATGTATCTTGGGAGGTGGCAGATGTGATTCAAGTGTTTGGATCATGAAAAGACCCATATATACTTCTAGATTTATGGTGAAAGGCTGGCAAATTGCTAGAATAAACCTGTACGTGGAGACTAGAATGCCTGTGTCTCACCAGCTGTCCTTTTGAAAGAAACTCAAAGTAAAACTCAAATATAATTCCAGTCAACATTTACTGAGCTATGTATCAATTCCCATGCCAATTATGTGCTGATCTACCTGGAAGTCTCTCTTTCACAGATTTCTCCACTGTCCATGGTGCTGATCCTTCCTCCAACTTGAAGATCACATCAGGCTTTGTCATGGAGTACCCTGTTCATGGAGAATGATGCAGATTTTACGAAATCACCATTAGTCCTACCAATTACTACACCTTATAAACTCTTCTTTCATTAGCAAACTATACAGAAGTGTTCTGCTTAGGCATGACAGAGTTTCACTCACCCAATGACAGCAGATTGTTATAGGTCTCAAGCATCACCTCCCTGTACAGGGTCCTCTGCGTATTGTCCATTGTCTGCCATTCTTCCTGGGTAAAGTCCACAGCCACATCTTCAAAGGACACCAACACCTGTAACAGCACATGTCTCCTCAGTTTTGCATTATTAAATAGAAACAGTGACCGTGCATTCTTTGTATACTAAATTTGCAACATCTATGGACGCAGTTTAATTTATAATTTATACAGCATCATAGAATAACAGTTAAATGAAAGTATCTTGTGCTGTATTACTTTTGCAATTCTAATATTACAACAGAATATTCCTTATTCTATTAAAGGTTGTGTTCTCTAAAGATTCTCATTCTAACGAACTGTTGAAGACATTGTTAGAATAGCTCTCCAAGTGGAAGATATCACTCTGTTATTGCCACTCTGATTTTCAAATAAATTAACATAAGCAATCATATTGACACTGAGCCAAAATATTAACTCAGCATTTATGATACTAAGCTGAGTTTAATTCTTCTGTGTGTGTTCAATTTGCATCTTCTAGGAATGCAGCTTAATTTACAATCTATATGGCAAATAAGGTAAAAGCAAAATAAAACATTTTGTCCCGTATTATGTTTGCAATTCTAAAGCTACAATTCCATTATTATCCTGTATCAGATTGTTTTCTATAATGAGCATAAAATTAGTTCATTGTGCAATCTTTAGATACACATGAGCTAAATAACATGCTAGATTAGGTAATTAAGATAAATGCTTAATATTGCACAAGATAATGAGATTTTTGAATAGCTTACTAATGATATCCTCAAACATACTGAGATACTTAAAAATATTATAAAGCGATAATAAAATTCAATTTTCTTATTTTCTTATTTTCAATTTTTCTTCTGTCAATTTGTTGGTATCAGCTAGTCATAGCCTGCCAGTTGAACAGAAGATATACATATAAGACAAATGCCATGCTGTAACAAACCTAATCATTTTTTTTTTTTTAATGTTTTGGAAGCTCTTTAGCATTAAGTAGTTATCTGGGTTTTTCTTTTTCTTTTTTGTTATTAAACCCTTTGATATGGTCAAAGGATTGTTTTTTTGTGTGTAAGATTTATTTATTTTATTACATTGAGATATACAGAGAGGAGGAGAGAGAGGAAATCTTCCATCCAATGATTCACTCCCCAAGTGAGTGCAACAGCTGGTGCACGCCGAACTGAAGCTGGGAACCTGGAACCTCTTCTGAGTCTCCCACGTGGGTGCAGGGTCCCAATGCATTGGACCATCCAGCTCCCTGCTTTCCCAGGCCACAAGCAGGGAGCTGGATGGGAAGTGGAGCTACCAGGATTAGAACCGGTGCCCATATGGGATCCCAGGGTGTTCAAGGCAAGGACATTTTCTGCTAGGCCACAATGCTGGGCCCTGTGTTTTCATTTTTATTCCAGTTATTTATTTACTACTTTTAACAATAAAACAGAGTTAATGTAACTGATATATATCATTTTAACAGCATGGTACTTCTTTTCAATCTTCCCTTTTCCCCGGTTATTTTTTTTCATGTGATCACAGTTTTCTTATTTTTTTCTTAACTCATCAAATTTTAATTCAGAGGAAATTTAAGCTTTTTTTTTAAATTACATTGCATTATGTGACACAGTTTGATAGGCTCTGGGATTCACCGACACCTCCCTATTAAAAAAAACCCTACCTTGTTTAGGGTTTTTAACATAAAGTGGTTTTGGATTTTGTCGAAGGCTTTTTCTGCATCTATTGATACTATTATATGATTTTTTGTTCTTCAGTTTTTGGATGTGGTGTATCACATTTATGGATTTCCACATGTTTAACCATCCCTGCATTCCCGGGATAAATCCTACTTGGTCTGGATGAATGATCTGTGTGATGCTTTTTGAATTCTAGGATTTTGTTGAGAATCTTAGCATCAATGTTCATCGTGGAGATCAGTCTGTATTTTTTTCTTCTACCCGGTTTTGTGATTAAAGTGATGTTGGCTTCATAGAATGAGTTTGGAAGAGTTGCTTCCTTTTCTATTATTTTGAAGAGCTTGTAGAGGATTGGAGTTAGCTCTGCTTGGAATGTTTTGTAGAATTCTGTAGTGAAGACACATGGTCCTGGGCTTTTCTTTGTTGGGAGATCTTTAATCATTGACTATTTATTTCTGATTCAGTTTTGGGTTTGTTCAGGTCTTCTGTTGCCTCAGAAGTAAGTCTTGGTAAGTGGTGGAAGTCTAGAACCTTTAGATTTCCGGGTAGTTTTCTGATTTGTTGGAATACAGTTCCTTGTAGGAATTTTTATTTATTTCTTTAGTGATTACACTGTCTGTTGTTATGTTGCCTTTTTCATCTTTGATGCTGCTAATTCTCACTTTTTCTTGTTTTTTTTTTTTCCTTTGTCAGTCGGGCCAGTGGGGAGTCTATTATATTTATCTTCTCAAGAAACCAGCTTTTTGATTCATTGATTTTGTATATAGTTTATTTCTATTTGGTTTATCTCCTCCTTTGTTTTGATAATTTCTTGTTTCCTGTTGTTTGTGGGGTCATTTTGCTGCTGTTTTTCCATTTCCTGGAGGTGTGTGCTAAATTCCTGTATTTGGTGCCTTTCTTGGGCCTTGAGATACGCACCAATTGCAATGAGCTTACCACATAAACTGCGTTAGTGGTGTCCCACAAGTTTTGGAATGTTGTATCTGAGTTTTCATTGGTCTTCATAAATTTTTTTATCTCTTCTTTAATTTCTTCTCTAACCCATTGTTTGTTTAATCGCACATTGCTCAGCCTCCAAGAGTTTATATATTTCCTGGGGCATTTTGAATTGTTAATTTCCAATTTCATTCCGTGGTGGCCTGAAAAGGTGTATGGTATTATTCCGGTTTTTTTGAAGTTAGTTATACTTGCTTTGTTTCCTATCATGTGGTCTATCCTGGAGAAGGTTCCATGCACTGCTGAAAAAAAATGTATAACCTGCGGCCTAGGAATGAAAGGTTCTATAAATGTCTACTAAGTCCAGTTGTTCCATTGTTTGTGTGAGCTCTGTAGTTTCTCTCTTGAGCTTTGGTCTTATTGATCTGTCTATTGGTGTTAACGGGTGTTCACATATGGCAGGATTATTGTATATTCATTTGTATCTCCCTATAAGTCTATAAGTAATTGTTTCACGTAGCTGGGTGCATCTGAATTTGGGGCATAGATGTAAAGGATGGTAATCACTTCATGATGGATCATTCCTTTCCACAATATAAAATGCACTTCCATGTCCTTTTGATGTAGTCACATTGAAGTTTATATCATCTGAAATTGGGACCACTGCACCATCCTTTATTTCTCATCCACTGCGTGAAATATGTTTTTCTATCCCTTCAGTTTCAGTTTCTTACAATATTTTCTGGTTAGATGTGTCTCTTGTAGGCAACAGACACTTGGGTCCTTTTGTTGATCCAATCTATTAATCTATGTCTTTTGACTGATTAATTTAGGCCACTTATGTTAAGAGTTGATACTGATTTATTGCTAATTTGTACTGCCATGTGCGTGTGTTTTTGTGGGTGTTGGTGTCTAATTGTCTTTGCTTAAATGGACTTTAGTGGCAAGGTCTTCCCATTTGCCATACTTGCTTATGGTTTGTTTCTTTTTGGGGGGGGGATAAGCACATTTCTAAGGAGATTTTGTAAGACTGTTTTTGTGCTGGCATATTCTTCTAGTTTCTCCTTGCTAGGGAAATATCTAATTTCATCCTCAAATATAAATGAGATTTTTGCTGGGTACATTATTTTTAGTTGACAGTTGTTCTGTCGCAGGATTTGAAACACTTTATTCCATTCTCTTTTTTTTTTCAAGTGTTTGATCTGAGAAGTCAGCAGTGATCCTGATAGGCCTACCCATAATGTACTACTTTCAGAGTGAAAGTAGATGGAAAATCTTTGTATCCCCTTCTTTCTGTATATCTGCCTCTCAAAAATATACATATATGTGAATTTCCTATGTTTATTGTGAATGATGTTTACATATGTGATCAGGGTGGGAAGGTTCAAGGGTTAAGAAAGTTGACGTGATCATTGCTTCCAAGTTTTCTATTTCTTGTTCCTGTGGAACTGGATCATATTCTGGTTGTTCATTTCCCATCCAGCTCCCTGCTTGTGGCCTCAGAAAGCATCAGACAAGGAGGCTCAAAGCCACGGGACCCTACACCAGAGTGGGAAACCTGGAAGAAATTCCTGGCTTAAGATCAGCTCAGCTCTGGCAGCTCCGGCCATTGCAGCCACTTTGGGATTATACTAGTGGATGCAAGATCTGTCTCTCTTTCATGTAAATCTGAGTTTCCAATCAAAATAAATAACAAAACACATTTAGCAAATTGTACCTTAACAATGGCATTATACTTTTATTTGTAGTCATCAAGATTTCACTCCTCTTCACACATTACAGCACATTCAGTGTGGACTGTGTTCAAGAATTGTTAGATCAATAGTAAACATAGTTACGACACTAAAAACATTATTAAGCTCAATGCATGGTAAAGTTATAGGACAATCTTCCTTTAATTTGTGCATCAGTCACAAATTAAATAAACATGTATTACAGTATAAGTATGACTGTCAACTCAAATGCTACCTGATGGGGACAACTAACAGCCTGCCTGCCTATGACCTGAGGCATGGCTTAGAGCCATGTTTGCAGTACTTGACCTGTGACATGACTGGAAACTCTAAAGGGACAGACATGACTTCTAGTCAATTACAGTGTCATTGTTGTGTGGGATGGCTGTCTGACAATACCCTTTTGCTATCTCTTTTCCTAGGGAGTTGTGCTCACCTTAAAATAAATGGACATGCTCCCTCAGACTATCCCCAGTGGTTCTCGCAGCCCAAGAACACTGACACCTCATCCCCTTGGTGGTTTCGGGCATGTTGGCAGGAAAATCCCCGAGACTCAAAAGCAATAAAAACAGATACCAAAATGGACAAAGAACTAGAAATATTTCTACAAAGAAGATGATCAAAAGGCTAATTAATTCACACAAAAAGATTTTCAGCATGATTGATCATTAAGTGAATGAAAATAGCAACCACAATGATATGCCGCTTTATATCCATTGCAATGTCCTTCATTAAAACAATCAAAGCAAGGATGGCTCAAGCTACCTTCAAGCAGCCAGGTGCTGTTCTGTCCTTCTACCAACCAGACAAAAGCGGCCATTGGGGCTGGGGTTCTCTTTGCGCACATGCCAAGGCCAGGATGGCTCAAGCTGCCTTTAAGCAACCAGACCATGCTGTGCCCTCACCTCAGCCAACATTGGTCAGTGTGGCCCAGGATCCAGTTTGGCACTTAGCCCAGGCCAGAATGGCTCAGTTGCCTTTAAGTAGCAAGGCAGGGCTACGCCCTTCCACCACCAGCCAAGAGGTAACACTGGGCACAAGCTCACGTTTACACTCTCAGCAAAGGCCAACATGTCTGAAGCTGCATTCAAGCAGCTAGGCTGGGATGCTTGATTCCAGGAGCAGGAATTGTGGATTGCTCAGGAGAAGGAGTAAGGGGATGTGTGGGAGGAAGGACCACTGAAGGAGTATGTTGCAGCTGAGGAATGACTTCTGAAGGACTTCTACTGACAAAAGCCACTTTGCTTGCAGGTAAATGAGGGGGCTAACACCTAGTGGTTTGGCAGCTATAACTGAGGACATTTCTGGGTCAGACGAGTACACATGCCCACATGGGAGACCTTAACTGGGATGGTTAACATGGACTACCACCACCCACCAGCAGACTTAGGGTAAGTCTGGGGACCTGTCTGGCAGGGAAAGGTTACATTACTGCCAATGAGTTTCATAGAAGGGGCAGGTAATGTTAAGTTGGGCCATGATACCAACAGGCATGCATAGGAACTAGGTCTGGGGGTAGATCCTGTGGGGACTATGAGGGCTCAACCTGTGGAACTGCATTTCTGAAGGCTGGCTCAAGAGCTGAGAGTTGTAAAGAGCTGAGCTACAAATGACCATGGAACCCTCTGACACTCATGAATACTGGGATTGGGAACAGGGCACACTGGTCCAGGCTGCAGCACAGAGCAGTCTGCTGATTAAAACAACAAGCAAAGGAACCATGGTGGAGGGCAGACCTAGTAGGCGTTATAGGGTGTCACTTTGATTGGGATGCAGTTCCCAACTGGTGTACATGAGAGCTGAATGTGTGATGGGCACACTTGGGCTCCACCACAGCATCCACTGGTTTGCATAAGAGATGGGACTGGAGACAAAACTTATCCAGCAACTGCAACCACCAGTGTGTGTGCATAGGCTGATGTGGGTGACAGACTGAGCTGACCCCATACTGGCAAGTACAAACACAAGTCTATGATCACCTCAGAGAGTTTCTTCAGGGATACTGACCACTGATCCAATGGACACAGAACTCCACAAATTTAGACAAATGTGGAATCTGCGCATTAACTTTGGAGTTCATGTGTCAGAACTGGGCCTAATCATTGGTTGAATGAACATGCTCAGATGCACATAGGGGATGTGGCAGTCTGTTGGAGCGTGCACATGAAGGAGGGTAGAAAAGATTGGACAACTACCCCAGGCAAGCGTTGATACTAAAGATCTGGCTGAATGGAAATTAGTTGGAATGTCAACCAATGGACCGTGGAAGGATTTCCTATGGAAACCACTTGAACAGAACCCTCAGAGCATGCTCCAAATCAGGGACCCTGGAAAATAAGATGGCCATTCCACAATCCAAGGTTCTATTGTGGGGATTCTGGGAGTGGCTTTTATCCTTCTCTCCACCATCCCCCAGACACAAAAAGAAAATTTGGAAACAATGATCTCATCCACTTCCCCCTAATTCTCGATCCTTCCTAGCTTAATCAGTATACACATGTGCATGCATGCTCCCTTCTCAACTGTGTAAACATCATCAAAATAAAATTTCAAAAAAGAACCATAAGAAATGAATTACTGCAGTTCAAGACACACATTCTGGAGCATATTTTTATGGCAACCAAAGCACACTCTTATTTCTAACTATACTTCCCATTGCCAATGAGAAAGAACTGACCATGATCAGAGAAATATAGAAATCAAAAGTTTTCACTTTACATGGTCAACACCTGAACAATAACAACTAAAATGTCAAATAGCTTCCTAAGCACTTATCTCCACATCTCAGAAAAATAAGAAGCCAACTCTAGGAGTAGAAAAAGGAAAAATTCAAAATATAGATTAATGAAGAAATGAATAAAAACTGTATTCAGCAATACTGAAGATAAAGGAAACATTCATTGTTCTTAAAAGGAAAACAAAATCAATAAACTTTTTGCTAGATTAATCAAAAAGTAGGTTCAAGTATATAACATCAAAAAGAAGAGGGACATATTACAATTGGTATCACAGTAGAGGAGTGGATCAGGGCTGTCTGGACAAAGTGGGTTCTGTCACTACTTGTGAGATGAAAGTCAGAGCTGCTGCATTTTTCTTTCTTCATTTTTATAAACATTACTCTAGTGCAAAGCATGATATATAAAACAAAAAGGAAGAGAGACAGAGAGGATGATCTTCCATCTGCTGATTCACTCCCCAAGTGGCCACAATGGACCAAGCTGAGCAGATTTGAAGCCAGGAACCCAGAGCTTCTTCGAGGTCTCCCACACAGGTGCAAGGCCCCATGTTTTGGGCCATCCTCCACTGCTTTCCCATGCCACAATCAGGGAGATGGATGAGAAGTGGGGCTGCCGGGATTAGAACCAGCACCAATACAGAATCACAACATGTGCAAAGCATGGACTTTACCCACTAGGTTATCGTGCCAGGCCCAGCTGCTTTATTTCTGATCCAGCTCCCTTCTAGTGCCCGTGTGAATGCAGAGGATGTCCCAAGTGCTTGATTCCCTGTACTGATCTGGGAGAACTGGGAAGAAGCTTCAATCTGGTCCTGCTTTAACTACCATGGTCACTTGGAAAGGGATAAAGCAGAAGGAAGATCTCTCTAACTTTCCCTCTTTCTCTATAGTTCTGCATTATATATCAATTAAATAATTTTTAAAAGACTTTTTTAGTATTTTATTGCAAAGTTAGATATACAGAGAGGAGAAGAGACAGTGAGGAAGATGTTCCATCCAATGATTCTTTCCCAAAGTGACAGCAATGACCAGAGCTGCGTCGGTCTGGTGCCAGGAACCAGGAAATTCCTCCAGGTCTCCCACACGGGTGCAGGTTTCCTAAGCTTTGGGCCATCCTTGACTGCTTTCTCAGGCCACAAGCAGGGAGTTTGATCAAACAAGGGGCCAACAAGATTAGAATGGGTGCTCATACAAGATCCCAGTGTGTTCAAGGTGAGGACTTTCGCTGCTAGGCCAACGCATCAGGTCTGATAAAATAAGTCTTTACTAGAAAAAAAAAAAAAAAGCATGTGCAATGGGTCGCTAGGGACTGTCAATAGTAGTTTTAAACAAATAAATAATTAAAAAATGCTTAATTTCTGGATACTTAACATTAGGCTGCAAACTGAATGAGAAAGACATCAAAAAACTTGACAAAACCAACAGACAGTTAACAGTGAATCAGGAATAAATCTCTTCAAACCAAAGGTCAACACAAGGTGTCTTCACTACTAGATTCTACCAAATTAACACCAAATTTTCTAGAATTACAGTAAAAAACTAAAACAAAGAAAACCATTCCAAAATTACCCTGAGCCGAACAATATTTGGATTCCTAAACTAGACTGAATCAGCAGTAGGAAGATCTTCAATTATGACTGATGGTTTAAAATAGGTTTAAAAAAAAGATGGAATTGCTCAGTAAAAATGCAATCTCCATTGCTGTACAATTAGTTCTGTATATACTTAATGCTTCTTCAGAAATAATTGCTCGGGGCTTGGCGGCTTGGCCTAGTGGCTAAGGTCCTCGCCTTGATCCCATATGGTCGCTGGTTCTAATCCCGGCAGCTCCACTTCCTCTCTGTCTCTCCTCCTCTCAGTGTATCTGACTTTGTAATAAAAATAAAATAAATCTTTAAAAAAAAAAAAAAAAAAAAAAAAGAAATAATTGCTCATAGTCTAGAAATCTAGCTTAAAATCATTACAATGTCATAGACCAATACACCTGATAAAACAGATGTAAAATTCTTATCATAGCGGCTGGTGGCCTTCTGGGTAACGTCCTCATCTTGCATGCGCTGGGATCCCATGTGGTCCCCAGCAGCCAGCACTTCTCCACTTGGGGAGGAAACCCCATGAGACCTAAGATTTTTCTCTAAGTCTCTCCTCCTGTCTATATATCTGATTTTGAAATAAATAAAATCTTTAATAAAAATATATAACACATGTAAAATAAAAGAAGCATCACAATAATAAGCTCACATAAACTAGCCAAGGTGCACCTAACTAGAGAATGTAGAAAATTGGTCAACAAAGCAAAGATTTCACATAAACAGGATGAAGGACAAGCATCGTTGAAAGCACCTTATAGAAAGCATTAAATGAATTTCTACATTTATTTTGTAATAACATATATGTAAGATGAGGAAATCTACAAATAAATAAATATATCCAAATATACCTCAGTTGTGGTACACAGAAATAGGCCTCAATAAAATAATATCTACAGATAACAAACCTATAGCCATCACACAACTGAATGCCAAAAAACCAAAAGCATTTGCTGTAAGATATGTAACCAAATTAGAATAACTACTTTTTATTATTATGTAATTTAATATTCACCCAAATAAAGTAGAAAAGGAAGTAATACGCACAGAAATAAAAACATACTAAATTAGTATACTAAAAAAGATACTAAACTAATTTTGATTCTAGATTTCATTTGTTTCCCCCGCTCTTATTAATAGTGAAACCTGTAAATGCCAAGAGATTGCATTCAATAATTAAAAACAACAAATTCTTATTTCTTACAAAATAGATGAACATGGATGCAGTGAAATAAAACAAGGCTAATGTAGAAAAAACTAACATGTTATCATATATAAATGTTTAAAAATAGCTGCAGGCTTATAGTTGTGATTTCTACGGGTTGGTAAGAGTGAAGACCAGGGCTAGGAAGGAGGTAGAAAGGTAGCAAAGAGAGACAGAAGGAACAAGATCCAGTGTTCCTTCCCAGTGCGTGGTCACTACAGTTCACAATGATAAGGCAACAGGAACAGAGGACCCTGTGTGCTGTTAATAAATAAATAAATAAATAAATAAATAAATAAATAAATAACATGGAAAGCTTGGGCACCTGCATTACTCAGTCAATGCTATACATATACTTAAATACAATAATGCACCCAGTGATAATATTCAAGTACATGTTGATCAAAATTCACTAGATTTTTCTAAAAATCACAATCATCCCTTCGCACTAAAATTATCTATTTAGAAGATATTAAACACCCCAGCTCTAGGCAGCTGCCTCGTTTGCATTGTACCTAAGTAAGTGTTACACAGGTGGGAGAAAAGTAGCTAAGAGCTGGTAGGCATCCTGGGCCTGGTTAATGCCAAATATGTGTTAACAATACCAGTGTGTCAGCATAGTTGCATATTCTTTTTCTTCTTCTTCTTCTTTTTTTTTTTTTTTTTTAAGATATGTGGGAATAACCTTGGGCTGTGTTAAGGTAGCTGCCAGTAGCATGGTAGCTGCTGGGGGATACCTGAGTCAGCTCACACTCAATACTTGCAGCATTAGCAACAGCCATTGATGCCAACTGCTGCGTCCATTCTGGGATTGCGGGCAGCCAGAGCACCAACTGGCACCAGGCTTCACCTGCTGGCTTCACCCAGAGGCGAGGTTTAAAGTCTTGGGGTGTGGAATTGTTACCTAGGGTCATTCATGGATAAGGCCACTGTACGTGTAGGTAAGAAATGAATTCTGAGGGATTCCCAGTGACAGGGCCACTGCACTTGTAGGAAAATGAGGGGACTGAGACATGGTGGTTTGGAGGGGAGAGACCAGAAGCACTGTATGGGTCAGACTGATACACTAGCCCAAATGGGAGTCCTGAGTAGGAATTCTCTTAGTAAGGAATACTGCTAGTCCATGCAAAAGTTAGGGCTGGGAATCTGTCAGACAAGGCTAGATCCCACTGCCTGACTGAATGTTGGAACAGGGATGGGTCAGGTTAGGCAGGGCAATGATATTAGCATGTAGGAGATCCAGGTTCAGAAGTAGATTCTGTGGGGGATATGTGGGCCTAAACCTGTGGAAATGCAAGTCCCACTGGTTAGCTCAAGAGCTGGGAGGGTGATGAGTTGAGCTAGGTGTGATCATAGAACCTGTCAACATTCACGGGTACAGACATCGAGAATAATCCGGCCACTTCCAGGCTACAGCACCAGCATATGCATCCTAAAAGAGCGTGTGCAGCAGGACAGACCGCAACAATCATAAGCTCACACAAGGCCAAAATGGAGGAGCAGGCTATGCCGGGCAAGGGCCTAGCACCCACTGGCATGAGTGAGATCCGGGTCTGGGAGTAGGCAGAGTGGGAGAACTTGGGAAAATCTCCTGCTTGGTCATAGGTCCTGCTGGTGAGCACAGAATCCAGGTCTGGGGGTTGGGCAAGGTGGGCAAGTTGGGCAACTTAGTTCCACCTTTTGGCAAACATGTGGGCTGGTTTTGCAAGGGGGCAGACCAGGCAGGGAAAAAAATTTTACCTCACCAGCAAGTGAAGAACCTTGGCCAGAGCACAGGTCATTCCAGAGTAGGGTGTCACATCTACCAGTTTTCATGGGCCAGGGATTGATAAAGACTGAGCAGGTCCAGGTTACAGTACCCACCAGCAAGAGTTGGGACTGGGGCAGGCTGGGTGTGGCCAGGCTCCAGCAATTGAAAGCAAAGGCCAAGACAGGTGAGTGACTATGCCAAGCTGGGTCAGAGAAACCACTAGCACAAGCAAGATCTATGCCTGGAAACAGGCCTGGCTTGGGAGCTAATGCTTTACCCTGACTAGGTTGTGGTTCCTACTGGTAAATGTGAGGGCCAGAGTAGGGGCTGTTATCAGGTCTGGACATGACTGCAGTGTCTTTTGGCACAAGTGTGGACTAGGTCTGGTGTATGCCACACTGAGCTACACTCCAGCACACACTGGTGCTCGTGAGAACAAGACTTAATGCAAGATGGACTAGGCTACATCTCTCCCTGTTGAGCTATGCATGAGCTGTGTCTGGATGTGGACGGGCCTGGACTGAGCTGTAATATCCAACAGAAAAAAACAGAATAGGTTGAGGGGCAATCAGGAAAGGCCACTGTTCCTGCTTAGACAGGATATCGATGAAGTAGGGCTGGACCATGGACCCACTGATCTAGCATTGGGATAAGTTCTCATGGAGGAGCTTGTGCAATTCCTCTGTTGGAACACAGTCCCTGTATTTGACAGCAAGAACCACGACAGGGAACAGTCTACACCAGGCCAGGTTTATGGTACCCAAGGGCATGCCTTTGGCTCAGGTCAGGGGCAAACTAACCTTGAACCTAGATGAAAAGGTACTTACACTGCTTTTACAATGTCACTATTCACTTCACAGGAACAATGACAGAAAAACAGGTTTTGTGCAGTTGTTTTTTTTTTTTTGAATGTGTTTACTAGCTGTGTCTGTGTCAGACTGACTCCAGGTCTCCCTCTTGTATCTCACATGTGGGTGTGACATATGCAAGTCCTTATACCACCACCACATGCTTCTCTGATGCATTAGTAGGAGGCTGGATTGAGAGGAAGGAGTAGCCAGGACTAGAATCAGGTGCATTGTAATTACATGCATTCAGCCCACCATACTGACACACCCTTACACTGTTTTATTCATTTTAATACAGCTGTCAACTTATTGTCAATATATCTCAGACAGGGCAAATTGCAGTCATCTAGTGGCTTATGTCCTCGCGTTGAACATGCCAGGATTCCATATTGGCACCAGTTCTGATCCTGTCAGCTCCACTTCCCATCCAGCTCCCTGCTTGTGGCCTGGGAAAGCAGTCAAGGACGGCCCAAAGCCTTGGGACCCTGCACCCATGTGGGAGACCCAGAAGAATATTTGGGCTCCTGGCTTCATTTTGGCAAGCATGGACCATTTCAGTCACTTGGGGAGTGAATCATTGGATGGAAGATCTTCCTCTCTGTCTCTCTTTATCTCTGTAGATCTAATTTTACAACAAAAATAAATAAATCTTTTAAAAGAATATATAAATCTTTAAATAGATAGATAGATAGATAGATAAAAAACAGAAAACCTTTAGAAGAAGTTTCAATCAGCTTTGACAGTTCCAATGTTTAGTTATCGAAATTTTACCTTCTTTCTCTCACATTTTTTTTCATTTGCTTTAAAATTAACATCATGCTCCTCAAATACAATGTAAAGCCAGCTGAGAAGTAAACAAACAACTTACTGAAGGTGTGTTGGTGTTCTCCAGCCTGGGAAGCATGGAGCAGGCTGCAGGGCTACACCTGCAAGAGAAGGTGGAGACAGGGAGTTATGCATTGGTCTTGATTGTTCCTAGCCTCTTCAGTGGTTCCCACTGTGCTAAGCAACGTCAACTTGGAGACAGACACAGTGGATGGAGAAATAAAAGCCGTCAGCTTACCTGGGCAAGAATAGTGCCTTACAAGTGACAAGGAGGCATCCTTGAAATAGTATGAATAATTTCAATAATCGGCAGTGATTAAAGTCAAGTAATCATTAGGTCAATGCAAACAATTGCTATTTATTTAAAAGTAATGTTACTGGGCCTGACACTGTAGCCTAGTGTGTAAATTCCTCACCTTGCACATACAGGGATCCCATATAGATGCTGCTCATATGTTGGCTGCTATATCCCATCAAGCACCCTACTTGTGGCCTATGAAAGCAGTCAAGCACCGCCCAATACCTTGTGAGACTGCACCCGTATGGGAGACTCACAAGAAGCTCCTGGCTCCTGGCTTCCATTTGGTTCAGCTCCAACCACTGTGGTGACCTGGGGAGTGAGGCAGCAGATGGAAGATCTTTCTGTCTCTGGTACTGTAAATCTGACTTTCCAATGAAAAATTTTAACAAATTATAAAATCATAATATTACTGCATTTGCACTAACATTTTTTTTAAAGATTTATTTTTATTACAAAGTCAGATATACACAGAGGAGAGACAGATAGGAAGATCTTCCATCCAATGAATCACTCCCCAAGTGAGCCACAGCAGGCCGGTGTGTGCCAATCTGAAGCCGGGAACCAGGAAACTCTTCCAGGTCTCCCACGTGTGTGCAATGTCCCAATGCATTGGGCCGTCATTGACTCCTTTCCCAGGCCACAAGCAGGGAGCTGGATGGGAAGTGGAGCTGCCAGGATTAGAACCAGTGCCCATATGGGATCCCGGGGAGTTCAAGGTGAGGACTTTAGCTGCTAGGCCATGCCGCCAGGCCCAGCACTAACTTATTTTTTCAACAAGTATTGTTCACATTACAAAATAGTATAGAAAAACCATATTGTCACTAAAATCTATGTTTCAGAAAAATAACTGGATGCTGTTAAGTACTTCAATGTTTGTACATTCAAAGTAATTCTGTCTATAACTATATGTGAAAATTGAATATAATAGTTAATCTATAAAGTTTTCTAGTAATTGTTCCAAATGAAAGTTCCCACGTCTTCAATAACACTTCCCAGTTCCTAAACCCTCAACAATACTTGACTTTGCCATTTCATTTGCCTTAGCCCATAGGACATCCATAAATATGATAGCAACATAGTTTGAGAAATCCTTTTATTTTACCTGATTAAATAGTTACATTAGACAACAGCAAGAGATAATCATGAGACTCGAATGAGTGAATGTCATGAACCAGGAAGCTGGGCTGCTGTTTGGGATAGATCATATCTGATACCCAAATGCCTTATTTATGCCTACTGGTCATGTAACACTTCCAATGCAGTATCCTGCTACTGTGCCTGGAACACAGTGGGTGGATTCCAAGAACACCCTGGGAAACCTAGATGCATTCCTGTTGCTGGACTAAGCATGGCAAGACCCTGACATCTTGGAATGAATCAACCCACTGATGGAACATTACTCTTCTCTCTCTGCAATTTACCTTTCAAACATACATAGTATTTTAAAAAATGAGTGCAAATAAACAAACTATCTAGAACAACATATTTTAAGTTGATATGTGGATATATTTTTGTGGGTAATAAAGAATTACATTTCAAATTCAATTCAGAGAACTTCACAGACACTTCTACAACTGACATTTTTAAACATATTTGGACACTCTATTTCTTTTATTTCCCTATATTTTTCTTTTAATGTATTTTTTGCATTTAATTTATTTATTTCATTTTAGGACACAGTTTCATAGGCTCTGGGATTCCCCCACCCCTATAAAAAACCCCCTCCATATTGAACTCATCCATATTGTTACAGTAGTACAGATCGTATCCAGTCATGACTCCTTCACTGCGGGCATGGACCATGCAGAGAGTCCAGCATCTTATTGTCCAGATTAATTCAACAGTGTCATTGAGAAACCATCCCTGGTCTGAAAGTAGAACTGGCAGAATATCATCCCCTCCAATGAAAGGCCACTACCCTTCTACAACCCTTCCAAACTCATTCTATGAAGTCAACATCACCTGAATCCCAAAACCGACAAGAGAATTAACAGAGAAGAAAAACTACAGACTGATCTCCCTGATGAACACTGCTGCTAAGATCCTCAACAAAATCCTATCTAATGGAATTCAAACAAACAAACAGATCATTCATCACATCAAGTAGGATTCATACCAGGAATGCAGGGATGGTTCAACATTCGTAAATCCATAAATGTAATACAAAACATCCAAACACTGAAGAACAAAAGTCATAATAATATCAATAGATGCAGAAAAAGCTTTCAACAAAATCCAACACCACTTCATGCTAAAAACTCTAAACAAGGTAGGCATGGAAGGAAATACCCACAACACAGTCAGAGCAATATATGAAATACCCAGCATCATACTGAAAGGGGGAAAATTGGAACCCTTTACACAGAGATCTGGAACAAGACAAGCGTGCCCACTATCACAACTGCTATTCAACATAGTACTACAAGTACTCACAAAGGCTATTAGATAAGAAAAAGAAACCAAAGGAATTGAAATGGGAAATGAAGTGGTCAAGCTTTTACTATTTGTAGATGATATGATCCTATGCATACAAAATACAAAAGACTCAATACAGAGGCTGCTAAAATAGAAGGAAGTTTGGTAGAGTGGCAGGGTATTTTTAATTTTATGATACAATGCCATGGGCTCTGAGGTTTCCTTTATCCCTTGGCACTGGAATATTCTATGCAGGATGACCAGCAGTGATCTAACACACTACACCATATGCAAGCACCCAAGGTTAGGCTTTTTGAATCATTACTACTAAAAATATTCCCAAGTACCATTGGTATTTGATCACAGATTTTTTAAAAAGTATTCATTTTGTAACCCATTCCTCAAAAGACAAGCACATTAATGGTTCCTTTCCCCAAAAACTCAGGACTTGAAACAATCACTGTAATTCTTGTAACTGATGTGTGACCATCCCTTCTGGTTACTTATATTCAAATGCAAAACACTCTATAGAGGAAAACCACGTTTAATGTGGATTGGAGTTTGACATAGTAAAATACACTTGAAAATTTTGAAATGATTTATTGCATTCTTTTACAATGTCAAAAATCACTTAAAAACTCACCAGATAATTTATAAATTAAACTCATCGTACTTCAATGATGACCATCACCACCATCAATTTTCAACTATTTTTACCTTCTAACAACTGTTGGAGTTGATCATAGTGGTAAAGTTTCTGCTTGGTACCAACACAACCCAGAGTGCCTGGTTTGAATACAAGCACCATGCCTGATTCCATTACAGCTGCCTGCACAAATCCACACCAAGGCAACACTGAATTGTGAAGTGTAAGCACACATTTCAGTTATGTTGAATATTTAGATTTAACACATAGCTTCCAACTAGTAACAATTATTTATTTACTTGGAATGCAAAAAGAGCTTACTTCTGGTGGTTCATGCTACACATTTACGAGAGCCAAGCTGAGTCAAGCCAAAATTAGAAAGGAGGAACTCCTTTTTTCTCACAGATTTATTATTATTATTATTTTTGGAAAGTCAGATATACTGATGAGTCAAGGCAAAGCTAGAAATGAGGAATTCTATCCATGCTTCCATAGGGATAGTTAGAAACCCAGTTTGGTGGGATCTTTTTGCTGTCTATCCAGGAAGTTGCTAATTAAAAGTAGCCAAATCCTGAGCAAGAATTCTTGAAAGATAATATGGGTATTGACATCACTTGATAAATTTGCTCTACTGCCATACATGCCTCTTTAGTACCCAGTTTTAACTTACTCTAATATGGTACAACAATTTGGGTAGGGAACCAGCTTCTGAAAGTACTCTCTCTCTTCATGCTCTCTGTCTTGGCCTCTAAAACACAAACACACAACAACATGGCAGCAGCATCCTGTGGCTAAGCATCCACCATCTGTGCTGTCACCCAATATGGATGCTGCTTCAACTTGGGCTGCTCTGCTTACAATCCAGCTCCCTGCTAATGGCTAGGAAAGAAGTAAGGATGGTCCAAGTCCTTGAGCACCTGTGCTTATGTTGGAAGGCTAGGATAAACTCCAAGCTCTTAACTAGCACCAGCCACCTTCAGCTAGTGAGGACAGTTAGGGAGTGAACCACCAGATGGTAGATCCCTCTCTGTCTCTGCTTCCTTCTCTGTAATGCTGCCTTTCAAATAAAAATACATTTTAAAAGAATGTTTAGTTCAAAAAAGAAAAAGAAATGAAGCCCAGTCCTCTCTGGACTTCTCCCTAATACCTTTAATACTTCCAATCCAAAGTCACTGCAAATGTGCTGCTTTTTATAGAGATTCACCCACAGTGGACACTGCATATGGTGAAGATGGGATCTAGGTGTCCTCAGGATCAATAAAGAGCTGCAACACCACCCATGCAGGCCCAGAACCCATACCTCTCAGCACCACTCAGCCTGAGCATGGTTCTGGCAGCAGGCAACTGAGCACAGAAAAAGCAGAGATGTCATCTTCTGGCAGTCAGCAGGAGGTGGAGGGCTGTGTTCTCAGTTGCAATTGCCTGGAGTGCAGTTTGCACTTGATCTGGTCATGATGTAGCAGAGAAAGGGGAGGAATGAGTTCTAACTTCAAATAAAACTAAGTCTTTCTACCTTGATCAAATCTTGAGTTTTCTTCAAATATGTTTTTAAAAGAAGGTAATTATCAGAAACTATGTTAACTGAGAATGTTTCAAAATGCCTTAGGTTCCTTTAGAAAAGGATGCACATGGACACAGGAAACACCACGGGAGGGCACAGGAAGATAGAGACTTTTAAGTCGGCCAGGGAGTGACCTCAGTGGAAACTAAATCTCTTACCACCTTGCTCTGAAACTTTCAACAATTAGAAGAATACGATATTAATTACTTTGATTCAAGACACATTCTATAGTATAGTTTATGACTACCAAATTTTCAACTATCCTTCTTCCTGCCAATGAGAAAGAACCCGTCATCAGAGCAATATAGAAACCAAAGGTTATGATTTTAGATGCCTAACAATTAAAAGAACAACAGCAACAACAAAAAGTCAAATAAGCAACTTAAGTACTGATCTCAAAGGCCCAGGAAAATAAAAAAAATCTAGGAGTAGTAAATGGAAATTGGAATTAAAGATTGGTGAAGAAATGAATAAACTAGATTAGGCAATACTGAAGACAATGGAAATACTGATTCTTTAAAAAGACAAAATTAATAAACCTTTAGCTAGATTAAGAAAAAGTAGGGTCCTGCATGGTGGACTAGCAGCCA
Organism: Ochotona princeps; assembly: GCF_030435755.1. Lineage (NCBI taxonomy): Eukaryota > Metazoa > Chordata > Mammalia > Lagomorpha > Ochotonidae > Ochotona > Ochotona princeps. The sequence continues at coordinate 32,999,524 of NC_080856.1, forward strand.
AAGTCCTCGTGTGGCAAGAGTTAAGATACGATATGGGCACTGGTTCTGATCCTGGCAGCCCTGATTCACATCCATCTCCCTGCTTGTGGGCTGGGAAAGCAGTCGAGAATGGACCAAAGCCTTGGAACCCTGGACCTGTGTGAGAGAATCAGAAGAAGCTCCTGGCTTCTGGTTTTGGATCAGAGCTGCTCAGGCTGCTGTGGTCACTTGGGAAGTGAATCAAAGGATGGAAGATCTTCCTCTCTCTCCTCCTCTGGGTATATCCAAGTTTCCAATGAAAAGAAAATAAATCCTAGGTGTTGTAGCCTAGCAGCTAAAGTCCTCACCTTGAAGGCACCGGGATCACATATGGATGCAGGTTTTAAATCCAGCAGTCCCACTTGCCATCCAGCTCCTTGTCTGAGGCCTGAGAAAGCAGTCAGGATGGCCCAAAGCCTTGGGACCCTGGACATGTGTGGGAGACCCAGAAGAGCGCTCTGCTCCTAACTTCGGATTGGCACAGCATAGGCCATTGCAGTAACTTGGGTGTGAATCATCGGAAAGGAAAATATTTCTGCCTCTCCTACTCTTTGTATATATATACCTGACTTGGCAATAAAGATAAATAAATCTTTAAAATAAAATGAATCTGAAAAAGAAAGAAAAAAGGTAGATTGAAGAACAAAAAAGGAGAAATGGAACATATTAAAACTGCTCTCATAGGAGTATAGATGAATCTCATCCTTTATCGCAGATAGAGAAAAAATGTGGAAATAATACTCTTACCCACTTTCCTGTAGCCCTTGAACCTTTCTGCCATAATTATGTAAGATTGTCAACAATAAAGAGAGCGAAAAAAAGAAGTAGTAGTATAATGGATCAGGGCTATCTGGACCAAGTGGGTTCCGCCACTGCTTGTGATGTGACCATCCCATGTGGATGCCACTCCAAGTCCTTGTTTCTTCACTTCTGATCCAGGTCCCTGCTAATGCATGTTGAAATTCAGAGGATGTCCCAAGGGCTTAGTCCCTCTGCTGATGTGGGGGAACTGGAAAAATCTAATGATTGCTGGTTTCAACCTGGTCGTGCTTTAGCCATTACGGTCACTTGGAGAGGGATAAAGCAAATGGAGATCTCGCTTTCTAACTCTCCCTCTTTCTCTGTAACTATACCATTCATACTGATAAAATTTATCTTTACTGGGAAAAGAAAAGAAAAAAGAATGAAAGAAATGCAATTGATTACTAGGGATTACCAACAGTAATGATAAACAAATAAGTTGTAAATCATCTCTGGATACTTAGTATTAGCTGACAAAAGCGCATCAGAAAGACACTAAAAGCTGACAAAGCCAACAGTAAGTAACAATGAATCAGAAACACAATCTCTTCAAACCAAATGTCAACACCAGGTGTTTCCACTAGTAATTTATACCAAATTAACACCAAATTTTCTACAACTATTGTAAAACACTAAAAAGGAAAAAAACAGTTCCAAACTTACCGTGGGCCTAACAATATTTAGATTCCAAAACTAGACTGAATCAACAGTGGGTGACTTAAATTACATCTGGCTGTGTTTTATTTAAACTGAGAAACACAATGTAATTGCTCAGTCAAAATGCAATCTCTATTGTAGCATGAGTAGTCATCCGTGTATTTATTTTTAGTGTTTCTTCTAAATTACCTTGTTAACCATAAATCTAGTTTATAAAAATCATAAACCAGTATGCTTAATAAAAACAAAGGTAAAATTCCTTACATAATACACATAAAGTGAATTCAACACCAATATATGCACACATGATAATCAAAGTGCATCTAGCCCGAGGATGTAGAAAATGGGGCAACAAATGCAAATCAACACACCAAATACTTCACACAAGCAGGATGAAGGATAAGCATTATTGAAACCATCTTATTGAAAACATGCAGTAAAATGCTTCATTTAATAATGTACATATATAAGTTGAACAAACCAAAATTTCAAAGATAACTCAATTGGAGGTATATTGATATATTTCCTTCAAGATTGCAATCAAATAATAATGCCAACTTTTCATGTTATTCAATTTAATATTTTCCCCAAGAAAGTAAATAACAAAAGGAAATAAAATGCACAGAAATAGGAAGCAAGAGACTCAACTTTGTTTGCTTTTGAATTCTTTCCCTGACTTTGTTGATAATGAAACCTAATGCACACCACAACTGTATGCAGCCATTAAAAATAAAATATTGTCACTTGCTACAAAAGAGAGGAAACTGGATATGATAAAATCAGAAAAATGTACAAACAGATCTAACATGCTATATATATAAGTAAAAAACTCCCAGCTGCACTTTGAGTGGTGATTATTACAGACTGAGAAGAGTGAGGCCTGCGGAAAGGAAGGAGGTAGAACAGGGAGCAAAGAAAGTGAGACAGAAGGAACAGGATCCAGTGTCCCATCCCAGTGTGTGGTGACTGCAGTTCACAACAGGATAAGCTTATGCAGGGAACTAGACGGAGCACCCTGTTTTCCATAAAAGCAAAGATACATGGAAAGCCTGGGCACCTGCTTTACTCAGCTTAGGCTGTGTATGTACACAAATACTGCACTGTACCTTGCGATAGTATTCAAGTATATCTTGATCAAAAACCTGTAGAACTTTTAAAAATCAGAATCATCCCATCACAATAACAAGATTTAAACAATTTAAACTGTCCCAGTCTACACAGTATAAAAGACATTCAATACTTCTTAAATTCTTTATTGTGTTTTCATTTTGTGAAGTATTTATTCATTTTCACTGGGAATTCAGATTTATAGAGAGAAGACCAGAGAGAAACATCTTCTTCTATGCACTGGTTCACTGCCCACGTGGCCACAACAGCCAGAGTTGAGCTGATCTGAAGCCAGGAGCCAAGAGCTTCTTCTGGGTCTCTCATTCACATGAAGGGTCTCAAGACTTTGGGCTGTCCTCTACTGTAATCCAGGTCACAAGCAGAGAGCTGGATAGTAATTGGAGCAGCCAGGACAAGAACTTGTACCCTTATGGGATCCTGACACATGCAAGATTAGGACTGTAGCAACTAGGCTATCATGTTAGGTTCTTTATTTCCAAGAAAATGTAATCTTAATTTTATTTTTAGCTTTTGTTTTTATTATGTTATGATAAATTTCCATAGGTCCTGGGATTTTTCTAACACCCTCCTTTTTGATTATTTAAAAACAATTCATTTATTTGCTTAAAGGAAAAAGTTACACAGCAAGAGTCAAAGACAGACTGAGATCTTCCTGCCACTTGTTTACCCTCCATGTGGCCACCACAAGAGGCAGCAAGGTCCAGGTCAAAACCAGGAGCCTGAACACCATTCTGATCTTCCACAGGGTGCAGGCATCCAAGGAACCGGGACGTTTTATTCTATCTTCCAAGCACAGTAGCAGGGAACCCCATGAGAAAGTGAACATCACACTACAACTGGTGTCTCTCACATGCTTTTAAACAAATAACGGAGAAATTAAATAAAAAGTACAATGTGATTTTAGATGTTGGGTCACTCAAAGAAAACTGACACGAAATGATGGTACAAACATTCACTTTCTCCATTCTGATGCATTTTAACATATAAATCTTTATTCAAAATGATACTACCAAAAATGAACAAAATTGTTGCACTTGATACTAAGTAAAAAGAATGGCAAAAATTACATACAGGATAGGTGAAAACAGTTGGGACTATACCTAAACTTCTCAAGAATTTGGAGTATATCTGAATTTTTAAACAACTGAGGCAGGGCTATTTACAATTGGATTTAGATTATCTTCAAATTTACTTAACAGAATCTAGAGAAACTACTCAAACAAAAATTTAGGAGATACATCCTTGGTCTGTTAATAGATAACAATATGGACCAACTAACATATTCAGTTAAAATGAGGAGATGTGGGCATCTAGTAGAGTGGATGAGAAACTGCTTAGGAGACGCTCACCCTACACTGGACTTCCTGTGTCTGTGTTATGGCTCCACAACAAATTCCATCTTGCTGCAATCTCACTCTCTGGATGCAAGCAAGAAATTTCTCAAGTATGTGAGTCTTTGCACCTGCTAAAATGCACACACATTTATTGGCTCCTGTTTTTGCCTTGAACATGTCACAATTTTCAAAATTTTAAGGAGTTAACCAGCAATCACTCACTCTCCATGACTTCTATAAATGAAATATACTAATAATAATTATTTAAAAATGATGAGAAAAAAATAATTTAAGAACAAGAATTGGCATGGATGTTTGGTGCAGCTTTTCACACGCAATACTGAAGACCACATACTTCCTCCCAGGGATTCTAAATAGAGCAGTGCATTCTTCAAAGGAAAATCTCAGAGAAAGGCAAAAAAAAGTGAACACTCAATGACAGCAATGAGTATGAGTTAACACAACAGTGCAGCTACTGAGCCTGTGGTAACTGCTACTTAGCAATGTGATTAGAGATCTCAATTAACACTACATGAAGAAAAAGTCAAGCCAAATTCTAGAAAAACGCAAAATATGTATAAATGGAGGAAATGTTAGACTGCAATCCTTCTACACTGCCCATACTTCATACACCATCAGAATTTATACACTATCTGTAATGTAAATTTTCCCATATGCAAAACACTTGCAAAGAATTAGCATATGAGAAATAAAAAGCAAGAAAAATACTGTCATCATATCAAAAAATAAAGAAAAGTCTAGCATTGCAGTATAATACGTAAAGCTGCCAACTGCAACACCAGCATCCCATATGGAATCAGCTGTTCCACTTCCAGCCCAGCTCTCTGTTCATCTCCTGGGAAAAGCAGTGGAAGATCATCCAAGTGCCTGGGCCGTGATCACCCACATGCAAGCCCTGGAGGAAGCTGCAGGCTCCTGGACTCAGCTTGGTGCAGCACTGGTTATTTTAGCCACCTGTGTAGTGAGCTAATGGGTAGAAGATCTCTGTCTTTTTTTTTAAGATTCATTTATTTTTATTGCAAAGACAGATATATAGAGAGAGAGGAGGAGAGACAGAAGTATCTGCTGTCCACTGATTCACTCCACAAGTGGCTGCAGCTGCCAGCACTGTGCGAATCTGAAGTTAGGAGCCAGGGGCTCTTCTGGGTCTCCCACAGGAATGCAGGATCCCAAGGCCTTGGGCCAACCATAACTACTTTCCCAGGCCATAAGCACGGATCTGGACGGGAAGCGTTCTGCCGGCATTAGAAGCGGTGCCAAAATGGGATCCCAGGGCGCTCAAGGCAAGAACTTTAGCCACAAGGCCGAGGCACCTGGCCCTTTCTCTTACTTGAACTCTCATTTGAACATAAACAAATAAAAGATTAAAAAAAGAAAGAAAACATACACATTTATAAGATCTATTTACCATACCATATCACTTAAAAAATATAACTTTAAGAAATCACAAACATCAATTATCAGACAGTACTCGGATTTAGTCACCTTTGGAGATGGAAGATCAAAGAGACCGAGACTTAAACTGACAAAGGATTTTTTTCAAATAGCTTGTCTACAAGGTCGCTGTGCCACCCCAGGCCTCTGCCAAGCACAGCGCCAGCACCACATGCTGCCCCTCAACCTTGCAGCAAAACTCGCAGGAAAACAAGGCTGTTTGTTCTAACTGCTGGAGTCTGTGCTGCTCTGGTGTCAGCAACAAGAAAACTGCCCCAGACCCTTAGGAGGAGCTTCACTGAGGACTGAGCTGGGGGCTCGAGATGCTGTGGCTCAAATCAGGACAATCAGGGCAAAATAGAAAATAAATCCTGCCCAACATGAAGGTCGAACTGTCCCTGGGCACTCCCCCCTCCTCACTGCACAATGGGTTCAACTGGGAGGCCTAGTGTTCAAGGTCAGTGCTGCAGAGTGAGGACCCCAAGGGCCCCCTCCTGGCCCCCGCCCGCCCGCCCCGGGGCCTCAGGAGATGCTCTCACACACTCACCCTTCCCAGCTTCTGACGAGTCGGGGGTCCTGCAGAGGCTCCTGCGGGGAGGGAGCTCACAGGGCAGCACTGGCTCAGCCACCTGCGCCTCTCCACCAGCACAACCAGCAACGTGGCTATGGCGGCGCCCACAACAACCTCCCGCCTGCTTCAACGGCTTCCTGGGCGCGCCTGATTCGACCCTGACAGGACTACGCATGACGTCACAATGCGCAGCCAATCAGAATCACAATCACAAAGGGCAGTGAGGTAGGATTCTGGAGGGAGGGGGAGTGAGGGGCGGGGCTTCACCTCAGGCGGGAAGGGGCCTCCTCTCTTGCAGCTTGAGCCTTCCAACAGCAGGGGCCGCTGTCGCCTCTCACATCAGTCCATCTCCTGGCCTCTCCTTCCCTCTCTGCTTCAGGTTCAAGTCTGGAAACCCAGAAACAGATGGCAGGAGTCTCAGATACACCTCGCTGAATGTTCAACACATTCTGGGACTTTTTTTCTTTGCATTTGCTTTTTTTCCCATTAGTTCATTCGAACTTTTAAAATGTCCAACTGAACTATACTTGAAAATATATAAATTAATCTTTTCAATCTCATTTCTGCTACTCATGGTCATTTCCTGCTCTGTATTTTTATTTTGATAGTGTTGCATATCTGTTTCTTATTAGCACACATTAATTTGATTCTGTATGTTGATCTCCTACCCAGAAATCCTGCTTGATTCTCTGCTCTGTTTAAATTTGGTTTTCCACAAAAGGGCCATTATTGTACATTGATAGTTTTGCAGCGTAAAACTTGAGCATTGGACCCAGCAATGGTTAGGGTCCTCTCCTTGAATGCGCAGGAATCCCATATGGGCGCCGGTTCTAATCGCGGCAGCTCCACTTCCCATCCAGCTCCCTGCTTGTGGCTTGGGAAAGCATTCAAGGACGGCCCAAAGCCTTGGGAATCTGCACACGTGAGGGAGACCCGGAAAGAAGTTCCTGGCTATTGGCTTCAGATTGGGACACCCTTAGGGCCACTTGGGAAGTGAATCATTGGATGCAAGATCTTCCTCTCTGTCTCTCCTCTCTCTGTATCTCTGCTTTCCCAATAAAATAAATAAATCTTACAAAAAAAAAAAAACCTTGAACATTCTGCTACAATTTCCTTTCTGGATTTAATTTCCTGGTTACACATTCACAACAATGTGTGACAGACACAGAGAGAAGGGGGCTTGTCCAGATTCATTCTAGCAAAATAAAGCCAGCAGTGAGTGATCTATGTAATTAATATTATATGTATATTTCCTGTGTTACGCAGTATATATTTATATCTGTTACTTGGTTTCCATAATGTGTGGCTTTTGGTTTTTGTTTTATAACATATCTCTTGTAAGGATTTTTAAAAATGTTTATTGGGGGCCCAGTGGCGTGGCCTAGTGGCTAAAGTCCTCGCCTTGAATACCCCGGGATTCCATACGGGCGCTGGTTCTAATCCCGGCTGCTCCACTTCCCATCCAGCTCCCTGTCTGTGGCCTGGGAAAGCAGTCGAGGATGGCCCAAAGCTTTGGGACCATGCACCAGCGTGGGAGACCCTGGAAGAGGTTGCTGGTTCCCAGCTTCAGATCGGCGCGCACCGGCCGTTGCGGCTCACTTGGTGAGTGAAAACATCGGCCGGAAGATCTTCCTCTCTGTCTCTCCTCCTCTCTGTATATCTGACTTTGTAACAAAAATAAATAAATCTTTAAAAAAAAATAAGCAGCAGTCAAGTGAATGATTTTCACCACAGCCTCTGCCTCTTTTTGATGCAAGACTGCACTGTCCTGGTAGCTGGTTTCCCCTGGAAGGTGCCAGCGACTTCAACCTCCAGTGACCATGCCAGTCACTTCATGTGCAGGCTTGCTCAGCAGCTGAGCGGCTCACCTCTAGGTTGCTGTCCCTTCATGCCACTATAGGCTAAAAGTGCTTGTGCCTAGGTCCCCAGTGACCCTAACCTGCATGTCAGCCCTTCCAGGCCCAGCTGGGCTGTGCTGGCCCACAGTGAGTCTCTACAATGACCCCTACCACAGCCATCTGCACCATGGCCAGGTGGTCATGGCCAGCACCCCAAGTGCGCACAGCCGCTGCTGCACCCCTCTTGGGCCAGGACAGTTTTGCCAAAGTCCCTAGCACCGCTTCTCAGCCTAGTCTCACACCCCACATGCTGCACTAGGGCCAGGTTGGCTTGGCCACAGTCATCCTTCCAGAAGAAGAGGTGAACCTGATGGACAAGCCTGTCACTCCAGGGCCCAGTGACCTTGGCCATGTGCCTCTTTTCCCCCTTCCCCTATGAACCTGTAGCATGTCTGCCTGGTCCACAGATCCAGTGCCAGGCGAGCTGGGCAATGATCCTGTTCACTCACACAGGCTCTCCCTGGGTCAGGTATGCTGGGCTGGCCACTGGCCACTGACCCCCGGGTTCCCATCACTATGCCCCCCTGCTCCAGGGTGGAGCCAGTCTCTCCCAGCCCTCCTGCATGACACTCTGCCTACATTCCAGGGCCAGACCCGCCCATTATCCTTCACTTCCTCTAGCACTCCTGCCCTGTCCCCTGCTGCAGGAACAGGCCTACTTGGAAGGAGACCCCTAACTTCCAGTCCTCCCTGCCCTCTGCTTCCCAGGTGGCTTTGAAGGCAAACAGAACAAGTCAGCACTGCCTGCTCACCCTGTACCTCTAGCACCCATCAGGATGGCACTGCAGGGTCAGGCCAGCGTAGATGGAGCCCACGCTCTCCTAGCCTGCCTGCCGAGTTGAGTGTTCCAGACGTTCAGGGACAGCGTAGATGATCTCCGTGCCTCTAGCCTTCCCACTATGCCCACTGCTGCAAACTCTGGCAAATTCTACCTGCAACCCACCACACCCACTAAACACACACACACACACAAAGGCAGGCTGTTCTGCTTGCTGCAGGAGAACCAGGTAGGCACTGCCAGCCATCCAGTGCCTACAGCAGGCTGCTCACCCACCTGCCACTCCAGGAGCTTGCTCTGCTCAGGCAGCTCATACACCACTGCTGAAAGGACCTGCTGATTCAGCCAGTGTCCCCCGCACCCCCAGCCTGCCTGCTGTCCATGTTGCCAACAACCAGTCCTCCAGCCCCTTCTTCCTAGGTTGCCTGTAAATCATCCAGGGTCAGGTGGACTCAGCTGGTATGTCACACCCCTCTAGGTCTTCCTCCTCCACAGCCACCTCCTGAGGTTCTAGGGCTAGGCCTATTCAGAGGTTGCTTCACGGGCCCCAGCACGCACATCATCCATTCTAGGGTCACATCATCCAAGCCACCCAGGCCAGTATATCCTGCACAGCACCCTTAGCATGCAGGCCATGCAGCCCGGCCCACCGTTAGCTCCAGGGTTAGCCAGGCTCAGCTAACAAAACACACCCCATGCCCCAACTCTGGGCCTTTGCCCGGGCCCTATCAGACAGCATGCCATGCACCCCCAGTCCTCCCACTGTGCCAGCTGCTCACACAGACCACACCCTGGGAGTCCCCACACTACCCACCATACACTGTCTCTTCCACGCCCATACTGCCCTGATTGCCACTGAAAAATCAGGCCGAGGCCAGACCCCATCAGCTGCAACCCGCCTACCAGATGCTCCGGGGCCACGTGTGCTTGAACAGTGACTCCACCCTGCCCGCTGTCCACCCCTGGGCCAAGAGGGCTTGGCTGTTAAACCCCATCTGTGCCGGGCATGCACACTGTTGTGCTCCAGGGACAAGGGTGGACCACAGGCGCCCAAGGGCAGATTTTGCAGCGCTCGTTGCACTCTACACCTGTTGTCCTCCCACCATCTAGTTCAAAGCCAAGTCATCCTGGCCAGTGTCCCACAGCACCGTAGTCGTCCACTTCAGGGCTGAATTTTGTTGGGAGAAGGGTGCGCCTCTAACACGCTCCCTCCATTATCCACTTGCCCATCCAGAGCCAGGTTTGGTGAGCCAGCGCCAGTGCACCTCTAGCCCAAGCGCACTGTCACACTGTACACCATCATTTGTTGCCGAGAGCCAGTCAGGCTCAGTCAGTGATCCTATTTCCTCAGTGCTGGGTCCCTTATGCCGGCCACCCTGCATGCCTTGAGTCCCCCACCCCACAACATGCCCACCCTGTCACCTTACTTGTTCTTCTAGTGGCATGTCCCACATCTATAGCCCTTCTGCAAGCTGCTCCAGGACCAAGCCAGAAGGGCAGGCCCAACATTCAACTTTAGCCTCTCTGCCCATGAGGACTTCCCCCTGGCCCAGGGTAAGGTGGGCTAGAGTTGCAAGGCATTTGAAGCAAAACACCGCAGCAACAACCTCCTTTCTGGTCTCACATGACACAATTTCCATACAGACAACTCTAGTTTAAAAAGCAGGATTTATTTCATAAGAGGAAGGACAATAGTTGCTGCCCTAGTGGCAGGACGGGCTTCAAGGGAGGAAAGTGCTGAAGAAAATGGTGGAAATAGTGTCTTTTATGCACCGTCTCAGGCAGGGTTTCACATGAGTCACCCCAAAGGTACAGAGAATGGAACTTATTCACAATGGACAGTAATGTCTACCACCTTGCCCTAAAAAAAGAGTCTCAGACTTGTGGCTTCCTTCTCCCAATCTTGTGTGGCTAGGGTAGGCAGCCTGTTCAGGGTCACCAGCTTGGAAGACCCAGCACCCACTCCATCTAGGCTTTCCCTTCTGTCCACCTGGGACACTCACCTATCATCACCTGGAACCTGAGAGGGGGAGGTATTGCATTGCTGTGTAACCACACCCCTCACAAACCCCAATAAAGGCTCCTGAACAGCTGTGGCTCACTCTCTTGGTCATGTGCTTCCATTGCTCTGACACTCTGACTCTACGCCTCCCCAGTACAGCTCGCTCTCTGGCTTCCTGCAGACAATCTCTGATGACTGGTAGCCCGTGTGCATGGCCCCTATATGTCTGTATTCCTCATTTTCTGTTCACTCTTTGAGCATGACAGTAAACATGTTACTTCTAAGATGCTTTATATTATTAACATGTTTACTTTCCAAAGTTCCAGGAGAGGTGAGGCCTAGCAGTAATGGAATGTGGGCACAGAAGGCAGGGAAATGGGAAGGTCTGCAGCATTGTAAGTCTGTCCAGGCTGTTCACTGTATGTCTCTTAGGATAACTTATATTACTGGGGAAGCTGGGACATAGGTCTTCAGATTAACAGACAGACGTGAGGGTAATGCCCATCTCTGCCTCTCAGGCTTTCCATTCAGACTGGTTTGTCATATGCACTTGACATTTGTTAATTTCTAGTGGGTCCTGTTATCACCAAACTTGGTTAACAGATTCCTAAGTACACCCTACACTTGTCTGGCATGCTCTTGCTTGCACCCCACAACACCATCCTGCAGATAAGCTGAAAGCTGAAGTGCAGTTCCTTTGACAGTGACCCAGAGATGAGGTTAGTGTGAGCCACATCTCACTGCGTTTGATATGGCAACAGCTGTGAGGGATGATTAATATGCTGATTCTATCCCTGTGTTCCCTCCCCAGAGGAAGGGAACAGGAAGGACATGGAAATAGAGGAAGACCCTGTTCTCACATTTTGTTTTTTTTTTTTTTTTTTTTTTTTGTTTGTGTGTTTCTTTTTTTTTTTTTTTTTTTGTTCTCACATTTTGAAAGATACTTTACCAGGGACCAGAGATCCAGTCTGACTCCTCACACACTACTCCAGCACCTTCATGTCCATAACTGCCCTCTGCTTGATCTAGGGCCAGGCAGGCTAGGCCAGCACCTCTTTCATTGAACATGCCTGCCAACCATCCTGCTTGGCACTTAGGGCTCAAAACAGTTCAGGTGGTGCCCACCATGTCCCCAGCCTACCTGCTGGTGGCTATAGAGCCAGGCCAGTGGAAAAAACATCTACAAGCCTCTAACACGCAGGCCCTCCAGCCCTGCTCACTGCTTGAGGCCTAGGACAGCTTTGTGGACCAACCACACACACAAAGCAGTCTACCAGTTGCCCTGTTGGCTGCTTCAGGCCTAGGCTGGCTCTGCCAGGGACCCTGCCACCTCTGCCCTCCATCTTGCTCCTCAGGGCTAGCCTCACTCTCCCTGGACCCACAGCGCCTCTAGCATTCCCACCTTGGTTGCTGCAGCAGGCACAGGTCTTCTGGGTAGGAAAATCCTGTGCTTCCAGCCCGCCTCTCACGCCTCCCTCAGGATACACCTGGTGTCTCTCCCTGACACTCCAGGGATAGATAGCCTTGGCCAGAATAACATGCCACAAAACACAGCCACCTCACTAACCAGCCTTGGCATGCCAGGTCAGATGGGCCCAGATGTCACTTTCCGTGCTCTCAGCCTGCCTGTCAAACCCTCCAGGGTTTGGAAGGCTCTGCCACCATCCTGTCAACAACACACATGCCTGTAGCATGCCTGTCCATCTGCCCCATCAGCAGCTCAAGGTCAACCTGGCTCAGCCAGTAACCTGCTCCCTCTGACAGCCGCTGAACCACCAAACTCCTCAGGACTGCTCAGGACTACTCAGCTGCCAACCTCCTTGGCATTCTGTGCCTCTCACTATCAGCCCTGATAACATGCCACTGTTCCAAGGCCAGGACAGGCCACTTGGGCCAGTGTACAAGCACTCAATCCTACAGGCACCACACTCTTTCTGAAGCTCTAGGCCTGCTTGTCCTGCGCCAACCATGCCTCTAGCACTCCTGCCAGTGCCTTTAGCGCCACCCCTCACGAGTCTGCTCCAGGGTCAGACCAACATCCCCATGCCCCCGGTCTCCTCCGTGCACCACCTGCATCAGGGCCACACAGGCTCTCCCAGCATCCCCACACACCCAGCACAACTGCCCTGCTGGTGCCCTGGCTGTTGCAGAACCGGACAAACTTGGGTGCAACCCTACTCCCAGGCCCACCAGCCTCTCCAGGTAGATGTGCTCAGCCAGCCACTCCAGGTCCAGGTGTGCTCAGCCAGCCATGCCTGCACCACCACTACCACCCCAGCACTCAATGCCATCTGTTGCATCACCAGGGCCTCAAAACCCAGCACCCCAACACAACTAGCCAGCCTGACCTGCCTCACAGCAGCTGCCCTAGGGCCAGGCACAGTCACCCAGCCACCCAGCACACCCAGCAGGCCATTAGCCCACCTGCTGCAGTCCTTGTGCCAGTCACAAATCTAGCACTCCCACCATGCCCATTCCTACAAGCACAGGCTGGCTGTCCTGGCCACCCTGGGACTCAAGGCTGCCCAGTCCATGGCAGTGGCTGCTGTTACAGAGTCAAGGCAGTTTGGACAGCGCCCTCTCTGCCCTTGACCCCCAGATGCCCACTCCAGGGCCAGGCCACATCACTAACACCAATAAATCCCCCATCCCACTGCACTCCACATTCCCAGACAGCCTGCAAGCCACTCCAGGGCCAGGCTAATGTAGCTGAATCCCAGCTTCCTGCTCTAGGCCACACCTGTTGTGTGGGTGCTTCACAAGCCCTGAGCACCCACAACATCCACCCCAAGCCTGGGGACATGGCCATGGTGCCCTCACATGTAGCCTGCCCATTGCCCTGCTTGGTACTCCAGGACCAAGCAGACTTGGCCAGTGACACAGTGTCTGTTTCAGGCCACTGGCCAGACTGCCACCCCAGAGCCAGCTCTGTTCACCCTGCACCCACCATGTATCTCCCACTTCCACCATAACTGCCACTCGAGGTCGAGGTAAGGGACTAACTCTGGGATCAGGGGCTGGAGTCTTCCAGAGCCCATGTTACTTCTCTCCATCCCCTTCCCCTCTCCTATTCCCCACCAACCAGCTGTCTGGGCTATGGTCTTCCAGAGATGGGTACAGGTTCCCTGTGGGTAGTTTTCTCTGGTTTTGCAAAATGACCCCTGCCTTTGCTGTCTCTGTGTGTGGCTGGATGTGGTGACTCATCACCCTTACTCTGGTGGTGCTTGCAAGATGGACTGCTGGTGCCATTTCCTGTGTGACTTCATCCCACAGCCTGCTGTGACCCAGCACAGGGTTTGACCCATTGCCAGCTGCACACATCTCTCTGCCTGTCTCAGGCCATGCTGGTGGGCACCTGCACCTTCCTGGAGGTCATAGTACAGGCAACAAGGGACCCTCCACTGAAGGCATGGCAGATTCATTGATTTGAAAGGCATGGTAACACAGGGAAAGAGATCTTCCATCAGCTGGTTAATCAACTGTTTCAGAAACTTGGGGGTGTTACAACTAAGTGTTGAGGCCATTAACATCAGCAACAAAGAGAAATTGTTTGCAAAATGTCTTAGTCACTTAAGAAAATAATCAAATGATATGTTAAGATTCCAGAGAATCTTAATGGTGGAGTAAAAACATCAAACTGGTTGATGGTAAAGACCCTGAATCAAAGTAACATACTTGGACCTAGAAAAAAAGGCCTAGTGGCTAAATCCTAGCCTGGCAATGCCTGGGATTCAATATGGGTGGCAGTTTGTGTGTCAGCAGCTCTACTTACCTTCCAGCTTCCTGCTTGTGACCTGAGAAAGCAGTAGTGTTTGAGCAAAAGCCTTGAAACTCTGCACCCATGCGGGAGATCTGGAACAGGCTGCAGGCTCCTGACTCCTGGCTTCAGATCGGCGCAGCTTTGGCTGTGGCTGCCACTTGGGGAGTGAACCAGTGGATGGAAGATATTTATCTCTCCTTCTTCTGTAGATCTGACTCTATCATAAAAATAAAACAAAACCTGTCATGTCACTAATATTCTCCTGCAACACACACATATTCTCTCCCAACCTTTCTCTACATAAATATGTATATTTAGCAGAGAGTCTGTCAGTTAATAAAACACTTGGCAAAGATTAATTGACTGTATTTGTTGGGTTTCCATCTGTTGTTTCTATTCTGCTCCACTGATCTTCCTCTCTATCTTTGTGCCAGTACCAGGCTCTTTTGATAACCACTGCCCTATAGTATGTCCATAGATGCGGTACTGTGATTCCCCCTGTTAAGTTCCTGTTCTTCAGAGTGGTTCTGGCTATTCATGGTTTTTTGTTTTTCCAGATGAATCTGTGTATCATTTTTTCCAGTTCAATGAAGACTGCTGTGGGTAATTTGATTTGGATTGCATTGAATGTATATATTGCTTTTGGTAGTATAGACATTTTGATGATATTAATTTTGCCTATAATCTATATAATCGATACAATATATAAACTAACAGTTAATGTCAGAATACTTAAGATCTACATCGAAAAACTCTAAAACCTACTATACCCTCAATATGCTATGTTAATCCGTAATGGGGAGGGAGTGCAGGGAAGTCTTTCAGGACCATAAAAAGAGTGAGAAAAAAGTACAATATGGCCTATCAAGATCAAATCTGGTAATTCATAGACAACAGACTCAAAGCGGCACTAAACAATAGTAAAACTACTATACCAATGCATGAGGGGGGAATCGGGTACAATCCTGACAACCTCTTAACAGGAGGTCATGTGCGTGGAGCAGGGGGGCACTCCAGAGTGGAGCAGGTGGTAAGGAGGAAGCTTGGATCCCAACCATGAAGACTCCCAGATCTTCACCACAAACTATTAATATGAGCAACAAGGACTACACCCCAACTGCCAAGGAGGCCACAGGGAATTGGATGCCCTCGGAGGCTGAGTACTCTGAGGTCACCCACCCTCAAACGGAGCTTCCGCAGGGGATGGAAGAAGTCCAAACACTACCGTGCAGAAACCAACGTCATCGGAAAGACAACCAGAAGCCCTGAGCGGTCCGCAGAAACAGAATAATAATAAACGTCCTTCCGGACCAGGGAGGAGAGCTTTCTCTGGTCCAAGCCTGGCTCCACATCTGGACCCCCACCCTCCCTCGCAGTGACCATCGGGATTGCTCCGAAAACCCCTCACAGCAAACAAACAATCATACAAACTAAAAAAAAACCTACAATAAATAGACAAACAACAAAAAGTAGAACTTGGAATCTGACAGGAAAGAGCTGGCGTGGATTGGCTCATGCCTTGCTGGGTGGGACACAAAGATTAGTCACTCCTCACCATGGTGTTGAGGATTTTCCTGCACATCCCCCCCCAAAAAAAATATTCTGCACCTTAATTGTCAACAAATGTCTTGTTAGAGTTACAAGCCAGTCTAGATTATCCTAAAATCTGCCAAGATCAGCAAAATTATGCTTCAACACAACAAATGGCTAAATACTAAAATGAAAGACACGAGACAGCTGAATGGTACCCTATAGCCATTTTAAGGTATATAGCAGCCGGTCCTGTATATAAACTAAAATTGAAATGTCAATAACCTAATCATAGGTAGTGGTTAAGAACTTGCTTTTTATTTTTTTTAACATACTGGTTACTCAAAACCATGTCAATTCCATAATGTTGCAAATTGCTGTTGATGTTATATTGGGACTCTTAATTGACTGTGATGATATTCTACCAGCTCTAACTTTGGACCAGAAATGGTCTCCAGAAGAAACTGTTCAACCCATCTGGACAATAAGTAGCTGGACTCTATGCTTGGTATACGTTTGCAAGGAAAGAATCTTGATTGAATTTGAACTGTAATACTACATCATGGTGGAGGAATCCACCAGGGGGAAGGGGCGTGGGGAGATTCCCAGAGCGTATGAAACTGTCACATAATGCAAAATAATTAATAATAAAAAAAGAACACTTGGCCCTTCTCGCACTGGCACAGCACTACCCACCATTACTGGAGACTTTCAGGGAAGTTCTAAAACAACAGCTTCTATACAATCCCTCTGAGCCTTTACTAATGCTCCACCAAGCCTGACTGCAAGCTGCAGCATCTTGTGGCCATTCTTTTTTTTTTTTTTTTTTTTAAAGATTTATTTTATTTTTATTACAAAGTCAGATGTACTGAGAGGAGGAGAGATAGAGAGGAAGTGGAGCTGCCGGGATTAGAACCAGCAGCCATATGGGATCAAGGCGAGGACCTTAGCCACTAGGCCATGCTGCCAAGCCCATCTTGTGGCCATTCTAAGGAACAGCAAGAAATGATTGTATGAGAAAGACTCTGACTACGGCAAATCACTTCATCAGCAAAGTATCTGATGTTATAATACACTGTACTCTAGGCAGGCATCAGGCTCCACTCCCTCAGTGAAGAAAGCTGCAACCAAAGACCTTCTCAGCTGCACACTCTAAGGCCTGGACTGAACAAAACACAAGCAAACCAAATGCCTTAAACTGATTCGGGAAGAGACAAGAGGCAATAACTTATTTTTGTTTTCTTGTTTCTAGTTAACTGTATCATGCCCATATTTCTCCACAGAAACAGAGTAAAAGACTCTAGAATGAAAAGAGTTCATTCCCCCATTCCACATACAGAAATGGCATCTCCTCTGCATCCCAAGCACTAAGTGTTACCAAATGCACAAAAATGAAAACCTCAGGTATAGCCAGCTTTTATCAAGCCATCCTGTACCTGAATTTGCGAATGTTGGGCACTCACTAGTATTTCATAAACATGCAAGTGTTGGAAGACTAATTTAGTAAAATTCTCACTGCCATACATAGCACAGCAGCATAGGGGTTCAAGTACTTGTCCTGCATGCAACAATTTCCCATATGGTTCATGGTTCATGTTCCAGCATGCAACATGTCCCAGCTGCCCCACTTCCCACCTAGCTCCATACCTGTGGCCTGCGAAAGCAGTTGAAAATGGCCCAGAGCCTTGGGACCTTGAACTTGTGTGGGGGATACAAAAAAGGCTCCTGGGTCTGGATCACTTCAACTCTGGCCTTTGCAGCTACTTGGAGAATCAACTAGCAGATGGAACACATATATCTCTGTCTCTCCTCTTTTCTGTAAATCTGACTTTGCTAAAAAAAAAATTAAATCTTAAAAATAATTCTCAAAACAAAGTACTTACAATTTTATGAGAAACACAGATCTTTAAATACACCTTGAAATGAATTTGCACAAAATCAAAAAACAAGAAATGTTATCATTTACCATCAGGGTATGTGACCCAAAAAGTCAATTGGACTGTGTCCTAGTATCTTCATTAAAACAGTAAACACACACTTTCCTACTATGTTCTCATTGCACTGAAGTGATGCATTCAAAGGAACTCTGGGAAAATCTATCACCATGCTGTTAACATTTCCTACCCCTAAACTCTCAACAAATATCTTTATACATTATTCATCCTCTAATATTTCATTTCAGTAAGAATAGACAGTGGCTGGCACTATGGCATAATGTGTAAGGCACCATCTGCAGCACCAGCGTTCTATGGCATGCTCCACTCATGATCCAGCTCCCTGCTAAGGTACTTGGGAAAGCAGCACATCATGGCCCAAGGACTTGGGTCCCTGCACCCATGCAGGGGACCTGGAAGAAGCTATGTGCTCCTGGCTTAGGACCAGCCCAGCTCTAGCCATTGTGTTGATTTAAATGGGAAGTGAACCATTAGATGGAAGACTCTCTCCCTCATTTAGTCTCCCTATGTAACTTTTGATTTAAAAGTAGAAGAAATGATTTTTTGAAAATCAAATGTTATGGAGAGCTCTGCCTTCCACACATTCCACCCTAGCCTGTAATAAACAAACTCAATGCAAATAATTTGGGCCCAGCACGGTGGGTCAGTGATCAAATCCTCACCTTGCATGAGCTGGGATCCCATAGGAGTGCAAGTTTGATTCCTGGCTGCTCCACCTGCCTGTCAGATTCCTGCTCGTGGCCTGGGAAAGCAGAAGAGGAGGAACCAAAGCCTTGGGACACTGCACCAACAGGGGAGCAGAAGAAAAGGCTCCTGGTTTTTCTTTTTCATTGTGGTCACTTGGAGAGGGAACCAGGGAATAGAAGATCTTTTTCTCAGATATAGAGAGAGGAGGAGAGACAGAGAATAAGGTCGTCTGTCCGCTGGTTCACTCCACAATTGACCACAATGGCTGGAGCAGAGCTGATCTGAACCCAAGAACTAATTTATAGTGGCAAGTTAAATATTCAGAGAGGAAGAGAGAGAGAAAGAGGGCTAGAGAGAGAGAGAAAAGAATCTTCCACCCACTGGTTCACTTCTCCGGCAGCTGCAATGGCCGAAGCTGAGCTGATCCAAAGTCAGCAGCCAGAAACTGTTTTTTGGTCTCCATGTGGGTTCAACATTGCAAGGCTTTGTGCCATCCTTGACTGCTTCCCACGGCCATAAGCAGGGAACTGGATGTAAAATCCAGCAGCCAAAACATAAACCAACACCCATATGGAATCCTGGCACATGCAAGTACTTAGGCACTAGGCTACCATGCAGGGTACTAAACAGTAATCTTGAAGAAAAATGAAAATGATTTGAGGAAGCACACAAGGGAATGGTCAACTATGAGGTAGAGCCAGAGAGTGGCCTGAATGCATTGGGGGAGAGCTCAGCTCCATCTGCCCACCCAGAGAGAGACCAGAAAATATTACACCAGCAGTTTTCAAAGTTTCCGTTACACTGAAAAAAGGGGGAAAACAGAATAAAAAATCCTGACTTCTTTTCAGATTATCAAGATCTGACATATGATTCTAACAATTATATAAAATATAAAAACAAATGATAAAGAAAATATCACTCAATTTCCCTACTCTCAGAAATTGTGCTGGAATTCTTCTGCCCTGGTTCAATTTGATGCCTACAACTCTGCCATCCCACATTAGAGCACTGGTTCGAGTCCTGGCTGCTCCACTTCCCATTCCAACTCTCTGATAATGCTCCTGGGAAATGTCCCTGCACCCACATAGGAGACCTGCATGAACCACCTGTTTCCTAGCTTTAGCCTAGCCTAACCACGACTGTCCTGGTCAACCAGGGAGTAAAAGCAGCTGATGGAAGATCTCTTTCCCTCTGTTACCATGCCTTTCAAATCAATCAATCTGCCATGCCTTCAGCGGAGGGTCCCTTGTTCCCTGTACTGTGACCTCCACAAAAGTGCAGGTGCCCACCAGCATGGTCTGAGGTGGTCTGGGGTCAAACCCTGTACTGGGTCACAGCAGGCTGTGGGATGAAGTCAAGCAGGAAATGGCACCAGGAGTCCATCTTGCAAGCACCACCAGAGTAAGGGTGACGAGTCACCACATCCAGCCACACAGAGAGGCAGCAAAGACAGGCTCCAAAGAACAAAAACAAAGCACATTACACACAGGGAAACTCAACCCACTTTTTAAATTGTAGCACTGATGTTCAGGGACTGGGGTAGAGGGGAATGGGAGGTGTGGGAGGGAAACAGCAGGACCCCTGGAATACTCCAGTCCCTGACCCTGTAGGAGGAGCAGGGGGTAGATGGAAGCAGGCTCTACCACTGGAAGAACCCAGTACCCAACATGGCCCTGGAAAGCAGGTGTGGTAGGGATGTGGGAGATGCATGGTGGGTGCAGGGCAAACAGACCTGGCTCTGGAGCTGCAGGCAGGCGAGCAGCCTGATGCAGACACCATATCACTGGCCAAGGCTTCCTGGTCCTGGAGCAGCAGGCAAGGTGGCTAGAGGACTACAAGTGCAGGGACCCTGGTTGTGCCCCCAATTCTGGAGCAGATATAGTGGGTGCTGGGGGCTGGTGGAGCACCCACGGAACAGGTCTGGCCCTAGAGCAGAGGACTGGGCACCAGCTAAGCCCGTCTGGTCCTGGAGTGACTTACAGGTAGGCTGGGAACTTGGGAACATTTTTTCACAAGACAGGAAATAGGTTGTTGCAGTGTTTCATGTTGATTTCCCTACCACACTAGCCTGCTTTGACCTGCAGCAGCGGGAAGGCTATGGGGGTGGGCAGGCTAGAAATGAGTGTTGTAGGGCTGAGCCCTCCTGGCCCTGGGGGAGTTTCTAGGCAGGACAGAGGTGTGGGAGATGACACTGGAGGGTCTGAGGTAGCAGAGTGGGCATGTTGTGGGGCAGGGCCCTCAAGGCGTGCAGGCTGGGGCTGCAGGGTCACTGGCAGTAGAGGCCTACCCTGGAGTGGCTGGCACGCACACTGCCTGCTGAGAGAGAGGGATCACAGGCTGCCCTTCTTTTTCCTCTCCTCCCTGCAATTCAGTCTGGCCCTGAAATGGAGGACTACAGTGCTTCGGGAGCAGGAACACTGGCCAGGATGACTTGGCTATGAAGCAGATGGCAGGAAGAGAGGGGGCTCACATAAATAAATAAAAAATAAATGAATAAATAATAAATAATAATAAATAAAGAATAAAGAATAAATAAATAATGATAATAATAATAAAATAAGTTTAAAAAATAATAAATAAGTAATAAATAACTAAATAAAATGAAATTTTTAAAAAGACTCTTATCCCAGACATTGAGCACAAATGATACATTTAGTAAACAAATCAAATACACGCACATTTTTTTTTTACCCTTTCTGTGACCAGAATTGGAAAATTGCAAATATTCAAAGAAAAACCTTATGAAACTACTGACAAATACGCTCACAAATTGAGAAGTGCTCTAGGCCACCAAAATTTCACCTTCACAAAGATGCTTTCTTGGTACAAATTATCCTCTGACTAAACCAACTTGTGGCTGCAAAATGAAACTGCTGTGTATCCCAAGCTCATTATCCTAGGATTTACCTGGGCCTTTGCCAAGGTTTTACTCTCTAGGTAGCCAAGGCTGAGAGAACGCAGAGTGCACCAATCATTTCTTTAGATGATACTAATTTCTCACCAAGGAATGGAGATCTGGATGGGTAAAGAATATATTAATGCTCCGAGGGGCTACTTATATAAAACGGACCACTATAGACGCCCTCCAGTTTTAGGGCATCAGCTGCCACTCTGAATGGTAACCCCCAATCTACTGCTCTCTTGCAGGGGGAATGAGTGAGAAAGAGGATAAGATACTCATGTTTGTTTGTTACAAACTGTTTGAAACTCAGACACACAAAAAGAGTGTAGTGAGGACCACGTAACTGTTTGAATGAGGGATCAAAAGCTGAGGAGTTCCTAACAGCTTCATTTAGTATTTTCCTTATTTACTGGGCAGATTTTTTCTTCCACTCTCTCACTTCCCACATGACTGCAACAGCCACAAGACCAAAAATAAGTCAGATTTTGCACAATGCTACCCAAGCCACTGTCTGCTGCCTCCCAACCTGGCCAGTAGCTGCACCCTGCATTTGCACAGAACTGAAACACAGGCATTCTGAGGGAGACACAGGAGTCCCAATGTCATCTTAACCACTGTCACACACACCCACACAGGGCAGTGACACCTTCCTGTGCTGTGTCAGGTAGCCATTCACACTTTTCTCCAACACCTACTGTTCACAGCAAACAGTTCCTCTAAAGAGCTAATGATTATTTTGAGAGATAGGGAAAAAAAAAAGACAACTTACTGAATTGCAACTTGGAGGAAACTGACTCCTGTTGTGATTTTTCAGGACACAGAGCAGCACTTGGCATTGAGGCAAGAGTTCTGGACATTCACAGATTTATTCCCTGCCTTAATGCTCTCTGCTGAACCTGACTTGTTCCCTCTACAACTCATGGGGACATTTAATCCCAATTGTGAGAACTTCAGGAAATGGGTGACAACATACCAGAAGCCATCAGGATAAATCAGTAGTGCTGCCTTCACAGCTCCTTCAACAGGTTCTTCTAGAGAAGCCCCTTTGCGTGAGTCCCCGTGCACTCCCTTGGCTTGTCTACAAGGTCGCTGTGCCACCCCAGGCCTCTGCCAAGCACAACGCCAGCACCACATGCTGCCCCCCAACCTTGCAGCAAAACTAGGAGGAAAGCAAGGTTGTCTGTTCTAACTGTTGGAATCTGTGCTGCTCTGGTGTCAGCAACAAGCAAACTGCCCCAGACCCTTAGGAGGAGCTTCACTGAGGACTGAGCTGCGGGCTGGAGACATAGGAAAATAAGGGCAAAATAAAAAATAAATCCTGTACAACAGTAAGGTCGAACTGTCCCTGGCACTCCCCCCTCCTCACTGCACAATGGGTTCAACTGGGAGGCCTAGTGTTCAAGGTCAGTGCTGCAGAGTGAGGACCCCAAGGACCCCTCCTGGACCCCGCCAGCCCACCCGGTGCCTCAGGAGATGCTCTCACACACTCACCCTTCCCAGCTTCTCACGAGTCGGGGGTCCTGCAGAGGCTCCTGCGGGGAGGGAGCTCACAGGGCAGCACTGGCTCAGCCACCTGCGCCTCTCCACCAGCACAACCAGCAACGAGGTTATGGCGGCACCCTACAACAGCCTCTCGCCTGCTGCCACAGGGCTTCCTGGGCGCGCCTGATTGGACCGTTCCCACGACTACGCATGACGTCACAATGCGCAGCCAATCACTATCACAAAGCACAGAAAGGATGTCAGCTAGGATTCTGGAGGGAGGGGGAGTGAAGGGCGGGGCTTCACCTCAGCCTGGAAGGGGCCTCCTCTCTTGCAGCTTGAGTCTTCCAACAGCAGGGGCCGCTGTCGCCTCTCACATCAGTCCACCTCAGATACACCTCACTGAATATTCTATAGCTTTGGGACTTTTCTTCACATTGGCTTTTTTTACCCAGTAGTTCATTTTGAAAATGCAGATTTGTGCCCAGCGAGGTGCCCTGGGAGATAAAGTCCTTGCCTTGAACACAGCAGGAGCCTATGTGGGTTTCAGTTCTAATCCCGGCCCATCCTGCCTGCCCATCCTGCTCCCTGCTTGTGCCATGGGAAACCAAAGCCTTGGGGTCTGGAGGATTTTCCTGGATTCTGGCTTTGGATCGGCGCAGCTACAACCGTTGTGACCACTTGGGGAGTGAATCAATGGACAGAACATCTTCCTCTCTGTCTCTCCTCCACACTGTATATCTTACTTTGCAATCCAAATAAGTAAATTTTGAAAATATTTATATAACTGAAGAATATTTGAAAACATGATATACATTAATCTTTTCCGTCTCATTTCCCTGATTATTGTTCAGTTCCTGGTCTGTATTTCTTGTTTTCGTAGTGTTCCATATCTATTTTTTATTAGTACATAGTAACTTGATGGTATATTTTGATCTCCTGTCCAGAAATCTAGCTTGATTCTCTCGATTTTTCAACAAAAGGTCCATTAGTGTATATTGATAGTTTTGTGGCTTAAAGCATGACCATTCTGGGGCCTGGCGGCGTGGCCTAGCAGCTAAAGTCCTTGCCTCGAACGCCCCTGGAATCCCATATGTGTGCCCGTTCTAATCCCGGCAGCTCCACTTTCCATCCAGCTCCTTGCTTGTGGCCTGAGAAAGCAGTGGAGGATGGCCCAAAGCTTTGGGACCCTGCACCCGTGTGGGAGACCCGGGGGAGTGTCCTGGTTCCCAGCATCGGATCGTCGCAGCACCGGCCCCTTGCGGCCTACTTGCGGAGTGAATCCTTGGATGGAAGACCTTCCTCTCTGTCTCTCCTCCTCTCTATATATCTAACTTTGTAATGAAAAATAAATAAATCTTTAAAAAAAAAACATGACCATTCTGCTTTAATTTGCTTTCTGTCTTTAATTTTCTGATTACACATTCATAGCAATGTATAAGAGACAAAGTGAGAAGAGGGTTTGTCCTGCTTCAATCGAGCAAAAGGAAACCTGCAGTGACACATGTAATTCATATTTCCTATGTTATATTATGATATGTTATGTTATTTTATATTATGATATGTATAACTGTAACTTAGTTTACACAATTTCTGGCTTTTGGTTTATGTTTTAAAACATTTCTTTTGGGCCCGGCGGCATGGCCTAGCGGCTAAAGTCCTCGCCTTGAAAGACCCGGGATCCCATATGGGCGCCGGTTCTAATCCTGGCAGCTCCACTTCCCATCCAGCTCCCTGCTTGTGGCCTGGGATAGCAGTTGAGAACGGCCCAATGCATTGGGACCCTGCACCCGCGATGGAGACCCGGAAGAGGTTCCTGGATCCTGGTTCCCGGCATCGGATCGGCGCACACCAGCCCGTTGCAGCTCATTTAGGGATTGAATCATCGGACAGAAGATCTTCCTCTCTGTCTCTCCTCCTCTGTGCATATCTGGCTGTAATAAAATGAATAAATCTTTAAAAAAAATTTCTTTTAGGGATATTTTAAAAATGTTTGTTGGAAAGTCAGATATACAGAGAGGAGGAGAGACAGAGGAAGATCTTTCACCCACTGATTCACTCCCCAAGCAGCCACAAAGGCCGATGCTGCGCCAGTCTGAAACCAGGAGCCCAGAGACTCCTCCAGGTCTCCCATAGGGGTATAGGACACCAAGGCTTTTGGCTGAACTCAACTGCTCTCGCAGTCCACAAGCAGGGAACTGGATGGGAAGCAGGGCTGCTGGGATTAGAACTGGTGCCCAGATGCAATCCCAGCACATACAAGGCAAGGAATTAGGCCTATAGGCTATTACCTCGGACCCTATTTTAATGCATCTTACTCCTAAGTATTTCAGAAAATCCTCTCATAATCTTGTGAATGATTACAAGTTTTATGAAGGATGGTGATTATATCACAGAAATTGATTAATTGCAAGGCATTTCTTTCTTAATGACTTACTAGTTTTATTTGATATTTACTTATTTACGTATTTATTGGAAAGACAGATTTACATAGAGAAGGAGAGACAGGAAAAAATCTTGCATCCATCTGCTGGTTCCCTTCACAAGTGGCTACAACAGCCAGGACCTTGTAGATGTGATGTCAAAATCCTCATCCAGGTATTGCATGTGTGTGCAGGGTCCCAAGGCTTGGTACCATCCTCAACTGCTTTCCCAGGCCACAAGCAGGGAGCTGGATGGGAAGTGGAGCTGCTGGTATGAACATGTACCAATACAGGATCCCAGCACATATACAAGCCGAGGATTAGTCACTGAGCCATTGTTCCAGACCCCTACTCTTTGTTATTTTTGCTAATGGATTGCCACAATGGCTAGTTTTCACTAAATGTAACACAAACTTGAGACTATAAATGGACCCCGCCTACTGGGCTGGTTTATGTGACATGTTCTGTGTATCCTCCGGTTTTAGAAACTTATACAAGGATTACCTGCCTTCTCATGTCCCGAACCACAGCCCCCTCCTGAGGTTCTAGGGCTAGGCCTATACAGAGGTTGCTTCACGGGACCCAGCATGCACGCCATGCACTCTAGGCTCACATCATCCGAGCCACCTAGGCCAGTGCATCCTGCACAGCACCCTTAACTCCCAGGCTGCACAGCTCCTCCCACTCACTGTATGCTCCAGGGTTAGGCAGGTTCAGCTAGCATCACACACCCCGCACCCCAACTCTGGGCCTTTTCCTGGGCCCTATCAGAGACAGCATGCCATGCAACCCCAGTCCTCCCACTGTGCCAGCTGCTCACTCAGACCACATCCTGTAAGTCCCCACACTACCCACCATCCACTGTCTCTTCCAGGGCCATGCTAGCCTGATTGCCACTGAAAAACCAGGCTGAGAACATAACCCATCAGCTGCAACCCACCTGCCAGGCGCTCCGGGACCATGTGTGCTTGAACAGCAACTACACCCTGCCTGCTGCCCAATCCTGGGCCAAAAAGGCTTAGCTGGCACCCCCATATGTGCCCGGCACATACACTGTTGTGCTCCAGGGACAAGGGTCACAACAACAAGCCAAGGACCAAAAGCACCCACTGGCAGCTTTTTCCAGGGCCAGGCAGGAGCAGCCGGTGCACTCTACACCCACTGTGCTCCCACCATCTAATCTACTTCAGAGCCAAGTTGTCCTGCTCAGCGTCCCTGCTCCCACAGCACTGTAGTCGTCCACTTCAGGGCCGAATTGTGCTGGGGGAAGGCTGCACCTCTAACATGCTCCCTCTGTTTCCCCACTTGCCTATCCAGGGCCAGGCTTGGTGAGCCAGCGCCAGTGCACCTCTAGCCCAAGCGCACTGTCACACTGTCCACCATCTGTTGCCGAGAGCCAGTCAGGCTCAGACAGTGATCCTGCTCCCTCAGTGCTGGGTCCCTTCTACCGGCCACCCTGCCCTGTCGGCCACAGGCTGCATGCCTTCGGTCCCCCACCGCATAACACCCCACCGCATCAGATTACTTCTCCTTCCAGTGGTGTGTCCCACATCCATAGCCCTTCTGCAAGTTTTGTATTATTAATGTGTTTACTTTCCAGAGTTCCAGGAGAGGTGAGGCCTAGCAGTAATGGAATGTGGGCAGAGAAGGCAGGGAAATGCGAAGGTCTGCAGCCTTGTAAGTCTGTCCTGGCTGTTCGCTGTATGTCTCTTAGGATAACATATTACTGGGGAAGCTGGGACATAGGTCTTCAGATTAACAGACAGACTTCTGGGTATTGGCCATTTCTACCTCTCAGGCTTTCCACTCAAATATATTGCCACATGCACTTGGCATTTGTTAATTTCTAGTGGGCCCTATTATCACCAAACTTGGTTAATAAAGATTCCTTATCACCCTAGACTTGTCTGGCGTGATCTTGTTTGCATCCCACAACACCATCCTGGAGAAAAGCTGAAAGCTGAAGCGCAGTTCCTTTGACAGTGACCCAGAGATGAGGTTAGTGTGATCCACATCTCACTGTGTCTGATATGGCAACAGCTGTGAGGGATGATTAATACGCTGATTCTATCCCTGTGTTCCCTCCCCAGAGGAAGGGAACAGGAAGGAAATGGAAATAGAGGAAGACCCTGTTCTCACAGTTTAAAGGGGCCAGGAGATCCAGGCTGACTCCTCACACACTACTCCAGCACCTTCATGTCCACAACCATCCTCTGCTTGCTACAGGGTCAGGCAGGCTAAGATAGCATCTCCTTTCATTAAGCATGCCTGCCCACCATCCTGCTTGGCACTTAACGCTCACACCAGCTCAAGTAGTTTGCACTGTTTCCCCCAGCCTACCTGCTGGTAGCTATAGGGCCAGGCCAGGTGGAACAGCATCCACAAGCCTTTAACACGCAGGCCCTCCAGCCCTGCTCACTGCTTGAGGCATAAGACAGCTCTGTGGACCAACAAAGCACTCCCCCCCAGATGCATTCATGGCTGCTTCAGGTCTAGGCTGGCTCTGCCACAGACCCTGCCACCCCTGCCCTCCATCTTGATCCTCAGGTCTAGCCTCACTCTCCCTGGATCCACAGTGCCTCTAGAAGTCTCACCTTGGTTGCTGCAGCACACACAGGTCTTCTGGGCAGGAAAAACCTGTGCTTCCATGGCGCCTATCACACCTGGCTCAGGCTACTCCAGGTGGCTCTGCCTGCCACTCCAGGGACAGACAGGCTTGGCCAGAATAACATGCCATAAAACACACCCAACCCACCAACCAGCCTTGGCATGCCAGGTCAGATGAGCCCAGATGTCACTTCCCGAGCTCCCAGCCTGCTTATCAAACAATCCAGGGTTTGGAAGGCTCTGCCATCATCCTGTGAACCTCAACATGCCTGTAGCAAGCCTGTCCATCTGCCCCATGAGCAGCTCAAGGCCAGCCTGGCTCAGCCAGCAACCTGCACCCTCTGACAGCTGCTGACCCACCAGACTCCTCAGGACTGCCCACCCCTTGGCACTCTGTGCCTCTATCAGCCCTGATAACATGCCCACTCATCCAAGGCCAGGACAGGCTATTTGGGCCAGTGTACAAGCACTCCATCCTGCAGGCACCACACTCTTTCTGAAGTTCCAAGCCCACTTGTCCTGCGCCCACCATGCCTCTAGCACTCCCGCCAGTGCCTCTAGCGCCAACCCCCTACGAGTCTACTCCAGGAACAGGCCAACTCCCCCATTCCTCCGATCTCCCTCCTTACACCACCTGCTTCACGGCCATACAGGGCCTTCCAGCATCCTCACACACCCAGCACAACTGCCGTGCTTGTCCCCTGGCTGTTGCAGAACTGGACTAACTTGAATGGCAACCCTACACCTAGGCCCACCAGCCAGGCTCTCCAGGTACAGATGCGCTCAGCCAACCATGCCTGCACCACCACCACCCCAGCATTCAATGCCATCTGCTGCATCACCAGAGTCTCAAAACCCAGCACCCGCAACACAACTAGCCAGCCTGACCTTCCTCACAGCAGCTGCCCTAGGGCCAGGCACAGTCACTCAGCCACCCGGCACACCCAGCAGGCCATTGGCCCACCTGCTGCAGTCCCTGTGCCAGTCGCAAATCTAGCACTCCCACCATGCCCATTCCTACAAGCACAGGCTGGCTGCGCTGGCCACCCTGGGACTCTAGCATGCCCAGCCCATGGCAGTGGCTGCTATTACAGAGCCAAGGCAGTTTGGGCAGCGCCCCCTCTGCCCTCGACCCCCAGATGCCCACTCCAGGGCCAGGCCACATCACTAACACTGATAAATCCCCCATCCCACTGCACTCCACATTCCCAGCAAGCCTGCAAGCCACTCCAGGGCCAGGCTGACTTAGCTGAATCTCAGCTTCCTGCTCTAGGCCAAGACCTATTGTGTGGGTGCTCACAATCCCTGAGCACCCACGACATTCACCCCAAGACTGGGAAAATGGCTATGTACCCTCACGTGTAGGCTGCCCACCGCTCTGCTTGGTACTCCAGGACCAGGCAGACTTGTCCAGTGACACAGTGTCTGTTTCAGGCCACTGGCCAGACTGCCACCCCAGAGCCAGCTCTGTTCACCCTGCACCCACCATGCATCTCCCACTTCCACCATAACTGCTACTCCAGGTCCAGGTACGGGACTAACTCTGGGATCAGGGGCTGGAGTCTCCCAGGGCCCATGTTGCTTCCCTCCATCCCCTACCCATCTCATGTTCCCCACCAACCAGCTGTCTGGCTATGGTCTTACAGAGATGGGTACATCATCTATTTTATTGCTTGTGTCTCCAGGGACAGGCACTGTGGCACACCACACACAGCTGCTGGCTGCTTGTGGCACCCACTTCCCATATGAGCACTGCTTCAAGTCCTGGATGGTCCACATCGGATGCAGCTCTGATGTGCCTGAGAAAGCAGTGGGGAATGGCCAAGAGCTTGGGCCCTGCACCCATGGGGAAGGCCCTGAAGAAGCTCCTGAATCTTGGTGCTGAATCAGCCCTGTTTCAGCCATTGCAGCTGTTTGGTATGGGGAGTGAACTAGCACATGGAAGACCCCTTTCTTTATCCCTCCCTTTATTTTTCCAAATACAAAAAAAATTGAAAAATTCAGGGCCCAGCATGGAGGCCTAGCAGCTGAAGTCCTCACCTTGAACATATGAGTGCTGGTTCTAATCCTGGCAGCAGTGGGGCCAGCCCAAAGCCTTGGAATTCTGCAGCCATGTGGGAGACCCAGAAGAATCAATAGCTCCTGGCTTCAGGTCGGCTCAGCTCCAGCCATTGCAGTTGCTTCGGGAATGAATAATCGGATGGAAGATCTTCCCCTCTGTCTCTCCTCCTCTCTGCCTTTCTGACTTTGCAATAAAAATAAATAAATCTTTTTAAAAAGTCAAGTTTTAAACAAAGACATCTTTTTAAAATATGGAAATTCATGCAGTTTTTCAGAAAATCCATTTGCATAAATTTCCAAACACTGCGTCATATGCATGCACTTAAAATGCAAAATGAACTCATCATTATCTTCTTCATAATCATTTTTGAAGTATCGATGTATATTATTTTGTTGACCAGGAGCTTAGGAAAGTAGATATATTGCAAGGGCCAAAGACTTAGCGATTACTTCTGCTATTTAAGAACTTACCCAACTGGCCTCTAGCATGTGGCCTGCTGCCACCTAGAAAAACAGGCTTTTGAAATCCCAGTATTCTTTCTGCATTTCCTGTTTTATTTATTTTTTTTTTTTGCTTGTTTCAGGTTAACTGTATCATGCCCATATTTCTCCACAGAAACAGAGTGAAAGACTCTAGAATTAAAAGAGTTCATTCCCCCATTCCACATACAGAAATGGCATCTCCTCTGCATACCATGCACTAAGGGTTAGCAAATGCACAAAAAATGAACACCTTGGGTATAGCCAGGTTTTATCTAGCCACCCTGTATCTGAATTTCTGAATGTTGGGCACTCACTAGTATTTCATAAACATGCAAGTGTTGGAAGACTAATTTAGTAAAATTCTCACTGCCAAGCCGGGCACAGCAGCATAGGGGTTCAAGTACTTGTCCTGCATGCACCGAATTCCATATGGGTCATGGTTCATGTCCCGGCTGCCCCACTTCCCACCTAGCTCCACACCTGTAGCCTGGGAAAACAGTTGAAAATGACCCAGGGCCTTGGGAACCTGAACTTGTGTGGGGGATGCGAAAAAGGCTCCTGGGTCTGGGTCACTTCAACTTTGGCCTTTGCAGCCACTTGGAGAATCAACTAGCAGATGGAAGACTGTTGCCTTTCTCTTTCTTCCTTTCTGTAAATCTGACTTTGCTAAATATATTTTTTTTTAAATCTTAAAAAAATTCTTAGTACCAAGAACTTGCCCTTTTTTGAAAAATACAAATCTTTAAATACACCTTGAAATGAATTTGCACAAAATCAAAAAACAAGAAATGTTATCATTTACTATCAGGGTGTGTAACCCAAAAAGTCAATAGGACTGTGTCAGTTTCTTCATTTGAACAGTACACACACACACGCGTACGTGTGCTCACGCACACTCTCCTACTATGTTCTCATTGTACTTAAGTGATGCATTCAAAGGAACTCTGGGAAAATCTATCACCATGCTGTTAACATTTCCTGCAGCTAAACTCTGAACAAATATCTTTATACATTATTCATCCTGTAATATTTCATTTCAGTAAGAATAGACAGTGGCTGGCACTATGACATAATGTGTAAGGCACCATCTGCAGCACCAGCGTTCTATGGCATGCTCCACTCATGATCCAGCTCCCTGCTAAGGTACTTGGGAAAGCAGCACATCATGGCCCAAGGACTTGGGTCCCTGCACCCATGCAGGGGACCTGGAAGAAGCTATGTGCTCCTGGCTTAGGACCATCCCGGCTCTAGCCATTGTGTTGATTTAAATGGGAAGTGAACCATTAGATGGAAGACTCTCTCCCTCATTTAGTCTCCCTATGTAACTCTTGATTTAAAAGTAGAAGAAATGATTTTTTGAAAATCAAATGTTATGGAGAGCTCTGCCTTCCACACATTCCACCCTAGCCTGTAATAAACAAACTCAATGCAAATAATTTGGGCCCAGCACAGTGGGTCAGTGATCAAATCCTCACCTTGCATGAGCTGGGATCCCATAGGAGTGCAAGTTTGTTTCCTGGCTGCTCCACTTCCCTGCCAGATTCCTACTCGTAGCCTGGGAAAGTATAGAGGAGGAACCAAAGCCTTGGCACACTGCACCAACAGGGGAGCAGAAGAAAAGGCTCCTGGCTTTACTTTTTCATTGAGGTCACTTGGAGAGGGAACCAGGGGACAGAAAATCTTTTTCTCAGATATAGAGAGAGGAGGAGACAGAGAATAAGGTCTTCTGTCTGCTGGTTCACTCCACAATTGACCACAATGCCTGGAGCAGATCTAACCTGAAGAGCCAATTTTTAGTGGCAAATGAGATACACGGAGAGGAGGAGAGACAGAGAGAGAGAGAAAAGAAAGAATCTTCCATCCACTAGTTCACTCCTCCAGCAGCTGCAATGGCCGAAGCTGAGCTGATCCAAAGTCAGCAGCCTGAAACTCTTTCCTGGCCTCCACATGGGTTCAAGATTGCAAGGCTTTGTGCCATCCTTGACTGCTTCCCACGGCCATAAGCAGGGATCTGGATGTGAAATCCAGCAGCCAAAACATAAACCTGCACCCATATGGAATCCTGGTACATTCAAGTACTGTAGCCACTAAGCTACCATGCTGGGTACTAAACAGTAATCTTGAAGAAAAATAAAAATGATTTTAGGAAGCACACAAGGAAATGGTCAGCTACCATGCCTTTCAAATCAATCAATCTGCCATGCCTTCAGTGGAGGATCCCTTGTTCCTTCTACTGTGGCCCCCAGGAGGGCACGGCTGCGTGACAACATGGCCTGAGACAGGCAGAAAGGAGTGTGCAGCTGGCCCTGGGTCAAACCCTGTGCTGGGTCACAGCAGGCTGTGGGATGAAGTCAAGCAGGAAATGCACCAGGAGTCCATCTTGCAAGCACCACCAGAGTAAGGGTGATGAGTCACCACATCCAGCCACGCAGAGAGACAGCAAAGACAGGGGACATGGAACAAAACCAAAGGACACTACACACAGGGAAGCTCGACCCACTTTTTAAGATTATAGCACTTATGTTCAGGAACTGGGGTAAAATTGAAGGGGAGGAGAGGGAGGGGAAACAGCAGGACCCCTGCGATATTCTAGTCCCTGACTCGGTGGGGGGAAGGGGGTAGATGGAAGCAGGCTCTACTCCTGGAAGAACCCAGTCCCCAACATAGCCCTGGAGAGCAGGTATGGTAGGGATGTGGGAGATGCATGGTGCGTGAAGGACAAAACGGACCTGGCTCTGGAGCTGCAGGCAGGTGAGCAGCCTGATGCAGACACCATGTCACTGGCCAAGGCTTCCTGGTCCTGGAGCAGCAGGCAAGGTGGCTAGAGGACTACAGGTGCAGGGACCTTGGCTGTGCCCCCAATCCTGGGGCAGATATAGTTGGTGCTGGGGGCTGGTGGAGCACCCACGCAACTGGTCTGGCCCTAGAGCAGAGGACTGGGCACCAGCTAAGCCCACCTGGCCCTGGAGTGGCTTACAGGTAGGCTGGGAACTTGGGGTGGGGTGGGATGGGGGATTTATTGGTGTTAGTGAGCTGGCCTGGCCCTGAAGTGTAAGGCTGGCAATCGAGAGCAGAGGAGGCACCACCCAAATCAGCCTGGTTCTGGAACAGCAGCTGCAGTGGTGGACCAGGAAGGCTAGAGTCCCACAGTCAACAGTGCAGCTAGCCTGTCCTCGTAGCAATGGTGGAGTTGGCATGTTAGATGTGCGGCTGGCACAGAGAAAATTGACAGGTTGGCTAGAGGCCAAACTCGCCTGTCCCTGGGGCAGCGAGAAGGGAGGAAGGAATGAATGACTAGATTTGTAGGGGTGCCAGGGTTTGGGCCCTGGAGGAACATAGGATGGTGTTGAGTGCTGGGGGAACTTGGCTGGCTGAGTACAACTGGCCCTGGAGTGAATGTTAGGCAAACGGGGCCCGGGGATGCCATCCAAGCTGGCCTGGTTCCACAACAATGAGTAGGACAGCAGCGCTGTTGTGTTGGGTGTGTGGAGATTCTGGAAGAGCTACCATGCATGATTCAGGAGCAGGTGGTAGAGCTCAGACAGGACAGGGGTGCAGGGGAACTGGCCAGGCCCTGGAAGGGCCTCATGTGGGCTTGCTAGATTCACTGGCAGGAGTGCTAGAGGAACAGTATACACAGGGCAAGCAGGGCTCACCATGGAGCTGCAGGCAGAGCATGGTGCCTGCAGGATGGGGGGTGCTTGCACACTCGCTAAGCTGACCCGTCCTGGCACTGGAGCAGTGGGCATGGTGGCAGGGCTGGCAGCCAGAAGCACAGGGTGCAAAGAAAGCAGTAGCACACTGTTCCTGGTTAGAAAGTGGCTGGTTGATCAATAACTGTAAGGAGAGGGTTGCTGGCTGAGCCAGCCTGGCCCTCGAGTTGTGGACGGGGTGGGCAGGACAGGCCACGCCTTCCAAACCCTGGAGGGTTTGATAAGCAGGCTGGGGTATGGAAGTTCCACCTGGGATCATCTGACCTCGCATTGGCAAGGCTGGGTGGTGCAGTGGGTGTATTGTTGTACATGTTGCTCTGGCCAAGCTGCTCCATCAGGGGAGCAACAGGCAGAGCACCTGGAGAAGCCTGAGGGACACGTGACAGGTGGGCTAGAAGCATAGGCTTTGCCAAGTCTGAAAGCTGTGTTTGCTGCAGCAGCCAAGGCGGGAATATAAGAGGTGCTGAGGGTCCAGGGAGAGTGAGCCTATTCCTGAGGAGCAAGATGGAGGACAGGGGTGGCAAGGTTCCTGGCAGAGCCAGTCTAGAGCTGACACCCTCCTGCAGTGTTACAGCTCACCCAAAATGCACCCATTGTAAACATGGCAACCTCCTGTGGCTGTCCAATGCTCCTGTTTCCTAAGGCTATATAACTCACTCTTTCCACAAAAATCTATCTAACTTTCACACTGATGTCACTCTCTGAAAGACAAAGAGCTGACCCATGCTGGTTGGTCTGTTTACCTGCCTCCTTCATAAACTTTGCTGTTTAGCAAACAGGCTGGAACCACAGGGTCGCGGGCAGAAGGGGCCCAGCCCTGGGCTGCACTTCTTGAAAAGAGGCTCAGGCTGCAGACATCCACCTTTCCCTGGTTTCTCTGCCCACATTCCATTACTGCTAGGCCTCACCTCTCCTGGAACTCTTGAAAGTACAAATTAGAAATACAAGGCATGCTGGAATTAGCATCTTCACTGTCCCACCCACACTGTGAACATAGGGTAAGGAATACAGACATGCAGGGGACATGCACAGGGGCTTCCTGTCCTCAAAGACTGTCTGCAGGAATCGAGAGAACAAGCAGGTACTGGAGAGACAAAGAGTCAGAGTGCCAGAGCGATGGCAGCATGAGACCAAGAGAGCAAGCCCTCCCTATCAGGGGCCATTGTGGGGGCTTGTGAAGGGCATGGTTACACAACAATGCAATACCTCCCCCACTAGGTTCCAGGTGGTGATAGGAGAGTGTCAAAGGTGGGCAGAAGGGTGGGCCTATGTG
Organism: Ochotona princeps; assembly: GCF_030435755.1. NCBI lineage: Eukaryota > Metazoa > Chordata > Mammalia > Lagomorpha > Ochotonidae > Ochotona > Ochotona princeps. The sequence continues at coordinate 33,035,042 of NC_080856.1, forward strand.
CTGGGGTGGGGTTTGGCTTCCAAGCTGGTGACCATGAACGAGCTACCTACTCTACAACACTGGGAGAAGGAAGCCACATGTCTCACCTCTTTTCTATGCGAGTTAGCAGACATTACTGGAAATTGAGAACAAGTTTCTTTCTCTCTGCCCTTGGGGTGACTCATGTCAACCCCTCCCTGAGATGGTGCTGAATGGACAATTTCCATCATTAACTCAGGTTTTTCCTCCCTTGGCGCCCCTCCTGTTGCTAGGGCAGGCCACCTTCCTTCTGCTTCTTAAATAAGCCCTGCTTTGCAAACTGGAGCTGTCTACATGAACATTTTTCATGAGACAGGAATAGGTTGTTGCAGTGTTTCGTGTTGATTTCCCTACCACACTAGTCTACTTTGCCCTGCAGCAGCGGGAAGGCTATGGGGTGGGTAGGCTAGAAATGAGTGTGGTGGGGCCAAAACCTTCTGGCCCTGGAGGAGCTTCCAGGTAGGCAAGGGGTGTGGGAGATGACATTGGAGGGTCAGGTAAGACAGCAGAGTGGGTGTGTTGTTTGACTTGGGACTCAAGGTATGCAGGCTGGGATGCCGGGCTTTCCGGCAAAAGGGGCTCAGCCCTGGAGTGGCTGGCAAGCACACTGCCTACTGAGTGAGTGGGATCACTGGCTGTGCCTGACTGGCTCTCGAGCTGCGGACAGTGGATGGTGTGGCAGTGCTCCTGGGCTAGAGGAGTGCTGGTGCTAGCTATCTGAGCCTGGCCGTGGATGGGCAAGTGGGGCAACTGAGTACATATGTTGGAAGAAGGCCCTTCTTTCTGCTCTCCTCCCATGCAATTCCATGAAATGGAGGACTACAGTGCCATAGGAGCAGGGACACCTGCCAGGATGACTTGGCTATGAAGCAGATGGCAGGAAGAGAGGCGGCTCACAGTGCACTCACTTCTCCAGCTTGTCCCTGGAATAGCAGCCAGTGGGCTCCTTGGGCTCTGGGCTTACTGTCATGACCTATTGGCTCTGGAATGCAGTGTGTGTACTAGGGCCGAAGGGGACACTGACCAAGCAGCATGTGCGGCTGTGCAGCCTGTGAGCTAGGGCTGAGGGGTGCACTCGCCTAGGCGGCTTGGGCAACATGTTCCTGGAGCAGAAGGAGTGTATGCTCAGGACTGTGAAGTGCTGTCTGAACAGGACTGGCCCTAGATCAGCAGAAGAGGGCAATGGTAAGGTTGGGTTAAAGGTGTGTGGAGCACCAGTTGAGCCCACCTGACCCTGCAGTGGCTTGCAGGCAAGCTAGGAATGGGGAGCTATGTTAAGGGGAGCAGGGTTGTAAGCAGAGTGGACATATGTCAGGCTGGGGGCACAGGGGATCCCAGCTAAATGTGCAACAGTGGCCTATGAGCTATCTGGCAGGGCAAGCCAACCTTGCCCTGTAGTGGAAGGTGGGCAAGCAGCCTGTTGGGGGTGCCAAGTGACTGGCAGAGTCCACCTGGTTCTACCGCAGCAAGTGGAACAGCTGGGCAGGTGTGCTGAGGTCTTGGGCATAGTGGGCATGGCTCTGGAGCACTTCGAGGCCTAGAGGTATAGGGGTCATCAGACTGGCCCTTTTGGCTCTGAAGTAGGTAGCAAGTGGGCAAAGGGAGCGGGGACACCATCCAAGCTGGTCATGCCCTGGAGTGGCCATCCTGGGGCATGTTAGAGGTGCAAGATAGGAGGCAAGCACTGGCTGATTCTATCTGCTCTTGAGATACCTGTAGCAAGGAGGGTCAGGTGGGCTAGAGGTAAGGTGTCTCTTGCCAAGCAAGCCTGTCCCTGCAACAGGGAACAAGGCAGGAGTGCTAGGGGAAGTGTAGGTGCTGGGTGGGGGTGGTCTGGCATTGGAATGCACGCGGAGTGTGGTACATGAAGGCTGGGGTCCATATACTCTGGCCCAGGAGGCCTGGCTCCATCCAGGGCAGAGGTCATTGTGTTGGGTGGGCTGCAGGGGAGGCAGAGATCAGCCCAGGCTACCAAGCATGGCAGTGGCTGGTGGGCAAGAGGCTGTCTGAAGAAATAGGAGGCTGAATTGGCCTGGCCATAAAGCTGTGGACTGGGTGGGTGTGCTACAGCCTCACTGGGGATGTAGGCAGGGGATGGGCGCAGTCTAACAGCCTGGGCCTGGATCCAGCTCCAGTAGGTTGGCAGGGTGTACTTGCCGAGGGGCAGGTTGCTGTTTCAAAGATGGTCTAGCCCTAGAGAGCCTGCAGAGTGACAGGGTAGGCTGAGAAGCAGCACAGGGGACACCGATAGAGCTCTCTTGGAGCAGGCAAGGGAGGTTGTGTGCAAGAAAGGTGCTGGCTGAGATCATCTGGCCCTGGGGCAGTGGGCTTATGGGAGGGGGCATAGTAGAGACTCACTGTGGGCCAGCATAGCCTAGCTGAACTTGGATTGGCAGGCATGTGGTTTAGGGATGTTGGTGATGTTGGCAGGACCTCATGAGCCTGGAATGGCAGGCGGGGCGGGCTGGCTACAGATGCACCTTGCAGTGGCTCAGCCATGAAGTGAGCAAACTAGAAATCAAAGCACCAGGACAGGACAGAGAATGAGCTCTGGGAAGCAGCCTGCTTACCCTTCCCAGGGAGACCCCACTTACCTGATCTTCCACGGTCCCAGGCTTGGGGAATCACTCTCACTGGGGACACAGTACCCAAGGGGGGTTCACTGCAGTGATGGAGGGAATCCTAAGCAGCCAGAAATGTAATAGTGAGTATCTGGGAACACTTCACAGCCTGCAGTGTCTCCTCCAGCATCTTAGCTCCCCAATGCAACCACACATTCAAGATCAAGTAAACGCTGTGGCCTCTGTGATTTTCTTTTAACATCAGATGTGTTATATTTGCCTAATACCAATTTACTGCCAACAACTAATCACAACACGATTCCATTATTTCATCATCTGCAGTTAGTAGAGGCTTCAGGGTTAAGCTTGAACTTCACACACAGGTGCAGGTTAATGTTAGTGGACAGCAGTCTTAGCTGTTTCAGGTCTTTTGCTCCTTTAAGAAGCTATTTAGAGGAGCTAGGAGGATCCGGGCGGAGGCCTGAGCGTCTCAAACCTCGGGCAGCCATGCTGCCCGGGGTGCTCGGGTGCTCCACCACAAGTCCAGCCTAGCACAGCCAGGCTTACCACCACCTGCGCAGGTACTTGGGGTGAGCGGCTAGCGGGCGGTTTCCAGATTGCCGGAATCCTGGTTTGATGGCCCTCTTTTGGTGTTGGGGGGGTTGTCCCAGGGCTCTGAGAAGCTGATCTGGGCCTTCTCAGTGCGCCATGTGGCTGGAGTGGGGGAGAAGCTCCCCCACGATTTCCAGATTGCCGGAATCCTGGTTTGATGGCCCTCTTTTAGGAGTGGGAGGGTTGTCCCAGGGCTCTGAGAAGCTGATCTGGGCCTCCTCAGCGTGCCATGTGGCTGGAGTGGGGGAGGAGCTAGGAGGATCCGGGCGGAGGCCAGAGCGTCTCAAACCTCGGGCAGCCATGCTGCCCGGGGTGCTCGGGTGCTCCACCACGAGTCCAGCCTAGCACAGCCAGGCTTACCACCACATGCGCAGGTACATGGGGTGAGCGGCTCGCGAGCAGCCAGGGCGCCATTTTTCGCCAGGCTATGCCTGCTGGCCGCCCGGCCAGGAAATTTTGGATTTTATCCCTTTGATATGCTACAGGAGTCACTCCATGCTGAACCCACTGTTCTCTGAGAATGTGTATTAGTCCTTAAGATTCTCAATGGCAGTAAATCTTCCTCTGAAGAACCTGTAGTCACTTTCTAGTGCAGATTACCAACACCAGTCCTTTCAAAAGCAAAATTCTGGGCTTGTCCAGCAGGATACCCCATTACCTGATAGGAGGAGGAATCAGCAGAGGGGTCACAGAATGCAAGACTATGACATTGTCTGGTATATGAGAACCATACTCGGGGCTAGAATGTGTCAGGTATGTGTGGACCAATCCCTGTGCCAACTCTGACCCCACTGGATGGTTTAGAAGAACCGGTGGAGTCTATGCAGGAGGCATGACAGTCTATGGGGTGCGTTGGACTGACCCAGAGCAACCTCTGGCATACTTAATTCTGGCTGGGAACAGGCCTGGTTGGGGAGATTGAGGGAGGCCTTGGCTGGGTGGATCTTACCACTAAGGGGCACAGGAACTGGAAGGGGGCTGAGTTCTGGTCGGGTCATGTAATCCCTTGGCACAAATATCGATTCGGACTTGACGCACCATGCCGGATTAGACCGCAGCACAGTTTGGTGCTCCGGAGGACCAGGATAGATGTTGGACGGACTTGGCTAGGTTTCAACCCCAACTGAGCCATGTATGAGATATACGTGGGTATGGACGAGCCGTGGCTGGGCTGAAACTCTCAACAGCAGGAACCAGAATGGATCGAAGAGCAGTGCTGGCCGAAGGACCTGCTAGTATGCGTGAAGCCTGACACCAGGAAGGGGTCTGATGGAGGAATCTGAACAGTTCTTCTGACAGGACACTGACCCTACAAATAACCGAAGGAAAAATGGAGGTAAACAACCCAGAAGAGGCTTTGGAAAGTGACCCACTGGCATGCACTTGGCTCGGGTTGGGGTAGACCAGGCTGAGTCAGTTCACGTCATCCTCTGGCAAGCCCAAGCGCTGGAACTGTGTAGGGGCCTGGCCAAGCTTGGTTGCGATAAAGAAAAAAAAAAAAAGTACAAAACACCAAGGCGAAATGGCCTGTGCCAGTAGGGAATGCAGCACCCGACCAGCACTCCTCCCGCTGGTTTAGGTGAGGGACGAGTGTGTGATGGGCAGAGCTGGGGAGAACTGCAATACTTATTGGTTCCAATGGAGGTCGGGGCTCAGAATAGATCCAACCCAGGGGTTACAACCACCAGCTGATCGGAGTGAACCAAAAAAAGATGGAAGATGGAGTAGATCAATCAACCACCTCAGCTATATGCTTGCAGCGAAAAACCTGGACAAGGGGAAACTCTAAGATAGACTGTCAATCAGTGGACTCTGCACCAGCCTCATCATACTTGGACTGTTGCTGATGATATGTTGGAGCTTCTAATTGATCGAGGTAACGCTCTGCTGGCTCTGCCTTCAAACCTGAGAGGGCCTCCCTAAGAGGCCGTTCATCTTGACTGGACAGTGGGATGCTGGACTCTGTATGGTGTGAGCCTGTAATTAGGGAATCCCAACGGAACCTGAGCTGTGGTTATGCATCATGGTGAAGGAATTCACCATGAGGGAAGGGTTTGGGGTGAAGGGGGGGAAATCCCAGTACCTATGAAATTGTGTCATGTAATTCAATGTAATTAACGAATAAAAAATAATAATAATAAAAAAAATAAATTAAAAAAAAAAGAAGCTATCTAGGGGGTCTATGTCAGTATCTCTGCAGCTAAAATCCTCCTCTTGCATGGGCCAGGATCCCAAGTAGGTGCCGGTTTGAACCCCGATGATGCTGTTTCCCATTCAACTCCCTGCTTGTGGCCTGGGAAAGCAGTGGACAGCTAAAACCTTTGGGACTCTGCACCCATGCGGGAGGCCGAGAAGAGGCTCTGGGTTCCTGGTATTGGATTGGCGCAGCTCAGGCCTTTGCAGTCACTTGGGGACTGAATCAATGAACAGAAGATCTTCCTCTGTCTCGCGTCCTCTTTGTGTATCTGCTTTCCAAGCAAAAATAAAATGGAATTTTAGAAAAGACTCTTATCCCAGACATTGAGCACAATTGATACTAGCTTTTTTTAAACCAGTCAAATACACTCACAATTTTTTGCCCTTTCTACCACCAGAATTGGAAAATTGCAAATATTTGTAGGAATTGCATGACAACAGTCACAAATACACTCACAATTTGATAAGGTGCTCTAGGCCACCAAAATTTTACCTTCACAAAGATGCTTTCTTGGTACAAGATATCCTCTGACTAAACCAACTTGTGGCTGCAAAACGAAACTGCTGTGTATCCCAAGCTCACTACCCTAGGATTTACCTGGGCCTTTGCCAAGGTTTTACTCCCTAGGTAGCCAAGGCTGAGAGAACCCAAAGTACATCAATCATTTCTCTAGATGACATTAATATGTCACCAAGGAATGGAGCTCTGGATGGGTAAAGAGAATATTAATGCTCCAAGGGGTTAGTTATATGCAATAGATGGAACACCATAGATACCCTCCAGTTTTAGGGCATCAACTGCCACTCTGAATGGTAACCCCCAATCTACTGCTCTCTTTCAGGGGGAATGAGTGAGTTAGAGGATAAGATACTCATGTTTGTTTGTTACAAGGTGTTTTGAAACTGAGGAAAACAGAAAGAATATGTTGAGGAACCTGTTAATGTTTGAATGGAGGGTCAAAGTTGAGGAGTTCCTAACAGCTAATGTAGATTTTTCTTACTCACTGGCAGGCAGGCTTTCTCATCTAATCTTTCATTTCCCACATTCCTACAACAGCCACAAGACCCAAAATAAGTCAGGTTTTTCACACTGCTACCCAAGCCACTGTCTGCTGCCTCCCAGCCTGGCCAGTAGCTGCACACTGCATTTGCACAGAACTGAAACCCAGGCATTCTGATGGAGACACAGGAGTCCCAATGTCATCTTAACCACTGTCACACACACCCACACAGGGCAGTGAGGCCTTCCTGTGCTGTGTCAGGTGGGCAATTACTGCTTTTCTCCCATGCCTACTATTCACAACAAACAGTTCCTCTAAAGAGCTATTGCTTATTTTGTGAGATAGGGAAATAATAAGACAAGTTATGGAATTGTATCTTGGAGGAAATAGTGACTCCTGCTGTGAATTTTCAGGGCAGAGAGCAGCACTTGGCATTGAGACAAGAGTTCTGGACATTCACAGATTTATTCCCTGCTTTAATGCTCTCTGCTGAACCTGACTTATTCCCTCTACAACTCATGGGACATTTAATCCCAATTGTGAGAACTTCAGGAAATGGGTGACAACATACCAGAAGCCATCAGGATAAATCAGTAGTGCTGCCTTAACAGCTCCTTCCTCAGGTTCTTCTAGAGAAGCCCCTTTTTGTGAGTCCCCGTGCACTCCCTTGGCTTGTCTACAAGGTCGCTGTGCCACCCCAGGCCTCTGCCAAGCACAGCGCCAGCACCACATGCTGCCCCTCAACCTTGCAGCAAAATCGCAGGGAAACAAGGCTGTTTGTTCTAACTGCTGGAGTCTGTGCTGCTCTGGTGTCAGCAACAAGAAAACTGCCCCAGACCCTTAGGAGGAGCTTCACTGAGGACTGAGCTGCGGGCTGGAGACGCTGTTTCCCAAATCAAGAAAATCGGGCCAATTAAAAAAGAAGTTGCAATGAGGTAGAAAAATAAAATAAAATAAAATACAATAAAATAGAAAATAAAAAATGGAAATCATGCCCAACATGAAGGTCGAACTGTCCCAGGCACTCTCCCCTCCTCACTGCACAATGGGTTCAACTGGGAGGCCTAGTGTTCAAGGTCAGTGCTGCAGAGTGAGGACCCCAAGGGCCCCCTCCTGGCCCCCACCCGCCCGCCCCGGGGCCTCAGGAGATGCTCTCACACACTCACCCTTCCCAGCTTCTCACGAGTCGGGGGTCCTGCAGAGGCTCCTGCGGGGAGGGAGCTCACAGGGCAGCACTGGCTCAGCCACCTGCGCCTCTCCACCAACACAACCAGCAACGTGGCTATGGCGGCGCCCACAACAGCCTCCTGCCTGCTGCCACAGGGCTTCCTGGGCGCGCGTGATTGGACCCCTCCCACGACTACGCATGGCGTCACAACACGTAGCCAATCATAATCACAAAGGGCACTCAGGTAGGATTCTGGAGGGAGGGTGAGTGAGGGGCGGGGCTTCACCTCAGGCTGGAAGGGGCCTCCTCTCTTGCAGATTCAGCCTTCCAACAGCAGGGGCCGCTGTCGCCTCTCACATCAGTCCACCTCCTGGCCTCTCCTTCCCTCTCTGCTTCAGGATCCTGTTCAAGTCTGAAAACACACAGAAATGTAGGACAAGAGTCTGCAGATACACCTCACCGAATGTTCAATGCTTTCTGGAACTTTTCTTCTTTGTATTGCCAAGGTTTTTTTCCATTAGTTCATTTCACTTTTTAAAATACAGATTACACATTCACAATAATGTGTAAGACACAAACCGAGAAGAGGGCTTATCCAGATTCAATCTAGCAAAAGAAAACTTGCAGTGATAGATGTAATTCATATTATATCTATATTTCCTATTTTATGCATATGTATGTGTTTCTGTTACTCGGTTTCCAGAATTTGTGACTTTTGGTTTCTGTTTTAAAACATCTTTCTATGGGATATTTAATTTTTTTTTTTTTGTAGAAATGTCAGAGATAGAGAGAGGAGGAGAGACGGCGAAGAAGGTCTTACATCCACTAATTCACTCCCCAAGCAGCTGGAACAGACAAATGCAAACACTCTAGCATCCCATTGTCTACACTTGTCCAACAGTTTCATTGGGAATCCATCTGTCATCTGGATGCAGGAATAAATGTTGCATTATATCCCCACATCTGGAAATGGTAGACCCCAGTACCTCATCACTATACATTTCCATAATTGAGAAACCATGAAACAAAGTCAGCAACTGGTATGAGGTAGAACAATAGCCTCAACAACAACAACAAAATACAGCTCCATGAAAAAACACGCCACTGAGTAACCAGCACATTGGTGACAAGACGGAGATACAAAAGTCTCTTGAAAAAAATGATGCACCACATATCCCATGAGCCAGCAATGAATTGACAAAAGGACAGAATATTTTGGCCGGGATCCCATGTGAGCACCAGTTCTAATCCCAGCAGCTCCACTTCCCATCCAGCTCCCTGCTTGTGGCCTGGGAAAACAGTGAAGGATGGCACAAATGCTTGGGAACCTGCATCCGTAGGGTAGACCTGGAGGAAGTTCCTGGCTCCTGGCTCCAGATTGGCACAGCACCGGCTCTTGTGCTCACTTGGGGAGTGAATCATCAGATGGAAGATTTTCCTCTCTGTCTCTCTTCCTCTCTGTATATACAACTTTGCAATAAAGATAAATAAATTTTTTTAAAAGAGAGAGTATTTGGAATAAATAAAACTGATATAAAAAAACTTCAAAACACATGGGATACAGCCAAAACAGAACAAAACAAAACAAAACAAAACAAAAACAGTGTTGATTGAATTATTGAAGTTATACATTCCACACTGGTTTCCTTATATAAGAGAGAACATTATGGTATTTGTTCTTTTGAGACTGACTCATTTCGCTGAGCATAATGGTTTCTAGTTGGGACAAACTAGTTGTAAATAGTATAATTTCATTGTTCTTAATAGCTGAATAATATTCCATGGATTAGATGTACCACAGTTTCTTTAACCACTCTTTGGATGCGCAACTAGATTGTTTCCATGTCTTTGCTATTGTAGCTTGTGCTACTGTAAATAGGATTACAGATCCCCTTCTCACATGCAGATATCATTTCCATTGGGTATATTCCTAGCAGCAGGATAGCTGGGTCATATGGCAGATTTATTTGCAATTCTCCAAGCACTCTCCATACTGATTTCTACAGTGGTTGTATTAGCCTACACTCCCACCAGCAGTGAAGGAGGGTGCCTTTCTCCCCACATCCAAAGTATCTGGCAGGATTGGCCAGTCCCAGCCTGTCTTCACCTACCGAGCTCGCCATGTGAACCCAAGCTCCCACCTGGCTGCTGCAAGGGCTGATCTGTGGCTGCCTTTGGATCCCTGGTTGTCCTTTGAATCCGGGTCACAGCTCACCAGTGGCTGCTGGGTTTTCTGTTCCCTAAACACTGCTCAGCGATCGTCGCCTCTTCCCTGTGTCCGGGGTTCTTCAAATAACTCCCTGCTGACTTCCTGGCCCCTATTTTTATATAATCTGCTCTCTGTTCTTTACCCTATCTAATAATTTTCCATCATCTCAAACATGTCTACACCCTTTGCCGACCAGTGAGATTTTCTAAATGTAAACTTAAGAATTCCTAGCCTCCTGTGCCCTAAGAATAATGTTTGTGCCTGATTAAATAAAAGTTTTCTTTTTAAGATTTAGCTTATTTTGATTGCAAAGTCAGGTATACAGAAAGGAGAGACAGAGAGAAAGCTCTTCTGTGTGATGTTTCATTCCCCAAGTGACCACAAAGGCTGGCGCTTGCCCATAAAAAAGCCAGGAGCCAGGAACTTCCTCCAGGTCTGCCAGAGGGGTGCAGGGTCCCAAGGCTTACCCAGGCCACAATCAGGGAGCTGAATGGGAAGCAGGGCCGCTGGGACTGGAAGTAGCGCTCGGACGGGTGTCTATTAACTTGTTCAAAAAAGTTATCAGTAGTTGTAAAGGCAGAGAAGGGAGTGCTAGCAAAAGGGGGAAGTAGTTTTCTGCCTCTTTAAGGACTGAGGGAACAAGAAGCAGAGAGTGAGAAAGGCAGGAAGAAGTTTGAGTCCGGGGCTTAAGCCTTTCCAAAAAAAAAAAAAATCACAACAATAATAATAATAATCGCAGCGGGTAGCTGCGGCATCTGCCGGAGGTGGAGGGAAACACTGTTCGCTTCTCTCTCTCTATCTCTCCCTCCCTCCCTCACCGTCCCCCCACACACAGCTCTGTCCCCTTTCTTTCGCCCCTCCCCAAATTGCTCTCCTCCACCTGGTCTCCTCTCGGAACCCCGTGATCCCCAATCACACCCGCTCGCCTCCCCTCCACCTCCTCCTCCTCCTCCTGCGCTCCCCCGCCGCCTACCCCCTCGAGTTCTCCCGCCACGCTGAGGGTCTCCGGCCTCCAGCGGGCCGGGCCCACGTGCACAGCGCCCACATGGACAACAGATGGAGCTGGAGCTGAAGCCACTGGGCACACAGCCGAATTCTGGGGGAGGCTGAGGCAATGGCAACACCACGGCGGCAGCTGGCTACAGCAACCAAAAGGCCCATGAACGCCTTCATGGTGTGTTCCCATGGGCAGTGTAACAAGATGACCCAGGAGAACCCCAAGATGCACAACGTTGATATCAGCAAATGCCTGGGCGCAGAGGGGAAACTTAGTGGGAGATAGCGAAGCGGCCGTTCACTGCCGAGGCCAAGTGGCTGCAGATGCTGCACAAGTAGAAACACAGAGATTATAAATATCAGCCATGGCCGAAAAGCAAAAAGCTCTTGAAGAAGGATAAGTACATGCAGCCTGGTGGGCTTCTGGCTCCCAGCAGCAACAGCATGGCTAGCAGGGTTGGGATGGGTGCCCGCCTGGGCGTGGCCGTGAACCAGCGCATGGACAGCTACACCCACGTGAATGGCTGGAGCAATGGCAGCTACAGCATGATGCAGGGCCATCTAGGCTGCCCGCAGCACCTGGGCCTCAACACGCATGGTGCGGCTCAGATGCAGCCCTTGCACCTCTATGATGTCAGCTCGCTGCAGTACAACTCCATGACCAGCTCAAAGACCTACATGAACGGCTCTCCCACCTACAGCATGTCCTACTTACAGCAGAGCACCCCTGGCATGGCGCTAGGCTCCTTGGACTAGGTAGTCAAGTCCAAGGCCAGCTTTAGCCCCTCCATGTTTATCTCTTCCATTCCAGGGAGCTCTGCCAGGCCAGGAACCCTCGGAACATGATCAGCGTGTACCTCCCCGGTGCAAAGCCGACTGCTCATGTCACAGCACTACCAGAGCAGCCCAGTATCCAGTACGGTCATTAACAGCACACTGCCCCTCTCGCACATGTGAGGGGGGCCCGCCAGACAGTGGACTGGAGAAGGACAGGGGGTGGGGCAAGAGCGGAGGTTGGGGGTGATAGTGGGGTGGGGAGTAGGGGGAAAGACATTTTCAGAGGAAAAGGAAACAAACAAAAACCTGGGAAATGGGAGGGGTGCAAAAGTAGGGTGAGAAGGAAGCATGACGAAAAAAGCAAGCGCATGCAACACAAATGCTGGTATGTGACAAAGAACATTTCCTTACTCACAGCAAATGACACCTTCAGAGGAGACCACCAATCCCTTCTACGCACAACACAAAACCTGTGCCACTGACAAGAGAACTTTATAAAAGATGTAGAGATGCTGAACTTCTTTTTTGGGGGGACTATTTTTGCACAGAAAAAAAAATGGCTGGTTGGTGGACTGGGGAGGGCCAGGGGAATGGACCTTGTATAGATCTGAAGTAAATGAAAACTGCACACAACTTTTTTTTTTTCTAATTGAAAGGTGGATATACAGAGAGGAGGAGAGACAGAGAGGAAGATCTTCCATCGGATGATTCATTCCCCAAGTGAGCACAATGGCTAGAGCTGAGCCAATATGAAGCCTGGAGACAGGAGCTCTTTCGGGTCTCCCATGAGGCTGCAGGATCCCAAGGCTAGGCTGATGATCCCTGCACCCCTAGGCTTCCGGCTGCTCCAGGCCCAGGCCCACTCAGCCCAAGAAACCAACACACCTGTCCCACTTCTCCACTTGCTGCTATAGAACCAGCAGGGCACTGCCAGCCACCCGGCACCCCCAACAGGCTGCTCATAGACCAAGTTGCATGTGGGGCCTTGCCCTTCCAAGAAGCTCATAGACCACCACTGCAAGGATTGGCCAGTTCAGCTGGCATCCCCTGTGCCCCCAGCCGGCAAGGATGTCCACTCTGCTAACAATCCTGCCCCCCTTGACCCTGTCCCACTTTCCCAGCTTGCTTACAAGTCACTCAAGGGTCAGGTGGGCTCAACTGTTGCTCCTCGTGATTCTAACCCAACCTCACCATTGCCCCCTGCCACTGATCTAGGCCCAAGTCTGTTCAGACAGCATTCCTGGCCCTGAGCATGCACTCCATCTGCTCCAGGGCCAAATCATTCCAACTGCCTAAGCCAGTGCATCCCTCAGCCCTAGCTCGAAGGTTGCTCAGCCTCACATGTGCTTGGTTGGTATCCCCACGTACACCTAGTATGCACACCATGCATTTCAGAGCCATTGGGTCATGACAGTAAGCCCAGAGAGCAAGGAACCCACTGGCTGCTATTCCAGGAACAAGCCGGACAAGCCAGTGCACTGTGCGCCCCCTCTCTGCCTGCCATCTGCTTCATAGCCAAGTCATCCTTGCCGGTGTCCCTGCTCCTACAGCCTGTAGTCCTCCATTTCAGTGCCAGGCTGAATTGCATGGATGGGAGGGAGGTACTGAAGGGCTTCTTTAACATAACACCTTCCATCACCCCACTTGCCCATCCACGGCCAGGCTTGGTTAGACAGCCTGGGCTCTATCCCAGGAGCACTGCCACACTGTCCACTGTCCGGAGCTTGAGAGTGAGTTGGGCTTAGCCAATGATCCCACTCCCTCAGCAGGCAGTGTGCTTGCCAGCCACTCCAGGGCTGGGCCCCTTTAGCTGGTGACCCTGCAGTCCCAGCCTGCACACCTTGAGTCCCCTGCCATGCAACATGCCCACTCTGCCTCCTCACCTGACCCTCCAGTGTCATCTCCGACACACCTAGCCTACCTGGAGGCTCCTCCAGGGCCAGAAGGGATCGGCCCCACCACACTCATTCCTAGCCTGCCTGCCTCCATAGCCTTGCTGCTGCTGCAGGACAAAGTGGGCTAGTGTGGTAGGGAAATCAACACGAAACACTGCAACAACCTATTTCTTTTCTCATGTAATAACGTTCATGTAGACAACTCTAGTTTGCAAAGCAGGGTTTATTTAAGAAGCAGAAGGAAGGTGGCCTGCACTTCAGCAAGAGGGACTCCAAGGGAGGAAACACCCATGAAAAAGATGGAAATTGTGTCCATTCAGCACCATCTCAGGGAGGGGTTGACATGAGTCACCCCAAGGGCAGAGAGAAGGAAACTTTTTCACAATGGGCAGTAATGTCTGCTGCATAAACCATAAATGAAAAGTTGAAATCTGTGGCTTCCTCCTCCAATGTTGTGGGCTAGGCAGGCAGTTCAGGGTCACCAGTTTGAAAGCCACACCCCATCCCACTACCTGGATGTTTCTTCCTGCCCACCTGGTATGCTCACCTATCTGGAACATGAGAGGGCTGGTATTGCATTGTTGTGAAACCACTCCCCTCACAAGCCCCCACAGTGGACTCTGATGGGTAGGGCTCACTCTCTTGGTCACATGCTTCCATTGCTCTGGCACTCTGACTCTTGGTCTCCTCAGTACCTGGTTGGACTTAGGTCTCCGGGTAGCCCCTGAACATGGCCCCTGTATGTGTCTATTTCTCACAATCTCTTTACTGCTTGAGTGGGACAGGAAAGATGTTAATTCTAAGATGCTTTGTATTTCTTTTTTTTTTATAGTCTATTTTATTGTGTTGTTGTTGACAATCTTTACATAGTTAATTACAGTTAAAGAAAGAAAAAGAAAAAAAAGGTTCAGGGGGATAGGGAAGTGGGTAATACTATTATGTCCATATTGTTTCCATCTTGTATCTGAGGTAAAGGGGGATATTGAGGGAGAAGCCCCACCCGGTTTCCCGCCCACCCCGAGTCCCGGATGTGGGGCATGCTCTGAGATATGTGCTCGAGTGGTGTTAATAGTTCTCCAGTTATGAATCATTGCCAGTTTCGCTCGATGAGGTCGTCCACTGATTGATATGGTCCATCATAAAGTCTCTGTTTGCCCCATTTTTCGCTGCCAACATATAGCTGAGATGAATGATTGATCTGCTCTGTCTTCTGTCTTTTCTTGATTAGAGTTCTGAGTCCAGCAGTTCGATTGGGGAGATCTCCAAAGAAACTTTGAGGTATTCCCAGACTAGTTTCTTGCATGTTCTAGCAAGCACAGGGCCCGGCACAGTCCATCACCCCGATCAGCTGGTGGTTGCAATTGCTGGGTTGGTTCTGTTTTCAGTCCCGAGTTGCACTGGAACCAATGGGTGTTGCAGTCCAGTCTGGTTCTGCCCAGCACGTACTCGGCCCTCACACTAACCAGTGGGAGCTGCAGTCTAGTTGGGGCAACCCACGATAACCCACACCAGGCCCGCCCCCTACCCTGGTTGGCCAGTATGTGTAGCAGAAGACCAGTCTGTCCCCCATCCCATTTGGCTCTGGCACTTGTCAATGGGTATTAAAGCTTAGTTCTATCTAACCAACTCAACCATCCAGCCCTCACGGGTGTTGTTGAGTGCCTCTCTATCTAGCCATCCCAGCCCCCATCCTAGTTTTCATGCCCTCCCACGGGACTAGTGACCCAAGAAGGGGGAACCCACTTTTTCCCTCCCAGGTCTCTCAGTCCCAGTTTATGCACTCTTTAGGTGGTTCTGTGATTTGACTTGGCAGAATTAGTCCCCAGTGCCAGCTTCTGCGGCTATGCCCAAACATCCCTCACCCACTCTAATTTATGCTTGCACCAGCAGGAATAATCAGCCCAGCCTGGCTTTTCCCTGATCTATTCCACATGCAGCGCACAGGTGTTGTAGCCTTGCATAGTCTAGTCTGTCTCTATCCCAGCCCACGCTCTCCGGTGGGAGTAGCTGTCCGGCGAGGGAACCAGCCCCTTAATCCCCCCGCCAGTTCTGCCCCTCCCTTCCTTCCTGGATCTCACCTGTGCTGGTTGGGTGCTGCATTCATATCCAGTACAGGCAACCACGCCCTGGCATTCCATAATGTGTACTGGTTTTGTCGCGACCAAACCCAGCTCATCCCACACTCTGATCTGGTGATCGGATTTGCCAGTGGGTGATATGGACTGATTCAGCCTGCTCCTGACCCATGCTGAATGTGTGCCAGTGGGAGACTTTCCATGGCCTATTCTGGACTGTTTCCTATCATGCTTCTTGCGCTTACCTGCAGGGACTGTGTCCTGCCAGAGGAGTTGCCCAGGCTCCTGCATCAGAACCCCTCCCAATGGCAGGTTTTGCGCATGCCAGTGGGTCCTTCAGCCAACCCAACTCATTTCACCTCCTGTCCTAGCAGGAACAGTGGCCTTTCCTGGCTGGCTTTCACCCCATTCTAGTTCTTGTTGTTGGATGTTTCAGCCCAGCCATGGCTCGTCCATACCCACATACAGCTTACGCATGGCTCAGAAGAGGAGTGAGACCCAGCCTAGTCAGTCCCACATCTACCCTCTGGTTCTCCATGACACCAGATGGTGTTGGGGTCTGAACTGGCCTGGTGCATCCAATCCCAGCCCACACTAATGCCTCTGGTGACTGCAACTGTTTCCTAGATAGAACGCAGCTCCAATTCTAGCACATAAGCCCCTTGGTGGGAACCTCAACCTAGTTAGGGTGTCCCGTTACTTCCCGATTGGGCTTGTTCCTAGCTGTAAATCATGCACCTGCCCGTGGTTGCTCTGAGGACCAGTAGGTGCAAGAGCCTAGCTTGGTATGACCTGTGTTCCATGCTGGTTTCTAGTTTTGCTTGTAAACAAAGGTTTGCTCAGTCCTGCCCAGTACATTACGTTCCATTACCAATTTACACATTTTGGAGCTACTATGCCCTGCTACTCCAACCCCCAGATCTGGACGGCGTGTTCACCAGCGAGAGCCATGACTCGCCAGGGGAGCTTCCCAAGTACCTCCATTTGATCCACTCCCAAACCCAGTTTACATACATGCCATTGTTTTTTAGGCCAGTGCCCGGTGTACTCTGGCCTCCCATTTGGCCTTGTATGAGCTGGTGAATGTTGCAGCCCGGCCCACCCCACAGCCTATTCAGGATGCACATTTGGGTGCTGCTGCCTTGCCCAGTCCAGTGTATGGCGGATCCCTTTACCTGTGATTGATGGCAGGCTCCTTGGTCACACCTAGCTTAGTCCATAACCACCTAAAATTTAGGTTTACCAGTGGGGCCAAACTTTCTACAGGGTGTGGCCCACACATCCTGCACAGAGTCCACCCCAGAATAAGGTTCTAGAGTGCTAGTTAAAATTATGGACCTGCCTAATGTGACCAGTCTCCTGAACCAACATCATGTCAGGCAAAAAAATATCCTGCTAGACAATCCGGGGCTTATCTTTTGCATTATAGGTGTTCAAAGCTCAGCATTATTGAGTGATTAGAAGTTCTCAAAAACAAAAGTTACTGGCGTTGGGAATCTTTAGGATTGACTCAGAACCCAGAAACAGTGGGGTCACCCTAGAGCTATCTAAGCAGCAATTCGGACATCCATTACCCAAGAGCTTCCTGGCCGGGCGGCCAGCAGGCAAAGCCTGGCACCACATGGTGCACTGGATGAGGCCGAGGACTCGTTCACTGCCTTGCGGCAGTGTCTTTGGCATGAGCCCCCAGCATTGGGTCCGACCCGGCAGGGGCACCCCCCAAAGCCGCCACACTGTGAGGAGCAGCAGTTGCCCCCGAATCCCAATGCCCGAACCCCTCCCAAACTCACCTAGCTGCCAGATATTAGCAGCTGGGTGGAGCTAGGAATTTTAAGCCAGTTCCCAAGTTCCCTCATGGAGCACTTACCCTGAGGAATGAGCTCTCTTGGGTCCTGGATGAGGCCGAGGACTCGTTCACTGCCTTGCGGCAGTGTCTTTAGCATGAGCCCCCAGCATTGGGTCCGACCCTGCAGGGGCACCCCCCACAGCTGCCACACTGTGAGGAGCAGCATTTGCCCCCGAATCCCAAGGCCCGAACCTGCTTTGTATTTCTAATTTGTGTACTTTCTGGAGTTCTGGGAGAGGTAAGGCCTAGCAGTAACAAAATGTGGACAGAGAAACCAGGGAATGGTGGATGCCTGCAGTCCAAGCACCTCTCTCTTTTTTTTTCCCCCTTGAATTGATTTTGTTTTTATCACAAAGTCAGATAGAGAGGAGGAGAGACAGAGAAAGATCCTCTGTCTGATGATTCAAACCCAAGTGACCGGGCTTGGCAGCTTGGCCTAGTGGCTAAGGTCCTCGCCTTGATCCCATATGGCCGCTGGTTCTAATCCCGGCAGCCCCACTTCCTCTCTATCTCTCCTCCTCTCAGTATATCTGACTTTATAATAAAAATAAATCTTAAAAAAAAAACAAAAAAAAAAACAAAACCAAGTGACCGCAATGGCTGGTGCTAAACCAATCTGAAGCCAGGAGTCAGTAACTTTCTCCATTCTCCCACAAGGGAGCAGGATCCCAAGGTTTTGTTAGGCCACAAGCAGGGAGTTGGATGGGAAGCGGGGATACCGGGATTAGAATCGGTGTCCATATGGGATCCTGGCATGTTCAAGGCAAGGACTTTAGCTTCTAGACCACCTGGCTGGGCTCCTATGCCTCTCTTCAGCAGGTGCAGCCCAGGGCCGGGCCCCTTCTGTCCACAATCCTATGGCCAGGGCCTGTTTGCTAAACAGCAAAGTTTATGAAGGCGTCAAGCAAACTGACCATCCAGCCTGGGTCAGCTCTCCCTTCCTTCAGAGAGTGACCTCAATGTCAGAGTTAGATGGGTTTTTATAAAAAGAGTGAGTTGGCTGACCCTGCCTTAGGAACCAGGTGAGTTGGACAGCCACAGGAGGCTGCCATGTTTACAATCAGTGGACAATGGGTGGGCTATAGCACTGCAGGAGGCTGTCAGCTCTAGGCTGGCTCTGACAGGAACCCTAACACCCCTGTCCTCCATCTTGCTCCTCCGGAATAGGCTCACTCTCCCTGGGTACACAGCACATCTAGCATTCCCACCTTGGTTATTGCAGCAAACACAGGTCTTCAGAGCTGGCAAAGCCTTTGCTTCTAGCCAGCCTGTCATGCCTCCCTCAGGCTTCTCCAGACAATCTGCCTGCAGCTTGCTCTAGGGACAGACTGGCTTAGCCACAGTAACATGCCCCACAACACACCCACCACATCAACCAGCCTTGGCACTGCCAGGGCAGATGAACTCAGGAGGCACTTTGCATGCCACAGCCTACTTGTCAAACCCAACAAATAAATCTGAGTCTCAAGATATAATTAACAAAAATAAAAGAAGAAGAAGAAGAAGAAGAAGAAGAAGAAGAAGAAGAAGAAGAAGAAGAAGAAGAAGAAGAAGAAGAAGAAGATGTTCTTTTAGAACTTTCCGGAAAGTTGCCAATAACACTGGGTAGTTCCATGCCAGTGCAAGAAGGGCCAACACAGAGCTTGCTGGGCCACTTGGTGCTATCCAGTCTGGATCTTTGTGATGTGCACATCTACAGCAGGGAAGAAATACAAGTAACTGTCTTCCCATCCATTCAAGCCCTTTGGATCAATATAAACAAATGATAAAGAAGATAGTATTCATTTTCCCACTACTCAGAAGTTGTGTTGAAATTACGGTGCCTGGGTCAAATTTACATCTTCAAACTGCCATCCCATATCAGAGCACCAGTTTGAGTCCTGGCTGCTCCATTTCTGATCCAACTCCCTGCTTATTGCACCTAGGAGACCTGGCTGAAGTACCTGGTCCCTAGCTTTAGCCTAGCCTAACCCTGAAAGATCTCTTTCCCTCTGTTACCATGTCTTTCAAATCAATCAATCTGCCATGCCTTCAATGGAAGGTCCCTTGTTCCCTGTACTGTGACCTCCAGGAAGGTGCAGGTGCCCACCAGCATGGCCTGAGACAGTCAGAGAGGAGTGTGCAGCTGGCTCTGGGTCAAACCGTGTGCTGGGTCACAGCAGGCTGTGGGATGAAGTGACACAGGAAGTGGCACCAGGAGTCCATCTTGCAAGCACCAACAGAGTAAGGGGATGAGTCACCACATCCAGCCATGCATAGAGGCAGCAAAGTCAGGAACCACAGAGCAGAATCAGCAAACTACCCAGGGTCAGGTCCTGTCTCTCCCTGGATGGGATGCTAGAGTCTTCCAGAGGTAGGTCCTGGTTAGCTCTGGGTAGAAGGTTGGAGTCCTCCAGGGGTGGGTCCAGCTTCCCTGTGGGTAGTTTCCTGCCCCAGGAAGACCATTGTTCTGATGGGGGTGGGGCAGTGAGAAGGGAAATTGGCATCAAGGCCCTGGAAGGCTCCAGCCCCTGTCGCCAGTGGGTGGAAGCATGGTCCATCCTTGGAAAAACTGAATCCCTGAGTCAGGGGCAATCAGGACCTACCCCTGCAAGACTACAGCACCCAACATGGAAGAAGCCAAGCGCCCAACACCGTGGGGGAGAGGACATCCCCAAGATGACCCCAGCCCCCAACCAAAAGAAAGCAGAATCCATCCCTGAAGTGCGAGGGACGGACTTCCCCTGGAAGACCTCAGCCACCACCCTTTCGGGGAAAGAAGATCCCCCACCAGGGAAGATCCTAGCCCCCAACCCATGGGAAATAGAGACACCTTTGAAAGACTCCAGCATCTGACCCCCAGGGGAAGCAGGACCTTCCCATAGAAAACCCCAGTGGCAGACCTAGTTGGGGAAAGCTCCAGGAACCCCTGGAAGACGTCAGCCCCAATCCAAGAGAAATAGGACCTGCCCTTGGAAGACTGAGTCAGGTTGTCTCTGGAACAGCAGATGGGACAGTGGGATGGTCATGCTGGGTGTGGTGTAGGGTTCGTGGGCCAAAAGGACCTGGCCCTAGAGCAGTGGATAAGCTGGTCGTGGCAGATGCACTGTGGGTGAGGGCAAGCAGACCCAGCTCCAGAGCAGCAGGCCGGAGATTGACTTGATGCAGAAGCCATATTGTTGGCCAAGCCTGCCTGATCCTGGAGCAGCTGTAGGGAGGTGGGAGGGCAGGTTATAGGTGTGGGAATCCTGGCCGAGCCCCCCAGGCCCTGGATGATGGTATAAGTGGAAGAATTTATTCGAATATCCTACCCTGGACTCTGCGCCATTACTTCTTCCTCAGAGCACAGGAAATTCATGCCAGTCCAGCCATCCACCAATCAGATGTAACCTGGTATTCCACCTGAGAATCCCACCTCCAATCTTCCAGCCTCTTCCCCAAACCCGCCCACTCACAAATCATCAATAGGCATTCACCTGCAGTGTCAATCCCCTGGGGCCTGCCCTCAATCCCTCCCAATCATCACCCCCCACACCTGGCAGACCAAAAGGCCCCCAGGCACAGTTCTCTCTCTTCTTTGCTCTTTCTCTTCTTCCAGCCAATCTACCCCTCCTCTCTTTCCCCTTCCCCTCCATCCTGTTCCTTCCCCACTGGAATAAACCTCCTAAGATACCTTGTTGCGTTTGGTGTTTTCAGCTCATGGTAAAGAATCAGGTTGCGGAAATTAGCTGCACATAATAATATCATAATATCATATAAACTAGAACTCAACATTTTAAATAACCAACAATGTGTGTTTGGGGCTCTTGGAGCTCCATTTGAATAAGTCTGACACAAAAGCAGCCAGAATGACACTGGGTAAGCTTGATTGGCCCTGGAGCCGCCTGCAGGCAGTTTAGGAATGTGTGTGTGTGGAGGAGGGGGTGGAGAAGGGAGTTAGAAGGTGTTAGTGAGCTCACTGCTTGGTGCTGGAGTGGATGGTGGGCGAGTGGGCAAGGACTCAAGGTGGTGCAGTCCAAGCTGCCCTGTCCTTGAAACAATGAGCTCGGGAGAGCCGGCCTGTCCTTGTAGCAGCCCACCAGTTGCCAGGGCGATGGACTGTGACAGCCCCTGTACTTGCTAGTACATACAAGAATCTGGTCTGGGAACACCTCAAAGTTTCTTTTTGGGATCCCCAATCATACTGGAGGACTCAGAACTCTAACCAAGAAAAGACAGTAGACAGAACAGATCAATCCACCACCACAGCTATATGTTGGCAGCGAAATACGGGACAAATGGAGACTTTATGATGGATTATGTCAATCAGTGGATTCTCCAACAACCTCATGGTGCCTGGAGTGGAGAGATTGGCAGTGATTCATAACTGGTGAACTACCAAAACCACTTGAGCAGGCCCGGCGGCATGGCCTAGCAGCTAAAGTCCTCGCCTTGAGCATGCCAGGATCCCATATGGGCACCAGTTCTAATCCCGACAGCTCCACTTCCCATTCACCTCCTGACTTGTGGCCTGGGAAAGCAGTTGAGGATGGCCCAAAGATTTGGGACCCTGCACCCGAGTGGGAGATCTGGAAGAAGTTCTTGGTCCTGGCTCGGGATTGGTGAAGTACCGGCCGTTGTGATCACTTCGGGAGTGAATCATTGGACAGAAGATCTTAATCTCTTTTTCTCCTTCTCTCTGTATATCTGACTTTGTAATAAAAATAAATGAATCTTAAAAAAAAAAAAAAAAAACTTGAGCAAGGAGCTCAGAGCATGCCCCACATTGGGGACCTTGCATGGGTGGGAGACTGGGTGGGGCTTCTCCCTCAATATTCCCTTTACCTCAGATATATGAAGGAAATAATAAAGAAATAATAGTCTTACCCACTTCCCTGTAGCTCTTGTACCTTTTTACCCTAATTAACAATTTAAAGATTGTCAAAAATATAATTTAAAAAATTATATAAAAATGATTGGTAGCTTTAAAAGTAAAAAGTCTTTTTTCTATGCTCTTTTTTTTTATTAGACACATCTACTAATACAAACTGAGAGATCTTACTGTCAGGTCTTAGTGCGATAGCGTGGCAGTCACTTTCATGACTTGCTTACTAAGTTTTACAGACTGAGAGTGGAACTTTGCATTTTAAACACTTATGGCAACACTGACAAGATTTGTATTGGATTTTCATTTGCTTTAAGTGAACTACACAGCCAAACATGGTTTAGATGTTCTTTTCAGTGTTATTGTTTGTTTGTTTGTTTGGTTTTTTGTTGACAACTTCAAAAGTCAGACTTAAAAGACTTTGCTTTTTGACTTTTATCCCAATGGTGCTGTTTTGTCTTGGAATACTATTTTAGAAAAAAAACTTAGTGGAAATGGTATTTTGGAATCTATGAGTGTTAAATGTGGCTCATAATTTTGGCAACATCATGTGATGCTAACTTGTGTATTACACACTTAAGAGACACAATCTCAAAGTTTCAACCTGTGATGTAATTTGATGAAAAGAAGGTGGGGAAAGATGACTGACCATGGACAGTTGGTATATCCGAGTGTGTGATGAGATAGGGACAGAATGAATCAGAGCAGAGAGCAGGAAGTGCAGAATTGCAAGGAAAAGTGTCCGAAGCTCCGTGGGGTTTGGGGATGCGGGGGAGGGAACAACTTTCACCCAGGCAAGAGAGCACTGTGAGAAAAACCTCTCAAGACAGCAACGTGTAGCCTGAGGTGGTGGAAATGGGTACCAGGGCCAAACAGGGACTCAGTCAATACCTTGTGGTGGGCCCAGCGCCGTGACCTAGCGGCTAAAGTCCTCACCTTGAAAGTGCCAGGATTCCATATGGGCGCCGGTTCTAATCTCAGCAGCTTCACTTCTCATCCAGCTCCCTGCTGTGGTGAGGATGGCCAAAAGCTCCTGGCTTCAGATTGGCACTGCACCGGCCGTTGTGCTCACTTGGGGAGTGAATCATCAGACAGAAGATCTTCCTGTCTCTCCTCTCTGTATATCTGACTTTGTATTGGAAATAAATAAAATCTTTTTTTAAAAGATTCATCCATTTTTATTACAAAGTCAGATATACACAGAAGAGGAGAGACAGAGAGGAAGATCTTCCATCTCATGATTCACTCCCAAAGTGAGCCGCAACAGCCGGTGCTGTGCTGATCCGAAGCCGGGAACCAGGAACTTCTTCCAGGTCTCCCAGGCGGGTGCAGGGTCCCAAATCTTTGGGCCGTCCTCGACTGCTTTCCCAGGCCACAAGCAGGGAGCAGTATAGAATGGGAAGTGGAGCTGCTGGGATTAGAACCGGTGTTCATATGGGATCCTGGAGCGTTCAAGGTGAGGACTTTAGCTGCTAGGCCACTGTGCCAGGCCCAGAAATAAATAACATCGTAAAAACAAAAAACAAACAACAGAAACAACAAGAACAAACAACCTTGTGGCGAGTCACAAGTTGATTCAGGGAAGACGCCAGTGGGAATCCTGACTGACCCATAAGAGATGGATGGAGGTAGAAGGACTCTTAGAACAGAACACAGATGGGATTAAAAAACAAAACAAAACAAAAAAACAGAAAACGGCTCAGATAGTGAAGGAATAGATATACATTGTCATAATCTGATTCTTTTCTATTTTAGTTGCATTTTTTAAAAAAGATTTTTTGTTGTTGTTGGAAAGTTAGATATACAGAGAGGAGGAGAGTCAGAGAGGAAAATCTTCTGTCTGATCATTCACTCCCCAAGTGGCCGCAATGGCCAGTGCTGCGCTGATCCAAGGCCAGGAGCCAGGAACTTCTTCAGGTCTCTCACAAAGGTGCAGGGTCCCAAGAGCTTGGACTGACCTAGACTGTTTTCCCAGGCCACAAGCAGGGAGCTGGATGTTAAGTGGAGCTGCTGGGATTAAAACCAGCCCCCATATGGGATCCCAGCAAGTTCAAGGGGAGGACCTTAGGCACTAGGCCATCGTGTAGGGCTCAAACCCATTGTTTTTCATGACAATACTTTGTAATTTTCCAAGGTCTCGTTTCAATTAGCATTTGAGTCAGCACAAGGTCATTTATCCTTAGGTGCCTTTAAAATGTATTTACTTATTTGGAAAGAGTTAGAGACATGAAAGGACAGAAACAGAGAGAAAGCTTCTATCTGGGGTTTCCTGCTAACAAACGATTGGAATTCTCAAGGCTGGACAGGGCAAGGCCAGGAGCCAGGCCCTGATGGAATATTCCTCAAACTGCATTAACAATAGCTAGTATGAATATTTTTTTTTTTTTGGTTTACTTCTTTTTTTTTTTTTAATTGTTTATTATTTAACTTCAGTAATTACATTGTATTATGTGACACAATTACATAGATACTTGGGTTCTCCCCACCCCTCCCCAAACCCCCCCACCATGGTGGATTCCTCCACCTAGTTGCATAACCACAGTTCAAGTTCAGTTGAGATTCCCCCATTGCAAGCGTATACCAAACATAGAGTCCAGCATCTTATTGTCCTGTCAAGTTCAACGGCTTCTTAGGTATACCCTCTCTGGTCTGAAGACAGAGCCAGCAGAGTATCATCCCAGTCAATTGAAAGCTCCAACATACCATCAGCAAAAATTTACATCATTATGGAATTAATTGACATAGTAATGAGTAACCAATATGTTAAAAGTAAATGCGAGTTCCCAGTCACCTTCTGTGACCACCTCACCTATACTTCAATTTTAGTTTATACACAACATATAACATTCAAAACATAACATGTTAAACATAAGATCATATCATCTTAAATTAAGGCAAACATGTGGTATTTAACCTTTTGGGATTGGCTCATTTCCCTTAGCATTATGGTTTCCAGTTTGGCCCATTTGGCCACAAAGAACTGCATTTTGTTTTTTTTAATAGCCGAGTAGTATTCCATGGAGTAGATGAACCATAGCTTTCTTATCCAATCCTCTGTTGATGGGCATTTTGGTTGCTTCCATGTTTTTGCAATTACTGATTGTGCTGCTATGAGCATAGGAGTGCATGTTGGTTTCTCATAAAACAAGTGTTCTGGATATATTCCTAGGAGTGCTATTGCTGGATCATACGGTATGTTGAATTTGAGTTGTTTGAATATTCTCCATACTGATTTCCATAGAGGCTGTACCAGCCTGCAGCCCCACCAGCAGTGGAGTAGGGATCCCTTTTCCCCGCAACCTCACCAGCAAGTGTTGTTGGTGCTTTTATTCATGTGGGCCAGTCTTACTGGAGTTAGGTGGTACCTCATTGATGTTTTAATTTGGATTTCCCTTATTGCCAGGGAGCTTGAGCAGTTTTTCATATGTTTATTTGCCATTTGGGTTTGTTCCTTTGTGAAGTGTTTGCCCATTTCCCATGCCCATTTCTTGAGTGGCTTGTTTGTTTTGACATTTTGGTTGTTTTGTAGCTCTTTGTATATTCTGGAGATCAGCCCTCTATCACCTATGTCATGTGCGAAGATCTTCTCCCATTCTGTGGGTTGCCTTTTTACTTTGTTGATTGTTTCTCTAGCTGTACAGAAGCTTCTTAGTTTGATGAGGTCCCAATTGTTTATTTTGGTCTTGATTTCTACTGCATTTGGAGTCTTTTTTGGGAAGTGAGGGCCTACCCCTAAGTGTTCCAGTGTGTTTCCAACATTTTCTTCCAAAAGTTTGAAGGTTTCTGGATGTAGGTTTAGATCTGTTATCCATTTAGATCTGATCTTAGTGTATGGTGAGAGATGTGGATCTATTTTTTTGTTTCTGCAGGCTATCAACCAGTTGTCCCAACAGCATTTATTGAACAGACCTTCCCATTTGCCTGGATTGTCGTTTGTCTTTTTGTCAAAGATTATTTGGCTGTATCTGTGTGGGTTTCCTTCTGGTGTTTCTATTCTGCTCCATTGATCTTCCTCTCTATCTTTGTGCCAGTACCACGCTGTTTTGATAACCACTGCCCTATAGTATGTCCAGAGGTTCGGAACTGTGATTCCCCCTGCTAACTTCCTGTTCTTCAGGATGGTTCTAGCTATCTGTGGTTTTTTGTGCTTCCAGATGAACCTTTGGATCATTGTTTCCAGTTCCATGAAGAATGTTTTGGGCAATTTGATTGGGATTGCGTTGAATGTATATATTGCTTTTGGCAGTATAGACATTTTAATGATATTGATTTTACCTATCCAGGAGCATGGGATGTTACTCCATCTTTTGAGGTCTTGTTCAATTTCTTTTTTAAGTAGTTTGTAGTTTTCTTCAAATAAGTCTCCTACATTTTTGGTTAGATTTATTCCCAGATATTTCATACTTTTCTCTGTTATTTTGAATGGTATCTTGCTGGTTAAGTCTTTTTCCATCTTGGGGCTGTTCGCATACACTATGGCTATTGATTTTTGTTCATTAATTTTGTACCCTGCCACTCTACCAAACTCTCGTACAAGTTCTAGCGGTCTCTGTATTGAGTCTCTTGGCTCTTCTACATAAAGAATCATATCATCTGCATATAGTGAGAGTTTGACTTCTTCGTTTCCCATTTGGATTCCTCTGATTTCTTTTTCTTGTCTTATGGCCTCAGCGAGTATGAATATTTTTAACTGTTAATAGTCAGTATCAGTGGTTACATTTTATGCTTTTATTTGAATGAAACAATTTATTACTAAACAATTTTCTCCAAAGAAAGCATATTTACTAGGTTATTTCAGAAGCTATATTAACCAATATGACGTCTTGGATGCAAGGACCCAGCCTGTGTGTGTCTAGGTGTGACTGATGTCCCTGAGTGGGGTGTGGAGGGTGGAGTGCCCTGCCTTGAGTGCTCACCCAGCCAGGCTTCCTAAGGGACCCTGGACAACAGAGAATACTGGATAATGCAACACTGCGCTTAGCACTGAGTGACCCCTGTCACAAGCTTTGGTTGGGTACAAGCACTGGTTTCTGCACCGGGAGCAAGTAAACTGGGTGCCAGAGCAGCAATGATTCAGCTGTTTGTCTTGGCCTGTGAAAACATCACACCAAGGGCCCAGTGCAGAAGCCCAGGGGCTAAAAGTCCTTGCCTTGCAAGCACCAGGATCCCATATGGGCGTGGTTTTGTGTCTCCACAGCCCCACTTGCCATCCAGCTCCCTGGTCCTGGCCTGGGAAAGCAGTCAAGGCCAGTCCAAAGCCTTGGGACCCTGCACCTGTGTGGGAGACATGAGAGGTGCTCGTGCCTCCTGGCTTCAGATGGGATCAGCTGCGGTGGATGCGACTGCTTTGGGAGTGAATGATCAGACAGAAGATCTTCCAGTCTCTCCTCCTCTCTGTACATCTGCCATTCAAGAAAAATAAGTAAATCTTAAACAAGAGAAAAATTCTCACTTTCCTATAGCCCTTGAACCTTTTTACCCTAATTAACTATGTAAAGATTGTCAAAACTATAATAATATTAATAGAAACATTCCCCAGTATATTAAAAACAGAGAAAAAAATTCAATGTGGTGGGCACAAACCACAGAGCCCTTGGCACTTGCTCTCTGTTTAGTCCACATTTTCTTTCTGTGTTCAATAGAACGGTCTTGTCCCTGCTGCCTCGGGGGAAGCGCATCTCCCCAGGTCCGTTGTGCATGCTGTCCTCCAGGTGACCAATGTGTGAGCCTGTTGTTCTGGAAGGTCTTCAGGTGAGCCTGCTCTCCTTCAGTACGTTGATGGTCCCGTAATGGGGTGATAGATTCTGGGAGCGCTTCCTGGTGTCACCTCAAAGGTTGGAATGTACTGGGTGGGATCCAAACTTCACCCCAGGGCTGAAGAGGGAACTGAACCTAGATGATAGGTGGAGGAGGGTGGAAACTTGAACTTCATTCTAAATCATGGGATTATCAAAATGACTCCATGCAAGCCCTTCCCAGGTGATCTGATTATGTTAATAGGGTCCAGGGAACACATTCCAATCGAATGAGTTCACTGTTGACAGGTCCTGGGGGGTTTCTCAAATGAACTCACAGGGCAATATCTCTTTCTACACACACTACCTCAAGGTGAAAAATACCGGGGATGGGGGTGAAGCTATTCGCACCACAGGGATGAAAGGCATAAACAGATGCAGGGAGAGGGACACCCCGGGTCTGCTTTGGATGGTGCCTAAGAGTGACCAATCAGAAGAGCAACTGCGTGTGGGATGAGTCTAGGCGGCAGTTAGGCTGTCAGTTGACAGGAAGCACCGCCTCTTCCTCAAAGCCCTGCCCACCTCAGATACTTAAGGCCCTTGCCAAGGCAATGAGCTGGGATTCTCTCTGAGGAAAGTGAACTGCACAGCAGGTTTCTGCGCTGCACAGCTTCCCAGAGCATCCTGCGAGCATCCTACAACTTTGAATCGTGACACGGATCGACAGAGCACTTGGGTGAGTGGGCCTGTCTTTTGTGTTCTGGATATTCTCGCGTTTTTGAGAGAGGCTCTCCAGTAAGCCTCAACCAAATAACAACACACACAAAACCACACCCAAACACACAACCAACACACACACACAACCAAAACACACACACAGTCAACAAACACACACACACACATACACACACACATACACAGCCTGTCTGTATCCCACCACAGCCCAAATCCGGTAGCCTCAGGCTCAAAAATCTTTTCACCCCCCTTACTTGTAGATTTGAACACAGGCCAGGGAATTGCAGCTTACTTCCTGTAATGTCTTTCTCAATAAAAACTAGGAATCATTCTAGTTTTTCTGAAGGGTCCTGCAGGCCTGACTCCCCAGATATTAGAACAGAATCACCAAAAGGATTTTTCGAATATCCCAGTGACGCCAACACTGGGCGAACACCCTCCACAGGGAGCAAAAAACGTGACCCCAATTCCCTAATGGATCCACACCACAGGTCATTGTCACCAACACGACGATGCTCATCCATGGATCATACATTATCTTCTGGAATCTCCTCCCCTAGGACAAAAAATTGTGCATTTTAATTCCGAGGTTACAATGTGGCACCTAGCTACTCCCAAACTATGACCACACCCCTTCAGCCTGAGTCAGACAACCCACGCCATAGGATTCCTGCCAACTCAGGGAACTTAAGATCTCCCAGCCCCATGTGCCTCACTCTCTCTTCCATCTCGTCCTGCTCCTTGAGTAGAAGTTGTATCATTGTGGGGGAGTCAGCCCCCCTGAATGAGGGAGCTCCTAGTGTGGCAGGAAATTCACCCTGTTCCTCCCCCATGAACCCTCTCCCACCACTGTCTCCTCAGTCTCCCAGCTACTCCCCTACCGTCCCGAGATTTCTGCGTCAGGACACCAAGCAGAGGCAGTTCTGCCTTGAGGAGAGGCCAGGCTCAGTGGGAGCAGTAGACTTGGCCCTCATGTCTTCCATGGAGGAGACTGGGGTTCCATCTCAATGTTCTTTTGAAGGCACACTAAAGCCTCACTCCCTAGTGTTTACTTCTGCCTCCTCTGACTACGCCACTTTGTTTTCCAGTGCCCCATCTTCATTTGAACCCCGTTGTTCCTCTCCTTTTGCTCCTGGTCCATCACTGCCATCCTTCCTTCTATCTCCCATTTCACACTGCTCTACCCCAAGTGAC
This sequence comes from Ochotona princeps, assembly GCF_030435755.1. Classification (NCBI taxonomy): domain Eukaryota; kingdom Metazoa; phylum Chordata; class Mammalia; order Lagomorpha; family Ochotonidae; genus Ochotona; species Ochotona princeps. Next base: position 33,064,903 of record NC_080856.1, read on the forward strand.
TGTATGTTTGAGGAGAAGTTTGCTCTCCTGTCTCAGGAACCTGCTCTTTTCTCAGGCTTTTCAGATGGTTCTTCCACCATCCCCACTATCCCAGCATTCCCACACCTTAATCCCCTTTCTGTATCAACTAGCTATGCCCCAACAATCCAAGGATTTCCACCTGAGTCAGACCACCAGTTTCACGGATCTGCTTTTGAGTCAGGGCCTTCAAGATCTCCCTGTCCTGTGTCTCTCAGTGTCTCTTCTATCTCGTCCTCTTCATTGCCCACCAACATGACAGATGATGGGGAGTCAGCCCTCCAAACTCAGGGAATTTCTGGTGTTTTCAGAACTTCACAATGTTCCTCTCCCCCGACTGTCATCACATCACACCCATCTCTCCGTCTTTCCTCCAACTCCTCTTGCACTTCCCCCACTGGCCCCACAATTCTGGGTGAGTCAGCCCTGCTGAACTCAAGGAGACTCAGTTCTGCAGGAATTTTAGACGCCTCATCCCCACTGTCTGCCCTCACATCTCCAGCTCTCAGAGAATCTTCCATGTCCCTTAGCAACTCCCCAAGTGACCCCATGTGGACCATGGCTTCCAACCTCCAGGCACAGGCTACACTCTCCTCTCCTCATTTCCCAAGGGAGACTGCCCACCTGACAGGGCTGATACCTGCACCCCTACAGGCCACTCTCACTTGCTTTGCTACATCCACTCCTTCTTACCCCAAAGTCCCTGGAGACTCTGCCATGCCCCACCTTGATGCTCAGATTCATCCATCTCATGGATTGCTTCCTGAGAGAGCCACACACACCCACAACCCCAGTCTCAGTCTTCCCTGCAACAGAGACCATTTCAGTGGTCGCCCTCACACTCACCGCTGCCCTTCCACTTGCTACTGTCATGGGGTGGCTCGCAGAAGAGGTGCTGGTAACAGGTACCCTCATCACCCTGGCCGCTATGCTCCTTGAGCACCCAGGGTCATCTCCCTAGCTAATGGCTGCCAGTGCCCATGCAGCCAGCAAGCCCCAGCTGCCTTCATGCCTGCAGGCTACCCTGCCAGTGTCATGGCTGGCTTTATCCTCTTTGCCTGGCACTGACACTGAAGGAGGAGCTCCAGCAGAAGATCTCTGCTTGAGAAAGGTGATCCTGTCCCCACTTATCATGCTTCTTTCATTTACATGATGTATGTTTCCTTTCTGGCTTCAGCAGAAATGACAGGGTTCACAACATTCCAATCCTGTTCTTGCTGTCATTGGGCAAGACTCTATTGGGTCCTGTGGTGTGATCATGTTAAGTTCTGTTTTGAATTACACCTGTGCCAGGTGACTAGTACTCCTGGGGTTCTCATGGATGATTTTTGTGTAAATTGATGAGGAAGTCTGTGCATTGATTTTCTCTGTACAGACTGATACCGTCTTGCAGTTTTTGTCTTTTATGGATGGATATGTTAGATCCATTGAGTTTGTGATGCTAAATCCACTTTGAAATTGGAGGTCATATCCTAGACGGTCTTGTTTTACCTCTGCATGCCGTGCAGAGGAGCACTACAGACTGATTCCGATTTGGAAGTCCTGATTGCCAGCAGTGCAGAGGAGCTCATGCTGAAAGACCTCTCAACCCCAAATTACAGAAACATTTGGTGTATATGTTGGCATGATTACAGAGAAAGATACCCATCCCTCTCTAAGTCTGGCAATCTAAGTATCCATCTTGAAATTCCTTCAGAGTTGAATGAGTTTTTCATGTCAGAATCAAGGAGAAATGATGGAATAAGACAAGACTTGCAAATTTGTTTTCTGAATAATTAACTGAGAACTTAAGAATTTAACTTTTGTGTATGAACAAAACGTTGACCAAAGTATCCAATGTTTTCTACAGATTTTAAGACTTGAGTACATGTATGGGAAACATGTATCTCTTAGATTTATGCATTTGAATGATATGTGCACTAAGAGTAAAAAATGATAGATCAACATGGTATATTTTCAGTTATGAATTTTATCAAACAAATGTAGAAGCCAAATTGGATTTGATATTGAATGTGTAACACAAAAGTATGTTGTTTCCCCGGTAAACTAGATCACGAATGTGTAAATGACCTAAAAACATTTTCATTTCTTTCTACCATATGTCCAAAACAGCCTGTATGTCACATGAATTACAAACATATTGAGCTATGTAGCAGTTTTAATTTTTTAAATCTATTTTATTGTATTGTTTTGGACAATCTTTACAGTTAATTGCAGTTAAAGAAAAAAAAAGGTTCAGGGGGATAGGGAAGTGGGTAGCAGTTTTAATTTATGAGTGTTCTTTTTTCAGCCAATTAGAATGTGTTCCTTCAATAAATTTTACCTTGTAGCAACACAGTAAGCACACATACAATACACATGATATGACAGAACAAGTAGTTTTTGTAGTATATATATTTTTAAGTCTTTAGTTCTTTAGCTGATGTTTGAAAATAACCACCAGTTGACACTGCTTTTATTAATGTGAATTAGCCCTATTTAAATGGTTGTGTGTTTTTAAGAAGAGTACAGAACTGCAATTCACAAACACTTTAAGCAGCCATGACTGAAGCATAAACTCATGAACCAACAACAGGAGGGAAGCGTTGACTCCATAGAGCGTTTTGAATGCAGCTGTAGGCTTTGAAAGCCACTTGCAGTATTTTGACCTCAGCGCCTTTGTTTTTTTATTAAGACAGCAACTAAAGCTGATAGCAATGCATGATCGTCAGACTTTTTGACAATTGGACATTTGTATCAGAATGTTTCATATCAGTATAAGTTAAAATGTGCCCCCACCTGGCATCTGGGCAGTACCTTTGGTATAATCCCAACTGCCTGTTCGTGAATTTTCTTGACAGGCTGGGAAATACAGCCTTGGGTTGTATTTGGCCTTGTCTTACAACTTTTGTTGAAGTTGGATTGCAAACTTTGTGATTTTTTTTCTGACTAGCTTGTATAATATTTTTAGTTGTCTTAAACTGAATAGAATTATTTTGAAAATATTCAGTTATTTGAAAGAGAGAGATTTCTCTCATAGGCTGGTTCACTCTTCAGATGCTTGCTACAGTGAGAGTTGCTCCTAGCTGGGAGCAGGGATGGTAGGGACCCATAGATTGGAGCGGGACTGGCTGCCTCCCAGAGGACACATTAGCAGGAAGCTGGAATTAGGCCTGCACCAGGAGCACAGCCCAGTTCCTCTGATTTGGATGCACATATCAAATGGCACCATAACTTCTGTGCCAAATGCCTACCATTGCTCCGACCCTCACATTAGCCAAATGCATACATGTTTGTCATGCTATTGGTAGTGACTTTTCCATGTAATGAATGTGCTTGCCTTTTGCCAGTTTGGGCATTATATTTCTTTAAAGGTGATCTGTCAGCTTTTAAATTTGTTTTGTAAATGCAGTCTTTATTTGTACTTGTGGAAAATATTTACATTTATCATGCATTTTTCTGAGTTGTTCTCTACTATGTGTTCAAACCGTCATGTCCATTTAACACATTTGATCGATTGTTTTGGTGATTTCATTTTTTTCTGAAACATAATGTTTGCAAAAATTGTCCTACATTTCTGTACTATCATTTGAAATATCATATTTATTTAAATCTTTATTCATAGCAAATTAGCAGGTTTTGGCTATCCAACAAGTAAGGGCCTAGATAAAGCATAAAAGATTGTCTTTTTTCATTATTATTTTTTGATGATATTGACAGAGTTGATCAGGGTGGAAAGTCTCAACTGTTAGGGGAAAGTGGGTGATACCATTGTTTCCAGATTTTCTTTTTCTTCTTGCTGCATCTGGCACTAGAGAGCAGACCATGGGATAAGCCACACCCAGCCTCCTAAATGCCTTAGAACTCAGGGATGGGTAGCAGCCACCGTATGTCACCCAAGGGTCCCTGATGTGGTGTGATGTTCTAGGCAAACATCCCTTCATACCTTGTTTCAGAAATGCTCTGGGTAAAACCAACTCATCCATGTCACATGCAAAAGAACTTTATGACCTCAAGTCTCACATCAATCATGAAACAAAGCATATTTCTTTTCTTGAAATATATTTTTCTTTGATTTTTAAATTATATGGTACAGTTTCATATAGACTGTGATTATTCTCTGCCAAACTCCCACCTCCTGACAGATTTCCCCCGTTTTACTACAACGGTGTAGTCCTTCAGAAGGAATCATAATTCTATCAGTCTCTTATTTAAGTGCACCCCGACATTGTTGGTACAGGCAATGTCAGACAGTCCGCATCTCATTGTCTACACATGCCCAACAGTTTCACTGGGAATCCATGTCTCGTTTGGAAGCAGGAATGCATGGTTATTCAGTGGCATGTTTTTTCATGGCGCTGTTATTTGTTGTTGTTGTTGTTGTTGTTGTTGTGGCTGGTGTTCTAACATACCAATTGTTGACTTGTTTCATGACTTCTCAATTATGGAAATGTATAGTGATGGAGTACTGGGCTCTACCATATCCAGATGTGGGGGTATAATGCAAAGTAAATTTCAACCCATGATTTCCGGTTGGTTGTGGCTGTGCTGCTTAGGCTCCTCCCATGGTGTTTTTGGTAGATAGGTTGGGTGTTTCTCAGTTCAGATCCTTTCACGTGTAGGCTCGTCAACTCTCAGGGTAAGGTCATAGTTCTTCTGCAGCTCAGTATTTGCTAAGTGAGTGCTTTATAATAGTGTTCAAACAGTTTTCAGAAGGTATCACCTTTTTTTAAACTTTCTAAAAAATGATGAAAATCTCAGTTTGGAAACATTTTATTGAGAAATTGATTAAAAGTTCTGAAAACGATCCCTTCCTTTAAATACATTAACATACCACCAAGCAGCCTCTTACAAACTCCAGAGATCTGTGCGTGTGTTCCCTAATATCTAGATCTCATCAGAGCTTGCTAAACATGATCTCAACAATCTGAAACAGTCATCAAGGACTTTTATTTTAGAAAGAGGCAGCTCTGGACTGAAATACAATTCAAAAAAAATACTGAATTAGATATTTGTGGAAGCACTATGTTTGCTTCAGTAAACATAAAAGAAATAACAGCTCTTGGTCAAGTTAGTTTTCAGTTTTAGAAAACTGACACTTTAACAATATTCATTACACACTACCATGCTGCTGAGTGTGATAATATTCATACTATCACCCATGGGCCAAGATCCTCCTCCCACTTCCCCACCAGCACCAGAGTCTGGAACCAGGGGACTGGCCTGCCCCTCCCCCACTCCTGTTCCTGCCTTTTCCCTGTCCTGCCCTGCTGTTTTAACCTTTTTTTTCTCCCGGGGAGGGATGTTAGGGGGGTAAACTAATGAACATCTCTAAAGGAGGGGAAAAAAAAGAAGAGCAAAATGCCTGAGGGGGGAAAAAACTTAACTTGTAACAAGTTCACAGCAATAAGCCTTTTTTTAAATGATTTTTTTTACTTTTATTGGAAGGTCAGATACACAGAGAGGAGGAGAGACAGGAAGATACTCCATCTGATGATTCACTCCCCAAGTGACTGCAGTGGCAACAGCTAGTGCTGTACCGATCTGAAGCTAGGAGCCAGGAACCTCCTCCAGCTCTCCCATGCGGGTACAGTGTCCCAAATCTTTGGGCCATTCTCCACTACCTTCTCAGGCCACAAGCAGTGAGCTTGATGGGAAATGAAGCTGCTGGAATTAGAACTGGCGCCCATAGGGGATCCTGGCACATTCAGGGCAAGGATCTAGGCCACGCTGCTCGGCCACACTGCCTCGCCCAGCAATAAGCTTTTACTCTCAAGATTTTGAATTGACCTGGGTTAACATAACTCTTCAGTTACTAATTTCAAGCAAGGATTACATTGCTAAGCTTGGTTCCAAAATGTGTGTGTGTGTGTGTGTGTGGTGCCAAACAGAGTGTGTCTCAACATTTGTCTTTTGAAAAAGTTTGAAATTGTCATCATGTGTTATTATCTGTGTTTATTGATCAAAACATGTTTTGGATCTTGTTAATTAACTTTTAGAGTTCTTCTTAGAGCGTTCTTTTATTGTTTCAAATGTACAGCTGACTTCACACCTTTGGTAAATGTTTTTAGAGTTTTTAACTGACAGTTTTCACTTGACAATGTTATGTAATTAATCTGGGGTTTTCAACCCCTTTCTTCACCCCTCCTCTTGTCTCTCTCTCTGACGCTGAGGACTCAGAGTGCACAGTTTGATCTCCAGACCTTAACTGTGTGGCTAAATTATTACCCTAATTATCTCCTCATGGACATCACCTTAAAAATGTCAGCATGTGTCAATGACTACAAATTTCTAGCTCAGTGTATTAAAGAATTTAGGGATAGACTTGAACATCCCCTGGGCTGACACCCCAAGGCTGCCTCTGTGGCCCACTTCAACCAGGGCCCAGGGAAGAGTAGTGAGCTAGACAACAGGAGGCCTGTTCATGTGGCTTTATCCAGTAACCTGTCTCAGGGAGACCCAGCAAGGCCAGTCCACCCTCAAGTTGCACCTGCTTGAACTTGGGAGGCCAGAAGACTGGGCAATCAATCATAGAAGTGGCTTTCAAAGCATCTTGTCAGCTCTGCCAAGAGCCAAGCCACTAATAATGGGACTTTCCTGGGGGTCAAAAAATCCCCGGGTCAGGACCATGGTTGGCCACCAGCTAGAAAGCCCTTCACTCTGCCCAGCCCCTGAAGTGTCCATTGCCATGGAGAAACAGCCTACAGTCAACAGCATTACAGGTAAAGCTGTATATACCATCCAGAGTCACCATCTGTTCTGTATCAGCCTCTCTTTCAAGGCCTGCTCTCCTCTCTGTCCAGCCAGGTAATGGGAGTCAACGGGAGGTCTCCCCATGGAGTTTCACACTTCCTTTATGTCATCTCTTCCAGCACCCCACATGAAGAGATAGATGGTTCTGGGCCTCTCACATGCCTAACCAACTTCAGAATTTTCCTGGATGCATCTAGATTTAAAACTTGAGTGCACATGTATATGAGACATCAGAATCAGTGTTTGCTAGCTGTCACTGTAGCCTTGAATGTCACTGTCAACTGGAGCCCTGGCCTTACCATAGGCCCTTACTTTGCTCCTGCTAAGCTCAGAAAGACCAAAGCAATCACCCTAGCTCTTGCTGGCAGCCAGAGTTCCCATGAGCAGGGGAAGAAGAAGAGCATAGGACCAACAGCAGGCTAGTTTATCTCCACTAAACTACGGTCAGAAACGTTTCTCTTTCCTACCACCATATATGTCATTTTGTTGCTTCTTTTTATATCTTGTTTCTTTCTTAAAGCCTTACTAGACAGTCTTCACCAGTCATCCACACATGTTGCAGCCCAAGTCTCCCCACTACGATCATACAACAAAAGGCTGGGATGTTGGGGCTGAGTACAAGTGACCCTAGTTCCCTGCCAAAGCCAAATGAACACTCCACTGCATCCGAAGACGATGGGCATGCGGAGTCTGCTCGGAAGGCCAACACTTGCCACAATGATCCATCTGCCAGCACAGAGGCATCCCGAGAAGCTCCTCAAGACCCACTCTCAGAGACACTGAATATTCCAGTGAGCTTCAGGAGGAACTCCAGCCATCCTTTCAAAGGGCCTTTTGATGAGTAACCCCTCCCTTCACTCTTGTGTCACCACTCAATGTCTAGCCAATCCATTAATCAGTTTCTTTTGCACGACTAACAACCTCCCATTCTTCCCCCACCAAACTGAAACCACCACCAAGAGAACACAATGCCCAAACTCGGCTTGAAGAATCAAATGGGAGAAATGTCCTCGACTCCTACTGGTCTCCAGTCACTTAACGTCACTCTTTGTGGACTGTGGATGGCAGCTCAATGTGGGGCCCTGACAGTTGCTGCCACTTTTCATTGAATACCTGGACATCACTCTGACCCAATCACCACCACTCAATCCTGCCACCTTTCTCCCAACCCCTAAGGAGCCACTCACTACACACCCCTGTCCTCAAATTACTGATTTTTATTGGTCTCCTAGGGACAACCTACAGGATAAACTTCTCCCATCACCTGTTCTCACACTCTTCGTGGATGGCAGTTCAGTGTGCAGGCCTGATGAACATCACTGTGTGACCTATGTGACTGTGACCTTGTACTCCATGCTTGAGGCACAGTGCCTCCCCCAAGGAACTCCTCCCCAAAGGACTGAACTGTATGCACTGATTTGGGCATTAACATTAGCTCAGGGGAAACAAGTCAATATCTACACTAACTCCAAGCATGCTTTTCTCATTGGTCACTCACACTCAGTTATCTGGCAGGAGAGAGGATTCCTCCCCACCAAGGGTAATCCTATTGCTAATGCCTCTTTGATGAACAGATTTCACCAAGTTCTCTGTTTCCAAACACAAGAGATAATTCTTCACTGCCGGGGACACCAGTCTTCAATGTACCCAGTGACACAAGGCAACAAGAAGGCTGACCAAACTGTAAGGCATCTGGAAAACCCAAGAGCAAGTGCCCCATAATCTTCCTTTCTACTTCCCTTAAGCCTACCTACTCTCAACAGGAACGACAGGACCTGCTCACTCCCGGTGCCCAGGAACATCAGAGGCTGGATCTTCATGGGCAACAAGATCGCACTATCTTCTCATGCTGCCCTGCCCCTCCTCGCTGATATCCACAATTCTCTGCATGTGGGGCCTGACTCCTTATTCCGGTTTCTTGCTCCATTATTCTCGTGCCCTAATATGTGTGGACTTCTCAAACAGATCTATGCTTCATGCCAAACTTGCTCCATATTCTCCTCACAGGGAGCACTTAAACCAAGGGCACCCACTCAAAAACTTACAGGTGATCAACCTGGGGAGGACTGGCAAATATATTTCACCCATATACTGACACAGAAGAAATTCATTACCCTACTTAAAAATATGACTGCTTTTCCAGTTGGGTAGCAGCATTTCCAATGGCCAAGGAGACATAAGCAATGGTGGCAGAAACCCTACTTAACAACATCATTCCCAGGTTAGGTTTGCCTCTGTCCATCCAGTCTGCCAATGGGTCAGCTTTCACCTCGCAGGTCACCCAATAGGTCTCAGAGGCCTTACCCATCACCTGGAGCTCAGATCCTCATGGGTGGATTGATTACCCTGGGCCCTAATACACATCAGGGTCAGCCCTAACAAGCCCCTTGGATGGAGCCCATTTGAGCTGATGTATGGCCGACCCTTCCTGGTTACCCACCAGCTCCCCACAAAGTCTCCTCCCTTGGCTAACTGTTTCCCTTCTCTGACTATGATTCTCAAGCTGCTCTGAGAACATGCACACCTGTGTCTCCCATGTCCTGACCCGAATGCATCAGTGGACCTGGATACCCTTCCTCTCCAACCCAGAGACTCGGTTCTACTCGACTCTTCACCCAGACTCACTTCAGCCACAGTGGACTGGGCCTCACATGGTGATCCTTACCGCGCCCATTGCGGCCAAACTTCTTGGTCACACCTCCTGGTGCCATTGTTCCCATCTAAAACCTTTCCAAACCTCGACCTCATTTCAGTGGAAGGTGCAACAGACAGGGCCTACCACACTAACCATTCAATGCCAAAGTGCCTCCCCTGCCTCCGACCCTACTCCTAATAATTCTCTACCTCACGTTAACCAAACAGATGAAATAATTCTCACAATTCAAGCAGCAACTTCAGTCTCGATATTGAGGCATCCACACTCATATCATGGCTTATTCCAATACTCTTTCTGCTAGTAATTGTATGTCTCTTATGAACTATTGCCCCTTGTTTTCCAAGGTTCTTTCAGAAGAAAATTCATAATGCCCCATGGACTGCCTTCAACTAGACGCTGCTCCACCCCTACACTCTGGTGCCCATGGAGCTTCTTCCGGACCTCACACAGAGACAACAACCCCCTTCAGCAGGAAGCAGCCAGATCCATTTCTTCGTCCTCTTTCCTATTACCAAGAGGCTGGAATGATGGCTACCAAGGTGGCTGGAAATGGGTGGAATTTGCCTCCAAAAAACCTGGAATGAATGGTGGAATTCTGGCAGGCCCCTCAGGCACTGCGACCACCGTTGCACCAATGAGGGGTACAGACCCATATTCCCCCACCAATAAGGGCCGAGGCGACCCCCGTTTCAATTTGCATGTCAAGGAGAGTTTAAAAGGGCCCCTTCCCCATCTCTTCCATGCTCTTCTTCCTCTGTAGCCCACACCTTCCTGTCTGTCCTTTCTGCTGCATGGGGAAGGGAAGCCCGTGAAATAAAGGCCATCTAAATTATTTTCATATATTTGGCTGAGTTATTCTTTCCCTGGTGGTCAGCAAATCTAACATTTGGTGAGTGGCGAATCTAACAATAGTTGATGCATGGATACACTCAACTGAAATCTTTAGCATTAATATTTTTAAGATTTATTTTATTTTTATCTCAAAGTCAGATATACAGAGAGAAGAGACAGAGAGGAAGATCTTCCGTCCATGGATTCACTCCAACAGTGACTGCAACATCCAGTGCTGTGTGGATCTGAAGTCAGGATTCCTCCAGGTCTCCCACACGGGTGCAGGGTCCCAAGGATGGGACCATCCTCAACTGCTTTCCCAGGGCAGAAGCAGTGAGCAGAAAGGGTAGTAAAACTGCCGGGGTTAGAACCGGTGCCCATATGGAATCCCGGCACATTCAAGGCAAGGACTTTAGCAGCTAGGCCACCACACCGGGGCCAGCATTATTACTTAATATAAATAGTTTTGTAATATCCAATAAAACCATGTTTTTCCTACATGAGCTAAATATTCTGTTAGAGGGATAACAAAATCACTAAAATGAGAGCTATTGTTACATTCTCTTAAGGAAATTCATTTATTTAACTGGTTAGGATTTTGACTTTAGTAACTGCATGCAATTTGTTAGTAGGCTTGTGAGTTTTATAGGTTGCATTTTTAAACGGTTACACTGACAGTTCAACATTATAGGACTAGCACTAGTTCTTCCATGAATTTCAAATTTATGTTTGGCAAGCAACAGGAAACTAATCAAGGTACAGTGTTGATTCTGAATTAGAATTTCAGACATGGTGTATTTCCCGAACTTAGTAGCATTCATGTGGAAGTCACTTTTATTGGAAATAGAGTCCAGCTGCTAGGCCTGACTGCTCAGATAGCTCAGCCTTGTGTGGGGAGGGGTTGTGGTGGCCTGCGGGAAGTGTTAGGGGCTGGGAAGAACAGGACACAAGCTTGGCTTCAGGGAGAAAGGGGTGTTGGAGGCTACACTCTGGGAGGGGCTGGGAAGGAGTCAGTGTTTAAAGCTGTACGCCCATCTGGCAGCCAGCCTCAGATCCAGCCCAGGTGCGAGAGGCCTGTGGCACCAGGGCGCCTTGGTAGCGTCCAGGACAGAGCAGCGCTTCTCACCTTCCCAGAAGGTTTGTCAGTCAGGTCACAGCAGCAGGGATGGGGGCCGGTTGGTAGACTTTGAAAAAAACAGTTAAGAACACCTCTCCAGGGACACCGGTCAGCAGGTCCTGCTTCTGACTCTACAAGGCGTGCCAGATTGGCTGGGAGCAAAGACTCCATTTCAAGAACTCCAGACTTGCAGGTGGCCTGCACCTTCCAAGGACCCGACTTTCCTTGTCTGTGACTCAGTTTGGGGAGGACACATATAAGGGTCCATAGCTCACCTGGAAGGGACCGCTTTTAGGACGCCTTTCTGCCTCCACATGGCGCTACCTGGATCCTCTCACACCCAGGCCTGGAGCCTGGAGCCTCCTGCTCCCCCAGGAGACACCAATTCCCCAATTTTGGGACTCCAGGAGCTGGAGGGCGCTGGCAGCCTGGGAGCCCCGGTCTGTGCTGGGCTGCCCCAGGAAAAGGTGAAGCAGCCCATGAATGCCTTCAGGGTGTGGAGCTCTGCTCAGCGCCGCCAGATGGCGCAGCAGAACCCCAGGATGCACAATGGAGATCTCCAAGCGCCTGGGCGCGCAGTGGAAGCTTCCAGGCGAGGACGAGAAGCGGCCCTTTGTGGAGGACGCCAAGTGGCACCGCGCCCTGCACCTGCGCGACTACCCCGACTACAAGTACCGACCTCGGCGCAAGACCAAGAACACCGGTGCTGGGCTAACAAACTCCAGCCAAGGAAACGGCGGCCAGCCCTGGGGACTAGGTTTCGTGACCACTCCAGTGAGCAGGGGTTTTTGGTACCAAGCCCCAACTACTCAGCCTACCTGCCGGGTCACTACAGCTCCTCCCACTACAAAGCCGAGGCGCCCCTGCCCTGCTCCGTCCCTCAGAGTGATCCAGAGCAGCTCAGAGCTGAGCTGCTGCCTTCCTACAACCCCTACCCATACCTGCCTCCCCCGCTCACTACAGCTCCCTGCTGCCCAGCACTTCCCTGCCCCTCACCCACCTCTGACCCACATGGATGTGGATCTAACAGTAGGACCGCCCTCCCGCCCCCCAACACCTGTTTATACAAAGCAGCCTTGAATTAACCAAAAAAGAAAAAAGAAAATAGAGTCCAAACATTTGGGGGTTCTTCCATGATCTCTAATCTTTTTGTTTTTGTTTTTGTTTTTGTTTTTGTTTTAATTTTATTTTAAATTCATTAATTACATTGTATTATGTGACACAGTTTCATAGGTACTGGGATTCTCCCCACCCCTCCCCAAACCCTCCCACCATGGTGGATTCCTCCACCTTGTTGCATAACCACAGTTCAAGTTCAGTTGAGATTCCCCCATTGCAAGCGTATACCAAACATAGAGTCCAGCATCTTATTGTCTAGTCAAGTTCAACGGCTTCTTAGGTATACCCTCTCTGGTCTGAAGACAGAGCTAGCAGAGTATTATCCCAGTCAATTGAAAGCTCCAACATACCATCAGCAAAAATTTACATCATTATGGAATTAATTGACATAGTAATGAGTAACCAATATGTTAAAAGTAAATGCGAGTTCCCAGCCACCTTCTGTGACCACCTCACCTACACTTCAATTTTAGTTTATACACAACATATAACATTCAAAACATAACATGTTATACATAAGATCATATCATCTTAAATTAAGGCAAACATGTGGTATTTAACCTTTTGGGATTGGCTCATTTCCCTTAGCATTATGGTTTCCAGTTTGGCCCATTTGGCCACAAAGAACTGCATTTTGTTTTTTTTTTAATAGCCGAGTAGTATTCCATGGAGTAGATGAACCATAGCTTTCTTATCCAATCCTCTGTTGATGGGCATTTTGGTTGCTTCCATGTTTTTGCAATTACTGATTGTGCTGCTATGAGCATAGGAGTGCATGTTGGTTTCTCATAAAACAAGTGTTCTGGATATATTCCTAGGAGTGCTATTGCTGGATCATACGGTATGTTGAATTTGAGTTGTTTGAATATTCTCCATACTGATTTCCATAGAGGCTGTACCAGCCTGCAGCCCCACCAGCAGTGGAGTAGGGTTCCCTTTTCCCTGCAACCTCGCCAACAAGTGTTGTTGGTGCTTTTATTCATGTGGGCCAGTGTTACTGGCGTTAGGTGGTACCTCATTGATGTTTTAATTTGGATTTCCCTTATTGCCAGGGAACTTGAGCATTTTTTCATATGTTTATTTGCCATTTGGGTTTGTTCCTTTGTGAAGTGTTTGCCCATTTCCCATGCCCATTTCTTGAGTGGCTTGTTTGTTTTGACATTTTGGTTGTTTTGTAGCTCTTTGTATATTCTGGAGATCAGCCCTCTATCACCTATGTCGTGTGCGAAGATCTTCTCCCATTCTGTGGGTTGCCGTTTTACTTTGTTGATTGTTTCTCTAGCTGTACAGAAGCTTCTTAGTTTGATGAGGTCCCAATTGTTTATTTTGGTCTTGATTTCTACTGCATTTGGAGTCTTTTTTAGGAAGTGAGGGCCTACCCCTAAGTGTTCCAGTGTGTTTCCAACATTTTCTTCCGAAAGTTGAAGGTTTCTGGATGTAGGTTTAGATCTGTTATCCATTTAGATCTGATCTTAGTGTATGGTGAGAGATGTGGATCTATTTTTTTGTTTCTGCAGGCTATTAACCAGTTGTCCCAACAGCATTTATTGAACAGACCTTCCCATTTGCCTGGATTGTCGTTTGTCTTTTTGTCAAAGATTACTTGGCTGTATCTGTGTGGGTTTCCTTCTGGTGTTTCTATTCTGCTCCATTGATCTTCCTCTCTATCTTTGTGCCAGTACCACGCTGTTTTGATAACCACTGCCCTATAGTATGTCCAGAGGTCCGGAACTGTGATTCCCCCTGCTAACTTCCTGTTCTTCAGGATGGTTCTAGCTATCCATGGTTTTTTGTGCTTCCAGGTGAACCTTTGGATCATTGTTTCCAGTTCCATGAAGAATGTTTTGGGCAATTTGATTGGGATTGCGTTGAATGTATATATTGCTTTTGGCAGTATAGACATTTTAATGATATTGATTTTACCTATCCAGGAGCATGGGATGTTACTCCATCTTTTGAGGTCTTGTTCAATTTCTTTTTTAAGTAGTTTGTAGTTTTCTTCAAATAAGTCTCCTACATTTTTGGTTAGATTTATTCCCAGATATTTCATACTTTTCTCTGTTATTTTGAATGGTATCTTGCTGGTTAAGTCTTTTTCCATCTTGAGGCTGTTCGCATACACTATGGCTATTGATTTTTGTTCATTAATTTTGTACCCTGCCACTCTACCAAACTCTCGTACAAGTTCTAGCAGTCTCTGTATTGAGTCTCTTGGCTCTTCTACATAAAGAATCATATCATCTGCATATAGTGAGAGTTTGACTTCTTCGTTTCCCATTTGGATTCCTCTGATTTCTTTTTCTTGTCTTATGGCCTCAGCGAGTGCCTCTAGGACTATGTTGAATAGTAGTGGAGAAAGTGGACATCCCTGTCTTGTTCCAGATCTCAGTGGGAAGGGTTCCAGCTTTTCTCCATTCAGTATGATGCTGGCGTTGGGTTTTTCATATATGGCTTTAATTATGTTGTGGATTTTTCCATCTATGCCTACCTTGGTTAGGGTTTTTAGTAGGAAGTGGTGTTGGATTTTGTCCAAAGCTTTTTCTGCATCTATTGATACTATCATGTGATTCTTGTTTTTCAGTTTTTGGATGTAGTGTATCACATTTATGGATTTGCGAATGTTGAACCATCCCTGCATTCCAGGGATGAATCCTACTTGATCTGAATGAACGATCTGTCTGATGTGTTTTTGAATTCTGTTGGCTAGGATTTTGTTGAGAATCTTAGCATCAATGTTCATCAAAGAGATAGGTCTGTAGTTTTCCTTCTCTGTTAGTTCTCTGTCTGGTTTTGGGATTAAGGTAATGTTGGCTTCATAGAATGAGTTTGGAAGGGTTGCCTCTTTTTCTATTGTTTTGAAGAGTTTGTAGAGGATTGGGGTCAGTTCTGTTCGGAATGTTTTGTAGAATTCTGTAGTGAAGCCGCCTGGGCCTGGGCTTTTCTTTGTTGGGAGGTCTTTAATCACTGATTCAATCTCTACTTCAGTTATGGGTTTGTTCAGGTCGTTTGTTGCCTCTGGGCTAAGTTTTGGCAGGTGGTAGAAGTCTAAGAACTTTTCCATTTCTTGGTGATCTTCTGACTTGTTGGAGTACAGTGCTTTGTAGTAATTTCTAATTATGGCCTTAATGGATGCGTTGTCTGTTGTTATGTTGCCTTTTTCATCTTTGATGCTGTTAATTCTTGCCTTCTCTTGTTTTTTCTTTGTCAGTCGGGCCAGTGGGGTGTCTATCTTGTTTATCTTCTCAAAAAACCAGCTTTTTGATTCATTGATTTTGTGTATGGTTTTTTTATTTCTATCTGGTTGATTTCCTCCCTTGTTTTGATGATTTCTTGTTTCCTGTTGTGTGTGGGGCACTTCTGCTGTTGTTTTCCAGTTCCTGGAGGTGTGTGTTTAGTTCCTGTATTTGGCGCCTCTCTTGGGCCTTGACATGAGCTCCAATTGCCATGAGTTTACCCCGTAGCACTGCTTTGGCAGTGTCCCACAAATTTTGGAATGTTGTGTCAGAGTTTTCATTGGTTTCCATAAATTTTTTGATCTCATCTTTAATTTCTTCTCTGATCCATTGTTCGTTTAATAGCATATTGTTCAGCCTCCAAGAGTTTCTGTATTTCCTGGGGCATTTTGAATTGCTGATTTCCAACTTCATTCCATGGTGGTCTGAGAGGGTACATGGTATGATTCCTATCTTTTTGAAGTTATTTAGGTTTGCTTTGTGTCCTATCATGTGGTCGATCCTGGAGAAGGTGCCATGCACTGCTGAAAAAAATGTATAATCTGTGGCCTTAGGGTAAAAAATTCTATAAATGTCAACCAAGTCCAGTTGTTCTATTGTTTGTATGAGCTCTGTTGTTTCTTTGTTGAGTTTTTGTTTTGTTGATCTGTCTATTGTTGTTAGTGGGGTGTTAAGATCACCCACTATTATTGTGTGCATATCTATGTCTCCCCTTAAGTTCGTGAGTAATTGCTTCACGTAGCTAGGTGCGTTTGAATTTGGTGCATATATGTTCACAATGGTAATTACTTTCTGATGGATCAGTCCCTTCACCAATATATAATGTCCTTCCCTGTCCTTTTTGATGTGTGTCAGATTGAAGTCCACATCATCTGAAATTAAGACAGCTACCCCAGCCTTTTTTTCTCATCCATTGGCATGAAATATCTGTTTCCAACCTTTCACTTTCAGCTTCTTCGAATCTCTTCTGGTTAGATGTGTCTCTTGTAGACAACAGATAGTTGGGTGCTGTTTGATAATCCATTCTGTTAATCTATGCCTTTCGATTGGTGAGTTCAGGCCATTTGTGTTAAGAGTTAAAATTGAGAGGTTGTGATTTTGCCCTGCCATCCTTGTTTTTGTGGTTGTTGATATCTATGTAATTGCCCTTCCTTGTGTGGACTTTAGTGGGGAGATCTTCCTGTTTGCCATCTTTGCTTATGATTCACCTCCTTTTTTTCTGGATTTAGTGCATTTCTTTTTTTTTTTTTAATTTTATTTTAAATTCATTAATTACATTGTATTATGTGACACAGTTTCATAGGTACTGGGATTCTCCCCACCCCTCCCCAAACCCTCCCACCATGGTGGATTCCTCCACCTTGTTGCATAACCACAGTTCAAGTTCAGTTGAGATTCCCCCATTGCAAGCATATACCAAACATAGAGTCCAGCATCTTATTGTCCTGTCAAGTTCAACGGCTTCTTAGGTATACCCTCTCTGGTCTGAAGACAGAGCCAGCAGAGTATCATCCCGATCAATTAAAAGCTCCAACATACCATCAGCAAAAATTTACATCATTATGGAATTAATTGACATAGTAATGAGCAACCAATATGGTAGATTTAGTGCATTTCTAAGGAGAGTTTGTAGAGCTGGTTTTGTGCTGGCATATTCTTCTAATTTCTCTTTGCTGTGAAAGTATTTGATTTCGTTCTCAAATACGAATGAGATCTTTGCTGGGTACAATATTCTTGGTTGACAGTTGTTCTGATTCAGGATTTGGAAGATCTTTGTCCATTCTCTTCTTGCTTGTAAGGTCTCTTCAGAGAAGTCAGCAGTGATTCTGATTGGTTTTCCCGGTATGTGATCTTTTCTCTGCTTCGTACTTGTCTCAGGATTCTTTCTTTGCCTTCATTGGAGTGGAACTTGAGCACCATATGTCTGGGTGAAGATCGCTTTGGGTCATATCTGCTGGGAGTCCTCTGACCGTCCTGGATTTGGGCTGGGTTCATGTTCCAAGTGTTTTGGAAGTTTTCCTGTATAATTTCGTCGAGCACCATTTGCATTCCTGACTCTTTTTCCGCTCCTTCAGGAAGGCCAATAATCCTAATATTCGATTTTCTGAGGTTGTCTTTCATTTCTTGTATGGTCTTATTGGCTTTGTTCAGACTTGTCTCCAGCTGTTTAATGAACTGGGTATGTTCGTTTTGTGTGTCTTCCATTTCAGAGATCCTCTCTTCTGCTGTATTTGTTCTGTTGGTTAGGCTCTCAATTTTGTGCTCTAAGTCAAGGATTTTACTTTTCATTTGTTGTATTTCTGAGGCTATGTGGTTCTTGAATTCCTTGAAGTCCTCCCAATTCTTCTCATTGTCTCTGGCAGATTTTAACATTATTTTTTTGAATTCCTTGTCTGGTAGATCTTCTATGTCTTCATCTCGCATCTCTAAAATAGACATTGGCTTTTGATCCTTTATTGGTAGGGTGTTGGCACTCTCATCTGGATCATTACCTTTTCTGGTATTTCTTTCCATTGTGTTAGTGTTTCTTTTTTGAGAGACCTAGGCACCAGTGTGCTGAGGGGTCTCTAAGCACTATCCTGTAGAGATCGGAGTTTGCAGGCGTGGAGTAGCAGGGTGTGGGAATTTTCAAGGCACTTTTGGTGCATCTCCAGAACATTGGACCTCAGGGCGCCACTTTCAGGGCCCAGCGGATTCAAAGCGCACTCTCAGCTCGTCCCCTACAGGTATGCTACCACAGGGCGTGGGGGAGTGAAGGCACTCTCTGTGAGCGCCCCCTGTGCGTGCGATCACAGGGTTCAGAGGATTCTAGGTGCTTTCTCGGTGTGTCCCCAGTGCCAGGGACTGCAGGGCGTGGAGGTTCCAGGTGCTCTCTGGGAACGCCTCCTGCAAGCGGGTCCACAGTGCTCTCCTGGTTCGTCTCCCAAGCACGGGACTATAGGGCGTGGGGTGTTCCAGGTGCTCTCTGGAAGCGCCTCCTGCGCAGGCCCGCCCACCCCAGCGCTTGCAGGGGACCGACTGCCCCAGCGCTAGCACGGGACTGCCCAGCCCAGAGGCGTGCTTGGGTTCCTGTGAGATAGCACCGCCCAGCTGAGTGCCAGACCGCAAAGCACAGGGGAGTATTCAGTGTGCCTTTTGCCTTTCTCCCAGACACAGCTTTGGCAGTTTCAAGGCACTCTCCCGGTGTCTTTAGACGCTGGAGTCTCGGGGGGGAGGGGCGGGGAGACGAGCACCAATTGTGTTCAGGCTCTGTGCATGCCCCTGGGGGGCCAACTCCCGAAGCCTCCAACCCACCACTGTCCCCACCCAACTCACTCAAACCTCAGGTTCTTGCAGTTTGCCTCTTCCTCTGGTGGGAACCCTCGCCATGGATGCGTCTCCCGGCTACTGCGTCCGTTGCTGGTCCTGGCGGGTGTAGGCGGGGTGGAACCTGGAGGCTGCGTCGGTCCCGGCGGGGCTTGGTGACCAGGGTGGGCGGATGCCGGCAGGTCCCGGTGACTCAGGGTCCTGGTGTCTGCAGCGGGCGGAGGTCCTGGCGGGTCCTGGTGACCAGGGTGAGCAGATGCCAGCAGGTCCCGATCACCGCCGGTCCTCACGGCCACAGCGTCTGCAGGTCGGTCGGCGGCTTTCAGCTTCTGCATTCAAAGGTGACTCAGCAGGTCAGGAGCGGAAAGTCGTCTTCCCTGCCCTTCGTTTCGTTTTTCCCTGGTTGCTCTTCCGAGTTGTGTGGATTTTTTTGGTTCCACACTGTCCAGGGAACTTCACGTTCTTCTCCCTGTAGTTCTATGCTGCTCCACTTACGCTTTTGTCGCGTTCTAGCCCTCTCTGTCTGTGAGCTCTCTCACAGTCTTCCTCCTATGTCGGCCATCTTGCGAGTCTCCATGATCTCTAATCTTATGATACAAATCCTTTAACAGGCTGAAACTAGGACTCTATGGTCATAAAAACAACTGAACTGTAGTCAGTTTTCCTGCTCCATTAGGAATAGTGTATCTGACAGTATGAAATTGTATGTGTGTGGAACAAAACCATTCATTTCGAGATGACTGCTAGAGTTTAGACTGTCATGAGAATAGTTGGCTTGCAAAGCTCCCTGATAATTTGTCAAAAAACGTTTTGTGTATTTATTTCTATAGAGAATTTCATATTTTGGTGCTCAATCACTCCAGCCAGCAGAGCCAGTATCGTGGACAGGGAGAGGGTCTGGGGATGAAGCACCCACAGGAGACCAGTGATGGTAGAAGTCCCTGTGAAGTCTCCCTTCATTGCTCCTTGCCCTCTCCTTATGTACTCTCCCCTCCACGTCTTCATTTAGCAGGAGATTGGATACAAATGAGTCCAATTATTCTAGGTGTTTTGAGCCACAAGCCCAGTTCCTGTTGCTGCCCAGTTTAACAAGCGCTAATTAATTCCTTAGCCCACAATGCTCAATAGATCCTAAAATACCTGCTTAACAGTCAGAGCTTCTCATTGAGCAAATGCCAATACACTTGCTTAGTTTGCTTACTTGTTGCTATAACTACATCCTTTTTTTTTGTCAAACTTGTTCATGTTTCATTTTCAAGTTGGGAGCTAGAAATGCTATAGTAAACTATATATTGTTCTAATTCTCCCTGATAGCAATTGTTTCAGCACCTGTTTCATTCTTTCAAAAATCTATTTTGCATCCTGTTCTCATATCTGGACTAGTGTTGTATTTTACAACTACTTCCTTTATCATGGCCATTTACTTCATATTTATGTTTGATATTTGTTATCTGCTATAAATATAGCAATAAATGGTCCATTTGTATAGATTGAGATTATTATTTACTATATTGATACAGCAATTAAGAACAAAGCAAAACAAACATAAGAAGCTTTTGATATATTTAAAATCTTTAAGTTCAGGATCAAGGTCAAGGCAATTTTAACCAAAAGCAGGCACAAGAAAAAATGATTATATCACAAAATTATCAAGGTTGATATTTCTGATGATATGGCCTAAGTAATTGTTAGCCTCAATATATTTATAATCAATAAACTATTTTATAATCAAAATCGGGATCACCATCTGTAACCTTTACCAACAGGTGTTTGTTGAGCTGAATGCCTTTCTTTAGGGGAAGCAGGAATGAAGGCTGTGGTTCAACAATGTCTCTAAAGAACCCCAGAAGCACAGGCAATTCAAGCAAAAATAAACCAGTGTGATTGCCTGAAGCTCAGGAGCTTCTGCACTGTAATGGAAACCTTCCACAACGTGAAGGGGACAACAAGAGCGAGAGACACATTGCATTATTATGTGACTGCAGCTCAACAACAAAAATGAACACCACCAAATGTGCCCAACTGGAAACCGTAATACTAAGGGAAATGAGCCAATCCAAAAGTTTAGATACCACATGTTTGCCTTAATTTAAGATGGTATGATGTTATGTATAACATGTTATGTTATGTATGTTATGTTTTTTTTTAAAGATTTATTCATTTTATCACAGCCAGATATACACAGAGGAGGAGAGACAGAGAGGAAGATCTTCCATCCAATGATTCACTCGCCAAGTGAGCCGCAACGGGCCGATACGCGCCGATCCGAAGCCGGGAACCTGGAACCTCTTCCGGGTCTCCCACGCGGGTGCAGGGTCCCAATGCATTGGGCCGTCCTCAACTGCTTTCCCAGGCCACAAGCAGGGAGCTGGATGGGAAGTGGAGCTGCCGGGATTAGAACCGGCGCCCATATGGGATCCCGGGGCGTTCAAGGCGAGGACTTTAGCCGTTAGGCCATGCCGCCGGGCCCTGTATGTTATGTTTTATGTTGTGCATAAACTAACATTGAAATGTAAATGAGGTGGTCACAGAAGGTGGTTAAGAACTCACATTTATTTTTAACATATTGGTTACTCAATACTATGTCAATTAATTCCATAACAATGTAAATTGTTGCTGATGGTATGTTGGAGCTTTTAATTGATCGGGATGACACTCTGCTGGCTCTGCTTTCAGACCAGAGAGGGTCTCCCTAAGAAGCCGTTGAATTTGACTGACAATAAGATGCTGGACTCTATGTTTGGTATATGCTTGCAATGGGGGAATCTCAACTGAACTTGAGCTGTGGTTATGCAACAAGGTGGAGGAATCCACCATGGTGGGAGGGTTTGGGGAGGGGTGGGGGAAGAATCCCAGTACCTATGAAACTGTGTCACATAATACAATGTAAGTAAGGAATACATTTTAAAAAATAATAAATAATTGTTCTCAAAAAAAGATGAACAACACAGTTAAGAAATGGTTAAAGGACAGAAACAGGTAATTTTCAAAGGATGAAATAGAAATGGGCAAAACTCAATTAAACATGCCATTGGAAAAATGCAAATAAATACCACAGTGATAATTTTAAATTACTCCAGAATTGCTCCCACCTGAAAATCAAACACCAACTAATGCTAATGAGGATGAGCGGGAAAAGTTACCCCGCCCACTGCCTATGTGATGCAAATCTGTGCAACCATTTTGGAAGACAGTTTAGAGATCTCTTACAAATCTGAAAACAGACCTAAAGACTCAGCCATCACACTACTGAAGTTTACCCACATGACATCCACATTCAAATTACTGTACATGTTTATTGCAGCTCAGTTCACAAGGAGTAGGCTAGGGCCCGGCTCGTGGCCTAGCGGCTAAAGTCCTTGCGTTGAACCCGCCCCCCCTGGGATCCCATATGGGCGCCGGTTCTAATCCCAGCAGCTCCACTTCCCATCCAGCTCCCTGCTTGTGGCCTGGGAAAGCAGTTGAGGACGACCCAATTGGGACCCTGCACCCGCATGGGAGACCCGGAAGAGGTTCCAGGTTCCTGGCTTCGGATTGGCGCGCACCGGCCCATTGCGGCTCACTTAGGGAGTGAATCATCGGATGGAAGATCTTCCTCTCTGTCTCTCCTCCTCTGTGTATATCTGGCTGTAATAAAATGAATAAATATTAAAAAAAAAAAGCAAGGAGTAAGCTAGAGAATCAACCCAATTTCACCCAGGGATGACTAGATAAAGAAAATGTGGTCTATATAATCTTTGAAATACAATACACAGTCATCAAAAGCATGAGACACTATCTTTTGTGACCAAAAGATGAAAGTGGAAACCATCATGCTTAGTGAAACAAGCAAATCACAAAATGACCAATATCAGCTGTGTTCCCTGACCTGTGGTAGATAAACGCAGAATACAAAAAATACAAACACACAGCGTTCTGTGTGAGCAAATGGGCATTTTGAGATTTGATTTTCACAATGTTCTTAATTCTTGAGGAATGCTTTCTCTCTCTTTCTTTATTTGTTGAATGCTTTATACCTAACAGTGCTTCAAACCTAGAAATCGGAAGTGAAATAAAGTGTTTCATTGTGAAAGTTTTGAAACAATGAGAGGAGCATGGTGGGAACATGGGCAGGAGGAGAGGGAGGGAAGAAAGTATCATTTGCTTCTAAATTTGGATTGTTAAATGCACCAACGATATTCACCTTACAAACATAAAATCTAAACAAGAAGAGCAAAGCCGTGAATGAAGCAGCAGAATAAACTCCATGTGAGAACTTGAGCAGAGAGCAGTGCATAGAAGCAGGTGTGTGAAGGCAGTGTAACCTCTGTGCTAAAAATGAACACACCGCCATGATGCACACGTCAACACAAACATAAAATATAGTGAATAAAAACAAAAGAAAAAAATGAAGGGCATGTCTGTATCTGTATTGTTGCAAATGCAGCTTTGCAAACTTTTTTAAAGTAATATTATGTAACTGACAGAATATATTTCATTTCTTTTAAATGTGAACAACTATATCATGGTTTTCACAATTCAGGATATGTCAGTATTTCATGTGACTGCACCACACTTTAATCATCCATTTTTTTGCCTGTAGAATATCCTTTAGTAGTTTTAAATTTGTGCTATCATGAAAGATATTATTGAATATTCACTTACGTAACTGTGGGAGAAAACACTCTACATTAAAACTTCCCACATCAACAATGCTCAGTTTTCTAAACTGCTTGCCTTTAATTTTATCTTCATGGTAATTGTTATGGGGTGCAGCCAGTGATAGCCAGCACCCATTAACAGTGGGCAAATGAAAGTTGGCTGAGTCCCCTATCCTCTGTCCTGAAGGTGGGTCCTAACAGCAATGGAGTGTTAATTGCATCCTGAACCACTTCCCCCACATCCTAAATGAGCCAGGTTACTGGAAGTCCAATTAGTCTAGGTGTTTTTAGCTACAAGCCCAGTTCCGGTTCCTGCCCATCCTAAGGAGCACTAATCAACTCTTCAGCCCACAACAGTTAGGTATTCGCTCCTGCCCACCTATGACTCACCTATCAACTGAGAGGGGACGGTATTGTGCTGTTGTGTAACCACTCCCCTCACAAGCCCTCTTAAAAAGGCCCAGGAAGCAGGGGCACTCACTCTCTTTCTGGCCAGGTGCTTCCATTACCCTGGCACCTCGGCTCTTGGCTGACCCAGGACAGGTAATCCCCTGAGCATGGTCCCTGTGTACTGCTTAGAAGAGGCAATGGTTATAATGATGTTGTTTCTGGTGTGTGTACTATCTGGAGTTCCAGGAGGGGTGAGGCCTAGCAGTAGTAGAATGTGGGCAGAGGAGCCAGGGAAAGGTGAATGTCTGCAGCTTTGTAAGTGTGTCCAGGTTCTTTGTGAGTGTGTCCAGGTTATTCGTTGCATGTCTCTTAGGATAACATATGTTGTTGGGGAAGCTGGGACATAGGTTTTCAGCTTAATGGATGGACTTAAGGATAATGACCATTTGTTCCTTTTAGGATCATGATTGGGTGGATTATGATTGGGTAGATTGCTGTATGGACTTGTGATTTGTTATTGTGCTCTGTTGCCTTCAAGCTTGATTAATAAAGACTCCTTAACAAACCTTAGACACGTCTGGTGTGATCTCACTCACACCCTGCAACAGTAATGTGTGTGTGTTCTAATTTCTCCAAATTCTCAGTAAGTATAGGAAGGTCTATTTCTTTGATTTTTTTCCATTTGACTGGATATACAATGTCCTAATGTTGTCCACTGTTATAATTAATAAAAGAAAGATTCTTTTCATGTACAGTGTGAAAAAAAACTGTGTTAAAATTGAAAGTAAGGTCCCAGTGCAGTAGCCTAAAAGCTAAAGTTCTTACTTTATATGACCCAGATTCACTTATGGGTTCTGGTTCTAATTCTGGTAGCAGCCCTACTTTCTGTCCAGCTTCCTGCTTGTGGCCTGGGAAATCAGTCAAGGGTGGTGCAAAGCCTTGGGACCCTTCCCCATGTGGGAGACCCAGAAGAAGCTCCTGGCTTTGGATTGGCTCAGCTCTGGCTATTGTGGCCACTTGGGGAGTGAATCAGCAAAAGGAAGATCTTCCTCTCTGTCTCTCCCGTCTAAATATCTGACTTGCAGTAAAAATAAAATAAAAATCTAAAAGATGAAATTAAAAGAAATTTCAATGTTGCATAGAAATGAGTCCTTGCACTCCAGTGCAGCTCCCTGTTCACATGCCTAGGAAAGCAGTAGGTGAGTGCTCAGATACTTGGGCCCTGTCAGCCCTGTCGGGTATCTGAATGGGGCGCCCAGCTCTCAGCTTTGGGGAGTGAGTCAGCAGATGGAAGATTGTCTCTCTATCTCTCTCCTTCAGATAAGTAAGTACTTGAATCCTGTAATAGTCCTTTCTTATATTCTGAAAAAGAAAAACAAAAATAAGCCTTTCTCCTTACTTGATTGTGGACTAAGACTATTAGCATGTAAGACTTCGTAAAGAAATAAATACATAAGTGAATGGATAAATGAATAAAGAAAGGCTAAAACGTTGATGAATGAAATGATATAAGCCATGTGATTAATCATCCTAAATTACTAAGGAAGCCAAAGTACTGAAACATTCCTCAGTAAAGCAATGCTAGTTTGTGGTACTGGAATCTTTACAGAAATAGAATTAGTTAAAATTGTACAGATTTTATAAATTCTCTTTATGCTTTGACATTAGCAAACTGTTGATTTGTCTTTGTGGGAACACATTGCAGACATTAAAATGTGCACCTGCCCTAAACAGACAGAGTTAAGAATTGTGTTGCTAAGCTGCCTTTGGCCCCACTTGTTGTGTCATGGAGCTGTCCCAATGTCAAGTTTGGCTGCCACACTCCACTGCAGGGACCTTCCTTCTCCTTTACCTGATGCACTTCTGAACTTGAAAATTAGACAAGAGCATTTACAGAAGTTATAATGAAGTTTAACTCACAGGCAAGTGTTCGTCCCCTGTTATTACAGAAATAAAATGTTGAAATTAGTTTTAGTCAATGACATGCCAATGTAATGTGAAAAACAATTTTAGAGGTAAATTCTTGGCATCCTTGTCTCTGCACAATATTCTAGTGAATGAAATCATTAAATGTGGCATATCAGCTCAATGGCATTAGCACCTCTGCTTGTTTTAAATCCAAATTAGGGATGTGTTGACCTGTCACAACTCCTATGCACAAACTACACTGTAGTTCTTCACACCCCTGTGAGTTCATATCAATCATTTGGAAATAACATTTTTTTCTCTCTCAGAATGAGCTATCACTGTTACTTTGAATTGTGGCACTTAAACTGGACTTGATCCAAATTTTCAGCAAGCCATTTGATTCATTGTATCAGAAAGCAATTGATGTGCAAAACCTATTTGTTATTTTGTTTTTGAAGCAAATACAATAATGTGTGTGCAAAGATTTCAGTAAAATTTTAAGATAGCTTCCTCAGATATATACTTAAATTCTTATTATCTCCTGTCTTCATATTTTTTCATTCAGTTACAAATAATCAGCTGAGGGATTTTGTGTGTTGGAGGTTTTAAATCATTTTTATTTGAAAGCAGATACAGACAGAGGAGAGACAGATAGATAGAAAGATATTCCATCTGCTGTTTAATCCCCAAGTGGTTGCAATGGCTAGAGCTGAGTCAATCTGAAGTGAGGAGCCAAGAGTCTCCTCCAGGTCTCCCATGATGGTCCAGGGCCCAAAGGCTTTGGGTCATCCTCGACTGCTTTCCCGGACCACAAAGAGGGAGCTAGAAGGGAAGTAGAGCAACCAAGATACATACTAATGCTCACATGGGATCCTGGCGCTTTCAAGGCAAGGACTTGAGACACTAGGCCTCCGCGCCAGGGCCCAACCTAATTTACTCTTTAAGACTGTGTTCAACCCTGGCCTGTGTCCTATCCAACTGCTCCTCTCTTACCAATTCTGTTTGAGGCTAGTGGTGTGAGCCTCTAGCATCCCACATGGCTGCTGGTTGCTCCACTTCAGACTCAGGCACCTGCTAATTAACCATGCTATTGGAAACTGGCAGAAAGTGGCCCAAGACTTTAGACCCTGTACTTCCTGAGAGGAGAGCCAGGCTCCTGGATTGGCCTGGCCACTAAGGCCACAGAGATGGGAATCAATGGATGAAAGATATCTCTCTCTGTTCTTTGGAATTTCAAATACATTTTTAAAAATCTTTAAGAAACAAGAAATATGTGTCTAAGTTCTTAATTCATTCATATAAAATGCTAATTAACCCTCTACTATATGATAATACTATGTTGGACACTAACATCAAAGAAGATAAACATATTTGTGCACTCCTGAGGTTCATAGTCTAACATGAGATAATAGACATGAGTATAAAAATAACACAAATGTCAGGTACAGAAATATTCATGTATTTTGAGAATAATCAGATATGAATCAAGGAGATAAGATGATTTTTCTGATGAAGAAATACTAAAACTGCAAACTGACAGATGAAAAGACATCAAAAAAAGTTTTAGACTTTGTATGTGAAGTGAACAAAGTGCAGGTATAATTCATGTTTCAGAAGTAGGAGCAGAGCGATTCTCCCCACCTTCCCTCTAAGGTTCAGATTTTTCTAGGAGTGCACCAGGCAGGAAAAACCCATGCCCAAATTGTATGCACAAAAAATTCATGTAAAGTGTTTTGTAAACAAAACACAGTGTTAGATTTAGAATATAATGAGGTAAAGAATACAAAAAATATAAAATCATGCATTTGAAGAGGAGTCCATACTTGACGTTATGGGATGATTAAAATGTGTGATTTGGTGTCCACAGAAATGTATTTTGCAGGTTATTGACATTCTTGAAGAAAAGAAATAACATAAGATTTAGATTTAAAGGGATCAAATTTTTTTTCCTGTAATGGATATGAGTGGATGCCTTATTAGAATGAGATTCAATGTGGAAATGACATTTAAAATAGAATTAGAGTTGAGAGGTGTACAAATCACTAGAATGTTCAGTTGCTAATGATAAAATGAAATAATTTTTAAAAGATTCATTTTTGTGTTGCAAAGTCAGATATAAAGGA
This sequence comes from Ochotona princeps, assembly GCF_030435755.1. Lineage (NCBI taxonomy): Eukaryota > Metazoa > Chordata > Mammalia > Lagomorpha > Ochotonidae > Ochotona > Ochotona princeps. The sequence goes on from NC_080856.1 coordinate 33,092,976, forward strand.
GTAGAAACAGAGAGGAAGATTTCTGTCTGATAATTCACTCCCCAACTGGTGACAAATACCAGAGCTGCACCTATCTGAAGCTGGAATCCCAGAACCTTATCCAGGTCTCCTATGCTGTGCAGGGTACCAAAGCTTTGGGCCATCTGCAATTGCTTTCCCAGGCCACAGGCATGGAGCTGGATGGGAAGCATGGGTGCTGGGATTAGAACCAGTGCCCATATGGGATTCTGGCGCATGCAAGGCGAGAACTTTAGCCACCATGCTACTGCACCAAGCCTAATGTATTTGTATCATTTTATATGAACAAATCCAGGATCCAATGTTCAAAATCAAAGAGCACTAGACAATGATTTTTGGGTTTTTGTCAAGTAAAATATACATCACTCTAGAACTATGCCAGCTCCTATTGCAATCTAACCACTTAGAAAAAATAAAGAAAGATGATGAGGTATTGGTGCCATGAGCCTCAGCATCATTTGGGCATGCGTGCCAGGAAATGGGGAATATCCACCCCATGTCTCTCACCACCAAGAAAGTTACTACAGCCATGAAATGTCCCTAACGTGATTGAAACCCAACTCTCTGAGAACTGAAGAAACACCTTTTTCAACACACAACCATTTCAAAGTCATCAAATGACCTTGAACCCCCAAGGAGCAGCTGAAAACTAGACAACTGTGGCACCTGCTGACATCACTGACATTGATCAAAACTCGAGAAATCACTCAGAGATTTCACTTTGGGTTCACTAGAACCAAAGTCAAGACTGACAACTCAGTTTATCTTTCAAAAATCTTTAATAAAACCTACCAGTAAAGAAGGAACTATTAGATATCCATGTAGGGCCCTAGGAAACACAAAGAACCAAAGAAGCACCTCCAAAGAGTACAAGTTCACTACAAAGATATGCTTCTCTGAAGGAAATTAAGAAAATGCCTGAAAATTCAAAAGCAAAAGAAGTAATCCTAGCAAAATTCAGTGAGATTCAATAAGTTAGAGATACTCAAGGAGGAAAATGAAAGTGATATGAGAAATTCGAGAGAACAAAAATTTTCAAAAGAATCCCACAAACTATTTGGAGCTTAGCAACTAGTGCTGTGACACAACAAGTGAAGATGGCTCCTGCGGTACTGGTATCCCTGATGGTCATTGGCTTCATCCCAGCTACTTCTCTCTCTCTCTCTCTCTTAAAATTATATTTGTTGGAAAGTCAGATCTACAGAGAGGAGGAGAGAAAGAGAAGATCTCCCATTAACTGATTCACTTCCAAAGTGGCCGCAACAGAACTGCGATGATTCCAAGCCAGGAGCCAGGAACTTCTTTCGGATCTCCCACGTTGGGGCAGAGTACCAATCTTTGGGCCATCCTTGACTGCTTTCCCAGGTCACAAGCAGGGAGCTGGAAGGGAAGTAGGGCTACTTGCAATAGCCTCAAGCTCCATTCGGCCTTAGACATTTAGGTGGGGCGGGTTCGGGTGGGCGGTGTAGGATGCTAGATTCATGGGGCGCAGGGTGAGCAGCAGGTGGAGGAACCACTTTTTGGGGTCACAGAGCGGCTTGGGGAGTGTACCTGGCGCTGGGGCAGTCAGTAGGAATGCAGGGAGGCAGAGCAGGCTGCCTGCACACGCAGAAGGCAAGGAAGGGGGTTGGGGTGGAACGCCAGGCTTGCCACCCTGTACATAGCACATACTGGGTGCTGGGGGACGTGTAGCTGGATGAGTATGCCTGGCCCTGGAGTGGCTGGCATGGCGGGCTGGGCCCGGAGTTGCAATCCAAGCTGGCCTGGTTCAACTAAAACAATCAAACCAGTGGGGCGGTTGTGTTGGGTGTGCGGGAGTACTGAAAGAGCTGGCATGGCCCTGGCATGTGGCAGATGGCGGGCGGGACTGGGCATGGGGGAACTGACTTGGCCCTGGAGCAGCTTAGTAGGGGGCGAGCTAGAGGCGGGAGTGGGGAGGGAATGGAGCTGGCAGGAGTGTTAGAGGCAGGGTGGGTGCAGAACCAGCGCTGGGCGAGCAGATCTGGCCTGTACCTGATGCAGTGGTCATGGTGGCTTGGCCGGCATAGCAGAGGCCCTGGGGGATGTCAGCTTAGAGTGTCCAGCTTCGGATTGGTGGTGGGCAATTGACTGAGTGAGCAGGATGGTGGCCAAGCGCTCTTGGCCCTGGAGCTGTTGTTGATGGGGTGGGTGTGGCGGACTAGTGGGGGGTTAGCAGGATGACTGCCAAGCCAGATGAAGCATGGAGAGACTGTAAGGGGGGCTGGGGACACTGGATGCCCCACCTGAGCTCATCTGACCTGGTAGCACCAAGGCTGGTCTGCAGGGTGGGTGTATTGTGGGGACTCTGGCCAAGCTGACAAAGTCTTAAGGTAGCCTGAGGGGAGGTGTGGAATGTGGGCTAGAAAGGCAGGTTTTACTGGCCCTGAAGTGTTAATCCAGACAGCCCAGCCCTGGGGGAGGGGGCAGGGCATGGTGGGCCATCTGTGGGGTGCTGTTCAAGTGTGCCATGCCCTGAAGCAGTGGGCACCACAGGAAGTCTGGGGACACATGGGATGGATTCTGAGCAAACCAGACCCAGAGTGGCCATGTTGGGGTGCAATATAGGTACGGGCGTGGGGGATGGGGTGGAGTCAGCTGAACTTGCTTAACCTTGGAGCAGCATGGGGTTTGTGGGGTCTGAATGGAAGGGGTGTAGGGTGCACTGGCCTAGGTGGCTTGGACTGCTTGACCCTGGAGCAGATGGCTTGCTTGCTCCAGGCTGGTGGAGTACCTGGGCCTAGAGCAATGGGAAAGAGCAGTGGCGCTGGAGGGATAGAGGCGCGTGGAGCATCAGCTGAGCCCATCTGGCCCTGGAGAGGTTTGCAGGCAGGCCGGGAATGGATGTGCATGTGTCTGTGTGTGTCTGTGTTATGGGTGTGTTGGAGAACCGCCCTCATCCTGGAGTACACGGTGGTTGGGCTGGGGGCATATAAGGAGTGCCAGCTAAAAAGGCCCATCCTTGCAGCATCAGGCATGCCTGGCTTGCTAATGATTGGCAGGCACAGGGGAAACCGCCTGATTTGGAGCGGCAGGTGGGCTAGCAGCCTGCTGCATGTGCCAGGTGGCTGACTGAACCTGGCAGCATGGATGTGCTTGGTGTGTCAGGGTGCCTGGCCCTGGAGCAGGGGGCGTAACAGAAGGGATAGAGGTGCAGGGGCATTGGCCTAGCTGTTGTGGCTCTGGAACTAGTGCCAGGTGGGCTAAGGATGCATGGTGTGCCATTAAAGTTGGCCTGGCCCTGCAGTAGTCATTGGGAAAGGACACTACCGGTACAGGATGGGTGGAGAGTCTGGCTGATTCTGCCAGCCCTCGAGCCACCTGTTGGCCAGTGGGACAGTCAGGCTAGTCAGGGCTCACAGGCTAAGCAGGTCTGTCCCTGCAGCAGCTGACATGGCAGGAGTGCTAGAGGCACTGTAGGCGCTGGGTAAACAGGTCTGGCCCTGAAGTGCAGGCAGAGTGAGGGCTGGAGCACAAGTACACTGGCCTAGCCCATGTGGTCTGACTCTGGAGCAGCAGGCATAGTGAAAAGACTGGCAGGCCAGAGGCCCTGAAAGACACCAGCTGAACCTGCCCAACCAAGGAGCTGCTGGTGGGTGAGTGGCTGTCTGGTGAGCAGGTTGGTGGCCCAGCATGCTTGGCCCTAGAGCTGTGAACAGGGTGGGCATGCTAAAGACAATAAGCAGGGGGTGAGGGGTGAAGGTGGTGAGGGCTGCAGTAAAGCTCTCCTGGCCCTGGTGAGCCAGGCAGATCAACAGGGTGTGTCTGCTGTGGGAGGGTTGTTGTGGTCCAGTCGATCTGGCCCTGAATCAGTTTGCTAGAAGGCAGGGTGGGCTGAGAAGTACTGCAGGGGTCCCAAGCCAAGCCAGTGTGGCCCTGGAGTGACAGTCAATGGCTGTGTGTTGGGGGGGGGTGCAGGGGTCACTGCTCACGCACACCTGGCCCTAGTGCAGTGAGCTTGGGTAAGGTGGCATGTTAGAGGCTCATGCTGTGTCAGTACCAGCTTACCCTGAAACAGCTGGCAGGCAGATTGGGATATGGGGGACATTGGCAGAATCCCTGACTCTGGAGTAGCACACAGGGTGACCATGCTGTGGGGCTGTCACCTCTGTCAGGGCACCTGGCCCTGGAGCAATGGGCGAGCTAGAGTTGCAGGGCTTGCAGCTGAGTGGGCCTGGACATGGAGTGATTGACATGGCCACCAGTAGGTCGAGATCGCTCTCGACATCTGTGATAAGACAGCTGTGGCATCAGTGGCACTGGCACAGGCAGCCATGGGCCAGAAAGAGGCAGAGGCTGAGGTGAAGAAATCATTCATTTAACTACTGTTTACAATCACATTTACAAAATAACTGATTATAAGCCTCCTAATAAACAGCGAGGTTTTTGTCTGTGATATGTTCTCTTCAAATGAATCTTGCTTATTTTGTAGGATTGATTCTAAGCAAAGTGGTGTCCCTTTGTAGAATCACAGTGTGTTCTCTCAGGGGTCCTAGTTGGTAGCAACAGAAACCCTTTCATCAGTGATCCCTGTGCTCATGTTGTACCATTTCTCATGGAGTCCACATCCAGAACAGGATGTCTGAGCTTCTAATTCCATCAGTGTCAGGGATCTCCTGGATTCCCCTCCTCCCCGCCTCTGGCCTTTCACTTGACTGGCCATCATTGGGCCACTGCCTTGCTTGTTCAGCATCAATGGTAAGATGTGGGCAGGGCAGCGTCTGGTCCAGTGACCCAGCTGGGTGCTGACTGATTCCACAGCAGTGCTGTGAGCTAATACTGGGTTCTGTCAGAGCCACAGGCATACTTCTCAGTTGGAGTTGAGAATTAGCCCAGCCATTCAGTCAGCACTGAGAACAACACAATTGTGTTTCTGGTTGGTTTATTGGGCTTTATATAGAGACTCATCATACTTGACTAAAAGAGTACTTGTCAACATTTTAAAATTCACATTGTGTGTTTACGTTATACATTGTGCATTTATAAATTCACATTTTATGTTTATATAATAAATATAAGGCAGGAAGATGTAGGGCTGCTGAATGGAGATTTGGTATATTATTTCAGCTGTCTGAAGTTATTGAAATATATATTTTATGCATGAATGCATTTTTGCTTCACATGCTTCCAACATCACAGAGATTTGTAAATACTTCAAAGTCCTTCTAAGGTGCATCAGGAAAAGATTCTTATAAAACCTATTTAGGCAACAGATCCCCTAAGACAAGTGAAATATCACCATTGTTTTTGAGTGATGGCTCCCTGCCAAAGCACCAGTTCCAACAGGGGCCACCAGAAACATGAGAACAGGTGACCATAGGGCCTAAGCTATGTGTTGTGGGACAGCCTCCTGGAGCTCAGCCAGCTGAATGAACAGAGCGCCCCCATGTGACATGCTGTGGAAAAGTTACACTTACAGCCTGGGCATTGGGGACTGCATGAGGAAATTGTTGACTGTTACAACTTCATATCCCCTTGTCCTGAAAATGCAACCTTGAGAAAGGAGATGGTGTAACTGTTGGGAAAGATCTCTGGTTGGCAGCTGATGTGCAGATATTTGGCAACATTAGTATAGGTCTTTATCTTCCAACCAGCGACACAGATCTGGTTGTGTTTGGAAAGTGAGTGCATCTTCATTTGCAGTTTTTGGAGCAATTTTTGTGGAAGCACAAGATAGTGCAGATATGTTCAATTGTTGTAGAGTGTGAGAGAGATCATGCCAGACCCAGGTGCAGGATGTTAGAGGAGTCTTTATTGCTCAAGCTTGGTGACAGCAGCTCCTGCTACAATCCAGGAACCACTGCACCATGTGGAGAAGTCAGGGGTTTTTAAGCTCTCACCCTCCAATCAGTTTGAAACGTGCACAGTGCAATGTCTTATACAATACAATACAATACAATACAATACAATACAATACAATACAATGCAATACAATACTCCTGATTGACTTCAATAACTGGAGGCAGGAAGGGAGGGGTGGGAGACACTGAGGGCTTCTCCCTAAGGATGAAATTAACATTCCATTGCTGTTAGGCCCCATCTTGAGGAACTCTTTTGAGAGTACAAAATTAGACATCTAAAGAACATTAACATCTTCACTGACTCGCCCAAATTGTGAGCAGAGGGTAGGGACACAGCCACATTCAATTGGTCCACTGTTTTAAAGGGTGTTGGCTATCACTGACCACACCCCATAACACAACCAAGGTCCTTTACAAAATCACAATAGTGGTCATGACATTCACACGTCATGGGGCTGAAGTTTCAGTGGATAGCAGCTTTGATGTGGAGGCTGCTGTCTGGGCGACAGAGGCCATCAAGAACTGCCCGAGGGAGTACTAATTGCTGCATTACTTGGTTTTAATATTGAACCACTCCCTGTTCACAGGGACCTCAATGAGTTTTGGCAGGTGGAATCAGCTGGTATAGCCTCATTCTGATGGCTGTTAGCTTTCTCCAGCTGCATCCATGAGTTAATTTCCAGAGAGCCTATGAAAACCCGGGTGTACTTCCTGTTGAGTGTTTTTGAATTCTAGGGAAGAAGTTGTAGTTACTTCAGAACTGGTATTAGGGTTAAAGGAGATGCTTATATCACCAAAGAAGAGATCGTGAAAGCCATGACAAACGGGTGCAGACAGCATGCTGTGCTAGTGTTAGAGGCAACCAAAATGTTAAAACATCTACATATTAGAAGTAGTTTGAATAAGCCAGAAGCAGCTTAATGTAAAAAGGAAAAGTTTCTACAAATAGCTTAGGCCACACTCCCAGGCTTAGACTGTAAGGGTCAGTGGGTCTTTTGCAGGCACTGATAAGAGTGACAGCAAGAGCCCATTGTCCACTGCACCCAGGCTCAGGGTGTAAGTAAGGGCCAGTGGCCCTGATAAGGGTAAAAATAAAATAGCCCCATGGCCTGTATTTCACAGATATGTTACCTATTGCTTTGCATCTGTAACCCATTAGCTTAGCATAGTTTTGTCTTGTCATGATGAATAGGGACTTGAGGCGTTTTGTGGGACTTTAGTCTTGCCTGTATTTGATTGGAGTGTTTTGTTTGCTTTAAAATGATTGGAGTGTTTTTCGCGGGTGCGTGCTTTGCTGTAATGACCAAACTAGCCTATAAGAATCTGGCTTGCCCCTGGCTCGGGGTCTTGCTTCATCCGCTGGTCCTGTGTGTCCATGTGAGGAGCTTGACCCTGGCTAGCCAGCTCAATAAACTCTGCTTGCTGATTGTATCCATGTCTGGTTCTTTGCTATCCAATGGAGGAGTGATTTCAGACCCTAACTCTAGACCCCTTACTGCTGGAATCAATGTTGTGGGTGCCTGGGGAGGGGCGTGTTCTAAGAAGGAGCACAGTGCTCTTATGAGCAGCTGGCAAAAGATTATTTCCAGGGTTTCAGTTTTTAAACATTTGGCAGAGCAACAATGAAACTTAGTTCAAACAGGTTAAACTTCTGTGAAACATTAGATTTAATTACAGATTTAATTACATTAGCTTAAACTGAAGCTACATCGCTCAGATTAATTGAAAGAGTTCAAACTCAGGATATTGTCACAAGACTTAATTGCTTAGTGAATTAAATACATTATTCATATGGTTAGGGAGTTCCAGGAAAGGGGATTCTTCTGAGCACCAAAGTTTAAAGAGAAAGTGCCAGATTTCCTTTTTCTACAGACTGGCATGCTTGTGAAAAAAGAATGGAGAGAATCAGCAGTAAACCAGCTTGAATTTATTAACCCTTCCTAGCCTGGGAACTTCTTTCTGCCCCCCACCCCCTGCACTGCAGGTTTCTCTGCCCCTGAACTATAGGAATATGTAATTCTACACTTTTTTCTCAGGATGTATCTCACTGTTATAAATGACGGATTCATTTGTGGAATCAAGGTTTTTCCATGCTATTGTAACTGATTTCAGTAATGTGATTTCATGTATCTTGCAAGGCTTTCTGCACTTTTTCTTGTTTGGTTTTGGAAATTATCTATCCACCAGTTTCTAATGTTGTCCTTACTCTGATCAGAACTGGCCTATAGTGTTTGTGAACATGCCCAATCAAGTGTATATTATTTTGATCAATTTCTGTGGACCTCTGAATTCTTCAAATTTCTGAACCAAGTATTTTTTTTTTTGAGATTTATTTATTTTTATTGCAAGGTCAGATATACAGAGAGGAGGAGAGACAGAGAGTAAGATCTTCTGTCTGATGATTCAGTCCTCAAATGACTGCAATGGTTGGTGCTTAGCCAATCTGGAGCCAGGAGCCAGGAGCTCTTCCAGGTCTCCCACACAGGTGCAGGGTCCCAGAGCTTTGGGCCATCCTCCACAGCCTTCCCAGGCCACAAGCAGGGAGCTGGATGGAAAGCAGGGCTGCCTGGATCAGAACCGACACCCATATGGGACCCTAGCACTTTCAAGGCGAGGACTTTAGCCAGTAGGCCACTGTGCCAGGCAATGAACCAAGCATCCTGACTTTGGGACTTCTGACAGGATCTCTAGAATTCTCCAAGAATGAGACTCAACTTGGATGATATGATTGTCATTTGGAATAATTTAGATCATGTGAAGTACATTGTGAGGTTATAAAATTATGCAAAATTTGTTGCCCTAATGTCACTGTGTATACCTAAAGCTGTGCTACAAAGAGGAGCAAATTCTGCATGTGATTTTGTGTGTTCTGTTAAAGTGAATGAATATTTGCATGATATAAACGTCTTTGTTTCAAAAAGTTTCAAAATGGCTAATGTACACTGGTGCCTATGTTTATTGGTCAAGATATCTTCTAATTGTAATGTTATTTCAAGTTGTGGGATTACTTGTATTCTTCTTGTGTAGTGAATTATTCATGTTCCTGTTTGCAAAAAGCATTATTTGTAAGATATTTTGTCCCTAAGGAAAACAACACATTTTATTTTTTTTGTTTTGAAAAAAATTCTAAAAATTTTTGTTTATTTTTATTGCAAAGTCAGATATATATAGACAAGGAAAGACAGAGAGAAAGATCTTCTGTCCCTTGATTTATTCCCCAAGTGGCCACAATGGCTGCATCTGAGTCAATCTGAAGTCAGGAGCTCAGAACCTCTTCCTGATTTCCCACGAGGGTGTAGGGTCCCAAGGCTTTGAGCCATCTTCAACTGATTGCTCAGGCCAGAAGCAGGGAGCTGGATGGAAAGTGAGGTTGCCAGGATTAGAACCAGCACACATGTGGGATCCCAGCAGGTATGAGGCAAGGACTTTAAACACTAGGCTACCATGCCAGGCCTAGGAAATAGCAAATTCTTAAAGGATGTGTGGTATAATTGATCATATTGCATAAAGCATTTTCTAAATATTTGTCTTTGGTACATGGAGTTAGAAATCGATCCTTTGTCAAAGCCAAGTTTTTAAACATTTCCTTTTAAGTGATTTTCTTTGTATTGGTGACTAAAATGCTCTAGCTAACTAGCTCCAGTAAACTTCATTTCTGACTCAAGTTGCTTCAAGGTACGAAATTAACCAATGTGATAGCTCTCTTCCAAGTGTTTTTGTTGGTTTGGCTTGGTGACAAGCCACATGTATAGTTTTTGTTCTATTAAGGTAATGTTTGTTTTCCCAGTCTTCCATTGAGTTGGAATTATTTGAGCAATCACTGTGTCAATAATCAATTCATCAATATTGTGCCTATTCCAACCAGAAATTTTAAGCCTTTTTGGCATCCATGAAAGTCATTTAAAAGCTCAGAAGTTTCAAATTTGTGTACCTTGGTATTCCCAAGGAGGCCTGCTGGGAATGTCAAAGGATTTATCCCTAATGTTGTGGGGATGACCATTGATGAGGCTATTTGGATCACATTAAAAGATACTGTCAAGATGTTAAGTGGTACAACCTTATGCTATAATAATGAAAGGTTAATGTGGGGCCGGCGCCATGGCCAAGCGGCTAAAGTCCTCACCATGAAAGCGCCGGGATCCCATATGGGCACCGGTTCTGATCCCAGGAGCCCCAAATCCCCTCTAGCTCCCTGCTTGTGGCCTGGGAAAGCAGTCTAGCATGGCCCAAAAGGCTTGGGACCCTGCACCCGTGTGGGAGACCCAGAAGAGTTCCTGGCTCCTGGCTTCAGATTGGCACAGCATTGGCCGTTGCACTCACTTGGGGAATGAATCATTGGAGGGAAGATCTTCCTCTCTGTCTCTCCTCCTCTCTGTATATCTGACTTTGTAATAAAAATAAATAAAACTTAAAAAAAAGTACAAGTGTGTGTAAAGTTCTATCATCAATTTCACAGTGCTGTGTGAAATGCAGATGTCTGTTTCATATAGTTCTAACCATGGGTGCTGCATTTTCTAGGTTCCAACAGGCCTATTGCGTTCATTGGTGATAAAGTTGAAAGTTAAACAGTAAGCTGCAGATTCCAATGGAAAGTATCGTTAACTCAGGTTACTAAGAGCAAGGTGTAATTGTAAGTAACTGGTTAGTTTAAAACACTTAACAGATTTTTAGAAAGCTGTTACAAAGACTGTATCATTTTGTAATGTGTGTTACCTGGTATACACTACATGTTTATGTGACAAGCTATTTGATATCTTTAATTGACTAGTAGGTAAAAATGTTAGCTATGTGGTCTGTTTTAACTGACTTATAGATAAAAATGCTAAAAATGAAGATTACTAAGCTAAATCTTTTCTTTTGGATTTAAATAAATCCCTGATAGATTGGGGGCATAGAATAATCCCCCACCTTACTAAAATGTTTGAGGAAGACTTTAAGTATATTCCATTAGATCCTAACTGTATAGAGAGGAACAGGTGATGTAGAGATGACAGTTCTTTGCAATGGGACCTGAGAGCACCCTGAGCAACCTCTGAAAGGTGGCCACCATGTTTTTGTTTTGTTGTTGTTTGTTTGTTTGTCTGTTTGCTTTTTATCACAGAGATCAGGAGGGGATCCCGTGGCAGAGCAGGAGGATAAGAGAGGTGTATACTCCTGGTCCCAGTGAGACCTCTGGAAGCCTCCCAAGTTCTTCTCACTGCAGAAGCAGTGGACACTTTGCCAAGGATTGTCAGAAAGTATTCCCAGCACCATGTCCCACTTGCTAAGGAGGTCCTTGGAGATTTGACTGCCCTCAAAGGCCAAGAACTTCGGAGTCAGCCATTTCCTGTTGGATCTCCCACATGGACAGATGCAGCTCAGGAACCTCTGCAGGTTCAAGGCCCTCCACAGGCTTTGGTGACACCTCAGATCAGCACCAAGCCCCGGGTGGTTCTCATAGTGGAAGGGAAGATTAAGTTTCCCTCTGGGTAAAGGAAAGCAGATTTCTCTGTCCTGAGCTCTAGTTTTGGACCCCTTCCCTCTCTTACAGTCACCATAAGGGCCTCTCAGGCATCCCAGATTAGCTCAGGTGACAGAAAAAGACAAATCCAGAAGCTTTGTACATCTAGGTAAAAGTTAGTTAGCCTGTCCCGGCTCAGCCTGTACCACTGACCAGGCTCTCAACAGGGCATGTTTTCCCTCTTTCTCTTCAGTTTTTGCTAGACCTCATTGCTCTGAGGCAGTGTTCATGTCCTCCTCATTTACTAAATCATTAGGGATTTCTCTACTCATTTACTTAAGTTTCTTCCGTACACCAATTGTCAATATATGGCTTGTTAGAACTATACAACAAGTTAAACACTTGCCTCTGCCCTAAAGTGCAAAGTTCTGTAAAGTCTTACTAGAATACCACAAGCTGCTGGATTATTCTAACTAACAACTAGTTTAAATCTTTTGCAATCTATGCAATGATGAAGATAAGTCTTGCAATGAAATGTTTTTCATGCTGTGCTTTATGTTTGGCAGAATGCCTTCCCTAGACTCTTAAGGTTTACAATGATGGGGAAAGTATAATTTTTTTTAATGTAACACTCATGCAAAATACTGTAGCATTTTCAAAAGTCAAATGATTTTAGATAATGATTTACAATTCTGTAAGTTTTTCAAAAATATTTTTTCGTAAATCACAATTGTAATGCTGGACAAAAATGTAACTGCATGGACACTTTTTTATTTACTTATTTTTATTGCAAAGTCAGTTCTACAGAGAGGAGGAGAGACAAAGAGGAAGATCTTCCATCTGATGATTCACTCCCCAAGTAGTTTCAATGGCTGGTGCTGAGCCATTCCGAAGCCAGGAGCCAGAATCTTCCTCCAGGTCTCCCACATGGGTACAGCATCCCAACGCTTTGGGCTGTCTTTGACTGGTTTCCCAGGCCACAAACAGGGAGATGGATGGGAAGAAGGGCTGCTGGGATTAGAACTGGCGTCCATATGGGACCCTGATAAATTCAAGGTAAGGACTTTAGTCACTAGGCCTTCACACCAGGCCCTCCAGGGACACTTTAAAGTTGACTTACATTCACCTGCCCTGTGATGGGTTTATATTCTAATGTCACATGCTAATCCCTTCACTGTTTGTGTACATATCTTGTAATTGGCAGATTGCAATTTTATGCAGCAAATATAATTTCATGTGTTCCACTGTGTTGAATTCAATTATTTCAAAATTTATGACTTAAACATGTCAACTTAAACTAATGTGTCCAGGTCAAATGTTCACTAGAACAAAGATTGAAACCTGACAATTTTTTCTTTTTCACTTCTAAGTTCTAAAACTCAGGTATTCAGATTGGGATTTCCAACAGAACTCATTACATACTAAGTTGGGAGAAATTATAATTGTCCAATACCTGTTTGCCTCAGGTGAACTGGATCAATGGAATGCCAGGCTGGGCTGACTGTATGTAGTGGTGTATGCATTCATTTTCCTCTAGCCCTGACACATTTTTCACAGATTACATTAAGAGTTATATTTAGGGCCCAGTGCAGTTGCCTAGTGGCCAAAGTCCTTGCCTTGCTCATGCCGGGATCCCATATGGGTGCCTGTCCTAATCCTGGCAGCCCTGCTTTCCATCCAGCTCACTGCTTGTGGCCTGGGAAAGCAGTTGAAGATGGCCCAAAGCCTTGGGACCCTGCACCCATGTGGGAGATTTGCAAGAGGCTCCAGACTCTTGGCTTCAGATGGGCACAGCTCTGTGCAAGGTGCCCAATTGGAGAGTGAGTCAATACGGAACAGCTTCCTCTCTGTCTCTGTACATCTGACAACAATAAAAATAAAATAAATATATTTAAAAATGTTTAAAATTTTTATTACAAAGTCAGATACACCGAGAGGAGGAGAAATAGAGAGGAAGATATTTCCTGCAATGATTCACTGCACAAGTGTGCAGTCATCGGTGCTGTGCCAATCTAGAGCCAGGAGCCAGGAGCTTCCTCCAGGTCTCCCACAGGGGTGCAGGATCCTAAAGTGTTGGGCCATCCTCTACTGCTTTCTTAGGCCACAAGCAGGGAGCTGGATGGGAAATGGAGCTGCGGGGATTAGAACTGGCACCCATTTGGGATTCCAGAGCATTCAAGGTGAGGACTTTAGCCGCTAGGCCACACCACCGGGCCCAAAATTAGTATTTTTTTTTCAGTTAAATTTAATAATACACAAACATTGTTCATAGGGCACAAGAGGCTAGCTATTACATTTGTTGTGGAATTTGAGCGAGATTACTTCGGACAAGTCTAGGGTTTATTAAGCAGTCTTTATTAACTGAGATTGGTGATTACAGGGCCTACTAGAAAGAACAAATCACAAATCGATACAGCAATCCAGTCAATCAAAATCCCAAGAGGAACAAATAGTCATTACTCTGAAGTCTATCCATTAAACTGAAGATCTATGTCCCAGCTTCCCCAGCAACGTAAGTTATCCTAAGAGACATGCAACAAGTAATCTGGGCACACTTACAAAGCTGCAGACATTCACATTTCCCTGGCTCCTCTGCCCACACTCCATCACTGCTAGGCCTTACCTCTCCTGAAACTCTTGATGCTACACAATTAGAAATGCAAAGCATCTTAGAATTAACATCTTTATTGTCCCACCTAAGCACTGAACAGAGGGTAAGGAATACAGACATATATATTTGAACTCCACAGTCAGACCATACAACCTGCAATTCTCTGTGTGATTGGAGTTCTGAATCCATTCATTGACTTGTCGAGGGGAGGAGATCCACAAAGAAACCTCATTTGTGGCAACCCCAGACCTGTTCCTGTGTGTGCTTGCTCATACAGGTCTGGCAGAATCTGTCATCCAAATCCACAAATGCTCCCACTGGTGGTTGCAATTGCTGGGTCAGTTCTGTCTCCAGCCCTGGTTTCTATTGAAACTAATGGGTGTTGCAGCACAGCCCTGTCCTGCCCCGCACACACTCAGCCTTCATGTAAACCAGCAGCAGCTGCAGCCTAGTCAGAGAGACTCACAATAACCTCCACCAGGCCTGCCCCCTGCCCTGGTTCCCATGCTTGCTGGTCTGTACAGCAGACTGATTCAGTCTGTCCCCCATGCCATTCAGCTCTTGTATATGTCAATGGGCACCTAAGGCTAGTTCATCCCAACCAGCCCCACTCTCCACTCCAGTGCCACTATCCAGTAACCACTATCCAGTGCTTGCAGGTGCCACTCTGTCTAGCCATGCCTGCCCCAGTCCTGGTTCTCATGCTCCCCACTGGGAGTGGCAACCCAAGAAGGAAGTGCCCACTGTTTCCCTACTGGACCTTCTCCCACTTTCTGGTCTTGTACTCTCCAGGTGTTTCTGCAATTAAACTTCACAGAATTTGCCAACCTCCCATCTGCCAGCATCTGCCAGTTGGTGCTAGGGTTAAGCCCAGCCAACCCACACCCACTCTGGCTTATGCATACACCACTACGTAGTCCGTCCAGCCTGGTTTTCCACTGATCCAGCTCACATGCTGCAAACAGGTGTTATAGCCCTGCCAGGTCAGGTGTGCCACCATCCCAGGTCTTAGGCTCACCAGTGGGAGGAGTGGTCCAGCATGGGAGCCTACCCTCAGTCCTCCTACAGGGCTCAACCCTCTCCTCACTGCCCTGGGGCTCACATGTGCTGGTTGAGCACTGTGTCCCAGAATGGCATGGCCCACCTGATCTTGGCATTAGCCAGTGGATGTTTCAGCCTGACCAGGCCTGGCACATCCCCAGTTCCAGCTCATTCTGCGGGGACTACAGACTAGGCCAGCCCAACCAGTTCCCTACTACTGCCCTAATGTGAACTAGCTGATATTGCAGCCCTAGCCAGCATGTCCCACACACGATTCTGGTTCTCAGATCTGATAGCAGGTGATAGGAACTGGTTCAGCCTGGCTCGCCCCCTGACCTAAGCCAAATGCATGCCAGTGGGTATCCTAACATGGCCTGGTCTGGGTTGCTTTCTGTCTTAGTTCTTGGGCTTACCTATAGGAACTATGTACCTACAGAGGAGTTCCCCAAGCTCCTGCATCAGAACCCCTCCCTGGCAGATCTCACGCACACCAGTGGGTCCAGGCCCAGCCCTACTTAGTCTACCTCCTGTCCTAGCAGGAACAGTGGCCTTTCCTGACCAGCCCTCACTCATTCTCATTCTTATTGTTGGGTGCTACAGAAAAATAAGTGAATCTTATAAAAAATTAGTACAAGTCATTAAAAAGGAAACACCATGTAAATAATCAATTCCAGGAATATGAACAACATCATCCTTCATAAAACATGGAAGCTTTCATTAGATTAGAACAGAATTTTCTGAAATATTTACGAGTAAGATATTATAAAGCAGAAACCAAAAGCCACACATTGTGGAAACCAAGTCACTGAAATACATATATTTCCTAAACAGGAAATACAAATACAATGTTTACCACATATAACACTTGAAAGTCTTTATTTAGAATAAATTTTGACAAGCCTTCTCACTTGGTCTCTTAAGTATTGTTGTGAATATATAATCACGAACTTAAACATAGAAAGGAAATTGTAGCATAAGCAGAATTATCAATATATGCTATTGGGCCTTTTATGCAAACCAAACATAAACTGATGAGAGAATCAAGCAAGATTTCAAGGTAGGAGATCAAGATACACAATCAAATTACTATGCACTACTAAGAAACAATGTGGAGCAATATGAAAATTTAAAAATATATGGAAAAGAAAATGATCGTCAGAGAAATGAGATTGAAAAAAATTACACTATATTTTCAAATATTTTTCAATTCTGTATATTAAAAGTCATATTACCTAACGCCAAAAGCCAATACAAAGACGTTCTGAAAATTACTGAATATTCAGTGATTTGTAATTTGAGAATATTGTCACACATTTTTGGAATTCTAGACTTGAACAGGATCCTGAAGCAGAGAGGGAAAGAGAGGCCAGGAGGTGGACTGATGTGAGAGGCGACAGCGGCCCCTGCTGTTGGAAGGCTGAATCTGCAAGAGAGGAGGCCCCTTCCCACCTGAGGTGAAGCCCCGCCTCTACTCCCCCACCCTCTGGAATCCTACCTCACTGCCCCTTTACTCCTTGTGCTTCTGATTGGCTGCGCATTTTCTGACGTGCTCATCGTCTGGTCGTGGGAGCGGTCCAATCACGCGCGCCCAGGAAGCCCTATGGCAGCAGGCGGGAGGGTGTTGTGGGCGCCACCATAGCCACGTTGCTGGTTGTGCTGGTGGAGAGGCGCAGGTGGCTGAGCCAGTGCTGCCCTGTGAGCTCCCTCCCCGCAGGAGCCTCTGCAGGACCCCCGACTCATGAGAAGCTGGGAAGGGTGAGTGTGTGAGAGCATCTCCTGAGGCCCCGGGGCGGGCGGGGTCCAGGAGGGGGTCCTTGGGGTCCTCACTCTGCAGCACTGACCTTGAACACTAGGCCTCCCAGTTGAACCCATTGTGCAGTGAGGAGGGGAGAGTGTCCGGGGACAGTTCGACCTTCATGTTGGGCAGAATTTGTTTTCTATTTTGCCCTTATTTTCGTGACTTGAGCCACAGCATCTCGAGCCCCCAGCTCAGTCCTCAGTGAAGCTCCTCCTAAGGGTCTGGGGCAGTTTTCTTGTTGCTGACACCAGAGCAGCACAGACTCCAGCAGTTAGAACAAACAGCCTTGTTTTCCTGCGAGTTTTGCTGCAAGGTTGAGGGGCAGCATGTGGTGCTGGCGTTGTGTTTGGCAGAGGCCTGGGGTGGCACAGCGCCCTTGTAGACAAGCCAAGGGAGTGCACGGGGACTCACGCAAAGGTGCTTCTCTAGAAGAATCTGAGGAAGGAGCTGTTAAGGCAGCACTACTGATTTATCCTGATGGCTTCTGGTATGTTGTCACCCATTCGCTTAAGTTCTCTTGATTGGGATTAAATGTCCCCATGAGTTGAGAGGGAATAAGTTAGGCTCAACAGGGAGCATTTTTTTTTTTTTTTTTTTTTGTAGCTCATCTTTTTTTTTTTCAATTTTCTTTTTTTTTTTATTGATTACATTGCATTATGTGACACAGTTCTATAGACGCTAGATCCCCCTTACCCCTCCCTACCCCCGCATCCCTCCCTACCTCCCCCCCATGGTGGATTCTTCCACTTTCAACAGAGAGTATTAGGCAGGGAATAAATCTCTGAATGTCCAGAACTCTTGCCTCAATGCCAAGTGCTGCTCTCTGTCCTGAAAAATCACAACAGGAGTCACTATTTCCTCCAAGATACAATTCAGTAAGTTGTCTTTTTTTTCTGTCTCACACAATAAGCATTAGCTTTTTAAAATTACTATTTGCTGTGAACCGTAGATGTGCCCACCTGACACAGCACAGGCAGGCCTCACTGGCAGGTGTGCGTGTGTGTGACAGTGGTTTAGATGACATTGGGACTACTGTGTCTCCATCAGAATGCCTGGGTTTCAGTTCTGTGCAAATGCAGTGTGCAGCTACTGGCCAGGCTGGGAGGCAGCAGACAGTGGCTTGGGTAGCAGTGTGAAAAACCTGACTTATTTTTCGTGTTGTGGCTTTTGCAGGCATGTGGGAAGTGAGAGAGTGGTTAAAATTCTGCCCAGGTAATAGAGAAAGAATTAAACTAAGCTTCAAAAGTCTTGGGACATCTCCTTTTACCTAACTTAAGTGCATACATTTTATCAGAGTTTCTTCAACTTGATATCCCCCACTGAAACATTTACATGGTCCTACTATACTCTTTTAGTTTTTCTGAGTTTCAAAATGCTTTGTACCAAAAAAAATGACTAACCTATCCTCTGGCTCACTCATTCACCTTGAAAGAGAGCAGTAATTGGGGGTTTCCATTCAGAGTGGCAGCTGATGCCCTTAAACTTGAGCGCATCTGTTGTGTTCCATTTCTATTTAATATACCTAAGCCCTCAGAGCTTTAATATTTTCTTAAACATTCAGAACTCCATTCCTTGGTGGCATATTAATGTCATCTAGAGAAATGATTGATGTACTCTGGGTTCTCTCAGCCTTGGCTACCCAGGGAGTAAAACCTTGGCAAAGGCCCAGGTATATCCTAGGGTGGTGAGCTTGGGACACAGCAGTTTCATTTTGCATCCACAAGTTGCTTTAGTCAGAGGGTAATTTGTACCTAGAAAGAATCTTTGTGAAGGTGAAGTGTTGGTGGCCTAGAAAACTTAACAGTTTGTGAGTGTATTTGTGACTGGTTTCCTAAGTTATTTCAGTGAATATTTGCAGTGGTCCTATGCTGGTGGCAGAAAGGGTAAAAAAATGTGAATATATTTGACTGGTTTAATAAAAAGTTAATATTATTTGTGTTCAATATTTGGGACAAGGGTCTTTTAAGTTTAATTTTATTTTTACTGGAAAGCAGATATGCAGAGACGAGGAAAGACAGAGAGAAAGACCTTCTGTTCATTGATTCAATCCCCAAGTGACTGCAAAGGCCTGAGCTGCGCTGATCCAAGCCAGGAACCCAGAATCTGGTTCTTAGTCTCCCATGTGGGTGCAGGGTCCCAGCGCTTTGGGCTGTTGTGAGCTGCTTTCTCAGGCCACAGGCAGGGAGTTGAATGGGAAGCCGGGTCACCAATATTAGTACTGGCATCTACATGGCATCCTGACCGCTGCAAGGAGTGCATTTTAGCAGCTAGGATACTGCTCTGGGCCCTCTACATAACTTCTTAAAGGGGACAAAAGACCAGAAAGAGCTGACACCTGCTGTTCACTAACATTAACCTGCACCTGTATATAGAGATTGCGCCTTGACCCTGAGACCTCTTCTAATTGCAGATGATGAAATAATTGAAGTGTGTTGTGATTAGTTGTTGGTAGTAAATTGTTATTAAGCAAAAATAGCACAAACGATGTTATAAAACCGGTCTCAGTGAATGCAACCTTAAGTTGTAGTTAAATGTTCTGCATCAGAGAGCTAAAATGCTGGAGGAGACACTGCAGGCTGTGAGGAGTTCCTGGGCCCACACTGCCACATTTCTGGCTGCTTAGGATTCCCTCAGTGCAGTGAGCCCCCCTGGGCACTGTGTCCTCAGTGAGAGTGATCCCCAAGGCCTGGGATCATGGGGAAGCTGCTGAGTGTGGGTCTCCCTGTGAAGTGTAAGCAGACTGCTTCCCAGAGCTCATTCTCTGTCATGTCCTGGTGCTTTGATTTCCAGTTTACTCACTTAAGCAGGAAAGATGGGCCCTGATTGGCATGTTGCATCTTTGCTCTCTTGCCTGGAACCTGAGTTTATGCAATGGTCTCACAGAAAGAAAAGTAAATTCTTACAACTTTATTTCTGCAATTTTGCAGTGAGACTGTAAACCATATCAGCTGCATACTTATTGAGAAAATGCCTTTGTCAATTCATGTCTCAGTCTCTCTGATCTTCCATCCCCAGAGGTGACTAAATCCTAGTAGTGTCTGACAACTGATGTTTGTGATTTTGTAAACTGAAGTTTTTTTAAGTGTTATGGTATGGTAAATAAATCTTCAAAATATGTCTTTGTTTATTTTAAAAATTTTTTGTACGTTTTATTTGTGTATGTTCAAATGAGAATTCAAGTAAGAGACAGGGCCCGGCAAAGTGGCCTAGCAGCTGATGTCGTTGCATAGAGCACTGCGTAATCCCATATGGGTGCAGATTCTAATCCCTGTGGCCCCGCTTCCCATCCAGCTCCCTGCCTGTGGCCTGAGAAAGCAGTTGAGGATGGCCCAAAGGCTTGGGACCCTGCATCCCCATGGGAGACCTGGAAGAGCTCCTGGCTTCAGATTGGCACAGCCGAACAGTGGCTGCACAGCCATTGCGTTCACTTGTGGAGTAAATTAGTGGACAGACTATATTTCTGTCTTTTCTCTTCTGTCTCTATGTATATATATGTGACTTTGTGATAAAAATTAATAAATCTTTAAAGAAAAATAGGAGACTGTTATCATCTTCCCACTGGTTCACTATGCAGGTGGCTAAAATAGCTAGTGCTGCACCAAGCTGAGTCCAGGAGCCTGCAGCTTCCTCCAGGGCTTGCATGTGTGTGATCAGGGCCCAGGCACTTGGATGATCTTCCACTGCTTTTCCCAGGAGATGAACAGAGAGCTGGGCTGGAAGTGGAACAACTTATTCCATATGGGATGCTGGTGTTGCAGTTGGCAGCTTTATATGTTATACCCCAATGCTGGCCTTTGCTTTAGTTTTTGATGTGATGACAGTACTTGTCTTGGTTTTTATTTCTCATATGCTAATTCATTGCAAATGTTTTGCATATAACACAATATTATGTTACAGACTGTGCATAAACTCTGAAGTGTATGAAGTATTTGTAGAGTAGAAGGATTACAGTCCAACATTTTCTCCATGTACACTTATTTTGAGTTTTCTAGCATTTGGATTGACTTTATTTTCTTCATGCAGTGTTAACTGAGATCTCTGACCACATTGCTCAGTAGCTGTTCCCACTGGCTGGGCACTGATACTGAAGCATTAGCTTGTCCTGATTACTGCCAGTCGGTGTGTACCTTCCCTTGCTGTTCTATGAGAATTTCCTTTAAAGAATGTGCTGGTCTATTTAGAATCACTGGGAAGAAGCATGTGATCCTGAAAACTGTGTGTGAAACAGTGCACCAAACATCCATGCCAATTCTTGTTTTTAAATTATTTCTTTTTGTCTTATGATTTTAAAAAATCTTATTAGTATGTTTCATTTATAAAATTTATGCAGAGTGATCTACCATCTGCTGGTTAACTCATTAAATTCCTGCAAGATTGTGACAAAGTTGAGGCAAAAACAGGAGCCAGGAACTAAATCTGTGTCCATTTTAGCAGGTGCAAAGACTCGCATACCTGAGAAATTTCTTGCTTGCATCCAGAGAGTGTGCTAGCAACAAGATGGAATTTGTTGTGGAGCCATAACACAAACACAGGAAGTCCAGTGTAGGGTGAGCATCTCTTAAGCAGTTTCTCATCCACTCTACTAGATGCCCACATCTCCTCATTTTAACTGAATATTTTAGATGGTGCATATTCTGTCCTCTATGAAGATATCAAGGTTGTATCTCCTGAATTTTTGGGTGTTTCCATAGAGTCAGTAAAGTATATTTACAAATAATCTAAACCCAATTGTAAATAACACTGTCTCATTTCTGTAAAATTTCAGGTATACTCCCAATTTCTTGAGAAGTTCAGGAATAGTCTCAACTGTTTTATCCTATGCTGTGTGTAATTTTTGTCATTCTTTTTACTTAATATCAAGAGCAACAATCTTGTTCATTTTTAGTAGTATCTTTTGAATAAAGATGTATATGTTAAAAGGCATCAGAATGGAGAAAGTGAATGTTTGTACCGTCATTTGGTGTTAAACACTTTCAGTGACCCAACATTCAAAAATCACATTGTACTTTTTGATTAATTTTTCTATTATTTGTTGAAAAGCATGTGAGAGACATCATTTGTAGTGTGATGTTCACGTTCTGATGTGGTTCCCTGCTAGTGTGCTTGGGAGATAGCAGAAAATGTGTCAGCTCCTGGGACACCTGCACCCCTGCGGAGGATCAGAATGGAATTCAGGATCCTGGTTTTGTCCTGGACCTTGCTGCCTCTTGTGGCCACATGGGGAATAAACAAGTGGAGGGAAGATCTGTCTGTCTGTCTTTGCCTCTTGCTGTGTAATTTTCACATTTAAGCAAATAAATGAATTGTTTTAAAATGATCAAAATGTGGGTGTAAGGAAAATCCCAGGGACTATGGAAATTTATCATAAAATGATAATAATGAAAGATAAAAAAATTTAATTAAGATTATATAAATTCCTGGGAAAAGAAAGGAACCTAGCATGATAGCCTAGTTGCTACAGTCTTAATCTTGCATGTGTCAGGGCACAAGTTCTTGTCCTGGCTGCTCCAATTACTATCCAGCTCTCTGCTTGTGAGCTGGGAAAGAGTAGAGGACAGCCCTGAGTCTTGAGATCTTGCGTGTGCATGAGAGACCCAGAAGAAGCTCTTGGCTCCTGGCTTCAGGTTAGCTCAACTCTGGCTATTGTGGCCACGTGGGCAGTGAACCAGTGGATGGGAAGTCTTTCTCTCTTGTCTCCTCTCTGTAAATCTGAATTTACAGTGAAAATGAATAAATACTGTACAAAACAAAAATAGAATAAAGAATTTAAAAAGCACTAAATGTATTTTATACTGTGTAGATCCGGACAGTTTAAATTTTTTAGATATTGTTACTGTGAAGGGATGATTCTGATTTCTTTTTATTTTTAAAGATTTATTTATTTTATTACAAAGTCCGATATACAGAGAGGAGGAAAGACAGAGGAAGGAAGATCCTCCATCCGATGATTCACTCCCCAAGTGAGCCAAAATGGCCAGTGTGTGCTGATCCGAAACTGGGAACCAGGAATCTTCCCGGTCTCCCATGCGGGTGCAGGGTCCCAAAGCTTTGGGCCATCCTCAACTGGTTTCCCAGGCCACAAGCAGGGAGCTGGATGGGAAGTGGAACTGTCGGGATTAGAACTGGTGCCCATATGGGGTCCTGGGGTGTGCAAGGTGAAGACTTTAGCCACTAGGCCACATCGCTGGGCCTGGATTAATCTGATTTCTAAAACATCTACATATTTTTGATCATGAAGTACTTCAATACTATTGCAAGGTACAGTGCAGTGTTTGTGTACATATACAACCTAAGCTGAGTAAACCAGGTGCCCAGGCTTTCCTTGTATCTTTGCTTTTAGGAAAACAGGATGCTCCGTCTAGTTTTCTGCATAAGCTTATCCTATTGTGGACTGCAGTCATCACACACTGGGATGGGACACTGGATCCTGTTCCTTCTGTCTCACTTTCTTTGCTCCCTGTTCTACCTCCTTCCTTTCCCCAGGCCTCACTCTTCTCAGTCTGTAATAATCACCACTCAAAGTGCAGCTGGGAGTTTTTGACTTTTATATATATATAACATGCTAGATCTATTTGTACATTTTCCTGATTTTATTCTATCCAGTTTCATTTCTTTTACAGCGAATAACAATATTTTATTTTTAGTGGCTGAATACAGTCTTGGTGTCCATTAGGTTTAATTATCAACAAAATCAGGGGAAAAGAATTCAAAAGCAAATTAAGTTGAGTCTCTTGATTCCAATTTCTGTTCATTTTATTTCCTTCTCTTATTTACTTTCTTTGGGAAAATATTAAACAACAGTGAAAAGTTGGCATTCTTATTTGATTGCAGATCTTGGAAGAAATATATCAATATACCTCAGTTGATGTATATTTGAATATTTGTAGGTTTGATCAACTTATCTATGTGCATAATTGTAAAATAAATGTAGCATTTTACTGCATGTTTTCAGAAAGATATTTTTAATAATGTTATCCTTCATCCTGCTTGTGTGAAGCATTTGGTGTGTTGATTTGCATTTGTTGCCCTATTTTCTACATCCTCAGGCTAGATACGCTTTGATTATCATGTGTGCATTGAATGGTGCTGTTGAATTCACTTTGTGTGTATTATGTGAGGAAATTTTACTGGTTTATGATTTTTTACATTTTTTTTCACATTTTATTAATATTGCATTCATTTTATGATACTGCAGCATATTCCCTTATACCCTCCCCAACCCCCCCCCACCTAGTTCCTCTTACTAACATTTAGTTCTTCATACTCAGTCATATGTCCATCATTGCGGGCATGGACAATTGCAGAGAGTCTAGAATCCTATTGTCAAGATATAGTAAACAGTTTTGTTGTAAGTCCATCTTTGTCTAAAATCTGCTGCCCTGTCTCTGCTTCAGGTCAAATCAATCAGACCAGCAGGACGGACAGGTCTTTGTCTGGGTTCACCTCCCGAGCTCCCAATGAAAGTCCCTCCCCACCTGGATGCTGGTGGAGTTCCAGCTGCTGGTGGAGTTCAGATCGCCATGCTGCTGGAGTATCAGTCACTGCAACACCACAACGTTGTGTCCGCTGCTGTCCTGTGTCTGTCAGTCTCCAGGTACCCCTCTGCTGTTGTTCTGTCCTTTCCTATTTCCTGAAATATGTCCTCTCTGCTTCACCCTGATTAAATGATTTTCCATCCATTTAAACATGTCCTCAAAGAATTCCGCCATCTTGATTATCTCAGTTTATGATTTTTTAAAACTAGACTTCCAGGGTATGAAGTTATTTTATAAGGAGCATTAAGAAATAAATACACCGAAGTCTAATCACGCTACAATGGAGATTGCATTTTGACTGAGCAATTACATTGTGTTTCTCAATTTGAAACACAGTCAGATGTAAGTTAAGTCACCCACTGTTGATTCAGTCTAGTTTTGGAATCTAAATATTGTTAGGCCCAGGATAAATTTGGAACTGCTTTTTTCCCTTTCAATGGTTTACAATAATTCTAGAAAATTTGGTGTTAATTTGGTAGAATTTAGTAATGGAAACACCTGCTGTTGACCTTTGGCTGAAGGCATTTTATTTCTGATTCATTGTTACTTATTGTTAATTTTGTCAGGTTTTTAGTGTCTTTCTGATTCAATTTGGTAGGCTAATACTAAGTATCCAGAAATGATGAACAACTTATTTGGTTATAATTACTGTTGGTAATCTCTAGTGATCCATTGTATTTCTTTTTTTCTTTCCAGTAAAGATCAATTTTGTCAATAGGAAAGGCAGAGTTATAGAAAAAGAGAGAGAGTTAGAATGCAAGACCTCCATTGGCTTTATCCCTCTCCAAGTGACTGCAATGGCTAAAGCAGGACCAGGTTGAAACCAGGAGTCAGTGGATTCTTCCAGTTCCCCCACATCAGCACAGGACTCAAGCCCATGGGAAATCCTCTGAATTCCAACATGCATTAGCAGGGACCTGGATCAGAAATGAAGCAGCCAGGACTTGGAGTGGCATCCACATGGGATTGTCAAATCACAAGCAGTGGCAGAACCCACCTGGTCCAAATAGCTCTGATCACTATACTTTTGTGAAAGCAGTTTTAATGTGTTCCTTTTCCACTTTTATATACATAAATCTATCTTTTATCTTTCTTTTTTAGATTTTTTTTATTTTAAAGATATATTTTTATTGTAAAGTCATATATATATATATATTAGGAGAGATAGAGAGAAATAACTTCTTTCTGCTCATTTACTCCTCAGGTGGCCGCAACGGCCTGAGCTGTGTCGATCTGAAACCATGAGCCTGGAGCACTTTTGGGTTTCCCACACAGGTCCAGGATCCTAAGCTTTTGGGCCATCCTCAACTGCTTTCTTAGGCCACAAGCAGGGAGCTGGTTGGGAAGTGGGGCTTTCAGGATTAGAACCTGTGCCTATATTGGATCCTGTTGCCTTCAAGGCGAGGTCTTTAGCCACTAGACCACTGCACAGGGCCCTAGATTTTATTTATTTTTATTTTTTTTTAAGATTTTATTGTTATTAGAAAGCCGGATATACAGAGAGGAGGAGAGACAGAGAGGAAGATCTTCCATCCGATGTCTCACTCCCCAAGTGAGCCGCAACAGGCCGGTACACGCCGATCCGATGCCAGGACCAGGAACCTCTTCCGGGTCTCCCACGCAGGTGCAGTGTCCCAAAGCTTTGGGCCATTCTTGGCTGCTTTCCCAGGCCACAAGCAGGGAGCTGGATGGGAAGTGGGGCTGCCAGTACTAGAACCGGCACCCATATGGGATCCCGGGGCGTTCAAGGCGAGGTCTTTAGCCACTAGACCACTGCACAGGGCCCTGGATTTTATTTTTATTGCAAATAAGATATACAAAGTTGTGGAAAGACAGAGAAGAATGTTTCCCATCCATTGATTCTCTCCCCAAGTGGTCACAGCAGCATGAGCAGCACTGATCCATAAGCATCAACCAGGAGCTTCTTCTGGGTCTCCCACACAGGTCCATGCTTGTAAGGTTTTGGGCCGTCCTTGACTGTTTTCTCAAGCCACAGCAGGGAGCTGGATGAGAAGCGGGGCTGCCCGGATTAGAACCGGTGCCCATATAGTATCTTGGCATTTGCAAGGTGAGGACTTTAGCCCTTAGTCTACCATGCAAGGCCTTAATTTTTCTTAATGTAGCTGAAGAATTATTAATTTTGTCTTTAAAAAAAATTCAGTGTTTCCATTGTCTTCAGTATTGCTTAATATAGTTAATTCATTTCATTTCTTCACCAATCATTTTTTTGAATTTCCTGTAACTACTACTAGGTTGTTTTGTTTTGTTTTCTTGTTTTTCAAATTTTTCTGGGACTTTGACATCAGTAATTAAGTTGCTTATTTGACTTTGTTGTTGCTGTTGTTATTTTAAGTGTTAGGTATCTAAAGTCCTAACCTTTGGTTTCTATATTGCTCTGATGGTGGGTTCTTTCTCATTGGCAATAAGGAGTATAGAGGAAAATAAGAGTGAACTGTAGTTGCCATAAAAATACAATATAGAATGTCTGTCTTGAATCACAGTAATGCATGTCTTGAGTTTTTAATGATTGAAAGCTTAAGAACAGGTGGTATTAGATTTGGTTTCTGCTGAGGTCTCTCCCTGGCCGACTCACAGCCTCCACCTTCCTGTATCCTCACGTGGTGTTTCCTGTGTCCATGTGCATCCTTTTCTAAAGGGACCTAAGGCATTTTGAAACATTCTCAGTTACCATAGTTTCTGGTAGTTCCCTTCTTTAAAAAACATATTTAAAGAAAATTCAAGATTTGGTCAAGGCTGGAAGAGTTAATGTTATTTGACCCTAGAACTGGTTCCTCCCTGATCTGCACTCCAGGCAATTGCAACTGAGAACCCAGCCCTCCACCTCCTGCTGACTGCCAGCAGATGACATCTCTGCTTTTTTCTGCGCTCAGTTGCCTGTTGCCAGAACCATGCTCTCCTGAGTGATACTGAGAGGTATGGGCCCAGGGCCTGCCAGGGTGCTGAGGCTCTTGATTGGTCCTGAGGGTGAATCTCTAGAGAAGCAGCGCATTTGCAGTGACTTTGAACTGGAAGTATTAAAGGTATTAGGGAGAAGTCCAGAGAGGACTGGTTTTCTTTTCTTTTTTCTTTTCTTTTCTTCAAAATAAACATTCTTTTAGAATGTCTTTTTATTTGAAAGGCAGCATTACAGAAAAAGAAACAGAAAGAAGCAGACACAGAGAGGCATCTACCATCTGGTGGTTCCCTCCCTAACTGTCCTTATTAGCTGAAGGTGGCTGGTGCTAGTTAAGAGCTTGGAGTTTATCCTAGCCTTCCACACAAGCACAGGTGCTCAAAGACTTGGACCATCCTGACTGCTTTCCTAGCCATTAGCAGGGAGCTGGATTGTAAGCAGAGCAGCCCAAGTTGAAGCAGCACCCATATGGGATGACAGCACAGATTTTGGATGCTTAGCCACAGGATGCTGGTGCCATCTTGTTGTGTGTTTGTGTTTTAGAGGCCAGGACAGAGAGCATGGAAAGATTACTGTCAGAAGCTGGTTTCCTACCCAAATTGTTATACCATATTAGATTAAGTTAAAACTGGAAGCTAATGAGGCATGTATGGCATCACAGCACGTGTATTAAGTGACATGTATACTCATGGTATCCTTCAAGATTGCTAGCACAGGATTTGGCTACTTCTAATTAGCAACTTTCTGGATTGACAGTGAAAATGTCCCACCAAACTGGGTTTCTAGCTATCCCTATGGGAGCATGGATGCAATTCCTCATTTCTACCTTTGGCTTGAGTCATCTGCATACCTGACTTTTTCCAAATAATAATAAAAATCTGTAAAAAAAAAAGAGTTTCTCCTTTCTAATTTTGGCTTGACTCAGCTTGGCGCCTGTAAGTGTAGGTAGCATGAACCACCAGATGTAAGCACTGCTTGCATTTCAAATAAATAAATATTTGTTACTAGCTGGAAGCTAGGTGTTAAATCTAAGTATTCAACATAACTGAAATGTCCACTTGAACTTCATATTTCAGTGATGTCCCAGGGTGGATTTGTGCAGGCAGGTAGAATGGAATCAGGCATGGTGCTTGCATTCAATCCAGGCACTCTGGGTTGTATTGCTCCCAATCAGAAACTTTACCACTATGATAAACTCCAACAGTTTTTACAAGGTATAAATAGCTAAAAATTGATGGTGGTGCTTCAGCTATATATTGGCAGTGAAAAACTGGGGAAATGGAGACTCTATGAAGGACCATGTCAACCAGTGGGTTCTGCAGCAATTTCTTCGTGCTTGGAGTGGTGAGATTTGTCAGGAGCCATGCACTGTAGCCACACTGAAGCCATTTTGAATATAGACTTATGGGACAGTGGAAAACCCCCCGGTTAGCTAGATGCTTGGGAAAGAAGTTATGAAACTAGTCACACGCTTAGCTTCAATTGTTCCTAGCAACTGTTTCAGAATGTGATTGTTGCTGTGCCTACCGACATCTTGTTACTGATTACCTACGCTATTGTCGATATGTTGGTTACTATTGTTGATATGGTGGCTGCTTAAGAACAATCGGTCTTGAGACCATGGCTTGCATCCCAGTTTCTCTTTCCCTGAGCCTTAGTTACTGAATAATATAAAAACCCTCAGTTGAAATCAATAAACTGACAGCTTGATCAGACCTACTGTCTTGCTGTCCATTCTTTGTGTCTCTTGTCCCTTCATTCTCTCCTAGGTGGCTGCGACCCCTTTGACTGTCCTGCTGGACGGGACAGAGATTAGCTG
The DNA here is from genome assembly GCF_030435755.1 of Ochotona princeps. Taxonomy (NCBI): domain Eukaryota; kingdom Metazoa; phylum Chordata; class Mammalia; order Lagomorpha; family Ochotonidae; genus Ochotona; species Ochotona princeps. Next base: position 33,121,971 of record NC_080856.1, read on the forward strand.
CAATTCATAACTGTTCAACTATCAAAAACACTTGAGAAACACCTCAGAGCATGCTACACATAAGGGACCTGGGATGGGTGGGAGACTGGGTGGGGCTTCTCCCTTAAAATCCCCCTTTACCTCAGATACATGAAGGAAACAATGTGGAAATAACAGTCTTACCTATTTTCCTGTAGCCCTTGAACCTTTTTACCCTAATTAACTATGTAAAGATTGTCAAAAATATAACTTAAATAATGGAGAAAAAACAAAGACTTCGCAGAAAAAAAATTGATGGTGGTGATGGTCATAATTGAAAAACAATGAATTTAATTTGTAAATTTTGTGTTTAGGTCTTAGGTGATTTTTAGCACTGTAAATGGAGAAAATAAATCATTTTAAAAATTTCAGGTGCATTTTACTAGGTCAAACTGCAATCTGCATTAAATGTGATTTTCCTCTATAGGGCATTCTGCGTTTGAATATAAATGCAAGCATAAGGCATGGTCACACATCAGTGACATGAATTACAGTGATTATTTCAGGTCCAGAGTTTTTGGGGAAAGGGAACATTAATGTGCTTGTCTTTGAAGAATAGGTTATAAAATGAAGTAATAAAAAAAAAAAAAACTACAATGAGGGCCCAGCTTGTTTGCCTAGAGGCTAAAGTCTTCACATTGAACACGCCGGAATCCCATATGCATCAGTACTAATCCCAGCAGCCCCACTTCTCATCCAGCTCCCTGCTTGTGGCCTGAGAAAGCAGTCGAGTACAGCCCCAAGCATTGGGACCCTGCACTCGTGTGGGAGATCTGGAAGAATTTCCTGGCTCCTGGATTTGTATCAGTGCATACCAGCCATTGTGGTCACTTGGAGATTTAATCATCAGGTGGAAGATATTAAAAAACATATGACCAGACACCTAAGGTGCATGAGAACATTTTTAGCAGTAATGAGTCAAAAAGGCTAATCTTTGTTTTTTTTTTTTTTTTAAGATTTATTTATTTTATTACAAAGTCAGATATACACAGAGGAGGAGAGACGGAGAGGAAGATCTTTCGTCCGATGATTCATTCCCCAAGTGAACCGCAATGGCCGGTGCGCGCCAATCTGAAACCGGGAACCAGGAACCTCTTCAGGGTCTCCTACGTGGGTGCAGGGTCCCAAACCATTGGGCCGTCCTCAACCGCTTTCCCAGGCCACAAGCAGGGAGCTGGATGGGAAGTGGAGCTGCCAGGATTAGAACCAGTGCCCATATGGGATCCTGGGGCGTTCAAGGCAAGGACTTAGCTGCTAGGCCACGCTGCCGGGCCCAAAAAGGCTAATCTTTGGTGCTTGCGTTGTGGTGTAGCGTGCTAGATTACTGCTGGTCATACAGCATAGAATATTGCAGTGCCCAGGAACAAAAGAAATCCCAGATCCCATGGAATTGCATCATAAAACTAAAAATAAAATAAAGGGGAAAAAGAAGGAAGTAGAATGCCCAAATATGTATAAAAATGTCAGTTGTACAAATGTCTTTGTAAAGTTCTCTTAATTGAATTTGAAATGTAATTCTTTATTACTCACCAAGATATACCCTCAAATCAACTTAAAATATGTTGTTTTAGATACAGTATGTTTCTTTGTAATCATTTTCATAAATACTATGTATATTTGAAAGGTAAATTGCAGAAAGAAGAGAGATGTTCCATCAACTATTTGATTCACTCCCAAGATGTCAGGGTTCTGCCATGCTTGGTCCAGCAACAGGAATCCATGTAGGTTTCCCAGAGGGTTCTTGGAACCCACCCACTGTGTTCCAGGCATAATAGCAAGGTGAGGAATTTAGTCACTAGGCTGCAGTGCCAGTCCCAGTAACATTAGGTTTAAATAAAGAGTAATTATTTGCCTTGACCTAATGATTACTTGACTTTAATCACTGCCAATTATTGGAATTATTGATTCTGTTTCCAGGATGCCTCCTTGTCACTTGTAAGGCACTATTCTTGCCCAGGGAAGCTGATGGCTTTTATTTTCCAGCCACTGTGTCTGCCTCCAAGTTGACGTTGCTTAGCACAGTAGGAACCACTGAAGAGGCTAGGAACAATCAAGACCAATGCATAACTCCCTGTCTCCACCTTCTCTTGCAGGTGTAGCCTTGCAGCCTGCTCCATGCTTCCCAGGCGGGAGAACACCAACACACCTTCAGTAAGTTGTTTGTTTACTTCTCAGCTTGCTTTACATGGTATTTGAGGAGTATGATGATAGTTTTTAAGCAAAAATGAAACAAAATGTGAGATAAAGAAGGTAAAGTTTTGATAACTAAACATTGGCACTGTCAAAGCTGATTGAAACTTCCTCCCTAGGTTTTCTTTTCTTTTTTTTTTTTTTTTAAAGATTTATTCATTTTATTACAGCCAGATATACACAGAGGAGAGACAGAGAGGAAGATCTTCGATCCGATGATTCACTCCCCAAGTGAGCCGCAACGGGCCGGTGCGCGGCGATCCGATGCCGGGAACCAGGAACCTCTTCCGGGTCTCCCATGGGGGTGCAGTGTCCCAATGCATTGGGCCATCCTCATCTGCATTCCCAGGCCACAAGCAGGGAGCTGGATGGGAAGTGGAAGCTGCCGGGATTAGAACCGGAGCCCATATGGGCTTCCGGTGCTTTCAAGGCGAGGACTTTAGCAGCTAGGCCACGCCGCCGGGCCCCTCCTTAGGTTTTCTGTTGTGTATAAATATATATATATATATATATATATATATATATATATATATATACATTTAGATATATATATATATATATATATATAAAGATTTGTTTGTTTTTTAAAAAGATTTGTTTTTATTGCAAAGTCAGTATTCAGAGAGTAAGAGAGACAGAGAGGAAGATCTTCCGTCCAATGATTCACTCCCTAAGCGACTGAAATGTCCTGTACTTGCCAAAATGAAGCCAGGAGCCCAAATACTCTTCTGGGTCTCCCACATGGGTGCAGAGTCCCAAGGCTTTGACTCGTCCTCGACTGCTTTCCCAGGCCACAAGCAGGGAGCTGGATGGGAAGTGGATCTGCCGGGATCAGAACTGGTTCCTATACAGAATCCTGACATGTTCAAGGTGGGAACTTTAGCCACTAGACTACTGCAATTTGCCTAGTCTGAGATATATTGACAATAATCTGACAGCGGTATTAAAATGAATAAAACAGTGTAAGGGTGTGTCAGTGTGGTGATGTGAATGCATGCAATTACAGTGCACCTGATTCTAGTCCTGGCTACTCCACCCTTTCAACCCAGCCTCCTACTAATGCCTCTGAGAAGCATCTGGTGGTGGTATAAGTCCTTGCATATGTCCCACCCACATGTGAGATGCCAGAGGGAGACCTGGAGTCAGTCTGACACAGCCACAGCTAGTAAATGCATTCAGAAAAAAATTTGCACAAAACATCTGTTTTTCTGTCATTCATCCTGTCAAAAGAATAGTGACATTGTAAAAGCAGTGTAAATATCTTTCCATCTAGGTTCAAGGTTAGTTTTCCAGCAGTGGTATTTACATTATACAAAATGCCAGATAACATCATTGGATATCAGGTTCAATGGGAAAAGCAACCTGACTTTTGATTACCAGATTTATTGAAGCCATCCTTGTGGCATGTTTTGAGATAACATGTTACACTGCTGCGTGCAATGCCAGCATTCCATATAAGGACCAGTTAAGTCCCTGATGTTCACTTTCTGATCTACTTCCCTGCTAATGTGTTTGGGAGATAGCAGAAAATGGCCCAGTTCCTTGGACACCTGCACCCCTGTGGAGGATCAGAATGGAGTTCAGGCTGCTCTGTTTTGGCCTGGACCTTGCTGCCTCTTGTGGCCACATGGGAAGTAAACCAGTGGTGGGAAGATCTTTCTGTCTGGCTGGCTTTGACTGCTGCTTTGTAATTCTCACTTTTAAGTAAGTAAATTGTTTTGTGTGTGTGTGGTTTTTTTTTTTTTTTTTTAGGTATTAGAAAAACTGCTGTACTTAATACTTTGTCAATTGAGGACTGTTTAATTTCTTTTTAAAATTATTTTTATTTTTGGTGATTTTTTTACATTGTTGTATAGAGTGGTTGGTCAAGGGTACAGGAAGTTAGGTGAGATCACCATTTCCACGTTTCCTTTTTTTTTTTTCCTCCCTGTATCTGGGGAAAGGAGGAGATAAAGGGTGAGGCCACACCCAGCCTCCCAACTATCCCATGATCCCTGATGTGGGGCATGCTCTGAGGTTTTGATAGTTCAGCAGTTCTGAATTACTGCCGATCTCGCCATTCAAGCACAATGAAATCTGTCCAGAATCCACTGGTTGATATAGTCCATCTTAGAGTTTCCATTTGTCCACGTATTCACCTCTAGCACTTGTCTGGGGTAGTTGATTAGCTTGTTCTGTTCTTCGTGCTCTGTTATGGTACAAGTGTCCTCTGCATGCTCCAATGTATTACCATATCCTCTGTGTGCACCTGAATATGCTGTTCACTGCTGCATCGAAGCCACTGAGGAGGCCTGGTTCTAACAAATACCCTCCATTGTCAGTCCCTGGAACCTGCAGTTCTCTCCATGGTTGGAGTTCTGAATCCAGTGATTCAGTTGGGGGGGGGGGATCCCCAAGGAAACTTGATCTGATGTGATTCCAGATTTGATTCTTGTGTGTGCATGCCAGTAGAGGGTCCAGCACATTCCATCACCCCAATCAGCTTAAGCACATGTTGGTGGTTGATATTGCTGGATCAGATCTGTCTCTATCCCTCTCTTCTATACATACCAATGAGTGTTGCAGTCTATTAGAGAGGTGCTTACTATTTCTCTCATGGGCTCTCTCCCACCCTTGATCTTGCACTCTCCAGGAGTTTCTGCAGTTTAGCCTGGAAGAATTTGCCCCACCCCCTCTGGAGCCATCATCTGCTAAGTGATACTGTGGCAAAGCCCATCCATCCCAACCCACACCCACTCTGGCTTATGCACATACCAGTAGGTACAGTCTGCCCACCTTGGACTTTCCCTCTTCCATAAACATGCAGGCCAACAAATGTTATAGCCCTGCCCGGACTGGTCTGCCCAAATACCAGCTCTCACATGCACCATTGGGAGTAGTGGCTCAGTGGGGGAGCTCCTTGCAGCCCCCTCCTGGGTTCTCCTGCTTTCCCATGGGTCTCACTTGTAATGGTTATGTGCTGTGGCCCAGTCTGGCATAGCATAGATCAGCTTGGCATTTGCCATTGAGTGCTACAGCATGTCCCGGCCCAGCTTGCCCCCAGTTGAAGCTTGCATAGGTGGGAGCTACAGCCTAGGCAGTCCAACCAGCTGCCAGTCCCATCTCTAATGTGAATTTTGTGGTGTTGCGCCCCAATTCAGCATGATCCACATACTATTTCTGGCTCTCAGATTTGCCAGTGGGTGATATGAACTGGCCTAGCCTGGTTTGCCCCAGACCTGAGCCAAAGGTATGCCCTTGGGTACCATAACCTGGCCTGCTCTAGGCTGTTCCCTGTCATGGTTCTTGTTCTCACCTGCAGGGACTGTGTCCCAACAGAGGAATTGTACAAGCTCTTCCATGAGAACTTATCCCAATGCCAGATAGGTGGGTCCATGGTGAGCACTACTTCGTCCATATCCTGTCTTAGCAGGAACAGTGTCTTTTCCTGATTGGCCCTCAATCGGCCATTCTGCTTTTTTCTGTTGAGTATTACAGCCCAGCCCAGGATCGTCCACATCCAGTTCATACATAGCTCAACAGGGAGAGATGTAGCCTAGTCCATCCTACATTAAGCCTTGTTCTCACAAGCACAAGTGTGTGCTGGAGTCTAGCTCAGAGTGGCACACACCAGACCTAGTCCACACTTGTGCAAAAGGGACTGCAGCCATGTCCAGACCAGATAACAGCCCCTACTCTGGCCCTCACATTTACCAGTAGGAACTACAACCTAGTCAGGCTATACCCTTAGCTCCCCAGCCAGGCCTGTTCCCAGCCATAAATCTTGCTTTTTCCAGTGGTTTTTCTGACCTACCTTGACATAGTCCCTCACCTGTCTTGGCCTTTGCTTTCAAATGCTGGAGCCTGGCCATACCCAGCCTGCCCCCAGTCCTAACTCTTACTGGTGGTTACTGTAACCTAGACCTGCTCTGTCTACACTTATCCTTGGCCTATGAAAACTGGTAGATGTGTCACACTAGCCTGGAATGACCTGTGCTCCGGCCCGGTTTCTTCACTTGCTGGTGAGGTAAAATTTTTGGGCCCTGCCTGGTCTGCCCCCTTGCCCAACCAACCCACACATTTGCCAGTAGGTGGAGCTAACTTGCCCACCTTGCCCAACCCCCAGGCCTGGATCATGTGCTCACCAGCAGGAGCTATGACCCAGCAGGAGAGTTTCCCAAGTTCTCCCACTCTGCCTACTCTCAGACCCGGATCTCACTCATGTCAGTGGGTGCTCGGTCCTTGCCTGGCATAGCCTGCCTCTCCATCTTGGCCTTGTGTGAGCTTATGAATGTTGCGGCCTGGCCTACTGTACTCCCTCTTTTAGGATGCATATGCTGGTGCTGCAGCCTGGACCTGCCCGGATTAGTCTCGGTGTCTGTACCCTTGAGTGATGACAGGTTCTATGGTCACACCTAGCTCAACCCATCACCCTCCCAGCTCTTGAGCTAACCAGTGGGACTTGCATTTCCACAGGTTTAGGCACACATATCCCCCACAGAATCTACTCCTGAACCTGGCTAATGTCATTGCCCTGCCTAATATGACCCATCCCTGTTCCAACATTCAGTCAGGCAGTGGGATCTAGCCTTGTCAGACAGATCCCCAGCCCTAACTTTGGCATGGATTAGCAAGTGATGGTCAGCAATATTCCTTACTAAGAATCCCTACTCAGGACTCCCATATGGGCTGGTGTATCAGTCTGACCCATACAGTGCTTCTGGTCTCTCCCCTCCAAACCACCATGTCTCAGTCCCTCATTTCCCTGCAAGTGCATTGGCCCTGTCACTGGGTGTCCCTCAGGATTCATTCATTACCTACACGTACAGTGGCCTTATCCATGAATGTCCTTAGGTAACAATTCCACACCACAAGACTCTAAAGCTCACCTCTGGGTGAAGCCAGCAGGTGAAGCCTGGTGCCAGTTGCTGCTTTGGCGACCCACAAGCCCAGGATTCCTTTCAGCGCTTGGCATCAATGGCAGCTGCTAGTGCTCCAGGTCCTGAGAGTGAGCTAACTCAGGCACCCCCAGCAGCCCCCATGCTGCTGGCAGCTCCGTTAGCACAGCCCGAGGTCCTTCCCACATATCTTAAAGAAAAAAAAAGAAAGAAAAAGAATATGCAACTATGCTGACACACTGGTATTGTTAACACATATTTGGCATTAACCAGGCCCAGGATGCCCACCAGCTCTTAGCTACTTTTCTCCCACCTGTGTAACACTTACCGAGGTACAATGCATACTAGGCAGCTGCCTAGAGCTGGGGTGTTTAATATCTTCTAAATAGATTTTAGTTTGAAGGGATGATTGTAATTTTTTTAAAAATCTAGTGAATTTTGATCAACATGTGCTTGAATATTATCACTGGGTACATGTAGTATTTAAATATCTCTATAGGGGTCTTCCGTTCCAGTTGCCTTATCATTGTGAACTGCAGTCACCATGCACTGGGATGGAACACTGGATCTTGTTCCTTCTGTCTCTCTTTGCTACCTTTCTACCTCCTTCCTAGCCCTGGTCTTCACTCTGACCAACCTGTAGCAATCACAATTCTAAGTCTGCAGCTAATTTTTAACAGTTATATATGAAAACATGTTTGTTTTTTCTACATTAGCCTTATTTCATTTCACTACATCCATGTTCATCTATTTGGTAAGAAATAAGAATTTGTTGTTTTTAATGACTGAATGCAGTCTCTTGGCATTCATTAGGTTTCAGTAATAATAACATCAGGGGAACCAGTGAAATCTAGAATCACAACTAATTTACTATCATTTTTAGTATACTAATTTAGCATATTTTTATTTCTGTGACTTTTACTTCCTTACCTTGCCCACTTTATTTGGGTGAATATTAATTCACATAACAATAAAAAGTAGTTATTCGGAGGGCTGCGGGAGAGGACGTCTAGCTCGGATCCCGAACCCAGTCCGCCATGTGCCCATGGCTCATGGCGGGCTGGGCCCGGACATGCCTGGGTGCGGCCTGCTTCCTTCCGGGGTGAGTACGCCGAGGGGGGAGGCCTCCGTGACTGGGCATGTCCGGGGCCCACCCGCCACCCTCATTGGGTGGTGAACGGGATTGGGGAGGGGTGCAACCTCGGGCCTGCAGGATTTAACCTCCGGCTGCCAGAGGCGAGCCGAGGGCTGCGGGAGAGGACGTCTAGCTCGGATCCCGAACCCAGTCCGCCATGTGCCCATGGCTCATGGCGGGCTGGGCCCGGACATGCCTGGGTGCGGCCTGCTTCCTTCCGGGGTGAGTACGCCGAGGGGGGAGGCCTCCGTGACTGGGCATGTCCGGGGCCCACCCGCCACCCTCATTGGGTGGTGAACGGGATTGGGGAGGGGTGCAACCTCGGGCCTGCAGGATTTAACCTCCGGCTGCCAGAGGCGAGCCGAGGGCTGCGGGAGAGGACGTCTAGCTCGGATCCCGAACCCAGTCCGCCATGTGCCCATGGCTCATGGCGGGCTGGGCCCGGACATGCCTGGGTGCGGCCTGCTTCCTTCCGGGGTGAGTACGCCGAGGGGGGAGGCCTCCGTGACTGGGCATGTCCGGGGCCCACCCGCCACCCTCATTGGGTGGTGAACGGGATTGGGGAGGGGTGCAACCTCGGGCCTGCAGGATTTAACCTCCGGCTGCCAGAGGCGAGCCGAGGGCTGCGGGAGAGGACGTCTAGCTCGGATCCCGAACCCAGTCCGCCATGTGCCCATGGCTCATGGCGGGCTGGGCCCGGACATGCCTGGGTGCGGCCTGCTTCCTTCCGGGGTGAGTACGCCGAGGGGGGAGGCCTCCGTGACTGGGCATGTCCGGGGCCCACCCGCCACCCTCATTGGGTGGTGAACGGGATTGGGGAGGGGTGCAACCTCGGGCCTGCAGGATTTAACCTCCGGCTGCCAGAGGCGAGCCGAGGGCTGCGGGAGAGGACGTCTAGCTCGGATCCCGAACCCAGTCCGCCATGTGCCCATGGCTCATGGCGGGCTGGGCCAGGGCGGCCAGTGCGCCATTTGGCGCCAGGCTGAGCCTGCTGGCCGCCCGGCCGGGGAGCTCTGGGGTATTGGACATCTGAATCGCTGCTGAGATAGCTCTAGAGTGACCCCACTGTTTCTGGGATCTGAGTCAATCCTAAAGATTCCCAATGCCAGTAACTCTTCCTTTGAAGAACTTCCAGTCCCTTATTAATGCTGAGCTTTGAACACCTATCAAGTAAAAGATAAGCTCCGGCTTGCGTAGCAGGCTGGCACCTAATGGTCCTCGGAGCTACCACGTGCAGGTGCGTGATTTACGGCTAGGAACGGTCCCAATCTGGGATGCCACAGCTGGGATGAGGTTCCCACCAAGGGGTGTATGTGCTGGAATGGGGGCTGCGTTCTATCTAGGAAACAGTTGCAGTCACCCGAGGCACTAGTGTGGGCTGGGATTGGATGCACCAGGCCGGTTCAGATCCCAGCACCATCTGGTGTTATGGAGAAACAGGGTAGATGTGGGACTGACTAGGCTGGGTCTCAATCCCCTTCTGAGCCATGTGTGAGCTGTATGTGGGTATGGACGAGCCATGGCTGGGCTGAAACATCCAACAACAAGAGTCAGAATGGGGTGAAAGCCAGCCAGGAAAAGCCACTGTTCCTGCTAGGACAGGAGGTGAACTGAGTAGGGCTGGCTCAAGAACCCCCTGGCAAGCGCAAAATCTGGCATTGGGAGGGGTTCTGATGGAGGAGCCTGGGCAACTCCTCTGGCAGGACACAGTCCCTGCAGGTAAGCGCAAGAAGCATGATTGGAAACAGCCCAGAATAGGCCATGGAAAGTTTCCCACTGGCATGCATTCGGCATGGGTCAGGAGCAGACCAGGCTGAATCAGTTCATGTCATCCTCTGGCAAATCCGAGCACCAGAACAGAGTGTGGAATGGGCCGGGTTTGGTTGCAACAAAACCAGTACACATTCTGGAACGCCAGGGCGTGGTTGCCTGTACTGGATATGAATGCAGCACCCATCCAGCACACGTGAGATCCAGGAAGGGAGGGGCAGAGCTGGCGGGGGGGTTAAGGGGCTGGCCCCCTCGCTGGACAACCACTCCCACTGGAGAGTGTTGGCTGGGATAGAGACAGACACGACTAAGCAAGGCTACAACACCTGTGCGCTGCATGTGGACAAGATCAGGGCCACAGCATCAGCTGGCAGAAGCTGGCACTGGGGTCTAATTCTGTCGAGTCAAATCACAGGACCACCTAAAGAGTGCATAAACCGGGACAGAGAGACCTGGGAGGGAAAAAGTGGGTTCCCCCTTCTTGGGTCACTATTCCCGTGGGAGGGCATGAAAACTAGGACGGGGGCTGGGATGGCTAGATAGAGAGGTACTCAACAATATCTGTGAGGGCTGGATGGTTGAGTTGGTTAGATAAAACCAAGCTTTAATACCCATTGACAAGTACCAGAGCCAAATGGGATGGGGGACAGACTGGTCTTCTGCTACACAAATTGGCAAACCAGGGTAGGGGGCAGGCTTGGTGGGGGTTATTGTGGGTCGCCCCTACTAGGCTGCAGCTCCCACTGGTTGATGTAAGGACCGAACCAGACTGGACTGCAACACCCATTGGTTCCAGTGCAACTCGGGACTGAAAACAGAACCAACACAGCAATTGCAACCACCAGCTGATCAGGGTGATGGACTGTGCCGGGCCCTGTGCTTGCTAGAACATACAAGAATCTGGTCTGGGAATACCTCAAAGTGTCTTTGGAGATCTCCCCACTTGAACTGCTGGACTCAGAATTCTAACCAAGAAAAGACAGAAGACAGAATAGGACAATCATTCATCTCAGCTACATGTTGGCAGCGAAATATGGGGCAAATGGAGACTTCATGATGGACCATATCAATCAGTGGACCACCTCATCGAGCGAAACTGGCAGTGACTCATAACTGGAGAACTATTAACTCCACTTGAGCACATATCTCAGAGCATGCCCCACATCCGGGACTTGGGGTGGGCGGGAAACCGGGTGGGGCTTCTCCCTCAATATCCCCTTTTACCTCAGATACATGATGGAAACAATATGGACATAATAGCATTGCCCACCTCCCTATCCCCCTGAACCTTTTTTTTTTTTCTTCTCTTTCTTGATTTTCCTTCAACTATAGTTAACTATGTAAAGATTGTCAACAACAATACAATAAAAAAAAAAAAAAACAATAAAAAGTAGTCATTCTAATTTGGTCATGTATCTTAGAGGAGATGCTTTTGGTTTTTTGTCCTTTAGTTGTGTGATGGTTATAGGTTTGTTGTCTGTAGATATTATTTTATTGAGGCCTATTTCTGTGTACCTCAACTGAGGAATGTTTGGATATATTTATGTATTTGTAGATTTCCTCAACTTACATATATGTTATTACAAAATAAATGTAGAAGTTCATTGAATGCTTTGTATAAGGTGATTTCAACCATGCTTATCCTTCATCGTGTTTATGTGAAATATTTAGTTTGTTGATTTTCATTAATTGCCCCATTTTCTACATTCTCTAGTTAGGTGCACCTTGGCTAATACATGTGAGCTTATTGTTGTGATGTTTCATTTTTACATGTGTTGTAGGAATATATTTATTAAAGATTTTATTTATTGCAAAATCAGATATATACAGAGGAAAATCTTAGGTCTGATGGTTTACTTCCCAAGTGGGGAAGCGTGGGCTGCTGGGGTTAAAAACAGTGACCACATGGGATCTTAGCTCATGCAAGATAAGGACTTTAAGCCACAAGGCCAGTGCCCTGCACCCTATGATAAGAATTTTACATCTATTTTATCAGGTGTATTGGTCTATGACTTTAATGATATTAAGCTGGATTTCTGGACTATGAGCAATCATTTCAGAAGAAACATTAAGTAAATATATACAGAACTAATTGTATAGCAATGGAGATTACATTTTTGCTGAGCAATTCCATCTTTCTTTTTTTATTATTCTTTTTCAAGATTTATTCATTTTATTACAGTCAGATATACACAGAGGAGCAGAGACAGAGAGGAAGATCTTCCGTCCGATGAGTCACTCCCCAAGTGAGCCGCAATGGGCTGGTGCGCGCCAATCCGAAGGCCGGGAACCTGGAACCTCTTCCGGGTCTCCCACACGGGTGCAGTGTCCCAATGCATTGGGCCGTCCTCGACTGCTTTCCCAGGCCACAAGCAGGGAGCTGGATGGGAAGTGGAGCTGCCGGGTAAGAACCGGCGCTCATATGGGATCCTGGTGCATTCAAGGTGAGGACTTTAGCCACTAGGCCATGCCATCAGGCCCCATCTTTTATTTTTAATCCTATTTTAAACAGTAAGTCATAGTTGAAGATCTTTCTAGTGCTGATCAGTCTAGTTTAGGAATTCAAGTATTGTTAGGCTCAGCCTAATTTTGGAATGCATTTCATCGTTTTAGTTTTTAAATGTAATTCTAGAAAATTTGGTGTTAATTTGGTAGAATCTAGCAGTGAGGACACCTAGTGTTCACCGTTGCTTTGAAGAGTTTTATTCCTGATTCACTGCTAACTGCCTGTTGGTTTTGTTAAGTTTTTTGATGTCTTTTAAATTCAGTTTGTAGGCTAATGTTAAGTACCCAGAAATTAAGCATTTTTTTCACTATTTATTTGTTTATAACTGCTGTTGACTGTCCCTAGTGATCCATTGCACATCCTGTTTTTTTTTTTCCTGTTTTGTTTTTTGTTTGTTTTGTTTTGTTTATTCTAGTAAAGACTTATTTTATCAGACCTGGTGTAGTGGCCTAGCTGCTAACGTCCTCACCTTGAACATGCTGAGATCCCATATGGGCACTCATTCTAATCTTGTCAACCACTCGTTCAAACCAGCTCCCTACTTGTGGCCTGAGAAAGCAGTCGAGGATGGCCCAAAACTTGGGAAACCTGCACCCGTGTGGAGATCTAGAGGAATTTCCTGGTTCCTGGCTTTGGATCGACGCAGCTCTAGCCATTGCTGTCACTTTGGGAATGAATCATCAGATGGAAGATCTTCCTCACTGTATCTTCTCCTCTCTGTATATCTGACTTTGCAATAAAAAAAGTAAAAAGTAAAAAGATTCTTTTATTGATATATAAGGCAGAACTATAGAGAAAGAGGGAGAGTTAGAAAGATTTTCCTTCTATTTTATCCCTTTCCAAGTGACCATGATGGTTAAAGCAGGACCAGATTGAAGCTTCTTCCCAGTTCTCCCAGATCAGTACAGGGAATCAAGCACTTGGGACATCCTCTGCATTCACACAGGCACTAGAAGGGAGCTGGATCAGAAATAAAGCAGCTGGGCCTGGCACGATAACCTAGTGGGTAAAGTCCATGCCTTGCACATGTTGGGATTCTGTATTGGTGCTGGTTCTAATCCCGGCAGCCCCACTTCTCATCCAGCTCCCTGATTGTGGCATGGGAAAGCAGTGCAGGATGGCCCAAACACATGGGGCCTTGCATATGTGGGAGACCTGGAAGAAGCTCTGGGTTCCTGGCTTCAAATCTGCTCAGCTCCAGCCTTTGTGGCCACTTGGGGAGTGAATTGGCAGAGGGAAGATCATCCTCTCTGTCTCACCTGCTTTTTTTTTTCTTTTTTGTATATCATGCTTTTCAATAAAAGTAATGTTTATAAAAAAAAATAAATAAAAAAATGCAGCAGCTCTTTCATCTCACAAGTAGTGACAGAACCCACTTTGTCCAGACAGCCCTGATCCACTCCTCTACTGTGATACCAATTGTAATATGTCCCTCTTCTTTTTGATGTTATGTACTTGAGCCTACTTTTTGATTAATCTAGTAAAAGGTTTATTGATTTTGTTTTCCTTTTAAGAACAATGAATGTTTCCTTTATCTTCAGTATTGCTGAATACAATTTTTATTCATTTCTTCATTAATCTGGATTTTGAATTTTCTGTTTCTACTCCTAGACTTGGCTTCTTATTTTTCGGAGAGTTGGAGATCAGTGCTTAGGATGCTATTTGACATTTTAGTTGCTATTGTTCAGGTGTTGACCATGTAAAGTGAAAACTTTTGATTTCTATATTTCTCTGATCATGGTTGGTTCTTTCTCATTGGCAATAGGAAGTATAGTTAGAAATAAGAGTGTGCTTTGGTTGCCATAAAAATATGCTGCAGAATGTGTGTATTGAATTGCAGTTTTTAATTTCTTATGGTTCTTTCTTTAAATTTTATTTTGATGATGTTTACACATTTGAGAAGGGAGCATGCATGCACATGTGGATACTGATTAAGCTAGGAAGGATCGAGAATTAGGGGAAGGAGGATGTAACCATTTTTTCCAAATTTTCCTCTTTTTGTGTCTGTGGGATTGTGGGGAGAAGGAGAAAAGCCACTCCCTGAATCCCTACAATAGAACCGTGGATGTAGAATGGCCATCTTATTTCCAGGGTCCCTGATGTGGAGCATGCTCTGAGGGTTCTGTTCAAGTGGTTTCCATAGGAAATCCTCCCACGGTCCATTGGTTGACATTCCAACTAGTTTCCATTCAGGCAGATCTTTAGTGTCAACGCTTGCCTGGGGTAGTTGTCCAATCTTTTCTACCCTCCTTCATCTGCAGGCTCCAACAGACTGCCATATCCCCTATGTGCATCTGAGCATGTTCATTCAACCAATAATTAGGCCCAGTTCTAATACATGAACTCCAAAGTTAATGCACAGATTCCACATTTGTCCAAATTTTTGAAGTTCTGTGTCCATTGGATCAGTGGTCAGTATCCCTGAAGAAACTATGAGGTGATCATAGACTTTTGTTTGTACTTAACAGTACGGGGTCAGCTCAGTCTGTCACCCACATCAGCCTATGCACACACTGGTGGTTGCAGTTGCTGGATAAGTTTTTTCTCCAGTCCCATCTATTATGCAAACCAGTGCATGCTGTGGTGGAGCCCACCCATGCCCATCCCACATTCTGCTCTCATGTACACCAATTGGGAACTGCATCCCAATCAAAGTGACACCCTATAACCCATACTAGGTCTTCCCCCGCAATGGTTCCTTTGCTTGTTTTGAGCAGCAGACTGCTCTGTGCTGCAGCCTGGACCAGTGTGTCCTGTTCCCAATCCCAGTATCCATGAGTGTCAGAGGGTTCCATGGTCATGTGTAGCTCAACTCTTTACAACTCTCGGCTCTTGATCCAGCCTTCAGAAATTGCAGTTCCACAGGTTGAGCCCTCATATTCCCCACAGGATCTATCCCCAGACCTAGTTCTTATGCATGCCTGTTGGTATCATGGCCCAGCTTAACATTATCTGCCTCTTCTATGAAACTCATTGGCAGTAGTGTAATCTTTCCCTGCCAGACAGGTCCCCAGCCCTACCTTAAGTGTGCACTGGTGGGTGGTGGTAGTCCGTGTTAACCAGCCCAGTTCAGGTCTCTCACTTGGGCATGTGTACTCATCTGACACAGAAATTTCCTCAGTTATAGCTTCTAAGCCAGTAGGCATTAGCCCCCTCACTTACCTGCTTTTGTCAGTAGAAGTCCTTCAGAAGTCATTCCTCACCTGCAACATACTGCTACAGTGGTACTGCCTCCCACACATCTCCTTACCCCTTCTCCTGAGCTATCCACCATTCCTGCTTCTGGAATCAAGCATCCCAGCCTAGCTGCTTGAATGCAGCTGTAGACATCCTGGCCATGGCTGAGAGTGTAAACGTGACCTTGGATGCACTATCAGCTCTTGGCTGGTGGTGGAAAGGGCATAGCCCGGCCTGGCTACTTAAAGGCAGCTTGAGTCATTCTGGCCTGGCCTAAGTGCCAAACTGGATCTTGGATCACACTGGCCATCTTTGGCTGAGGTGAGGGGCACAGCATGGTCTGGTTGCTTAAAGGCAGCTTGAACCATCCTGGCCTTGGCGTGTGCGCAAACAGAACCCTAGCCCCACTGGCCGCTTTCGTCTGGCTGGTAGAAGGACAGAACAGTGCCTGGCTGCTTGAAGGCAGCTTGAGCCATCCTTGCCTGGATTGTTTCCATGAAGGACATTGCAATGGATATAAAATGGTATATCATTGTGGTTGCCATTTTCATTCACTTAATGTGATCAATCATGCTGAAAATATTTTTGTGCTAATTAATTAACCTTTTGCTTATCCTCTTTGAAGAAATATTTTTAGTTCTTTTTCCATTTTGGTATCTGCTTTTATTGCTTTTGAGTCTCAGGGATTTTCCTGCCAACATGCCTGAAACCACCAAGGGGATGCGGTATCAGTGTTCTTGGGCTGCAAGAACCATCGGGGATAGTCTGAGGGTGCATGTCCATTTATTGTAAAGTGAGCACTACTCATATGCACTAGGAAAGAGGATGGCAGAAGGGCAGTCCCAGACAGCCCTGCCTCACAACAATGACACTGTAATTGACTAGAAGCCGTGTCTATTTGGAACCTCCAATCAAGTCAAAGGTCAAGTACTGCACACTTGCCTCTAAGCCATGCCTCAGGTCATAGGCAGGTAGGCTGTTAGACATGTCCACCAGGTAGCATTTGAGTTGACAGTCGTACGTATACTGTAATACATGCTTATTTAATCTGTGACTGATTTACAAATTATGAAGATTGTCCTGTAACTCTACCATGCGTTGACCTTAATAACATTTCTGTGTTGCAACTATGTTTACTATTGGTGTAAAAATTCTTTTTTGTTTTTTTGTTTGTTTAAAGATTTATCTATTTTATTACAAAGTCAGATATACAGTGAGGAGTAGAGACAGAGAGGAAGATCTTCCGTCTGATGATTCACTCCCCAAGTGAGCCACAACGGCCGGCCGATGCTGTGCCAATCTGAAACCAGGAAGCTGGAACCTGTTCCAGGTCTCCCACATGGGTGCAGGATCCCAATACATTGGGCCGTCCTCGACTGCTTTCCCAGGCCACAAGCAGGGAGGTGGATGGGAAGTGGAGCTGCCGGGATTAGAACCAGCGCCCATATGGGATCCCAGGGCTTTCAAGGCGAGGACTTTAGCAGCTAGGCCACGCCGCCGGGCCCGGGGGTTTTGCAATTTTTACAACAGGGCCCAGCTGCGTGGCCTAGTGGCTAAACTCCTCGCCTTGAACACCCTGGGATCTCATACGGGTGTGAATTCTAATCCTGGCAGCTCCACTTTCCATCCAGCTCCCTGCTTGTGGCCTGGGAAATCAGTCAGGAGAGGACGGCCCAAAGCTTTGGGACCCTGCACCCGCGTGGGAGACCTGGAAGAGGTTCCTGGTCCTGGCATCGGATTGGCGTGTACCGGCCCATTGCGGCTCACTTGGGGAGTGAAACATCGGATGGAAGATCTTTCTCTCTGTCTCTCCTCCTCTCTGTATATCTGGGTTTCCAATAACAATAAAATCTTTTTAAAAAAATTCTAAAACCCAGCCCTGTGACTTTCGGCTTCCTTTTGCTGCCTCCCAATTCCACAAGCAGGGAGCTAGATGGGAAAAGAGCAATGAGAATATGAACCAGTTCCATAGGAAGAAGAAATAGAAAACTTGGAAACAATGATCACATCAACTTTTCCCTAACCGTTGAGCATTCCCACTCTAATCACGTATGTAAACATCATCCACAATAAACATAGAAAATTCACATATATGTATATAGTTTTTGAAAGGCAGATGTACAGAAAGAAGGGGATACAAAGATTCTCCATCTGCTCTCACTCTGAACGAGTTACAATGGAAGGAGCTGGGCTGATGAGATGTGTGGAGTATTTTCTAGCAGATAGGTTCAGGGTCCCAAGGCTTTGGGCTGTCCTTTACCACATTCCCACGCTACAGGCAGGGTGCTGGCTAGGAAGCAGGTTATCCAGGACACACCCTGGCACCTCTATGGCATCCCGGTGCATGTAATGTGAGGGCTTTCACCCGTAGGCTATTGTGCCGGGCCGCTTTGAAATTTCTCTATCTCTGGTTTTCAAATAAATAAATCTTTCAAAAACAGGGAAACAAAAAATCCCAAATCTAAGTAGAAATCATATTTCATTAGGAAATATTGGGTTTTTTGGTTTTTGTTTTTTTTCTAGAGAGATTGTACTGGTATTATGAGCTTAATGGATTATTAGGGTTTCTCTACCACTCTTTTTTTTAAAGTTTTCTTTTTATTGCAAAGTCAGATATACAGACAGGAGAAGAGACAGTGAGGAAGATCTTCCATCCAATGATTCATTCCCAAAGTGACAGCAATGGTTGGGACTGCACCAATACAATGCAAGGAACCAGCAGATTCTTCCAGGTCTCCCACATGGGTGCAGCTTTCCAAAGCTTTGGGTTATGCTCAACTGCTTTCTCCAGGCACAAGCAGGGAGCTGGAAGGGAAGTGGAGCTGTGTTGATTAGAACTGGTGCCCATAGGGGTTCCTGGTGCTATCAAGGCAAGAACTTTAGCCAGTAGACCACCATTCTGGGCCCTCTGTATCAGTAGTAATATTTTGTCAAATAACAGGAAACAGGAAGTTCCATGTGTTATTCAAATTGGCAACTTTTATCTTTCAAGCTCCATGTGACCTCAGCAACAAAAACATCCTCTGTTTGGAAAAGAATTGATCAAAGGACCTCAGTAGGTAGTTCTCAAAATGTAACCATTTGGGAAATGTAAATCAAAACCACAATGAGATATCCCAACCCTGTCAGAATGGCTATTATTATTTGGAAGAAAGGGTAACAAATACTGGTGAGGAAGTAAAAAATAAGAACATTTATACAATGTTGATGGAGTTATAGATTAAATCAGCACGTGAAAATAGCATAAAATTTCTTAAATGTTTAAAGATAAGATTGCTGGGCCCAGTGTGGTAGCCTAGCAGGTAAACTCTTTGCCTTGAATGTGCCGGGATCCCATATAGACACTTGTTCTAATCCCAGCATCCCTGCTTCACACACAGCTATCTGCCTGTGGCCTAGGAAAGCAATTCAGGATTGTGCATAGCCTTGGGACCTTGCACCTGCATAGGTGACCCTTAAGAGCTTCTGTCTCCTGTCTTTGGATTGGCACAGCACCAGAGGTTGAACCCACTTGGGCAGTGAATCATTGGATGGAATAACTTCCTCTCTGCAGCTCTTGGTCTCAATATCTGACTTTGCAGTAAAAACAAAAAAAATCTTTTTAAAAAAGATTAAAATCTTAAAAGAGCTTAAGTAAAATTAAAAGGATTAAATTTAAACAAGATTACTGTAATTTTCAGCAATCTTACTACTAATTGTATTTTCTGAAAATTATGAACACATTCTGTAAGAGATACATCTTTTTTAAAACAGCACTATTCATAACACACAAGATATTGAATAAAATGATGTGTTCATCATCAGATAATTGAATAAGGAAAAAGTAGTCTCTGTGTACAACGTGGTATTATTTAGGTGCAGAAACAAAATTCTGTGTATTATATCAAAATGAGTGTAACTAGAGGCCAAGATGTTGAGTGAAATATTCTAAATACAAATATACAAATATGAAATTCTGTTATGTAAAGTAGCAAAAACAATCACAAGCAACAACAAAAGGGGGGAACAATGGTATATATCAGTATTGCTGCAAGCATGATTTGTCACTTTGGATTTATATCTTTGTCAAATAGCGAATGATGATATTGTACTGTAGTTTTAATGATCTGTGTCTGTAAATTTTATGATTGAAACATATCTATTCATTTCATTATATTTATAGCACTTACCAATTACATTGATCTTCATATTGTTTTAATCACTTAATGAAAAATTAAGATCTTGAGTACTATGTGAGTTTAAAACATGTTATTTCAAATGTTTAAGAGAATAACAGGGGAGGGGAGTCAAGATGGTCGACAAAGTTAGACTGAAGTGACCGAGGGTCCTAAAAGTTAGGGATGGGAGCAGTCTGAAGTGAGCCTGTTGGGAAAAGATCCACAGGGAACACTGTGGGAAATCCTCCAGTGCCACCAGGACTGAGAATGGTGGCACAAAGCAGCAAAACAGACAAGAATGATTAGGATCTACAACCTGAGAAGGACAAGGAAGGTGCCCCGAGCGAAATTCAGGGACTGAACTTCAGAGAGCCGCTAGCACAGGAAAGTGTCCGCCCTTGGCAGGAGGTGAGGGGCAGGCGGATCTTTGGAAGAAAATGCTGTGAAGGGTGCCTGAACTGATCTTGGGAACAAAACGTGGTGAAGGGTGCCTGAACTGAGCATTCATGGCAGGCTTGAATCTGGGCAGACAGGATGGAGAGGGTGACTAGGCACAGAAACAAAGATCCTGGGCAAACCTGGGAACTGGAACTCCCCAGCACTGAGTGGCGCCAATCCCAGGGCCATGAGAACCCCACAGAAGGGAGATCCAATAGCTACTATAAATATCGCCCTCTTTTAAAGAGCCCACAATACTGCAGACTGAAGAAGTAGGGGGAGGGGAACCCAGGCACCACAAAGAAGGAAAATAATCTAAGTCAGCAAGACCTCAGGTCAGCCACTAGGTGGCAGAAAAGTACAAGGATTAGAAGCCAGCAATATCAGATCACATAGATATGGGGCGAGGCCACAGGAAAATAAATGATTCAGAAGAAGGAGCCAGTGCAACCCCCCAAAAGTCACCAAAAGCTAGAACCATCAAGAAGAATACGAAGTTAACAGGGGAAATCATTGTCCCAGACCTCGGGACATACTATAGGGCAGTGGTTATCAAAACAGCGTGGTACTGGCAGAGAGATAGGGAGGAGGATCATTGGAGCAGAATAGAAACAACAGAAGGGAACCCACACAGATACAGCCAAATAATCTTTGACAAAAAGATGACAATCCAACCAAATGGGAAGGTCTCTTCAGTAAATGCTGTTGGGACAACTGGTTAGTAGCCTTCTGAAACAACAAGATAGACCCACATCTCTCACCAAGATCAACAAAGATAGACAACAAGATAAACCCACATCTCTCACTAAGATCAAATGAAATACACTAAGATCAAATCTAAATGGTTAAAGATCTAAATCTACACCCAGACACCTTCAAACTTTTGGAAGAAAATGTTGGAAACACCCTGCAAGAGCTAGGTGTAGGCCCTGACTTCCTAAGAAAGGACACCAAAAGCACTAGCAATCAAGACCAAAATAAACAAATGGGACTTCATCAAACTAAGAAGCTTCTGTACAGCGAGGGAAACAATCAACAAAGTAAAAAAGCAACCCACAGAATGGGAGAAGATCTTTGTGCACTACGTAAGTGATAGGGGGCTAATCCCCAGAATATACAATGATCTCCAGAACAACCAAACCACCAAACAAACAAACCGCTGGAGAAATGGGCACAGAAAATGGGCAGACATTTCACAGAGGAACAAACCCAAATGGCAAACAAACATGAAAAAATGCTCAAGTTCCCTGGCAATAAGGGAAATTCAAATGGAAACAACAGTGAGGTACTACCTAATGCCAGTAAGGATGGCTCACATACAAAAAACCAACACCAATGCTTGCTGGTGAGAATGTGGGGAAAAGGGAACCCTACTCCACTGCTGGTGGGACTGCAGGCTTGTACAGCCTCTATGGAAATCAGTATGGAGAACACTCAAACAACTGAAAATCTGCATACCATATGATCCAGCAATAGCACTCCTAGGAATATATCCAAAACACTTGTTACACGAGAAACCAACATGCACCCCTATGTTTATAGCAGCACAATCAGTAATTGCAAAAACTTGGAAGCAACCGAAATGCCCATCAACAGAAGACTGGATAAGAAAGCTATGGTTCATTTACTCCATGGAATACTACTTAGCTATTAAAAAAAGCAAAATGTATGGGCCCGGCGGCGTGGCCTTGTGGCTAAAGTCTTCGTCTTGAAAGCCCCGGGATCCTATATGGGCGCCGGTTCTAATCCCGGCAGCTCCACTTCCCATCCAGCTCCCTGCTTGTGGCCTGGGAAAGCAGCTGAGGAAGGCCCAAAGCTTTGGGACACTGCACCCGCGTGGGAGACCCGGAAGAGGTTCCAGGTTCCCGGATTTGGATTGGCGCGTACCGGCCCGTTGCGGCTCTCTTGGGGACTGAAACATCGGACGGAAGATCTTCCTCTGTCTCTCCTCCTCTCTGTATATCCGGCTTTCCAATAAAAATGAATAAATCTTTAAAAAAAAAGCGAAAAGCAGGTTTTTTTGTGGCCAAATGGGCCCAACTGGAAACCATAATACTAAGGGAAATGAGCCAATCCCAAAAGGTAAGATAACACGTGTTTGCCTTAATTTAAGATGAAATTATGTCAATCCAAACAATTGAACCTGTAAACTGTAATATTATTCCAACCCCAAACACCCTGTATCTCATGCAATAAGATACTGTGATGTAACCAGTGAACGTACAATCAATGTGAGTCAGACTGCTTATGATCTACATCAAAGAATTGGGTTTTTTTAAATTTTTATTTATTTATTTTTTATTGTATTGTTGTTGACAATCTTTACATAGTTAATTGCGGTTAAAAAAAGAGGTTCAGGGGGTAGAGGGAAGTGGGTAATACTATTATGTCCATATTGTTTCCATCATGTATCTGAGGTAAAGAGGGATATTGAGGGAGAAGCCACACCCAGTTTCCCGCCCACCCCGAGTCCCGGATGTGGGGCATGCTCTGAGATATGTGCTCAAGTGGTTTTAATAGTTCTCCAGTTATGAATCGCTGCCAGTTTTGCTCAATGAGGTCGTCCACTGATTGATATGGTCCATCATAAAGTCTCCGTTTGCCCCATATTTCGCTGCCAACATATAGCTGAGATGAATGATTGACCTGTTCTGTCTTCTTTTCTTGGTTAGAGTTCTGAGTCTAGCAGTTTGATTGGGGAGATCTCCAAACAAACCTTGAGGTATTCCCAGACCAGATTCTTGTATGTTCTAGCAAGCACAGGGCCCGGCACAGTCCATCACCCCGATCAGCTGGTGGTTGCAATTGCTGGGTTGGTTCTGCTTTCAGTCCAGAGTTGCACTGGAACCAATGGGTGTTGCAGTCCAGTCTGGTTCTGCCTAGCACATACTTGGCCCTTACATCAACCAGTGGGAGCTGCAGCCTAGTTGGGGCGACCCACAATAACCCCCATCAGGCCCACCCCCTACCCTGGTTTGCCAGTATGTGTAGCAGTAGACCAGTCTGTCCCATATCCCATTTGGCTCTTGTACTTGTCATTGGGTATTAAAGCTTAGTTCCATCTAACCAACTCAACCATCCAGCCCTCACGGGTGTTGTTGAGTGCCTCTCTGTCTAGCCACCCCAGCCCCCATCCTAGTTTTCATGCCCTCGCATGGAAATAGTGACCCAAGAAGGGGGAACCTATGTTTTCCCTCCCAGGTCTCTCTCAGTCCCAGTTTATGCACTCTTTAGGTGGTTCTGTGGTTTGACTTGACAGAATTAGTCCCCAGTGCTAGCTTATGCCAGCTTATGCCAGCTGATGCTGTGGCTAAGCCCAAACATCCCTCACCTGCTCTAATTTATGCTTGCACCCACAGGAATAATCAGCCCAGCCTGGCTTTTCCCTGATCTAGTCCACATGCAGCGCACAGGTGTTGTAGCCCTGCTTAGTCTGGTCTGTCCCCATCCCAGCCCACGCTCTCCATTGGGAGTAGCTGTCCGGCAAGGGGACCAGCCCCTTAATCCCCCTGCCAGCTCTGCCCCTCCCTTCCTGGATCTCATGCGTGCTGGTTGGGTGCTGCAGTCACATCCAGTACAGGCAAACTCACCCTGGCATTCCATAATGCGTACTGGTTTTGTCACAACCAAACCCAGCTCAACCCACACTCTGTTCTGGTGTTCGGATTTGCCAGTGGATGACATGAACTGATTCCGCCTGGTCTGCTCCTGACCCAAGCCGAATATGTGCCAGTGGGAAACTTTCCCTGGGCTACTCTGGGCTGTTTCCTTTCATGCTTCTTGCGCTTACCTGCAGGGACTCTGTCCTCCCAGAGGAGTTGCCCAGGCTCCTCCATCAGAACCCCTCTCAATGCCAGATTTTGCACATACCAGGGGATCCTTGAGCCAACCCAACTCAGTTCACCTCCTGTCCTAGCAGGAACAGTGGCTTTTCCTGGCTGGCTTTCACCCCATTCTGGTTCTTGTTGTTGGATGTTTCAGCCCAGCCATGGCTCATCCATACCCACATACAGCTCACACATGGCTCAGTAGGGGGTTGAGACCCAGCCTAGTCAGTCCCACATCTACCCTGGTTCTCCATGACACTAGATGGTGTTGGGGTCTGAACTGGCCTGGTGCATCCAATCCCAGCCCACACTAGTGCCTCGGGTGACTGCAACTGTTTCCTAGATAGAACGCAGCCCCCATTCCAGCACATACACCCCTTGGTGGGAACAATCAACCCTGTTAGGGTGTCCAACTAGGGGAACTTGTATTTCCATAGGGTTGGGCCCACACACCCCATAGAGTCTACCCCCAGACCAAGTTCTCTCGCGTGCTGGATACAGTCTTGACCCTGCCAAGTGTGACCACTGCACCACTCCACCAAACAGTTGGGTAATGGTACCCATCACTGCCAAAGAGGCCCCCATCCATAGCATTGGTGTGGGCTGGTGTGTGACGATCAGTGATGTTCTAGGCAAACAGGCCATTTCTGTATTCCTAATTGGGTTGGTGTATCTGACTAACCGTAATTGTGTCCTGGGTACTTCCCTCCAAACCACCAGGTCTCAGTCCCCACGCATGCCTAAAACTTCCATGACCCTGTCACTGTGAATCACCCAAGATGCACTACTCACCTACACTAAAATAGGACTTAGTCATGAGTGTCCCCAGGCAGCAAACATATCTTTAAAAAACCCAGAGCAGGCCGCTGGGCGGCCAGCAGGCAAAGCCTGGCACCACATGGTGCACTGGCTGCCCTGGGTGAGGCCGAGGACTCGTTCACTGCCTTGCGACAGTGTCTTTGGCGTGAGCCCCCAGCATTGGGTCTGACCCAGCAGGGGCACCCCCCCACAGCTGCCACACTGTGAGGACCGGCACTTGCCCCCTAACCCAAGGTCTGAACCCCTCCCAAACTCACCTAGCTGCAAGATATTAGCAGCTGGACGGAGCTAGGAATTTTAACCCAGTTCCCAAGTTCCCTCATGGCGCACTTACCCTGAGGAAAGAGCTCTCTTGGGTCCTGGGTGAGGCCGAGGACTCGTTCACTGCCTTGCGGCAGTGTCTTTGGTGTGAGCCCCCAGCATTGGGTCTGACCCGGCAGGGGCACCCCCCACAGCTGCCACACTGTGAGGAGCGGCACTTGCCCCCGAATCCCAAGGCCCGAACCCTACATCAAAGAATTGTAAAACCTAATATACTTTTAAGACCCTAAGCTACTCAGAAATGGGGAGGGAGAGCAGAGAAATCTTCCATCTCTTTAGAAGGTGTGAATAAAATGTGAAGCATAACCTTTTGGGAAAATAACTGGTAACTCATAGACAACAGATTTGAATCAGTATTAGACAATAATAAAACCACAAAGGCATATGGGAGGGGGGATCAAGAGCGATCCATACAACGTCTTAACAGGAGGCCATATGCACAGAGCAGGAGGAGACCCCAGAGTGGAGCAGATGGACAGGATGAGGCTTGTATCCCAACTCTGAAGACTCTTGGATCCTCACCAAGGACTATCAGCACGGGCACCAAGGACTACATCCCAACTTCCAAGGAGACAATGGAGAACTGGAGTGCCTTTGGAGACCAAGAACTTGAGGTTACCGCATCCCATTAGGATCTACACATGGGATGGAAGAAGCCCAAATCCTTCCTTGCAGTATCCAAGGTCATCAGAACAACAGCCAGGATCCCTGAGCGGTCCTCAGAAACAGAACAGTAAACTTCCTTCGGGACTAGGGAGAGCAGCTTTCTCTGGTCCTTAACTAGTTCCAACTTTGGATCCCCATCTTCTCTTCCATTTACCATCAGGGTCGCTCCAGAGACCCCACCGCAAAACACACACACACACACGCACACACACGCACACACACAGAAATTGGAATAGATGGACTACAACAAGGAAAACTCAGAACCAGACAGGAAACAGTCAGCATGGACTCATACAAGTCTTACTAGGTAGGACACAAAAATTAGTTATTCCTCACTAAAGTATTGAAGATTTCTCTGCACACCCCTCCTAAAACTGTTCTGCACTTCAACTGTTGACATATGCCTTGTTTAGAGTTTTAGACCAGTTCAGACTATCTTGAAATCTGCCAAGTTCAGCAAAATTATGCTTCAACACTATGAACTGCTAAATACTGAAATGAAAATAGACATGACACACCTGAATAGTACCCTATTGCCAATTTAAAGTGTATAGCAGCCGGAAATCCCAGAGCCTATGAAATTGTGTCACATAATGCAATGTAATTTAAAGAAAAAAAAAAAGAACTTGAATTTTCTCTGAATAGAAAATTGTTGAGTTCTGAAAAAAAAAAAACTGTGATCAGATACAAAAAAAAAAAAAAATAACAGGGAAAAAGGGAAGATTGAAAAGAAGTATCATGCTGTTAAAATTATATGTATCTGCTACATTAGCTCTGTGTTTATGTTAAAATTAGTAAATAAATAACTGGAAGAAAAGAAAAACCCAGATAACTGCTTAACGCTAAAGCACTTCCAAACCATAAAAAAAAGATTAGGTTTGTTACAGCATGGCATTTGTCTTATATGTATATTTTCTGTTCAGCGGCCAGGCTGTGATTGGCTGATACCAACTACTTGTCAGATGAAGATAGTTGTGAGACTATCATTTGTTTCCCTCCTAAGCTGTAGTTTACTATGTAGAAATTAAAACTTCCATTTAATTATGTTATTCCATGAAAAGTATATCAAAAACAAAGAAGAAAGTTTAATATGTACATACACAAAAGTGAAAATATATAAATAGTGTTTTATATATTTATACACTGGAATTACCTCTGTATGTATTCCATAGTATTTTGTGACTTTTGAGTATGTACATATATGATGTGTAGCATTGATATATATGACCATATATTATATTTAATTCCAGCATAAGCTGTAGGAAATATTTACTCATTGCAAGTCCAGTTTAAAAATATTTTCAGTATTTCATTATTTCACTTTGAAATAAGAAAATTGAATTTTATTATCACTTTATTATATTTTAACTATCTCAGTATGTGAGGAAATCATTAATAAGCTATTGAAAAGACTTCTCATTATCTTGTGCGATATTAGGCATTTATCTTAATTATCTAATCTAGCATGTTATTTGGTTCATGTGTATCTAAAGATTGCACAATGAACTCATTTTATGCTCATTATAGAAAACAATCTGATATGGAATAATAATGGAATTGTAGCTTCAGAATTGCAAACATAATACAGGACAAAAGGTTTTATTTTGTTTTTACCTTATATTACCATATAGATTGTAAATTTAGCTGTATTCATAGAAGATGCAAATTGAATACACACAGAAGAATTCACCTCAGCTTAATATTAAAGCTGCTGAGTTAATATTTTGGCTCAGTGTCAATATGATTATTTATGTTAATTTAGTTAAAAAACAGTGGCAATAACAGACAGAGTGATATCTTCCATTTGAAGAGCTATTCTAGCAATGCCTTCAACAGTTCATTAGAATGAATCTAATGATCTAGAATCTTTAGAGAAAACAACCTTTAATAGAATAAGGAATATTCTGTTGTGGTATAGGAATTGCAAAAGTAATATAGCACAAGATATTTTCATTTAACTGTTACTCTGTGATGCTGTATAAGTTGTAAATTAAACTGTGTCCATAGAAGTTGCAAATTATATATACAAAGAATGCACTGTGAGTGTTTCTATTTAATGATCCAGAAGTGAGGAGACATGTGCTGTCTGTTACAGGTGTTGGTGTCCTTTGAAGATGTGGCTGTGGACTTTACCCAGGAAGAATGGCAGACAATGGACAATATTCAGAGGACACTCTACAGGGAGGTGATGCTTGAGACGTATAACAATCTGCTGTCCTTGGGTGAGTGAAGTTCTGCCATGCCTTAAAGAACACTGCTGTATAGGTTGCTAATGAAAGAAGAGTTTATAAAGTGTAGTAGTTGGTAGGACTAATGGTGATTTCAAAAAATCTGCATCATTCTCCATTCACAGGGTACTCCATGACAAAGCCTGATGTGATCTTCAAGTTGGAGCAAGGATCAGCACCATGGACAATGGAGAAATCTGTCAAGCAGAGACTTCCAGGTAGGTCAGCACATAATTGGCATGGGAATTGATACATAGCTCAGTAAATGTTGACTGGAATTATATTTGATTTTTACTTTGAGTTTCTTCCAGAAGACAGCTGGTGAGACAAAGACATTCTATAGTCTCCATGTATAGGTTTATTCTAGCAATTTGCCAGCCTGTCACCATAAATCTGGAAATATATATGGGTCGTTTCATGATCCCAAACACTTGAATCACATCTGCCACCTGGCAAGATACATTTTCGGAAAGTTGTATTTGAAGCAGAGTAGCCAGGAAAAGATGAACTAATGCTAAGATGGGATGGAAGATACCCCAAGCCTTATTTTGAATTTTTATACCATATTTTCTGTCATATTCCACTTTAAGGGAAATATGCAATCTCAACTAATTGAAATTTTTATTTAGAAAAATGGGTATTATGTTAAGGCATTAATGATGAGATATAATGCCTATTTAATAATGCTGATGAATGTTCACATTTCACTAATATTAAAATGTGCTGTATCTAGATTGGCAACAAATCTCATTGACTTCACTTGAGCATTTGAAAAGAAACATTTAGATGTGATTCATAGATATGGCTACTTTTTCCTCATTTCAGATCCCCATGGAAAGAATGAGCTTCTTGGAGCTACTCAGAAAGATCAAGAAATAATTTTCAGGCAAGTTTTAATCACAAAAATTATATAATAGGGATTCAGAACCTGGGGCTTGGGGCAGCTGGCAGCCTCTCAGGGGTGGTGACCCTGGGGGGGCACCCTGGCTGTGCCAGGTCCCAGAATGGGGACTCAGCAGGCCAAGACCACTGCTTCAAGGCAGTGACTGAGTCCCTGGCTTTGGGCTGTCAGTGCACCAAATGGTGCCAGGCTCTTTCTGCTGGCCTCCCAGCGGTGAGCTCTGGGGTTTTTATGATTTGAAATAGCTGTTTAGGGACACTCATGAGTAAGGCCAGCTTTAGTGTAGGTGAGACATAAATTCCTGGTGATTCCCAGTAATAGGGACATGAAAATTTAGGGTACGAGTGTGACTGAGACCTGAAGGTTTGAAGGGGAGTGCCCGTAAGATGAACAGTGGCACTCGAGAGTGTATCCTGAGTGGGGTGTGCGGTGGGCTGGACTGCAACTTTAACCAGCACAAGCAAGATCAATGGGAGGACTGGACTGTGCTGGGCACTGGCCTAAAGCTCAGTAGCATGTAGGAGAACTAGATCTAGGAAGGGACCAAGGGTGAAACATGGGAAGCTCCCCTGGTGAGTTACCGCTCCCACTGGTGAACAGGTGGTCCGGACCTGGGGGTCGGACAGGCTGGGCAAAGTTCACCAACGGCTTGTCAGTGTATGAAAAGGCAATGAAACAGGTACACCGGCCAATACTGAGCAAACCTTAGCCCACAAGTAAGATTGGAAAGCAGGATGGACCACAGGACATGCCCAGCTAGGTTTTTGCACCAACTGGTCTGCATGAGCCACAGATGCCGAGCCACAGTGTCTAAGACAGGAGTCACAACAGGTGATGGGCTGTGCCAAGCTGAGTCAGAGCAACCACTGGCATGTGTGTGATGTATGGCTAGGAACAGGCTTGGTTGAGGGGGCTTAGCGGATTCTCTAGCTGGGTCGAG
This sequence comes from Ochotona princeps, assembly GCF_030435755.1. NCBI lineage: Eukaryota > Metazoa > Chordata > Mammalia > Lagomorpha > Ochotonidae > Ochotona > Ochotona princeps. The sequence goes on from NC_080856.1 coordinate 33,151,941, forward strand.
GTTCCCCACCAAGGGGCACACAAGCTTGAATGGGACTGTGTTCTGGTCAGGATACAGCTGTAGTCTCCCCTGGTACAAGTGTGGACTGGGGCAAGACTCACCAGGCTGAATCAGACTGCAACACCTTTTGGTGCTCTGGAGTCCAGGGTACATATGGGACGGACTAGGCTAGGTCTCAACCCCAACTGAGCCATATATGAGCTGTATGTGGGTACGGATGAGCCGTGGCTGCGCTGAAACATCCAACGGCAAGAACCAGTTTGGGTTGAAGGCCAGCTAGGAAAAGCCACTGTTCCTGCTAGGACAGAAGGTGAACTGAGTGGTGCTGGCTCATGGACCCACTGGTATGTGCAAAATCTGGCACTTGGAGGGGTTCTGATGGAGGAGCCTGGGCAACTCCTCTGGGAGGACACAGTCCCTGCAGGTAAGCGCAAGAAGCATGGAAGGATACAGCCAAGAGGTCATGGAATGTGTCCCACTGGCATACACTTAGCAAGGATTGGGGGCAGACCAGGCTGAATCAGTTCATGTCATCCACTGGCAAATCCGAACACCAGAACACAGTGAGTGGAGACAGGTTCGGTCATGACAAAAGCAGTACACAATACGGAACACCAAGGTGAGTTTGCCTGTGCCAGATGTGAATGCAGCACCCAACCAGCACATGTTACAAGCAGGAAGGGAGGGGCAGACCCAGCAGGGGAATAAGGGGTGGTTCCCTTGCTGAACAGCTACTCCCACTAGAGAACATGAGCTGGGATGGGGGCAGATCAGAAAAGGCAAGGCTACAGCACCTGTGCGCCTCATGTGGACTAGATCAGGGAAAAGCCAGGCTGGGCTGATTATTCCTACTGGTGCAAACTACAATCACAGTGGGTGAGGGTTGTTTGGGCTTAGCCACAGCATCAGCTGGCAGAAGCTGGCACTGGGAGCTAGTTCTGTCAAGTTAAATCACAGAACCACCTGGAGAGTCCATAGTCCTGGAGTGGGAGTGGCCTGGAGGGAAATAGTGGGCTCCTCTCTCTTAGGTTACTACCCCCCAGGGGAAGGCATGAAAAATAGGACAGGAGCAGGGGTGGCCAGATAGAAAGGCACCCAACAACATCCATGAGGACTGGATAGTTTAGCTGGTTAGATGGGACATGGTTCTCATACCCATTGACATGGATGAGAGCCCAATGGGATGTGGAACAGACTGGACTAGTATGTCACACATACTGGAAAACCAGGCCTAGTGGGGTTACAGTGGGTCACTCCAACTAGGCTGCAGCCCTCACTGGCTTAAGTGAGGGCCGAGTATGTGCTGGGTAGAACCAGACTAGACTGCAAACACCCATTGGTTCCAGTGGAAGACAGGGATGGAAAAAGAACCAACCCAGCAATTGCAACCACCAGCGGATTGGGGTGATGGACTGTGTTGGGCCCAGTTCTTGCTAGCACATACAAGAATTTGGTCTGGGAATACCTCACAGAAAGTTTCTTTGGGAATCCCCCCAGTTGAGCTTTCAGACACAGAACACTAACAACCATCAAATGACAGAGGACAGAACAAGACAATCAACCACCTCAGCTATATGTTGGCAGTGAAAATGTGGGCAAAAAGAGACTCTATGATGGACTATTTCAATCAGTGGATTCTTGAACAACCACATTATGCTTGGAGTGTTGATAGTGGCCTCTATTCAGGTCTGTTGAAATATCAAAACCACTCTACCAGCTCTACCTTCAGACCAGAAATGGTCTCCCCAAGAAACTGATGAACTCATCTGGACAATAAGATGCTGGACTTCATGCTTGGTAGATGTTTCCAATGAAAGAATCTCAACTGAATTTGAACTGTGGTAATGCAGCAGGGTGGAGGAATCCACCATGTGGGAGGGAGTTGGGGGATGGAAGGGGGGAGTCCAGTGCTTATAAAACTGTGTCACACAAGGCAATGTAATCAATTATATATATATACACCTATATATACATATGCATATATATATAAAATAATGAAAAATTATATAATAAATGAAAAGAGCTGCATTGCCACAAAGATGCTTAGCATTAGCTCTGGTCATAATTGAAAAACAATATGAAAGGGAAATCTTACAAAAATGAGACTTGAGAAGTAGGATTATATTCTTTCTCCTTTTTTTTTTTCCATTTGCAGACAGAAGTTTTATTTGCAAAGTGACCAGGTGAATGTAGAATGCAGAGGGACTCAAATAGCATTTCTTGGGAGAGAGACAGAAGATGGCGTGTCTCTTAAATGGAAACAGCAAAAGTTTTCAGAAGGGTCTCAGATTTTTAAGTGTCCCCTGAGCATTCCTTGTCTGGACAGGAATCTATCGGTAAGCACTTCCCATTGGTTGTCTCTCAACCAGCAAGGAATGGGAAGCCACATGAGTGACGAAGTTGAAGAAACTGGCTTTTTCTGAACTCATGTATGACATGTAGAGGGTGTCATTCACATAAGTCATTTTAAAAGGTCAAATCTGAGGGCATGGCATGGTAGCCTAGTGGCTGGCTCTCACTTTGATGCACTGGGATCATATATGGACAATGGATTGTGACCTGGCATCCCCACTTAACATCCAGCTCTCTGCCTGCTGCCAGAGTCCAGCTCAAGTGAAGTTCAGAACTTGAGAAGGGTGCTTGAAGTATGCATAGAAAAGAAATGAACCACTACAGTTTCAGGATCATAATAGACAAGGCAAGAAAGTTGCCCTCTTTTTTATACAGAAGCCCTCACAATCTCTGGCACCCACTCTTCACACCTGGTCAAGAGGGCATTCCTAAGGATAGTTCTGCCAGTTGTTTCAACTTGAGGCTGGAGATCAGCTGCCCTAATGCTGTGGTCAAGAAGTTCTCAATAGATGGTACATGTCAATCAGTAGCACATTCCTATTACAATCTTGATTCTACAACTTACTCTTGAATCTGTTAATGGAGGAAGTGTATCATGGAAGGAGGGATCTAAAGTCTAGTCAGAGAGGGAAAGAATAGTTTTCCACTACACCTAGGGACTTAACATCCTTGATTAGCATATGGTCAATGTGGGAGGACAACCCTAAGCATAGGTTCCTGCTACATGTAGGGACTTAACACCCTTGATTTTCATATAATCAGTGGGGCAGCTGAGAGACCAGGAATAGTAAAAGGCCCTTTTGCTAAGACGTTATCACCAACATCATCCTCCAAGCTCACACTGATTCTAAAAAGCAACTCCACAGTGGCAGACAATGCCTAAATAGATTACAGAAATCTCTGTGGGGTTGTCAATTATGTATACAAAGGGAGGTGGAACTGCTTTTCAGGTGGATGTAGAGACATCTGGCTGGGCCTTGCCATGCAGCAGGAAATTCCTTGCGGCCTTGCCTGCAATGGAAAAGTTCTCTTCACAACTTCGTGTCTTCCACATCTTCCACACCCATCGCATGGACCTCAGCAGCCTGTGGCATGGGACAACTGTTGAAGACACCCCACATGCTTGTGACTTTACAGCTGCCTGGAGACCCAGAAAAAGCTCCTGGTTCTTGGCTTTAAAGCTGCTCAGTGCTGGCAGTTTCGAATTTTTGGGAAGTGAATCAGCACATGGAAGATCGTCCCATGTTTCTCACATCCTCTCTGTGTATCTAAACTTCCAGTAAATATGAACACAATTTTTTTTCCTTTTTCCATTTTTTTACTATATTTTTGACAAATGTTACATAGTTAATTGGGGTAAATAATTTCAAGGTTTACAGGAAAATGGGTAAGACTGTCAATTTCATATTGTTTCCTTCATATATCTGAGATAAAGAGGGATTTTAAGGGAGGAGGCCCACCCAGTCAGTCTCCCACCATTCCCAGGTCCTTGATGTGGAGCATGCTCTGAGGGTCTTGCACAAATGTTTTTGATATTTCAACAGTTATGAATTGCTGCCAGTCTCACCACTCCAAGCATAATGTGGTTGTTCAAGAATCCATTGATTGACATAGTCCATCATAGAGTCTCTTTTTGCCCACATTTTCACTGCCAACATATAGCTGAGGTGGTTGATTGTCTTGTTCTGTCCTCTGTCATTTGATGGTTGTTAGTGTTCTGAGTCCGAAAGCTCAACTGGGGGGATTCCCAAAGAAACTTTCTGTGAGGTATTCCCACACTAAATTCTTGTGTGCACTAGCAAGAACTGGGCCCAACACAGTCCATCACCCCAATCCGCTGGTGGTTGCAATTGCTGGGTTGGTTCTTTTTCCATCCCTGTCTTCCACTGGAACCAATGGGTGTTTGCAGTCTAGTCTGGTTCTACCCAGTACATACTCAGCCCTCACTTAAGCCAGTGGGGGCTGCAGCCTAGTTGGAGTGACCACTGTAACCCCACTAGGCCCGACCTCTACCCTGGTTTTCCAGTATGTGTGACATACTAGTCCAGTCTGTTCCACATCCCATTGGGCTCTCATCCATGTCAATGGGTATGAGAACCATGTCCCATCTAACCAGCTAAACTATCCAGTCCTCATGGATGTTGTTGGGTGCCTTTCTATCTGGCCACCCCTGCTCCTGTCTTGATTTTTCTGCCTTCCCATCGGGAGTGGTAACCCAAAGTTAGGTTCCCACTATTCCAACTCCAGGACTATGGACTCTCCAGGTGGTTCTGTGATTTAACTTGACAGAATTAGCTCCCAGTGCCAGCTTCTGCCAGCTGATGCTGTGGCTAAGCCCAAACAACCCTCACCCACTGTGATTGTAGTTTGCACCAGTAGGAATAATCAGCCCAGCCTGGCTTTTTCATGATCTAGTCTACATGAGGCACACAGGAGCTGTAGCCTTGCCTTTTCTGATCTGCCCCCATCCCAGCTCATGTTCTCTAGTGGGAGTAGCTGTTTAGCAAGGGAAACCCTCCATATTCCCTTTGCCAAGTCTGCCCCTCCCTTCCTGCTTGTAACATGTGCTGGTTAGGTGCTGCATTCACATCCAGTATATGACACCTCACCTTGGCATTCTGTAATGTGTACTGGTTTTTGCTGCAACCAATTCTGGCTCAAAACACACTCTGTTCCGGTGTTCAGATTTGCCAGTGGATGATGTGACCTCAATCAGCCTGGTCTGCCCCCAAACCATGCTGCGAAAATTCCATAAAATTGCACATTCATGATTGGTCAATTTTAGCTGTTAACTTTCAAAATGAGCAAGTTGGCAGGCTTGTATTAGTAGGTTTGAAACAAGCAACTTTCAAAAGGTACAAATGGATGGGCTATAGGGCAATGGCTCTTATCAAACACCAGGGACCTCCTTCCTGTGGACTGGCCTACCTACGTGACCTGCCAGGTGTCCTGCCAAGTGGGTGTCACATAGACTGTCAGGCCAGGAGTTCACACAGCCCCCAGCCAAGCAATTAAGGCATAGTCACAACAGCAGAAAACATCTAGATTCTTCAGAAACATGTGACCAAGAGAGTGAGTCCCTCCCTATCATCCGCCTTTATGGGGGCATGCGAGGGGAGTGGTTACAAAAAACTGCAATACCAACAACTCTCAGTTCCTGGTGATGATAGGTAAGAGTCACAGGTGGGCAGAAGGGAAAGCCTAGATGGAGTGGGGGTGTGGCTTCCAAGCTGGTGAGACTGAACTGGCTGCCTAGGCCACAAGATTGGGAGAAAGAAGACACAAATCTCACCATTTTTTCTGGGTGAGGTGGTAGACAATGTTGCCCTTTGTGATCATGGCTTCTTTCTCGTGTCCTTGGGGGAACTCATGTGAACACCTCCCCGAGATGGTGCATCAAAACTCAAATCAAAGTGAATATTTTTTGGTGCCTGGACTCTCATTGCTCCCCCAATGAGGAATGGCTGACATGAAGCAAGAGAAAGGACGCCAGAACCTTAGTCCCATGTCAGGTAGTTGGGATTCAGGATCCATTTAGTATCAAGTCATGCAAAAGACTGGCCTCTTCTGGGGACTGTCACTCAAACAATTATCAAAATATAAGGACCCAGAGACTTGCTTCTAATGTGAAAATTGACATGATAGCAAAAGTGAAAATAGGTAGTTGATGATTATAGCCTCTGAAGTCTAAAACTGTTGTACTTCCTATTTCAACCCCCTACCTCCTAAAAGCACAGTTTGTCTGGAGGTTCAGCTGGAGGAAAGCAGTTGCTGGGTGTGTTCATGTTTTTGTAGAGTCATGAGGTGCCAAGGGTCATTTCCACAGGTTCAGTACAAACCTTGTGGATTCTTCTATTTGATCAATCCAGCCATATAGCTCTTGTAAAAGAGCTGGAAGTCTTCAAGTCCCATATTGTGCACCAAAGCAAATGTTACCAGGAAAGCTCAGTGATTCTTTTCTTTAACTTAGTAAAGAAAAGTAGGATTATGGAATAGGGTGGAAGGATGGGATTCACAGGAATTGGGAGAAAACAGAGGAGTGGGTCCTTTTTTCCAGTTATACATCCTGTTCGTTAACCAATGGTTGGGACAACATTCAAGTTACTAACTGGGTGTCTCCAATTTCAAGAAGCATACCACCCCCTAGTTTTCTCTCGAGAAGTGCTTTCCACTTTTCTCCTCTTCCCCTGCTCACTTGACCACTTTGCGAACAAAACTGCTCTGTGTCTAAAAAGATAGATTAAAAAATGACTTTGAGATCCAGTTTCTGAATCCACCTCCTGAATGTGATCAACTGGTATTTAGTAGAACTCTATGTATTTTCTCTATCATCACGTACACTTGCTGTTCCTGGGAGGACCCGAGCCAGATTAGAGACCATGCTTGGGACCCTAGGTTCAGCAAGTATGACCATTTGATGAGCTGGGCCTTGGCCTACCAGGACTCAAGAGGCTTCACCCTTCCTGGTGACTGCACTGGGAGCAGATATCTTGGGAACAAGGCAGGCCTAGGATCCACCCACCTCCAACATCAAGAGTGAGTTGGACTGGGTGAGTGTGACCTAATCCTTTTTTTTTCATGAGTTGGGTTTCTGTGTAGTGTGTGTGATTTAATTGCACTCAATATGTGTGTATGTGTGCATGTATTAGATCATTAAGGAGAAATTGGTGTGATCATTTCCAAGTTTTCTATTTTTCCTTCCTGTTTTAGCGTAGGGTTAAATGATATTCAGAGAAGCTATACCAGGTCTACCAACCATCCTTGTACTACAGGATGGGTTCTGGACCCCTGATACCAAACCAGGGTGTCAATGTGGCACACCCTCCAAGGTTTCTGTCCAGGTGGTTCTGAGAGTTCTGAAATGATGTCCATCTCACCAATTCAAGCAAGAGGAAACCCTTTCAATGTTCATCGGCTGACAGGATTGACCTCTGAGTCTCCTTGTACCCAGATATTTGCTGTCGTCATATGGCTGGAGTAGTTATTCAATCTGTTCTCTCCTCCTTTCTCTTGGATGGTCCAGATATGCTGTCCAGGCCTCTGGGCTTCCATCTGCGGGTGGAGCTGGGTCAGTTTTCCAATACTCCTTTTCAACTGAGGAGGACCAGTTCTTGCAAGTGCACCAAGACGTTGAACCAGTCGATCCTGCCCCAGTGGAGCTTTCTCCCTTGTCGCTCACTGAGCTAGCAACACCAAGCAGGCATGTAAAGTATCCAAGCCAGGTGACTTGGGGCCTGCCAAACCCTCTACTCCCAGGACTCGCAGTCCCAGGACTCATTGCACTGGCCAGCCAAGGACCCAGGCCAAGTAACCTAAACTGCCACACATACAGCCACTGGGGCTCATTAACCGGGCTCATCACACAGCTGTGCCCAAGGGCACAGACAAGGCAACCAGGACCCCACTGGATCTCCTGGACCCAGAGATCATGTGTCCAGCACCAACATCCCCCTGACTGCCATGGCTTGCCTCAACTTATTTTCCACCAGCGTGCGCTGCAGCGTGGCTCAGTCTAGTCTTCCCCAATTCCACTTCATGCTGTGTGCTGAAGCCTATCCAGGTGCAATCCATCTGGATGTTTAGCTGGAGTTAGGCAGTGGCTGGAAGTTACGTGGGTGTGTGATTCTGTTCCTGTTTGTGCAGAGGCATGAGGTTCCAAGAGTCATTTCCATAGGTTCAGTACAAACATTGTGGAGTCTTCTCTTTGTTAAGTGCAGCCTCATAGCTCTTGTATAAGAGCCAAAATTCTTTTTCAATTTCCATATTGTGCACTGAACCAAATGTTACCAGGAAAGCTCGGTGATTCTTTCCTTTAACATCGTACAAAAAACGACAATGAAAACCAGTTGTAGACCAAATTTTTACTTGTTAATTGACCAGTTGAACTTGGAAAAGGTGAGGGGGAAAGCAACTCCCAACGAGGGGCTCAAAGATCTGGTACCTTTTGAATGGAGAGAAAATGACACAATATTTTAAATTTGATTTTCCCACAGGAAGCCTGATGAAATACCATTTCAAAAGAAGCATGCCTCTAATGTTCCTGAGAACAACATTGAGAGTGAGGAAATTATCAGTCAGTTTGACAAGATCCACATTTGTCAGCACTCGTTTGAACACAATGGAAATGAGAAAACTTTCAGTGGGAAGAAGATAGTCCTTATGTGTGAGCAAGTTTATCCCAAAGACCCATGTAATCAGCGACCTGTCAGTGTGGGAGAAGCAATTCATGCTGGCTACTATAAATCTTGCCTTACCACCAAACAGAGAACTGACACAGGAGAATATTTGTTTGTGTCCAATGAATGTAAAGCAAACATGTGCCAGAAGTCAGAACTCATTAGAGATCAGATCATTCGAAGTGCCGAGAATCAGTATAGATGCAATCACCACAGAAAAGTCTTTCACCAGCAATTATCGGTAATTGGGCCACAGAGATTGCACACAAGGAAAAAATCTTATGACTGTAGGGAGTGTGGAAAAGCTTTTTCTTGTAAGTCACACTTCATTAGACATCAGAGAACCCACACTGGGGAAAAACCTTATGAATGTAGTGAATGTGGGAAAGCTTTTTCTGTTAAATCAAACCTAATGGGGCATCAGAGAATCCACACAGGGGAAAAACCTTATGAATGTAGTGAGTGTGGAAAAGCTTTTTCTGATAAGTCAAGCATTAAATCACATCAAAGAATACATACAGGTGAAAAACCTTATGAATGTAGTCAGTGTGGAAAAGCTTTTATTCGTAAGTCAAACCTCATTTCTCATCTGAGAATCCACAGTGGGGAAAAACCTTACGAATGTAGTGAGTGTGGAAAAGCTTTTCTTCGTAAGTCTCTCCTCATTAGCCATGAGAGAATCCACACTGGGGAAAAACCTTATGAATGTAGTGAGTGTGGAAAAACTTTTATTTGTAAGTCACACTTCATTAGACATCAAAGAACCCACACAGGGGAAAAACCTTATGAATGTAGTGAGTGTGGGAAAGCTTTTTCTGATAAGTCAAGCCTAATGGGGCATCAGAGAATCCACACAGGGGAAAAACCTTATGAATGTAGTGAGTGTGGAAAAGCTTTTTCTGATAAGTCAAGCATTAGATCACATCAAAGAATACATACAGGTGAAAAACCTTATGAATGTAGTCACTGTGGAAAAGCTTTTATTCGTAAGTCAAACCTCAATACTCATCTGAGAATCCACAGTGGGGAAAAACCTTACGAATGTAGTGAATGTGGAAAAGCTTTTCTTCGTAAGTCACTCCTCATTAGCCATGAGAGAATCCACACTGGGGAAAAACCTTATGAATGTAGTGAGTGTGGAAAAGCTTTTTCTTGTAAGTCACACTTCATTAGACATCAGAGAACCCACACTGGGGAAAAACCTTATGAACGTAGTGAGTGTGGAAAAGCTTTTTCTCGTAAGTCAAACCTCATTTCTCATCTGAGAATCCACACAGGGGAAAAACCTTATGAATGTAGTGAGTGTGGAAAAGCTTTTTCTGATAAGTCAAGCATTAAATCACATCAAAGAATACATACAGGTGAAAAACCTTATGAATGTAGTCAGTGTGGAAAAGCTTTTATTCGTAAGTCAAACCTCATTACTCATCTGAGAAACCATAGTGGGGAAAAACCTTACGAATGTAGTGAATGTGGGAAAGCTTTTTCTCTTAAGTCAAACCTCAATATTCATCATAGAATCCACACTGGGGAAAAACCTTACTAATGTAGTGAGTGTGGAAAGCTTTTATTTGTAAGTCAAACCTCATTACTCATCTGAGAATCCACACTCGGGAATAACCTTATGAATGTAGTGAGTGTGGAAAAAGCTTTCCTTGTAAGCCACACCTCATTAGACATCAGAGGGTGCACACTGGAGAAAAACATTGTGAATTCTGTGATTGTGGAAGCTCTTTCTCAGAAGTCACACCTAATCATACATCAGAGGGTCCACACAAGGGAGAAACCTTAAGAATGTAGTGTGTATCTGCAAGCCTTTCCTTACCAGACAGGTTTCATTCAACATCTGAGTATCCATACAGGATAAGAACCGCATGAATGTAATGAGTGGAAAATCCTGTTGCAAGCAGTCAAGTTTTATTAAACATCTGAATTCATGTGGGAAAGCAGAAACGTGTTACATGTGTGTGAAAATTCATACACCCATTTTTAGCACAGTGGAAAGCCTACATGCTTCAATAAGTAGCATATTCACAGAAACGAGCAAACACAGCATTGACTGAAAAATCATTTTTCTGAAGTCAATTGTTAGCAGAGTCACAGACCTCAGAACTACAAAAGCATGTCAACTGAAAGACTAGCCACCATAAACCTGTTATTATGCTCTGTCTAAGCTTGCAAAGAGAATGAAAAAAAACAACAACCATTAGCAAGAGTGCAAATAAAGAACACTGTAAAAGGGCAATGGATGTGGAAACATACTTTGAAAGTCTCAGCAAGTGTTAAATAATAAACATGAGGAGTATGATTTTATTTCCTAACACAGGGTATTTGTTGCTAAAAGAATTAAGATGCAGTTTGTACATGATCTCCCTTGTTGTGAGGTGGGAAATGTGAATGCTGTTTTCAGATTAATGTTGATAATAAATACTCAGTATGTATCACTTGCTTCAAATGCCATCTTTGTCATTTACACATTTATCTTTTTTAGAATCTCAAAATTCCTGATCCTATTACAGAATTATATTGGAACCACAGATATCAAATGATCCAATTGGCAGTTGTAGTTTTAAAGACCCAGATGTGAAGGATGAATCTTTTCCAGAGGCAAGATTGTGTTGTAGAATGTTCCTTCTATGCCTTTCTTGGTTAGGGTTTTTAACATGACAAGGTATTGCATTTTATCAAATGCATTTTCTACATCTATTGAGATGATCCTATCGTCTTATTTTTTTTCCATTGATATGATGTATCACATTGATTTGTGAATGGTGAACCATCGATGCACACCTGGGATGTATCCCACGTGGTCTGTGAGAATGAACTGGCCTGATGAACTGTTGCATTCTATTGGCCAGTATATTGCAGAGAATTTTTGTCTGTGTTCATCAAGGATATTGGTCTGTAGTTCACTTTTTCTGTTCTGTCTCTATCTGGCTTTGGTATTAAAATGGCATTGGCTTCATAAAAAGTTTAGAAGAATTGCCTCTCTTTCCATTTTTGAAAAAGTTGGTGGAAGATTGGGGGTAATATCCTCTTTAAATGTTTGGTAAAATTCAGCAGTGAAGCCATCCGGTCCAGGACATTTCTTGGTTGGGAGGGCATTAATTACTGATTCAGTCTCTGCATTTTGTAGGTCTATTTAGATTGTTGATTGCTTCTTGATTCAATTTTTGTAGATTGTATATGTTCAAAAATCTTCTGCATCTTCTGATTTGTTTGCATAGAGTTGCTTATAATAGTTCCTAATATTTCTGTGTAGATTTCACATATCTGTTATTATGTTTCCTTTATTTTCTCTGATGGTATTGATGCCATCTCTCTCCTTTCTTTTTTTAATTAGTTGGGCTAGTGGGGAGTCTATTTTGTTGATGTTTCTCAAAGAACCAGCTGTTTTATTCATTGCTGTTATGTACAATTTTCTTTCCTTCTTTTGATTATTTCTTTTTTCCTAGTAATCTTGAGATTGCTTTGCTGTTATTTTTCTATTTGCTACAGCTATAGCATTAACTGATTTTCTTGATGCTTTTCTAGTCTCCTAACACAAGCATTGAGATGAACATTGCTCTTTCCATTGCCTTGATTGTGTCCCATAAGTTTTTTTTGTTTTGTTTTTTTTTTGTTTTTTTTTTTTTTTACGATTTTATTTCTTTTATTACAAAGTCAGATATACGGAGAGGAGGAGAGACAGAGAGGAAGATCTTGCATCCGATGATTCACTCCCCAAGTGAGCCGCAACGGTCGGTGCATACCTATCCGAAGCTGGGAACCAGGAACCTCTTCCAGGTCTCCCACATGGTTGCAGTGTCCCAATGCATTGGGCTGTCCTCGACTGCTTTCCCAGGCCACAAGCAGGGAGCTGGATGGGAAGTGGAGATTGCAGGATTAGAACCAGCGCCCGTATGGTATCCTGGGGCGTTCAAGGAGAGGACTTTAGCTGCTAGGCCATGCTGCCGGGTCTGTCCCATAAGTTTTGATATGTTGTGTTGATGGCTTCATTTGTTTCAGGCTTTTTAAAAATTTCCCCTTTGATTTCCCCTCTAATCCATTGCGTATTTAATAAGATGATTCAGTCTCCATGTGTTTGCAAGTTTTCCTAAGTTTTTGGCTTCTTGGTCTCTTGCCTCACTCCACAATGGTCTGAAAACATTCATGGTGTAATGCTGATTTTTTAGAAGTATGTGATGCTTGTTTTTGGCCTATAATATGGTCAATTCTGGGTAAGGTTCCCTGCACTGACAAAAAAAGTGTATTCTCTTCTGTAGAATTAAAGGCTCAGTAGATACCAACTAATTTTATTTGTTCTAGAGTTTGGGTGAGTTGTGTGGATTCTTTGCTGAGTTTCTGCTTTTTAAAAATCTGTTCATTGATGTTAATGTGGTATTAAGGTAATCCACTATGATCACATTGGAATGAATTTCTGCCTTTTAATCCATTAATGTTTTTTTCACAATGCCAGATATTTTGGCATTTGGTGCATATACATTTATTATGGTGACCTCTTCATAGTGAATGGATCCTTTGTACATTATATGGTATCCTTCTTCATCTCTTTTAATGTTATTCACATTGATGTCTGTATCATCTGTTATAAGAATGGCTACCCCTGGGCCCAGCGACGTGGTCTAGTGGCTAAAGTCTTCACCTTGAACATGCCAGGATTCCATATGAGCACCGGTTCTAGTCCCAGCAACTCCACTTCCCTTTCAACTCGCTGCTTATGGCCTTGGAAAGCAATCGAGGATGGCCCAATGCTTTGAGATTCTGCACCCGTGTGGGAGACCCAGAAAAAGTTCCTGGTACCTGACTTCAGATCGGCACAGCACTGTCTGTTTCACTCACTTCAGGAGTGAGTCAACAGGCAGAAGATCTTCCTTTCTGTCTCTCCTCTTCTCTGTATATCTGATTTTGTAAAAATAAATAAATAAATAAATCTTAAAAAAAAAAAAAGAATGGAGATCCTTGTAAAATTTGCTTACCTTTCATTTGGAATATCTTTTTCATCCTTTCACTTTCAGGTTCCTCTGATCTTTGTTAGTGAGTTTTGTCTCCTGTAGCAGCAGATGGATGGGTTTGGTTTTTTTATCCAGTCTTCAAATCTATGCAGTTTGATTGATTTTTTAAATCCATTTACATTCAATGTTGAAATGGATAAGTGTCATACTCCTCCTGTCGTCTTAGTAATGTGTTGTCCTTTGATTGAGTTTTCTGTTAGCCCTTTCATGGGATGTTCTGCACCTTTGTCTTTGGTTTTGGTTCTTTTTCACTAAAACATATTTGAATATCAGCTGTAGGGGAGGCTTAGAGGATTCGAATATTTGGAAATTTTCTTTACTGTGGAATAATTTTATTTCATTTTCAAAGACAAAGGAGAACTTTATAGGACAGCTTATTCTGGGTTGACATTTTGTCCCTTTTAGAATGTGGAACATGTCACTCCATTATCTGCTCAGCTATAGTGTTTCCTCTGAGAGATCAGCTGTGAGTTTGCCTGGAGTTCCTTTCTAGGTCACTTGATTTTTTCTCACATGCACATCTAAGGATTTTTTTTCTTATGTTCAACTGAGGACAGCTTGCTTATCATGTATCATGGTGATCAACTCTGTTGGGAGTACTGTGCCCCTTCTGGAAGCTCTTTCTCAATTCTTTCTCTAGATTAGGGAAGTTTTTATTTATTATTTCAATGAATAATCCTTTAATCCCAACTTCTCTTTCTGCATCTTCTGGAGCTCCCATAATTTTTATGTTGGGCCTGTTAATTATATTTTTATATTCTTGGATACTTCTTTTTGTTTTTACTTTACCTGGCTCTATTTGAGCTTTTTCATTTGTTTATTTTCCCTGGTGACAGAAAATATTTTCTAATTCTTGCTCTACTGTATTTTTTAACTTCTGAAATGTCACCTTTCATTTGATTCATTTCCTCTGTGACAAATTCTTTAAATTCTTTGAACTCTTGTATTATGTGGTTTCCAGTGTTGGTCAGAAGCTTTATACTAAGTCTCCTGAGTTCTGTGTTCCCTATTTTTTCAATGTCTTCCTCAGTTACCTGTGAGGGTAGAGGCTTTTGCTGCTTTACTGAGGAGACTTCGGCAACATTCATTGTGCCTCTGTTTCTTAACTTTTGACATTGTAATCCTGTTTGGTGGATTTTTGCTCCTTAGTGCAGATTTCTAAAATATATTACCAAGAGATCTACAAATTAATTTTTAAGTTCCATCAGTTGGCTTTGAAATATGCCAACTGTCCCAGATAACTGGTTTGTCTGCAGTACTGATCTTATCTAAACACAAGATGATGCCAAGTGGGAATTAATATCTAAACACACAAGATGGTGCCCAGTGCGGCATTGCCAGGGAACTGTGCTGTTGGCCTTCTGATCCAGGGACCAGACATATTATATAGGATGGTAAGCTGGTGCTGTCCTCAACGTGGGTTCAGCTGGGTGTGACTAGTTGGAAACTTGCCCACTCCAGCGCTTGGTATCTGTGCTGTTAGCTCCAATCTGCCACCAATCTGCCCTGAGGAGTATTCAGCTCTCTTCTCATTTGTTGTTGGGTCAAATTATTAGGTAGGATACACCAGTTCAAGCCTACCTTCATCTCTGGAGCTCCAGGAGCAGACCCAAGCTCCCTCCTGGCTGTCAGAAGGGTTAATTCTGTTGCTACCACTGGATCCCTGAGTATTGTTGAGGTTTACATCACAGCTCACCTGTGGCTGGTAGGTTTTTTGTACCCTGTAACACCACTCCACCACTGTCGCATCTTCCCTCTGTTCAGGGGGTCTCCAGGTACCTCCGTGTTGACTGCCTGACTCCTGTGTTTTTCTGTAATCTGCTCTCTGTTCTTTACCCTGTCCAATGTTGCTCTGTCATCTTGAACATGTCTGCACCCTTTGCCCCAAATGGCAAATTGATTTGCAATTCTCCAAGTACAGTCCATACTAACTTCCACAGTGGTTGTACCAGCCTATATTCCCCCAGGAGTGAAATGAGCGTATCTTTCTCCCCACATTCACCCCAGCAGGTACTATTAACAGAGTTCTGAATTTAGGCTAGTCTCACTGGAGTTAGGTGGTACCTCAATGTGGTTTTCATTTTTATCTCTCTGATGGTTAAGGAGTCAGGACTTTTACATATGTTTGTTAGCCATTTGGATCTGTTCTTTTGCACAATGTCTGTTCATTTGCATTGCCCATTGTTTCAAATTTATTTATTTATTTATTTATTTATTTATTTATTTATTTATTTATTTTTACTATTCCCTGGGTTTCTGAAGCTCTTTGTAAGTCCTTGATATTATTCCCCTATCACTTGTGTGGTGTGCTAAATTTTTCTCCTATTCTGTTGGTTGCTTCTTCACCAGCAGGTAAGTAACCCTATGCTGTGCAACAGACCTGCCAGGCGTTCCCTATTCAGGTATGCTCAAACAGCTACTCCACACAGCCCACAGTTCACTCCTATGCCAAGCGGGCTTAGCCGGTACCCCCTGCATCCCCAGCACACACATCATGCACTCCAGTACCTAGAGGTTACTACAGTGAGCCAAGGGCCCAAGACGCCCACCAATAGCTATTCCAGAGCCAAGCTCGACAAGCCAGTGCACTCTATGCCTGTTGTCCACCTGACATCTGCTTCACAGCCAAGACATCCTGGGCAGTGTCCCTGATCCCACAGCACAATATTTATCAACTTCAGGGCCAGACTGAATTGCACTTGAGGGGAAGATATTCCTCTAACATGCCCCCACCGTTACTGCAATTACCCAACCTGTGGCAGGCTCATCTAGCCATCATCAGCTCACCTCTAGCCCATGAGTGCCATCACACTGTCCACCTGTCACCACTTGAAAGCCAGTCCAGCTCAGGCAGTGATCTTGCTCCTTCAACAGGCAGTGTGCTTGCCACCCGCTCCAGGGCTTGGTCCCTTCTGCTGGTGACCCTGAGTCCAGAGCCTGCATCCCTGAAGTCCCGAACCCCACAACACGTCCACACTGTCACATCATTACTGCTTCCAGTCGAATGTCCTACATGTATAGCCTGCCTGCAAGCTCTTCCAGGGCCATGCCAGCTGCGCAGCTCCAACACTCACATTTAACCTGCCCGCCCCTTCAGAATTTCCACTGCTCCAGGACAAAGCAGGGTGGATTTGCAGGGAATTCAAGCAAAACACTGCAGCAACATCATTTCTTGTTTCACAGGGAAGAATTTTCATGTGGACAACTCTAGTTTGCAAAGCAGGATTTATTTAAGAATAGGAATCAAAGTGATTCCTGCCCTAGTGGCAGCATGGCACTCGAAAGGAGGAAAGACTCAAGAAAATGGTAGAAATAGTGTTTTTTTTATGCACTGTGTTGCGGAGCTATTCACATGAGTCACCCCAAGGGCAAAGACAAAAAACTTATTCACAATGGGCAATCATACTTACCTGACAGGGGAGACACCATGATGACAATGGGCAATATTGTCTACCACCTCACCCAGAAAAAAACGGTGAGACGTGGCTTCCTTCTCCCAATCTTGTGGCCTAGGCAGCCAGTTCAGTCTCACCAGCTTGGAAGCCACACCCCCACTCCATCTAGGCTTTCCCTTCTGCCCACCTGTGACTCTCACCTATCATCACCTGGAACTGAGAGTTGTTGGTATTGCAGTTTTTTGTAACCACTCCCCTCGCATGCCCCTATAAGTGCCCAGGATAGGGAGAGGCTTGCTGTCTTGGTCACGTGTTTCTAAAGAATCTAGATGTTTTCTGCTTTTGTGATTCTGCCTTAATTGTTTGACTGGTGGCTGTGTGAACTCCTGGCCTGACACTCTACATGACATCCACCCGGCAGGACACCTGGCAGGTCATGTAGGTAAGCCAGTCCTCAGGAAGGAGGTCCCTGGTGTTTGATAAGAGTCATTGCTCTATGGCCCATCCATTTGTACCTTTTGAAAGTTGCTTACTTGCACCCTACCAATACAAGCTGCCAACTTGCTCATTTTGAAAGTTAACAAGTAAAACTGACCAATCATGACTGTATAGTTATATGGAACTTTCTGGAAATGTATACGAACCCAATGCTGCTTAACCTTTGGCTTTGTTTTGCTCTTTTTCTGCCCTGTTGTTCCTGCTGCAACCTCAGCTGGGGGAAGTGGCTGGGAGACCTAGGTTAAACTGAATAAACCACCTTTAAGCCTTAGCACTGACTTCAGACTCGATTTTCTGGGATCTCAAAAAATCCAGCACAACACTCCCATCGCACTGGCACTCTGACTCTTGGACTTCCCAGTACTTGCTTGCTTTTTGGCTTCCTACAGACAGACTCTGAGGACAGGTAGCCCCTGAGCATGGCCCATGTATCTTTGTATTCCTCACACCCTGTTCACTGCTTGAGAGTGATGGTAAAGATGTTAATTCTAAAGTGCTCTGTATTGCTCACTTGTGCACTTTCAAGAGTTCCAGGAGAGGTGAGGCCTACCAGTAATGGAATGTAGGCAGAGAAAGCAGGGAAATATGAATGCCTGCAGACTTTTGGAGTGTATCCATGTTGCTTGTTGTATGTCTGTTAGGATAACTTATATTGCTGAGGAAGCTGGGACATAGGTCTTCAGATTAATCAACAGACTTCAGGGTAATGATCATTTCTTCATCTCAGGTTATCCATTCAGACTGGATTGTCACATGAACTTGTCATTTGTTAATTTCTAGTGGGCCCTGTTATCACCAAGAGTGGTAACAGATTCCTTAACTAGACTTTTCTTTTTTTAACCAAAATTTATTTATTTATTTAGTTGTTCATTTGCTTATTTATTTATGATACATTTCCATAGGCTCCTGGTATTTTCCTTATCCTAGCCCCAATTCCCACCTCCACCTAGGTTCTCTATATGATTACTAAAGTATAGTTCTTCATACACAGTCATATATCCATCATTGCGGGCATGGACAATGGCAGAGAGTCCAGAATCCTATTGTCAAGATATAGTAAGCAGTTTCGTTTTAAGTCCATCTTTTCCTGGAAGTAGAGATGTATACTACATTGTATCCTCACTTCTGTATATGTTAGTCTCCATTTCACAGTTACTGCACATCCCCTCAAATGAAAAGTCATAATACAAAATCAACAATAGAAAGAAAAATAGAAATTTACAATGCCATGAAGTTAAATGACATGTTACTAGATATGGCAGTCTCCATTACACAACTATTATATATCACCTTAAATGAAAAACCACAAAACAAAATCAACATCTGGAAGAAAAAAGAAATTAACAACACCAATAAGTTAAATAACATGCCACTAAATGATTAACATATAGCAATGGGGCAATGAATGAATCAGCCTGGTCCTGGAAGAGCAGGCGTGGCCATGGATCTGGTGGGCTAGAACCAAGGAGTGGACAGTGAAGCCAGGCTGTGCTTGTAGAAAGGGGCAGGGCCCTGACTTCATTGCCCAGGTGACACAAGGAATAGCCCAACGTGTGGGATAAATTGGAAATTACATTGTGCCTATAGATTCCAAAGCTCTGACCAGGTAGAGTAAATCGGACCCTAAGGGAGACATTGGTAAAACTATCCCTAGAGACTAGCAAAAATTCTGTGGGAATACTGCCTTTTGCCCTACTTACAATAACCCTCAGCATTAAGGGGTTCACCCTTTTGAGACCATGCTTGGGAGACCCCTGCACCCATTTTGCCCAAGATAAGAGAAGAAACCCTGCAAATTATCAGTCATGGTCACCTTTTTTTTTTTTTTTTCAAGATTTATTTGTTTTTATTGGAAAGGTGGATATACAGAAAGAAGCAGAGGGAGATCTTCCATCCAATGGTTCACACCCCAAGTGGCTTCAATGGCTGGAGCTGAGCCAATCCGAAGCCAGGAGCCAGGATCTCTTAAGGGTCTCCCATGTGGGTGCTGGGTCCCAAGGCTTTGGGCTACAGGCAGGGAGCTGGATGGGAAACGGGGCCACCAAGATTAGAACCAGTGCCCATATGGGATCCCAGCCCATGCAAGGCGAGGACTTTAGCCACAGCACTATCTGTGCCAGGCCCCGTGATCAGTTTTTAAGTTCCTTCAGAAAATCCTTTGGATTTCCAGAAAATCCCAAAGGAACTGATGTCTGACCTGGAGGCAGCTTTCTGGCCACCCAGTCTAACAACCTTGTTTCCGATGAGGTGACCATGTTTGGATCAAAAGACATCAAACTGAAGCCCTGTAACCGCTCTGGAAAGGACCATGCACTATGATCCTAAACACTCCAACAGCCATTAAGGTAGACAGGAACAAGGTGTGGATTCAACACTCCCAGATCAAAAAGGACACCAGCCCCAGGGAGCAGCCAGCAATGGCCACCAACCCACAGGACACCAGCCCAGTGGAGCAACGGGCAATGGTCACAGGTCATCACACATCAGGTAAGAAATGGAGAATCATCACTCTTGGGACCCACTGAAGATAAGACTTATGAAAGAAATTCTTTAGCACCTATGTTTGTAATATTGATGTTGTTGATCTTAAATAGAAATTGGATGGATGGGACTATATTGCATTCTTTACATCAATTGATTAACTATACTTGGGAGTTAAGAGAAACAGAGGAAGGGACTGCAGTTAAACAGGTATCCACATATGGGGCCACTACATATCAGTCTGTTCCCTGCCAACTATTTGGAAAATACTGGAATAGTCCACAAATAACCTATGGGTGTGGGAGGCAAGGCATGGAACAACTTTTTTTTCTTTTTTTTTTTCTTTTACATTTTATTATTGCTATCATTTTATGATACAGTTCCATATTCCCTTATCCCATCACCAATTCCCTCCCCCCTCCCACAACTTAGTTCCTCTATATCATTACTAACATATAGTTCTTCATACTCAATCATAGTCCATCATTGCAGTCATGGACAATGGCAGAGAGTCCAGAATCCTATTGTCAAGATATAGTAAACAGTTTCATTGTAAGTCCATCTTTGTCTGGAAATAGAGATGCATACCACACGGGCATCCTCACATTTGGATGTTAGTCTCCATTTCACAGCTTCTGTACATCCCCTCAAATGAGAAGTCATAATACAAAATCAGCAATAGAAAAAAAAATAGAAATTTACAATGCCATGAAATTAAATGACATGTTACTTATATGGCAGTCTCTGTTACACAGCTACTATACATCCCCTTAAATGAAGAGCCACAGAACAAAATCAACATCTGGGAGAAAAAAGAAATTAACAACACCAAGAAGTTAAATAATATGTTATTAAATGATTAACATGTAGCTGAAGAAATGAAAATCAAGAACCTTCTTGAGGAAAATTATCCCATTGCTTGATTTATGAATCATTGAATGTTTTAATCAGAAGAAAGTGTTTTGAAGAGAAGAAACCATCAGAAAATAACAAAACCCATGTGATATAGTTTCCGCTGATCTTTGTTGAAGTGTGTCTCCTCCAGACAATAAGCAGATGTGTTTTTCTTTTTATTCCAGTCTACTAATCTATGACGTTTGACTGAGTTTAAGCCATTTCCATTAAGAGTTTAATATACATGGGTGGTGCTTTGGTCCTCTCATTTTAGGATTGGGTTGTTCATTGGTTTTGTCTTCTTTTGTCATTTTACTGGGATGTTCTTCCCATTTGCCTTTAGTTTTGGTAGGTGGTTTTCCTCTTCTCTGTGAAGAGACCTTTTGGCTAAGATCAAGTGAGAACATCTTTTTTTTAAATTAATTAATTAATTAATTAATTTCATTGCATTATGTGACACATTTTTTTTATGCACTGGAATCCCCCCGCCCCTCCCCAAACCCTCCCCTCCCCAAGGCGGATTGCTCCACCTTGCTGCATTTCCATAGTTTAAATTCAGTTGAGATTCTTTCATTGGAGATTTTGACCAATCATACAGTCCAGCATCTTATTGTCCTGGTAAGTTCAATGGCTTCTTGGTGAGACCATCTCTGGTCTGAAGGTTGAACCAGCAGAGTATCATCCCAATCAAGTAAAAAACCCAACATAGTATTTACAACCATTTACAACATTATGGCATTAATTGACGTGGTATTGATTAAACAATATGTTACTAGGAAAATGTAGGTTCTCAACAACAACCTGTGACTTCCTCATAGACATTTCAATTTTGGTTTATATTCAACCATGTTCCATATACCTTAAAATGGCTGTAGATTGCTATTCAGCTGTTTCTTGTCTATTTCAATACTAGTATTTAGCATTTTATAGCACTGAAGCATGATTTTGCTAAACCTGGTTGTTTTTCGGGTAGTCTAACTCTATAACTTAAACAGGACCAATGTCAACAGTTTAGGTAAACGTTATTTTTTTTTTTTTTTGGAGGAGTGTGCAGAGAAATCCTCAACACCCCAGAGAGGAGTAACTGATCTTTGTGTCCCACCCAGTGATTTATAAGTGCATCCCGGCTGGCCGCTTCCTGTCTGTTTCTAAGCATTCCTAGTTGTTCTCTGTCTATCTATTCTAGTTTGCTTGTTCATGTTTTTTGGTATGAGGGTTTTCTGGAGCAATCCTGATGGTCCTTACAAAAGAGGGTGGAGACCCAAAGTTGGAAGCAGGCAAGGGCCAGAGAAAGCTCATCTCCCTAGTTCCGAAGGAAGTTTATTGTTCTTCTGTTTCTGCGGACAGCTCAGGGATCCTGGTTGTCTTTCTGATGACCCTGGATCCTGCAAGGCAGGAATTGGGCTTCTTCCATCCCACATTGTAGGTCCAAATGGGGATGGGTGACTTCAGAGTTCTTGGCCTCTGAAGGCACTCCTTTTTCCCCGTGGTCTCCTTGGCAGTAGGGATGTAGTCCTCGGTGGTCATACTGAAAGTCCTTGGTGAGGCTCCGGGAGTCTTCAGGGTTGGGATACAAGCCTCCTCTTGTTCCCCTGCTCCACTCTGGGGTCCCCCCTGTGCTCTATACGTATGACCTCCTGTTAAGACGTTGTTAGGATTGCTCCTGATTCCCCCCACATGTCTTTATAGTTTTGCTATTGTCTAATGCTGACTCGAGTCTGTTGTCTATGAGTTACCAGTTATGATCCTGATGGGTTATCCTTCTCCTGTCTTCCTCACACCTACTGGGGTAGTGTAAGATTTCTCTGCTCTCCCTCCCCATTTCCAAGTATCATAGGGCCTTACAAGTTTATTAGGTTTTACATTTCTTAATGTAGATCATAAGCAATCTGACTCATATGGATTGTTGGTTCATTGGTTACTTCACAATGTCTTATTGCATGAGATACAGGCTGTTTGGGGTTGAAATAATATTACTGTTTCCTGGATTGACATCAGTTCATAACAGCCACATCAATCATAACAACAACAACAACAACATCAACAACAGAGTATAGCACCCTGATAAAATAATGCGCCTCTGAGTAACCAACACACAGCATAAATATTAAGATTTATTTTATTTTTATTTTTATTTATTTATTTTTAATCTATTTTATTGTATTGTTGACAATCTTTACATAGTTAATTACACTTAAAGGAAAAAGAAGAAAAAAAGAAAAAAAAAGGTTCGGGGGGTAGGGAAGTGGGTAATGCTATTATGTCAATATTGTTTCCATCATGTATCTGAGGTAAAGAGGGATATTGAGGGAGAAGCCACACCCGGTCTCCCACCCACCCCAAGTCCCGGATGTGGGGCATGCTCTGAGATATGTGCTCGAGTGGTGTTAATAGTTCTCCAGTTATGAATCGCTGCCAGTTTTGCTCGATGAGGTCGTCCACTGATTGATATGGTCCATTATAAAGTCTCCGTTTGCCCCATATTTCACTGCCAACATATAGCTGAGATGAATGATTGTCCTGTTCTGTCTTTTGTCTTTTCTTGGTTTAGAGTTCTGAGTCCAGCAGTTCGATTGGGGAGATCTCCCAAGACACTTTGAGGTATTCCCAGATTAGTTTCTTGTATGTTCTAGCAAGCACAGGGCCCGGCACAGTCCATCACCCCGATCAGATGGTGGTTTTTTTTTGCTGGGTTGGTTCTGTTTTCAGTCCAGAGTTGCACTGGAACCAATGGGTGTTGCAGTCCAGTCTGGTTCGGCCCTTACATCAACCAGTGGGAGCTGCAGCCTAGTCGGGGCGACCCACAATAACCCCCACCAAGCCCGCCCCCTACTCTGGTTTGCCAGTATGTGTAGCAGACTAGTCCAGTCTGTCCCATATCCCATTTGGCTCTGGTACTTGTCAATGGGTATTAAAGCTTAGTTCCATCTAACCAACTCAACCATCCAGTCCTCACATATGTGGTTGAGTGCC
Organism: Ochotona princeps; assembly: GCF_030435755.1. Classification (NCBI taxonomy): domain Eukaryota; kingdom Metazoa; phylum Chordata; class Mammalia; order Lagomorpha; family Ochotonidae; genus Ochotona; species Ochotona princeps. Next base: position 33,175,725 of record NC_080856.1, read on the forward strand.
TCTCTATCTAGCCATCCTAGCCCCCGTCCTAGTTTTCATGCCCTCCCACAGGAGTAGTGGCCCAAGAGGGGGGAACCCACTTTTCCCTCCCAGGTCTCTCTGTCCCGGTTTATGCACTCTTTAGGTGGTCCTGTGATTTGACTCTACAGAATTAGTACCCAGTGCCAGCTTCTGCCAGCTGATGCTGCGGCCCTGATCTAGTCCACATGCAGCGCACAGGTGTTGTAGCCTTGCTTAGTCTGGTCTGTCTCTATCCCAGCCCACGCTCTCCGGTGGGAGTAGCTGTCCAGCTAGGGGACCAGCCCCTTAATCCCCCCGCCAGCTCTGCCCCTTCCTTCCTGGATCTCACGTGTGCTGGATGGGTGCTGCATTCATATCCAGTACAGGCAACCACGCCCTGGCATTCCATAATGTGTGCTGGTTTTGTCGCAACCAAACCCAGCCCATCCCACATTCTGTTCTGGTGATTGGATTTGCCAGTGGATGACATGAACTGATTCAGCCTTGTCTGCTCCTGACCCATGCTGAATGTGTGCCAGTGGGAAACTTTCCATGGCCTATTCTGGACTGTGTCCTATCATGCTTCTTGCACTTACCTGCAGGGACTGTGTCCTGCCAGAGGAGTTGCCCAGGCTCCTCCATCAGAACCCCTCTCAGTGCCAGATTTTGCGCTTGCCAGGGGGTTCTTGAGCCAACCCTACTCGGTTCACCTCCTGTCCTAGCAGGAACAGTGGCTTTTCCTGGCTGGCTTTCACCCCATTCTGGTTCTTGTTGTTGGATGTTTCAGCCCAGCCATGTCTCGTCCATACCCACATACAGCTCACACATGGCTCAGAAGGGGTTTGAGACCCAGCCTAGTCAGTCCCACACATGTCCTGGTTCTCCGTAACACCAGATGGTGTTGGGATCTGAACCGGCCTGGTGCATCCAATCCCAGCCCACACTAGTGCCTCGGGTGACTACAACTGTTTCTTAGATAGAACGCAGCTCCCATTCCAGCACATACACCACTTGGTGGGAAACTCATCCCAGTTGTGGTGTCCCCTTACCTCCCATATTGGGCCTATTCCTAGCCGTAAATCACACACCTGCCCGTGGTTGTTCTGAGGACCATTAGGTGCTAGCCTGCTAGACAAGCCGATGCTTATCTTTTACTTGATAGGTGTTCAAAGCTCAGCATTATTAAGGGATTGGAAGTTCTTCAAAGGAAGAGTTACTGGCATTGGGAATCTTTAGCATTGACTCAGATCCCAGATACAGTGGGGTCAGCCTAGAGCTATCTGAGCAGCGATTCAGCCAAGAGCTCATGGCGGGCTGGGGTTGGGATTCGAGCTAGACGTCCTCTCCCGCAGCCCTCCGGTCGCCTCTGGCAGCCGGAGGTTTAAGCCCACAGGCCCAAGGTTGCGCCCCTCCCCAATCCCGTTCACTGCCCAATGAGGGCGGTGAGTGGGCCCCCGGACATACCCAGTCACGGAGGCCTCCCCCTCGGCGTACTCACCCTGGAAGGAAGCAGGCCCTGCACCCAGGCATGTCTCTTGGCTCATGGCGCGCTGGGGTCGGGATTTGAGCTAGACGTCCTCTCCCGCAGCCCTCCAGTCGCCTCTCTATTTTATTTTTATTGCTAAATCAGATATATATAGAGAGGAGAGACAGATAGGAAGACCTTCCATCCGTGTATTAACCCCAACAGTGACTGCAACATCCAGTGCTGTGTGGATCTGAAGTCAGGATTCCTCCAGGTCGGCCGCACGGGTGCAGGGTCTCAAGGCTTGGGGCCATCCTCAACTGCTTTCCCAGAAGCAGTGAGTTGAAAGGATAGTGAAGCTGCTGGGTTTAGAACCGGTGCCCGTATGGAATCCCAGTACGTTCAAGGCAAGGACTTCAGCAGCTAGGCCACCACACCTGGGCCAGCATTATTCTTCATATAAATAGTTTTGTAATATCCAATAAAACCATGTTTTTCCTACATGAGCTAAATATTCTGTTAGAGGTATAACAAAATGAGAGCTATTGTTACATTAACTTAAGGAAATTCATTTATTTAACTGGTTAGGATTTTGACTTTAGTAAGTGCATGCAATTTGTTAGTAGGCTTGTGAGTTTTCTAGGTTGCATTTTTAAACAGTTACACTGACAGTTCAACATTATAGGACTAGCACTAGTTCTTCCATGAATTTCAAATTTATGTTTGGCAATCACAGGAAACTGATCCATGTACAGTGTTGATTCTGAAATAGAATTTCAGACATAGTGTATTTCCGAAATTTAGTAGCATTCATGTGGAAGTCACTTTTATTGAAAATAGAGTCCAAACATTTGGGGTTTCTTCCATGATCTACAATCTTATGATACAAATCTGATAACAGGCTGATACTAGGACTCTATGGTCATAAAATCAACTGAATTGTAGTCAGTTTTCTTGCTCTATTAGGAATTGTGTATCTGACAGTATGAAACTTTTTGAGTGTGGAACAAAGCCATTCATTTCGAGATGACTGCTAGAGTCTAGACTGTCACGAAAATAGTTGGCTTGGCAAGCTCCCTGATAATTTGTCAAAAAACATTTTGTGGATTTACTTGCATAGAAAATTGAATATTGGCCGGATGGCATGGCCTAGTGGCTGAAGTCCTCGCCTTAAATGGCCCAGGATCCCATATGGGCGTCAGTTCTAATTCCAGAAGCTCCACTTCCCATCCAGCTCCCTGCTTGTGGCCTGGGAAAGCAGTCAAGGATGGCCCAATGCAGTGGGACCCTGCACCCGCGTGAGAGACCTGGAAGAGGTTCCTGGTTCCTGGCTTCAGATCTGCGCAGCACCTGCCATTGCAGCTCACTTGGGGAGTGCATCATCGGACAAAAGATCTTCCTCTCTGTCTCTCCTCCTCTCTGTACATCTGACTTTGTATATATAAATAAATAGTATCTGTATATTGTAATATTAGTGCAATCTATAACAACCTGTATCCAATGTAATAAGATAATGCGATATAATCTATAAACCAACAATTAATGTCAGAATACTTAAGATCTACATCAAAAAACTGTAAAACCTACTATACTCTCAATACGCTATGTTAATCCGTAATGGGGAGAGAGTGCAGGGAAGTCTTTCAGGACCATAAAAAGAGTGAGGAAAAAGTACAATATAGCCTAACAAGATCAAATCTGGTAATTCATAGACAACAGACTCAAAGTGGCACTAAACAATAGTAAAACTACTATACCAATGCATGAGGGGGGAATCGGGTGTGATCCTGACAACCTCTTAACAGGAGGTCATGTGCGTGGAGCAGGGGGCACTCCAGAGTGGAGCAGGTGGTAAGGAGGAAGCTTGGATCCCAACCATGAAGACTCCCAGACCTTCACCACAAACTATTAATACGAGCAACAAGGACTATATCCCAACTGCCAAGGAGGCCACAGGGAATTGGATGCCCTCAGAGGCCGAGTACTCTGAGGTCACCCACCCCCAACTGGAGCTTCCGCAGGGGATGGAAGAAGTCCAAACACTACCATGCAGAAACCAATGTCATCAGAAAGACAACCAAAAGCCCTGAGCGGTCCGCAGAAACAGAAGAACAATAAATGTCCTTTGGGACCAGGGAGGAGAGCTTTCTCTGGTCCGAGCCTGGCTCCACCTCTGGACCCCCACCCTCCCTCACAATGACCATCGGGATCACTCCGAAAACCCCTCATAGCAAGCAAACAATCATACAAACTAAAAAAACCTAAAATATATAAACAACAAAAAGTAGAGCTTGGAATCTGACAGGAAAGAGCTGGCGTGGATTTGCTCATGCCTCGCTGGTTGGGACACAAAGATTAGTCACTCTTTACCTTGGTGTTGAGGATTTTCCTGCACACCCCCCCCCCCAAAATGTTCTGCACCTTAATTGTCAACAAATGTCTTGTCAAAGTTACAAGCTAGTCTAGATTATCCTAAAATCTGCCAAGATCAGCAAAATTATACTTCAACACAACAAATGGCTAAATACTAAAATGAAATGGACACGAGACAGCTGAATGGTACCTTATAGCCATTTTAAGCTATATAGCAGCCGGTCCTGAATATAAACTAAAATTGAAATGTCAATGAGCTAATCATAGGTCGTGGTTAAGAACTTACTTTTTTTTTTTTTTTAACATACTGGTTACTCAGAACCATGTCAATTCCATAATGTTGCAAATTGCTGTTGATGTGATATTGGGACTCTTAATTGACTGGGATGATATTCTACCAGTTCTAACTTTGGACCAGAAATGGTCTCCCCAAGAAACTGTTCAACCCATCTGGACAATAAGTAGCTGGACTCTATGCTTGGTATACGTTTGCAAGGAAAGAATCTTGATTGAATTTGAACTGTAATATTGCATCAAGGTGGAGGAATCCACCAGAGGCAAGGTGCGTGGGGAGGGGTAGGGGGATTCCCAGAGCCCATAAAACTGTCACATAATGCAAAATAATTAATAAAAAATTAATTTAAACAAAATAAATCTTTTTTAAAAAAGAGAGAGAGAATTGCATATTTTGGTGTTCAATTGCTCCAACCAGCAGAGCCAGTACTGTGGACAGGGCGAGGGTCTGGGGATGAAGCACCCACAGGAGACCAGTGATGGTAGAAGTCTCTGTGAAGTCTCCCTTCACTGCTCCTTGCCCTCTCCTTATTTACTCTGCTTTCATCCACATCCTCATTTTGCAGGAGATTGTATACAAATGAGTGCAGTTAGTCTAGCTGTTTTGAGCCACAAGCCCAGTTCCTGCTGCTGCCCAGCTTAATGAGCACTAATTAACTCCTTAGCCCACAACACTCAATAGATCCTAAAATACCTGTTTAACCTTCAGAGCTTCTCATTCACCGAATACCAATGCACTTGTTTGGTTTGCTTGTTTGTTGCTATAATTACATCCTTTTTCACCCAATTTGTTCATGTTTTATTCTCATGTTGGGATCTAGAAATGCTATAGTAAACTATGTATTGTTCTAATTCTCCCTGATAGCAATTGTTTCAGCACTGGTTTCATTCTTTCAAAAATCTATTTTGCATCCTGTTCTCACATTTGAACTAGTGTTGTGTTTTACAGCCACTTCCTTTATCATGGCCATTTACTTCATATTTATGTTTGATATTTGTTATCTGTTATAAATTATAGCAATAAATGGTCCATTTGTATAGATTGAGATTATTATTTACTTATTGATACAGCAATTAAGAACAAAGCAAAACAAATATCAGAAGCTTACGGTACATTTAAAATCTTTAAGTTCAGGATCAAGTTCAAGGAAATTTTAACCAAAAGCAGGCACAAGAAAAAATGATTATGTCACAAAATTATCAGTGTTGATATTTCTGATGATACGGCCTAAGTAATTGCTATTATTCTCAATATATTTATAATCAATAAACTTTTTCTAATCAAAATCAGAACTTAAGCTTTGGAAATGTTGGATCACCATCTGTAACCTTTACCAACAGGTGTTTGTTGAGCTGAATGCCTTTCTTTAGGGGAAGCAGGAATGAAGGCTGTGGTTCAACTGTGTCTCTGAAGAACCCCAGAAGCACAGGCAATTCAAGCAAAAATAAACCAGTGTGATTGCCTGAAGCTCAGGAGCTTCTGCATTGTAATGGAAACCTTCCATAATGTGAAGGGGACAAGAAGAGCGAGAGACACATTGCATTATTATGTGACTGCAACTCAACAACAAAAATGAACAACACATTTAAGAAATGGTTAAAGGACAGAAATACAATTTTCAAAGGATGAAATAGAAATGGGCAAAAGAGAGAAAAAATGCTATCGGAGAAATGCAAATAAAAACTACGGTGATCATTTTAAATCACTCCAGTTAGAATTGCTCCCACCTGAAAATCAAACACCAACTAATGCTAATGAGGATGTGTGGGAAAAGTTACCTTGGCCACTGTCTGTGTGATGCAAATCCGTGCAACCATTTTGGAAGACAGTTTAGAGATCTCTTACAAATCTGAAAACAGACCTAAAGACTCAGCCATCACACTCCTGAAGTGTACCCACGTGACATCCACATTCAAATTACTGGACATGTTTATTGCAGCTCAGTTCACAAGAAGTAAGCTAGAGAATCAACCCAGTTTCACCCAGGGATGACGAGATAAAGAAAATGTGGTCTATATAAACTTTGAAAGACGATACACAGTCATCAAAACATGAGACACTATCTTTTGTGACCAAAAGATGAAACTGGAAACCATCATGCTTAGTGAAACAAGCAAATCACAAAATGACCAATATGAGCTGTGTTCCCTGACCTGTGGTAGATAAACGCAGAATACAAAAAATACAAACACACAGAGTTCTGTGTGAGCAAATGGGCATTTTGAGATTTGATTTTCACAATGTTCTTCATTCTTGAGAAATGCTTTCTCTCTCTCTTTATTGAATGCTTTACCTAACGGTGCTTCAAACCTAGAAATCAGAAGTGAAATGAAGTATTTCATTGTGAAAGCTTTTAAACAATGAGAGGAGCATGGTGGGAACATGGGCAGGAGGAGAGGGAGGGAAGAAAATATCGTTTGCTTCTAAATTTCAATTGTTAAATGCACCAACGATGTTCACCTTACAAAAATAGAATCTAACCAAGAAGAGCAAAGCCGTGAATGGAGCAGCAGAGTAAACTCCATGTGAGAACTTGAGCAGAAAGCAGTGCATAGAAGCAGGTGTGTGAAGGCAGTGTAACCTCTGTGCTAAAGATGAACACGCAGCCATGATGCACACGTCAACACTAATATAAAATAGAGTTAATAAAAACAAAGAAAAAAATGAAGAACATGTCTGTATCCATACTGTTGCAATGCAGTTTTGCAAACTTTTTTAAAGAAATATTATGTAACTGACAGAATATATTTCATTTCTTTTAAATGTAAACAACTATATCATGGTTTTCACAATTCAGGATATGTCAGTATTTCGTGTGACTGCACCACACTTTAATCATACATTTTTTGACTGTAGAATATCCTTTACAGTTTTAAATTTGTGCTATCACGAAAGATATTATTGAATATTCACTTACCTAACTGTGGGAGAAAACACTCTACATTAAAACTTCCCACATCAACAATGCTCAGTTTTCCAAACTGCTTGCCTTTAATTTTATCTTCATGCTAATTGGTATGGGGTGCAGCCAGTGATAGCCAGCACCTATTAACAGTGGGCAAATGAAATTTGGCTGAGTCCCCTATCATCTGACCTGAAGGTGGGTCATAACAGCAATGGAGTGTTAATTGCATCCTGAACCACTTCCCCCACATCCTAAATGAGCCAGGTTACTGGAAGTCCAATTAGTCTAGGTGTTTTTAGCTACAAGCCCAGTTCCTGTTCCTGCCCATCCTAACGAGCACTAATCAACTCTTCAGCCCATAACACTTAGGTATTCGCTCCTTCCCACTTATGTATCAATGGATGAAAGATCTCTCTGTGTTCTTTGGAATTTCAAATAAAATCTTAAAAATCTTTAAGAAACAAGATATAGGGCCCGGCGGCGTGGTCTAGCGGCTAAAGTCCTCGCCTTGAAAGCCCCGGGATCCCATATGGGCGCCGGTTCTAATCCCAGCAGCTCCACTTCCTATCCAGCTCCCTGCTTGTGGCCTGGGAAAGCAGTTGAGGACGGCCCAATGCTTTGGGACACTGCACCCGCGTGGGAGACCGGGAAGAGGTTCCAGGTTCCCGGCATCGGATCGGCGCGCATCGGCCCGTTGCGGCTCACTTGGGGAGTGAATCATCGGACGGAAGATCTTCCTCTCTGTCTCTCCTCCTCTGTGTATATCTGGCTGTAATAAAATGAATAAATCTTTAAAAAAAAAAATAGAAACAAGATATATGTGTCTAAGTTCTTAATTCATTCATATAAAATGCTTATTGGCCCTCTACTATATGATAATACTATGTTGGACACTAACATCAAAGAAGATAAACATACTTGTGCACTCCTGAGGTTCATAGTCTAACATGAGATGGTAGACATGAGCATAAAAATAACACAAATGTCAGGTACAGAAATATTCATTGATTTTGAGACTAATTGGATATGAATCAAGGAGATAAGATGATTTTTTTGATGAAGAAATACTAAAATTGCAAACTTACAAATGAAAAGACATCAAAGGGCTCGGCAGCGTGGCCTATTGGCTAAGGTCCTCGCCTTGATCCCATATGGCTGCTGGTTCTAATCCCGGCAGCTCCACTTCCTCTCTATCTCTCCTCCTCTCAGTATATCTGACTTTGTAATGAAAATAAAATAAATCTTTAAAAAAATAATAAAAAAAAGACATCAAAAAATGTTTTAGACTTTGTGTGTGAAGTGAACAAAGTGCAGGTATAATTCATGTTACAGAAGTAGGAGCAGAGCGATTCTCCCCAGCTTCCCTCTAAGGTTCAGATTTTTATAGGAGTGCACCAGGGAGAAGCTCATGCCCAAATTATATGCACAAAAAATTGATGTAAAGTATTTTGTGATCAAAACACCGTGTTACATTTAGAATATAATGAAGTAAAGAATACAAAAAATATAAAATCATGCATTTGAAGAGGAGTCCACACTTAACGTTATGGGATGACTAAACTGTGTGATTTGATATCCACAGAAATATATTTTGCAGGTTATTGACATTTGGTGTGAGCTTTTAATTAGGGAGTTTCGGTGGAACTTGGGCTGTGGTTATGCATCAAGGAGGAGGGACTCACCATGGGGGAGGGGTTTGGGGTGAAGGGGGGAGAATCCCAGTACCTATGAAATTGTGTCATGTAATATACTGTAATTAATTAATAAATGAATAGGAAAAAATAAAGAGATAGCTGATAACAAAATAAAATAAAATAAAATAAAATGCTCTGGAAATAAAAAAAAAAAGAAATAACATTTAGATTTAAAGGGATCAAATTATTTTTCCTGTAATGGATATGAGTGGATGCCTTATTAGAATGAGATTCAATGTGGAAATGACATTTAAAATAGAATTAGAGTTGAGAGGTGTACAAATAACTAGAATGTTCTGTTGCTAATGATGATAGAATGAAATAATTTTTAAAAGATTTATTTTTGTGTTGCAAAGTCACATATATAGGAGTAGAAACAGAGAGGAAGATGTTCTGTCTGATAATTCACTCCCCAAGTGGTGACAAAGACGGGAGCTGCACCTATCCGAAGCTGGGATCCCAGAGCCTTCTCCAGGTCTCCTATGCTGGTGCAGGGTACCAAAGCTTTGGGCCATGCGCAATTGCTTTCCCAGGCCACAGGCATGGAGCTGGATGGGAAGCATGAGTGCTGGGATTAGAACCAGTGCCCATATGGGATCCTGGCGCATGCAAGGTGAGAACTTTAGCCACCATGCTACTGCACCAAACCTAATGTATTTGTATCATTTTATATGAACAAATCCAGGATCCAATGTTCAAAATCAAAGAACACTAGACAATGATTTTTGGGTTTTTGTCAAGTAAAATATACATTACTCTGGAACTATGCCAGCTCCTATTGCAATCTAACCACCTAGAAAAATGAAGAAAGACGATGAGGTATTGGTGCCATGAGCCTCAGCATCATTTGGGCATGCGTGTCAGGAAGTGGGGAATATCCACCCCATGTCTCTCACCACGAAGACAGTTACTCCAGCCATGAAACGTCCCTAACATGATTGCAACCCAACTCTCTGAGAACTGAAGAAACACCTTTTTCAACACACAACCATTTCAAAGTCATTAAATGACCTTGAACCCCAATGAGCAGCTGAAAACTAGACAACTGTGGCACCTGCTGACATCATTGACATTGATCAAAACACGAGAAATCACTCAGAGATTTCACTTTGGGTTCACTAGAACCAAAGCCAAGACTGACAACTCAGTTTATCTTTCAAAAATCTTCAATAAAACCTGCCATTAAAGAAGGAACTGTTAGATATCCATGTAGGGCCTTAGTGTGGGGAGCAGCCGACCCCAGAGGGATGAGGGGCTTCAAGATGGCAGCTGGCCGAGTGCCAGGAGGCGAGACTTGTCCCACAGGTAGGCAGGCAGAAAGTCACAAGGATCGGCTAATTCTCCCTCGCTGCGATTGCTGCCTATCAGATGGTGTCCCGTGAACCACGGGCAGAAGTGATAAGTAGAAGAACTGTATATAAGCAGCTCGCTTTCGGCAATAAACCCCTTTTGGTTCACCCTGTCTTTTTTGTTCATCTCTCTCCCTTTTTGGTTTGTGACATTCTGGTGGCCCGTATGGGGAGAATACAGAAATGGGAAGAAATGTGGGAAGAAGGGTGGTGGAAAATGGGAGGAAGGGTGGCGGAAGAAGCGGTTAGGAAAGCTTAGATGGATGGGGACATTAGCACCGGAGAAAAGATTTTTAAATGCAGCCGCTTTTACCAGTTTTTCCTGGACCTCCAAAAGTATGACTCGGCGTTTTTAGTGTGGCTGCTGCTGGACGGCGGCGACACCCTAGGAAACACAAAGAACCAAAGAAGCACCTCCAAAGAGTACAAGTTCACTACAAAGACATGCTTCTCTGAAGGAAATTTAAAAAATGCCTGAAAATTCAAAAACAAAGGAAGTAATCCTAGCAAAATTCAGTGAGATTCAATAAGTTAGAGATACTCAAGGAGGAGAATGAAAGTGATATGAGAAATTCGAGAGAAGAATAATTTTCAAAAGAACCCAACAAAACATTTGGAGCTTAGCGACTAGTGCTGTGACGCGACAAGTAAAGATGGCTCCTGCAGTACTGGTATCCCGGATGGTCACTGGCTTCATTCTAGGTGCTTCTCTCTCTCTCTCTCTCTCTCTCTCTCTCTCTCTCTCTCTCTCTCTCTGTCTTTAAATTACATTTGTTGGAAAGTCAGATATACAGAGAGGAGAAGAGAAAGAAAAGATCTCCCATCCACTGATTCACTCCCCAAGTGGTCACAATGGAACTGCGATGATTCCAAGCCAGGAGCCAAGAACTTCTATGGGTCTCCCACATGGGGGCAGAGTCCCAACTTTTTGGGCCATTCTTGACTGCTTTCCCAAGTCACAAGCAGGGAGCTGGAAGGGAAGTAGGGCTACTTGCAATAGCCTCAAAATCCATTCGGCCTTAGACATTTAGGTGGGGCAGGGTGGGGTGGGCAGTGTAGGATTGCTAGATTGTGCTGCCTTAGGGTGAGCAGCAGGGGGGAAGCCACTTTTGGGGGTCCCAGAGTGGCTAGACGAGCGCACCTGGCCCTGGGGCAGCCAGTAGGACTGCAGGGCGGCAGGGCAGGCTGCCTGCACATGCAGAAGTCAGGGTAGGGGGTTGGGGTGGGACGCCAGGCTTGCTACCCTGGCCATAGAACATACTGGGTGCTGGGGGATGTGTAGCTGGCTGAGTATGCCTGGCCCTAGAGTGGCTGGCAGGTCGGGTTTGGCCAGGAGTTGCAATCCAAGCCGACCTGGTTCAGCAATAACAATCAGACCAGCGGGGCGGTTGTGTTGGTTGTACAGGAGTACTGGAAGAGCTGGCATGGCCCTGGCATGTAGTGGATGGCGGATGGGACTGGACATGTGGAAGCTGATCTGGCCCTGGAGCAGCTTAGTAGGGGGCGAGCTAGAGGCAGGAGTGGGGAGGGAGTGAAGCTGGCTGGAGTGCTAGAGGCAGGATGGATGCAGGGCCAGTGCTGAGCGAGCAGATCTGGCCTGTTCCTGAAGCAGTGGTCATGGTGGCTGGGCCGGCAGTCCGGAGGCCCTGGGGGATGCCAGCTTAAGAGTGCCCAGCCTGGGAGCGGTGGTGGGCGATTGGCTGAGTGAGCAGGTTGGTGGCAAAGCGCTCTTGGCCCTGGAGCTGTTGTTTATGGGGTGGGCGTGACGGACTTGCATGGGGTTAGCAGGATGACTGCCAAGCCAGCTGAAGCATAGAGGGACTGGTGGGGGGCTGGGGACACTGGAGGCCCCGCCTGAGCTCATCTGACCTGGTAGTGCCAAGGCTGGTCTGTGGAGTGGGTGTGTTGTGCGGACTCTAGCCAAGCTGACCAGCCTTAAGGTAGCCTGAGGGTCAGCGTGGAATGCGGAATAGAAAGGCAGGTTTTACTGATCCTGAAGTGGTAATCCAAACAGCCCAGCCCTGGGGGATGGAGCAGGGGATAGTGGGCCATCCATGGGGCACCGTCCAAGTGTGCCATGCCCTGAAGCAGTGGGCACCACGGGAAGTCTGAGGATGCCTTGCACACATTTTGAGCAGGCCCAAACTCAGAGTGGCCATGTTGGGGTGCAATATAGGTGCGGGGGTGGAGGATGGAGGTGGAGTCAGCTGAACTTGCTTAACCCTGGAACAGCATGGGGTTTGCGGGGCCTGGGTGGAGTGGTGCGGTTTGCACTGGCCTAGATGGCTTGGACTGCTTGACCCTGGAGCAGATGGCTTGCTTGCTCCAGGCTGGTGGAGTACCTGGGCCTAGAACAATGGGAAAGGGCAGTGGCGCTGGAGGGTTAGAGGCACATGGAGCATCAGCTGAGCCCACCTGGCCCTGGAGAGGTTTGCAGGCAGGCCGGGAAAGGATGTGTGTGTGTGTGTGTGTGTGTGTATGTGCTATGGGGCTGTTGGAGAGCCACCTTCGCCCTGGAGTACATGCTGGTTGGGCTGGGCGTATGGGGGGGTGCCAGCTGAAAAGGCCCATCCTTGAAGCATCAGGCATGCCTGGCTTACTAATGATTGGCAGGCACAGGACAAGCCACCTGATCTGGAGCAGCAGGTGGGCGAGCAGCCTGCTGCAAGTGTCAGGTGGCTGACTGAACCCGGCAGGATGAATGTCCTGGGTGTGTCAGGGTGCCTGGCCCTGGAGCAGGGGGCATAGCAAAAGGGATAGAGGTGCAGGGGCATCGGCCTAGCTGTTGTGGCTCTGGAACTAGTGTGAGGTAGGCTAAGGCTACATGGGGTGCCATTGAAGTTGGCCTGGCCCTGCAGGGGCCAATGGGAAAGGACGCTACCAGTACAGGATGGGTGGAGAGTGCTGGCTGATTCTGCGTGCCCTTGAGCCACCTGTTGGGCAATGGGACAAGCAGGCTAGTCAGGGCTCACAGGCTAAGCAGGTCTGTCCCTGCAGCAGCTGACATGGCAGGAGTGCTAGAGGCACTGTAGGCACTGAGTAAACAGGTCTGGCCCTGAAGAGCAGGCAGAGTGAGGGCTGGAGCACAAGTACACTGGCCTAGCCCGTGTGGCCTGACTCTGGAGCAGCAGGCATAGTGGAGGTGCTGGCAGGTCAGAGGCCCTGAAAGACACCAACTGAACCTGCCCAACCAAGGAGCTGCTGGTGGGTGAGTGGCTGTCTCGTGAGCAGGTTGGTGGCCCAGCACACTTGGCCCTAGAGCTGTGAACAGGGTAGGCATGCTAAAGGCATAAAGCAGAGGGTGAGGGGTGAAGGTGGTGAAGGCTGCTTCCAAGCTGGCCTGGCCCTGGAGAGCCTGGCAGGTCAATGGGGTATATCTGCTGTGGGAAGGGTTGCTCTGGTCCTGTCAATCTGACCCTGAATCAGCTTACTAGAAGGCAGGGTGGGCTGAGAAGTACTGCAGGGGCCCCAAACCAAGCCAGTGTGGCCCTGGAGTGAGAGTCAATGGCAGTGTGTGTGTGGGGGAGCGCAGGGGGTGCTGCTTGTGCACACCCGGCCCTGGGTAAGGTGGCATGTTAGAGGCTCATGCTGTGTTAGCACCAGCTGACCCTGAAACAGCTGGCAGGCAGATTAGGATATGGGTGACATTGGCACAATCCCTGACTCTGGAGTAGCACACAGGGTGACCGTGCTGTGGGACTGACACCTCTGTCAGGGAGCCTGGCCCTGGAGCAATGGGTGGGCTAGAGGTGCAGGGCTTGCAGCTGAGTGGGCCTGGACATGGAATGATTGACATGGCCACCAGTAGGTCGGGATCACTCTCGACATCTATGATAAGACAGCTGTGGCATCAGTGGAACTGGCAGAGGCAGCCATGGGCCAGAAAGAGGCAGAGGCTGTGGGAAAAAAAAATCATTCATTTAACTGCTGCTTACAATTACATTTACAAAGTAACTGATTATAAGCCTCCTAATAAACAGTGAGGTTGTTGTCTGTAATATGTTCTCTTCAAATGAATCTTGCTTATTTTGTAGGATTGATTCTAAGCAAAGTGGTGTCCCTTTGCAGAATCACAGTGTGTTCTCTCAGGGGTCCTATTTGGTAGCAACAGAAACCTTTTCAACAATGATCCTTATGCTCACGTTGTACCATTTCTCATGGAGTCCACATCCAGAACAGGATGTCTGAGCTTCTAATGCCATCAGTGTCAGGGATCTCCTGGATTCCCCTCCTCCCTGCCCCTGGCCTTTCACTTGACTGGCCATCATTGGGCCACTGCCTTGCTTGTTCAGCATCAATGGTAAGATGTGGGCAGGGCAGCGTCTGGTCCAGTGACCCAGCTGGGTGCTGACTGATTCCACAGCAGTGCTGTGAGCTAATACTGGGTTCTGTCAGAGCCACAGGCATACTTATCAGTTGGAGTTGAGAATTAGCCCAGCCATTCAGTCAGCACTGAAAACAACACAATTGTGTTTCTGGTTGGTTTATTGGGCTTTATATAGGGAGTCATCATACTTGACTAAAAGTGTACTTGTCAGCATTTTAAAATTCACATTGTGTATTTACATTATACATTGTGCATTTATAAATTCACATTTTATGTTTATATAATAAATATAAGGCAGGAAGATGTCGGGCAGGAAGATGTAGGGCTGCTGAATGGAGACTTGGTATATTATTTCAGCTGTCTGAAGTTATTGAAATATATATTTTATGCATGAAAGCATTTTTGTGTCACATGCTTCCAACATCACAGAGATTTGTAAATACTTCAAAGTCCTTCTAAGGCGCATCAGGAAAAGATTCTTATAAAACCTATTTAGGCAACAGATCCCCTAAGAGACGTGAAATATCACCATTGTTTTTGAGTGATGGCTCCCTGCCAAAGCACCAGTTCCCACCAGCGCCACCAGAAACACGAGAACAGGTGACCATGTAGGGCCTAAGCTCTCTGTTGTGGGACAGCCTCCTGGAGCTCAGCCAGTTGAATGAACAGAGCGTCCCCCTGTGACATGCTATGGAAGTGTCACACTTACAGCCTGGACATCCCAGGGACTGCATGAGGAAATTGTTGACTGTTACAACTTCATGTCCCCTTGTCCTGAAGCTGCAACCAAGAGAAAGGAGGTGGTATAACTGTGGGGATGGATCTCTGGTTGGCAGCTGATGTGCAGATATTTGGCAACACAGTGACACAGATCTGGTTGTGTTTGGAAAGTGAGTGCATCTTCATTTGCGGTTTTTGGAGCAGTCTTTGTGGAAGCACAACATGGTGCAGATATGTTCCATTGTTGCAGAATGTGAGAGAAATCATGCCAGACCCAAATGTAGGATGTTAGGAGGAGTCTTTATTGGCCAAGTTGGCGACAGCAGCTCCTGCTACAATCCAGAAACCACTGCACCGCGTGGAGAAGTGAGGGGATTTTAACCTCTCACCCTCCAATCAGTTTGAAAGGTGCACAGTACAATGTCTTATACAATACAATACTTCCGATTGACTTCAATAACTGGTGGCAAGAAGGGAGGGGTAAGAGACACTGAGTGCTTCTGCCTAAGGATAAAATTAACATTCCATTGCTGTAAGGCCCCACCTTCAGGAACTCTTTTGAGAGTACATAATTAGAAATATAAAGAACATTAACATCTTCACTGACTCGCCCAAATTGTGAACAGAGGGTGGGGGACACCGCCACATTCCATGGTTGACTGTGTTAAGGGGTGCTGGCTATCACTGGCTGCACTCCATAACACAGCCAAGGTCCTTTGCAAAACCACAATAGTGGTCATGACATTCACACGCCATGGGGCTGAAGTTTCAGTGGATAGCAGCTTTGACGTGGAGGCTGCTGTCTGGGCCACAGAGGCCATCAAGGACTGCCCGAGGGAGTACTAATTGCTTTTTACTTGGTTTTAGTATTGAGTCAGTCCCTGTTCACAGGGACCTCAATGAGTTTTGGCAGGTAGAATCAGCTGGTAGAGCCTCATTTTGATGGCTGTTAGCTTTCTTCTGCTGCAACCACGTGTTAATGTCCAGAGAGCTGATGAAAACCTGGGAATACTTCCTATTGAGTAATTTTTGAATTCTAGGGAAGAAGTTATAGTTACTTGAAAACTGGTATTAGAGTAAAAGGAAATGCCTATATCTCCAAAGAAGAGATCACGAAAGCAATGGCAAACGGGTGCAGAAAGCACACTGTGCTAATGACCCTCTACTGCTGGTGAAAAGGAATATTTAGGATTAAAAGGACAGAAAGATTTAATTTCCTTTTTTCTTTCTGTATTTTGCTTGTGGTAGAGGACAGTGAATAACTGAACGAACATTTCATGATTAAGTTTAGATAGAGCCTGGGAGCCTGAGAGATAAGGGGCACCTGCAACTAGCCTCCACCCTTAATTGATTGACCCCCTTCCTGTTTGTGTTTATGGTTTCCCCTCCCTATTTATGGTTATGTTTTCCTCTTCCCTGCTTATGGTTATGGTTTTAGCCTTTGCTCTCCCTGCTTATGGTTATGGTTCTATGGTTTTATGGTTTTATGATTTTAGCCTTGGTTTAGCCTTTAAAAGAAATGCTGTACCATAATTCGGGGTCAATGTGTCAAGCTTCCTACGTGAGGTACTGGCCCTGACCCCATTGCGCTGCTGATCGAATAAAGCCTCTTGCTTTTCCATCAAGCCTTGTCTTCGGCGGTCATTGGGGAAACTCATTGTCTCGAGACAGATGGTAAGGTTTTTCCTGTTGGGTGGCCTTACACTGGAATCAATGTTGTGGGTGCAAGGGGAAGGGCGTGATCTAAGGGAGGAACACAGTGCTCTTATGAGCAACTGGCAAAAGTTTATTTCTAGGGTTTCAGTTTTTAAATGTTTGGCAGAGCAACAATTGAAACTTAGTTCAATCAGGTTAAACTTCTGTGAAACATTAGTTATCAGGCTCAGATTTAATTACATTAGTTTAAACTTAAGCCACATCACTCAGATTGAATTGAAATAATTCAAACTCAGGATATTGTCACCAGACTTAATTGGTTAGTGATTTAAATACATCACTCCTATGGGGAGGGAGTTCCAGAAAATTTAACCAAGCTATTTTAATCTGGGGTAGAGCTTTGTTCTTGGCTAATCTATCAACTAGAGTATAGATGCTTATCAGGAAGGCAGGAAAGGAAGGCACATCCAAGGAGTCACTGGAAGCAAAAATGCACTCTGGGCGAGGAGGCCCTCCCCCTCCTCCTTCCTGGAGACTTCTCAACAGATTCTCACAGGCCTCTGCCATCGCAGCTAACCTGTTCCATGGGATTCTTAGTGTTGAGTCATGCCATGTCAATACTCATGAGGTCCTACCGCAACTGAGATTCAGAAAGTGCTTTAGGGAGAATCATCAGTCACTCAGGAAGTGATTGTCCACCACAGGTGGATTAAGGCTCAGAACCAGTAGCAGAGCTGCCCTGCAGCCAGGTACCTGACCCTGTGCCTATCCAGCCCCCAGCTCTTCTCTTCCGGTGCCTCTGAGTCCTCTATGTTGTCACTCTCTGGAAGCAACATTGAATCAGACCTGCCACCCTGTACCACAGCCAGTGCTTACCAAGTCAGTCGACAAGCACCGCCTTCTCTGATGGCCACTCCGGGCACATGCTATTCTGATGAGTGTGTTCAGTGCAAAACGAGGATAGTCTTGACCAGGCCAGAGCCCCAAAACTAGCATGGGCAGGAAGAGGTGGGGGTGCTGCTGAACAAGACTCAGGGTGCCACCTAAGACACTGGGATTCTTCTGAGCCCCAAAGTTTAAAGAGAAAGTGCCAGATTTCCTTTTTCTACAGCCTGGCATGCTTATGAAATAAAGAACGGAGAGAATTAGCAGCAAACCAGCTGGGTAGAGGCTTGAATTTATTAACCCTTCCTAGTCTGGGAACTTTTTTCCCCCTGCGCTGCAGGTTTCTCTGCCCCTCGACTATAGGAATATGTAATTCTGTTTTTTTCTCAGGATGTATCTCATTGTTATAAATGATGGCTTCATGTGCTGAATCAAGGTTTTTCCATGCTATTGTAACTGATTTCAGTAATGAGCTTTCATGCATTTTGCAAGTCTTTCTGCACTTTTTGTTGTTTGGTTTTAGAAATTACCTATCCACCAGTTTCTAATGTTATCCTAATTCTGACCAGATCTGGTCTATAGTGTCTGTGAACATGCCAATCAAGTGTATATTATTTTGATCAATTTCTGTGGACCTCTGAATTCTTCAAATTTCTGAACCAAGTGTCTTTTTTGTTTGAGATTTGTTTTTATTACAAAGTCAGATATACAGGATTACAATGTCAAAAGTTAAAAGACAAGACAGAGGCACAATGAATGTTCCCGGAGACTTCTCAGTAATGCAGCAAAAGCCTCTACCACCCTCAGAATTAACTGAGGAATACATTGAGAAAATGGGGAACACAGAACTCAGGAAACTTAGTATAAAGCTTCTGACCAACACTGAAAAGCACATAATATAAGAGTTCAAAGAATTTAAAAATTTGTCACAGAGGAAATGAATTAAATGAAAGGTGACATTTCAGAAGTTAAGAATACAGTAGAGCAATAAATGGAAACTATTTCCTATCACCAGGGGAAAAAAAAAAACTACAAAAAAGCTAGAATAGAGCCAGGTCAAGGTTAAAATAAAGTGTCCAAGAATATAAAAATACAATTAACAGGCCCAACATAAAAATTATGGGAGCTCCAGAAGACACAGAAAGAGAAGTTGGGATTTAAGGATTATTCATTGAAATAATAAATGAAAACTTCCCTAATCTAGAGAAAGAATTGGGAAACAGCATCACGGAGGGGCACAGTACCCCCAACAGAGTTGATCACCATGATACATGATAAGCAAGCTCTCAGCAGTTCAACATAAGGAAAAGAATCCTTAGATGTGCACGTGAGAAAAATCAAGTGACCTATAGAGGAACTCCAGGCAAACTTACAGCTGACCTCTCAGAGGAAACACCACGGTCGAGAAGATAATGGAGTGACATGTTTCACATTCTAAAAGGGACAAAGTGTCAGCCCAGAATAACATATCCTACAAAGCTCTCCTTTGTCTTTGAAAATGAAATAAAATTCTTCCACAGTAAAGAAGAATTCGAAATATTAAAATGCTCCAAACCTTCCCTACAGCTGATATTCAAATATATTTTAGTGAAAGAGAAAAAGAACCCAAACCAAAGCCAATCTGGTGAGAAGCAAATAGATATGTGGAACTTCATTCTGTAGTTTAAGTAAGGTACTGATTACATGATACATTTTTTTTAAAAAAAGATTTGTGTATTTTTATTAAGAAGTCAGATTTACAGAGAGGAGAGACAGGAAGATCCTTCATCCGACGAATCACACCCCAAGTGAGTGCAACGGTCATTGCTATGCTGTTTCAGAGCCAGGAGCCTGGAACCTACTCCAGGTCTCCCACATGGTGAAGGATCCCAAAGCATTGGGCTGTCCTCGACTGCTTTCCTAGGCCACAAGCCAGGAGCTGGATAGGAAGTGGGGCTGCCAGGGTTAGAACCAGCACCCATAATGGATCCCACCACGTTCAGGGCAAGGACTTTAGGCGCTAGGCCCTGCCGCCAGGCTCTACATGACACATTTTGCAAAAAAAAAAAAAAAATATTAAGTAGTGGAAGTGCTCCAGGTTGTCGCACATGAGATGCAAGTCAACGGGCTTCACATTTCCCTCAATAGCAGTCGTGGGACCCACTCTTTAATATTTTTTTTTCTTTGAACAGCAGAATTACAATGAGAAAGACAGAAGCAGAGAAATATCTTTCATCCACTGGTTCATATCCCCAATGGCTCAATTGCAGTAGCTGAGCTGTTGTGAAACCAGAAGCCAAGAGCAAAGCCATGGTGGATTGGCTAGGGTCACAGACAGCTTACCTACTATGTAACAATGCTGATCCTGGTCCTCACTCTTACAATGGAAAGACTTCAGGCACAGGCTGGCATCTAGTAGCTGATGCAATGGCAAGAAACATACTGTGAGAAGCCATGATGCATGGAATCAGTGTGAATCTGAGGAGTAGTACTGGCAGCTGACACATAAATTCCAACTGAAAGAGGAGCTCCAAGAGTTTGATGCTAGCTGAGACCACTGCCAGGGCTTTGCCTCGGAGACACAATGTGCCATGTGCCTATGGCGTCCTGTATGAGATAAGCTGGCAGAGATGCAAGAGCAATCTCCCATACTTTTTATTCAAGGAGAGATAGTGGACAAATAGGATTCACATTTGGCCAGATATAACAAGAAAATCTTGGCCTCTGGAAAAGATTCATCCTTCAAATCTGGGTCTTTATCACTACAACTGATACATGCATCATTTATTATCTAGGGTTCCAATACAATTCTGTAATAGGATGGGGAATTTTGAGATTCTATAAAATATGAATGTGTAAATGACAAAGATGGCATTGAAACAAGAGTTACATACTGAGCATTTAATATGAACATTAAATCTGAAAACAGCATTCACATTTACCACTTCACAACAAAGGGAGATCACGTACAAATTGCATCTTAATTATTTTAGAAACAAATACCCTCGTTTCTGAAATAAAAGGATACTCATGTTTATTATTTAACACTTGCTAAGACTTTCAAGGTATGTTTCCACATCCATTGCCCTTTAAAATGTTTTGTGTTTGCACTCTTGGAATAGTTGTTTTTTTTTTTTCATTCACTTTGCAAGCTTCGACAGACCATAATAACAGGTTTATGGTGGCTAGTCTTTCAGTTGACACGCTTTTCTAGTTCTGATGTCTGTGACTCTGCTAACGATTGACATCAGAAAAATGATTTTTCAGTCAATACTGTGTGTTTGATCATTTCTGTGAATATGCTATTTATTGAAGCATGTAGGCTTTCCACTGTGCTGAAAATATTTGTGTATGAATTTTAACACACATGTAACAGATTCATCTTTTACCACGTGAATTCAGATGTTTAACAAAACTTGATCGCTTGCAACAGGATTTTCACTCACTACATTCATGCAGTTCTTATCCTGTATGGATACTCTGATGTCGAATGAAACCTATCTGGTAAGTAAAGGCTTGAAGATACACACTAGATTCTTAAGGTGTGGACCTTCTGATGCCTGATTAGGTGTGACTTCCGAGAAAAAGCTTTTCCACACTCACTACATTCATAAGGTTTTTCCCCAGTGTGGATTCTCTGATGTAATCTAAGACTTGACTTAGCAGAAAATGGTTTTCCACACTCACTACATTCATAAGGTTTTTCCCCAGTGTGGACCTTGTGATGTCTAATGAGGTGTGATTTACAAGGAAAGGCTTTTCCACACTCTCTACATTCATAAGGTTTTTCCCCAGTGTGGATTCTCTGATGTTTAATGAGGTGTGACTTACGAATAAAAGCTTTTCCACACTCATTACAGTCATAAGGTTTTTCACCTGTGTGGATTCTCTGATGTCTAATGAGGTGTGACTTACGAGTAAAAGCTTTTCCACACTCATTACAGTCATAAGGTTTTTCACCTGTGTGGATTCTATGATGATGAACCAAACCTAACTTGTTGGTAAAAGCTTTTCCACACTCACTACATTCATAAGGTTTTTCCGCAGTGTGGATTCTCTGATGTGCAATGAGGTTTGACTTACGAATAAAAGCTTTTCCACACTCACTACATTCATAAGGTTTTTCCCCAGTGTGGATTCTCTGATGTAATCTAATACTTGACTTATCAGAAAATGCTTTTCTGCACTCACTACATTCATAAGGTTTTTCCCCACTGTGCATTCTCTGATGTGCAATGAGGTGTTGCTTATAAGAAAAGCATTTCCCACATTCAATACATTCATAAGTTTTTGCCCCAGTTTGCAACTTGTTTGAATTACGAGAAAAACCTTTTCCACACTCCCTGCATTCATAAGGTTTCTCCCCTGTGTGGACCCTCTCATGTATGATTAGGTTTGACTTGCAAGGAAACTCTTTTCCACACTCTCTACATTCGCACAATTTTTTCCTTGTGTTGAGTCTCTGTGGCCCAATTAGCGATAATTGTTGGTGAAAGGCTTTTCTGTGCTCATTGCATTCATACGGATTCTCTGCACTTCGAAGGATCTGATCTCTAATGAGTTCTGACATCTGGTCCATGTTTTCTATACAATTATTGGACACATACAAATATTCTCCTGTGTCAGTTCTCTGCTTGGTGGTAAGGCAAGATTTATAGTAGCCAACATGAATTGCTTCTCCCACACTGACAGGTTGCTGATTGCATGGGTCTTTGGGATAAACTTGCTCACACATAAGGACTATCTTCTTCCCACTGAAAGTTTTCTCATTTCCATTGTGTTCAAAGGACTGCTGACAAATGTCAATGTTGTCAAACTGACTGAGATTTTCCTCACTCTCGAGGTTGTTCTCAGGGAGATTAGAGGCATGCTTCTTTTCAAATGGCATTTCATCAGGCTTCCTGTGGGAACAGCAAATTTAAAATAAACTATGATCTCATTTTCTCTCCATTCAAAAGGCACCAGATCTGTGAGCCCCTCCAAGGACTTGCCTTCCCCCTCACCTCTTCTAAGTTCAACTGGTCAATTAACAATAAAACTTTGGTCTACAACTGATTTTCACTATATTTTTCTATACTATGTTAAAGGAAAGAATCACTGATCTTTCCTGGTTACATTTGGACAGTGAACAATATGGGACTTGAAAAAGAATTTTGACTCTTACACAATAGCTATGAGGCTGAACTTAGCAAAGAGAAGATTCCACAAGGTTTGCTCTTAACCTGTAGAAATTACCCTGGGCATCTCATGCCTCTAAACAAAGAGGAACACAACCACACACCCACGTAATCCCCAGCCACTGCCTAGCTGCAGCTAAACATCCAGATGGATTATACTTGGATAGGCTTCAGCACACAGCAACATTAAGTAGAATTGGGGGAGACTAGACTGAGCCACGCTGCAACACATGCTAGTGGAAAACGAGTTGAGGCAAGCCATGGCAGTCAGGGGGATGTTGGTGATGGACACATGATCTCTGGGTGCAGGAGATCCAGTGAGGCCCTGGTAGCCTTGTCTGGACCCTCGGGCACAGCTGTGTGATGAGCCCAGTTTATAAGCCCCAGTGGCTGTATGTGTGGTGGTTTATGTTGCTTGGCCTGGGTCCTTGGCTGGCCAGTGCAATGGGTCCTGGGTCTGCGCAAGTCCTGGGAGTAGAGGGTGTGGCAGGCCTCAGGTCACCTGGCTTGGACACTTTACATGCCTGCATGGTGGTGCTAGCTCAGTGAGCACTGAGGGTGGGGCTCCATTGGGGCAGGATTGACTGTCTCGTGGTCTTGGGGCACTTGCAAGAACTGGTCCTCCTCAGTTGAAAAGTAGTATTGGACAACTGGCCCGGCTCCACCTGGAGATGGTAGCCCACTGAGGCCTGGAAAGCACATCTGGACCATCCAAGAGAAAGGAGGAGAGGACAGATTGAATAACTACCTCAGCCACATGATGACAGCAAATATCTGGGAGAAAGGAGACTCAGGTCAACCATGTCAGTCAATGAACATTGAAAGGGTGCCCTGTTGCTTGAATTGGTGAGATGGACATCTTCTCAAAACTATTGGAACCACCTGGACAGAAACCTTGGAGTGTGTGCCCACATTGACACCCTGGTTTGGTATCAGGAGTCCAGTACCCATCCTGAAGTACTAGGATGGTTAGGAGGCCTGGTATAGCTTCTCTGAATATCACTTAACCCTGACCTAAAACAGGAAGGAAAAATAGAAAATTTGGAAATGATCACACCAATTTCTCTTTAATGATCTAATACACGCACACACACACACACACATTGAGTGCAATTAAATCATACACACACACACACTACACAGAAAATCATCTCATGAAAAAAAATGATTAGGTTATACTCCCCCAGTCCCACCCACCTCTCACTGTTGGAGGTGGGTGGAGCCTAGGCCTGCCTTGTTCCCACTCTACTCACCAGGAAGGGAGAAGCCTCTTGAGTCCAGGCAGGCCAAAGCCCAGCTCATCAAATGGCCATAGTGGCTGAACCTAGGGTCCCAAGCATGGACTCCAATCTGCCTCGGGTCCTCCCAGGAACAGCAAGTGTATGTGAGGATAGATAAAATACATAGATTTCTACTAAATACCAGTTGCTCACATTAAGGAGGTGGATACAGAAACTGGATCTCAAAGTCATCTTTTTTTTAAAGATTTATTTTATTTTTATTACAAAGTCAGATATACTGAGAGGAGGAGAGATAGAGAGGAAGTGGAGTTGCCAGGATTAGAACCAGCGGCCATATGGGATCAAGGCGAGGACCTTAGCCACCAGGCCATGCTGCCAAGCCCTCAAAGTCATTTTTTTAAATCATCTCTTTAGAGACAGAGAAGTTTTATTTGCAAAGTGGTCATGTGAGCAGGGGAAGAGGAGAGAAAGGGAAAGCACTTCTCGAGAGAAAACTAGGTGGTGGTGTGCTTCTTGAAATTGGAGACACCCAGTTAGTAACTTGAATGTTGTCCCAACCATTGGTTGCTGAAACAGGATATATAACTGGAAAAAAGGACCCACTCCTCTGTTTTCTCCCAATTCGTGTAAATCCCATCCTTCCACCCTATTCCAAACCCCTACATTTGTATAGTAAGTTATGAAAAGAATCACTGTGATTTCCTGGTAACATTTGATTTGGTGCACAATATGGGACTGGAAAAAGACTTCCAGCTCTTATTCAAGAGCTGTGTGGCTGAATTGATGAAATAGAAGACTCCACAAAGTTTTTACTAAACTTGTGAAAATGACCCTTGGCATCCCATGCCTCAGCACAAACATGAACACACCCACCCACACACATAATCCCCAGTCACTGCCTACCTCCAGCTAAACCTCGACACTGATTGTGCTTTTAGGAAGTAGGGGGTCGAGATAGGACGTATAAAAGTTTAGGACTTTAAAGTCTCTAATCACCAACTGCCTTTTTTACTTTTTCTATTATGTTAATTTTCATTTTAGAAGCAAGTCTCTGGGTCTTTATATTTTGAAAACTGTTGGATTGACAGTCCCCAGAAAAGGCCAATTTTCTTCATGACTTAATACTCTCTAGGTGGATCCTGAATCCCAACTACTACACATGGGACCAAAGTTCTGGCCTCCTTTTTCATGCTTCACATTGGCTTCTCCTCATCTGGGGAGGGATCAGAGTCCAGGCACCAAAAAATATACACATTGGTTTGAGTTTTTATGCACGATCATGGGGAGGTGTTCACATGAGTCACTCCAAGGGCAAAGACAAAGAAAGTTATTCACAATGGGCAATAATGTCTACCACATCACCCAGAAAAAAGGGTGAGACTTGTGGCTTCCTTCTCCCAATATTGTGGGCTAGGCAGCCAGTTCAGGGTCACCAGCTTGGAAGCAACAACCCCACACCATCTAGGCTTTCCCTTTTGCCCACCTATCATCATCACCTGGAACTGAGAGGGGGTGACACTCGCCTATCATCATCACCTGGAACTGATAGGGGGTGGTATTGCATTTTTTTTTTTTGTAACCACTCCCCCTGCAAGCTCCCATAAAGGCCCATGATAGGGAGAGGCTGGCTCTCTTGGTCACGTGTTTCTGAAGAATCTAGATGTTTTCTGCTTTTGTGATTCTGCCATAATTGTTTGCCTGGGGGCTGTGTGAACTCCTGGCCTGACAGTCTACATGACAGCCACCTAGCAGGTCACCTGGAAGTTCATGTAGGTAGACCACTCCTCAGGAAGGAGGTCCCTGGTGTTTGATAAGAGTCATTGCCCTATAGCCCATCCATTTGTACCTTTTGAAAGTTGCTTGCTTCTGCTTCAAACCTACCATTACAAGCCTGCCAACTTGCTCATTTTGAGTTACCAGCTAAAACAGAACCATCATAACTCTATAATTACATGGAATTGTCTTGGCATGGGTTGGGGACAGAACAGGCTGAATCAGTTCATGTCATCCACTGGCAAATCCAAGCACCAGAACACATTCTGGGTTGAGCCAGAATCGGTTGAAACAAAAACCACTACACATTATTGGAATGCCAAGGTGAGGTGACATATGCCGGATGTGACCACAGCATCCAGCAGGCACATGTGAGAACCAGGAAGGTAGGGGGTGGAACCAGCAGGGGGAATATATGGGGGGGGGCTCCCTTGCTGGACAGCTACTCCCACTGGAGATCATGAGCTGGGATGGGGGCAGATCAGACAAGGCAGGGCTACAGCACCTGTGGGCCTCATGCAGACAAGATCAGGGAAAAGCCAGGCCGGGTTAATTATTCCTACTGATGCAAACTACATCACAATGGGTTAGAGTTGTTTGGGCTTAGCTGCAGCATCAGCTGGCAGAAGCTGGCATGGGTGCTAATTCTGTCTATTTGCACCACAGAACCACCTGGAGAGTACATAATGCGGGAGTGAGAGTGGGCTGGGAGGGAATCAGTGGGATCATCCCTCTTGGGTTAGCACTCCCACAGGAAGACACAAAAACAAGGATAGGAGCAGGGGTAGTTAGATAGAAAGGCACCCAACAACATACATGAGGGTCGGATAGTTGAGCTGGTTAGATGGAACTAAGCTTTAATACCCACTGACATGTATGGGAGCTAAATGGGATGTGGTACAGACTGGACTAGACTGCTACATATCCTGGCAAACCAGGGTAGGGGCACGCTTAGGCTGGGTTACTCTGGGTTGCTCTGACTAGGCTGCAGCTCCCACTGGTTTATGTGAGGGCTGAGTATGAAGTGGGCAGGATTCCGGCTGGACTGCAACACCCATTGGTTCCAGTGGAAGACTGGGCTAAAAATAGAACCAACCCAGCAATTGCAACCATCAGCTGATCGGGGTGATGGACTGTGCCAGGCCCTGTGCTTGCTAGTACACACAAGAATCTGGTCTGGGAACACCTCAGACAAAGTTTCTTTGGGGATCCCCCCAATTGAAATGCCAGACTCAGAACCCTAACCATGAAAAGACAGAGGACAGAATAAGTCAATCAACCACCTCAGCTATATGTTGGCAGTGAAAAACTCGACAAATGGAGACTCTATGAAGGACTATGTCAATCAGTGGATCTTCAGCGACCTCATCATGCTTGGAGTGGCGAGACTGGCAGCAATTCATACCTGTTAAACTATGGAAAGCACTTGACCAAGATCCTCGGAGCATGCCCCACATCAGTGAAATTGGAAGGGTAAGAGACTGGGTGGGCTTCTCCCATAAAATCTCCTTTTACCTCAGATATATGAGGGAAACAATATGGAAATAATAGTCTTACCCATTTTCCTGTAACCCTTGAACTTCTTTACCCTAATTAACTATGTAATAATCATCAAAAATACAATAAAAAAATAGAAAAAGGAAAAAAATATTTATATTTACTGGAAATTCGGACATACAGAGAGGATTTGAGACACATAGGAAGATTTTCCATGTGCTGATTCACTTCCCAAAAATTCACAACTTTCAGAGCTGAGCACCTTTAAAGCCAAGAACCAGGAGCTTTTTCTGGGTCTCCCATGCATGTGTATAGTTACAAGCATGTGGGGTGTCCTCAACAGATTTCCCAGGCCAAAGGCTGCTAAGGTCCATGCAGTTCTCGTGAAAAGCACGAAGTTGTGAAGAGAACTTTTCCATTGCAGGCAAGACCGCAAGGAATTTCCTGCTGCATGGCAAGGCCCAGCCAGATGTCTCTACAACCACCTGAAAAGCAGTTCCACCTCCCTTTGCATAGACACGGGACAACCCCACAGAGGCATATGTTATCTATTTAGGCATTGTCTGCCACTGTGGAATTGCTTTTTACGATCAATGTGAGCTTGGAAGATAATGTTGGTGATAACGTCTTAGCAAAAGGGCCTTTTACTATTGCTGCTCTCTCGGCTGCCCCACTCTTCATATGGAAATCGAGGGTGTTAAATCCCTACATGTAGCAGGAACCTATGCTTAGGGTTGTCCTCCCACATTGACCATATGCTATTCAAGGATGTTAAGTCCCTAGGTATAGTGGAAATCTATTCTTTCCCTATTTGACTAATCTTTAGGTCACTCCTTCTGTGATACACTTCCTCCCTGAACTGATTCAAGACGAAGTTGTAGAATCAAGACTGTAATAGGAATGTGTTACTGAGTGACATGTACCATCTATTGAGAACTTCCTGACCACAGGATTAGGGCAGCTGATTTCCTGCCTCAAGGGGAAACAATTGGCAGAACTAGCCTTAGGAATGCCCTCTTTGATCAGGTGTGAAAATTGGGTGTCAGAGTTTGTGAAGGCTTCTGTATAAAAAAAAAAAGGACAGCTTTCTCACAATGTCTATTATAATCCTGAAACTGCAGTGGTCCATTTATTTTCTATGCCTACTCCAAGCACCCTTCTCAAGTTCTGAACTTCACTTGAGCTGGACTCTGGCAACGGCCAGAGAGCTGGCTGTTAAGTGGGGCTGCCGGGGCACAAACCAGTGTCCATATATAATCCCAGTGCATGCAAGGTTAGGACCAGCCACTAGGCTACCATGCCATGCCCTCAGGTTTGATCTCTAGAAATGACTTATGTGAGCCTTTGGATGACCCCCTGTACATTTCATACATGAGTTGAGAAAAAGCCAGTTTCTTCAACTTTGTCACTCATGTAGCTGCCTAGCTCTGAGAGCTGAACAGCCATAGAATGGCCAGTGCAGATTTGAAGCTGTGTAGTAGCAACTATTTCCTTGCTGGTTGAGAGACAGCCAATACTATGGGAAGTGTCTTAATCATAGGTTCCTGTCCAGAAAAGGAATGCTCAGGGCACACTTAGAAATCTAAGACCCTTCTGATAATGTTTGCTGTCTCCATTTAAGAGGCACACCATCTGGCTCTCTCCCAAGAAATGCTATTTGATCCCCTCTGCTTTCTACATTCACCTGGTCACATTGCAAATAAAACTTCTGTCTGAAAATGAAAAAAAAAGTAGAAAGAAAGAATGAAATCCTATTTCTCAAGTCTCATTTTTTGTACAATTTCCCTTTCACGTTGTGCTACAATTAGGCCAGAGCTAATGCTAAGCATCTTTGTGGCAATGCAGCTCTCTTTTCAGTTATGACATAAATTTTGTGATTACAACTTGCCTGAAGATTATTTCTTGACCTTTCTGATTAGCTCCAAGCAGCTCATTCTTTCCATGGGAATCTGAAATGAGGAAAAGAGTAACCATATCTATGAGTCACATCTAAATGTTTCTTTTCAAATGTTCCAGTGAAGCCAATGACATTTGTTGCCATTCTAGATGCAGCACATTTTAATATTAGTGAAATGTGGACATTTATGAGCATTATTAAATAGGCATTACATCTCCTCTATTAATGCCTTAACATAATACCTATTTTTTAAAATAAAAATTTCAATTATGTGAGATTGCATAATTAACTTAAACTGGGATATGACAGAAAATATGGTATAAAAATTCAAAATAATGCTTGGGGTATCTTAACCCTATCTCATCACTAGTTTGTCTTTTCCTGGCTACTCTGCTACCAAAACAACTTCCTGAAAATATATCTAGGGAGGTGGCAGATGTGATTCAAGTGTTTGGGATCATGAAACGACCCATATATACTTCTAGATTTATGGTGACAGGCTGGCAAATTGCTAGAATAAACCTGTACATGGAGACTATAGAATGCCTGTGTCTCACCAGCTGTCCTTCTGGAAGAAACTCAGAGTAAAAGTCAAATATAATTCCAGTCAACATTTACTGAGCTATGTATCAATTCCCATGCCAATTATGTGCTGACCTACCTGGAAGTCTCTGCTTGAGAGGTTTCTCCACTGTCCATGGTGCTGATTCTTGCTCCAACTTGAAGATCACATCAGGCTTTGTCATGGAGTACCCTGTGAATGGAGAATGATGCAGATTTTCCAAAGTCACCATTAGTCCTACCAACTACTACACTTTATAAACTGTTCTTTCACTTGTCATCTATACAGAAGTATTCTGTTTTGGTATGACAGAGTTTCACTCACCCAAGGACAGCAGATTGTTATATGTCTCAATCATCACCTCTCTGTACAGGGTCCTCTGAGCATTGTCCATTGTTTGCCATTCTTCCTGGGTAAAGTCCACAGCCACATCTTCAAATGACACCAACACCTGTAACAGCACATGTCTCCTCAGTTCTGGATCATTCAATAGAAACACTGACAGTACATTCTCTGTATATTTAACTTGCAACTTCTATGAATGTAGTTTAATTTACAATTGATACAGCATCGCAGAGTAACAGTTACATGAAAATATCTTGTGCTGTGTTACTTTTGCAATTCCAATATTACAACAGAATATTCCTTATTCTATTAAAGGTTATTTTCTCTAAAGATTCTCATTCTAATGAACTGTTGAAGGCATTGCTAGAATAGCTCTCTAAGTGGAAGATATCACTCTGTATGTTATTGCCACTCTGATTTTCAACTAAATTAACATAAATAATCATATTGACGCTGAGCCAAAATATTAACTGAGCAGCTATAATGCTGAGTTTAATTTTTCTCTGTGTGTTCAATTTGCATCTTCTATGAAAGCAGTTTAATTTACAATGTATATGGCAAATAAGGTAAAAACAAAATAAAACCTTTTGTCCTGTATTACGTTTGCAATTCTGAAGCTACAATTCCATTATTATTCTGAATCAGATTGTTTCCTATAATGAGCATGAGTTCATTGTGCAATCTTGAGATACACATGAGCTAAATAACATACTAGATTAGATAATTAAGACATATGCTTAATATTGCACAAGATAATGAGAAGATTTTTGAGTAGCTTACTAATGATATCCTCAAACATACTGAGATACTTCAAAATATTATAAAGCAATAACAAACTTCAGTTTTCTAATTTTAAGTGAAATAATGAAATACTGAATATATTTTAAGCTATACTTGTATGAGTAAATATTTCATACACCTTATATTGAAATTAACTATAAATAATATATGATCATATGTATCAATAATCCATATCATATTTACATACACAAAAGTAAAAAAAATTATGGACTACATATGCATGTAATTCCAGTGTATAAATATATAAAACAATATATTTTTTCACTTTTAAGTGTGCACATATTAAAACTCTCTACTTTGTTTTTGATTTATTTTTTATGGAATAACATTATTAAATAAAAGTTTTAATTTCTACATAGTAAACTACAGCTTAGAAGGGAAACAAATGATAGTCTCTTAAAAAGCTATCTTCTTCTGACAATGAGTTGGTATCAGCCAGTCATAGCCTGTCAGCTGAACAAAAAATATGCATATAACACAAATGCCATGCTGTAATAAAAGTAATCCTTTTTTTTTTTTTTATGTTTTGGAAGCTCTTTAGCATTAAGCAGTTATCTGGGTTTTTCTTTTATTCCAGTTATTTATTTACTACTTTTATCATTAAAACAGAGTTAATGTAACTGATAGATATCATTTTAACAGCATAATACTTCTTTTCAATCTTCCCTTTTCCCTGTTATTTTTTTTGTATGTGATCACAGTTTTCATATATTTTTCTTTTTTTATTAATTATTTTGCATTATGTGACAGTTTCATAGGCTCTGGGAATCCCCCCACCCCTCCCCATGCCCCTCCCCCCTGGTGGATTCCTCCACCTTGATGCAGTATTACAGTTCAAATCCAGTCAAGATTCTTTCCTTGCAAACATATACCAAGCATAGAGTCCAGCTACTTATTGTCCAGATGGGTTGAACAGTTTCTTGGGGAGACCATTTCTGGTCCAATGTTAGAGCTGGTAGAATATCATCCCAGTCAATTAAGAGTCCCAATATAACATCAACAGCAATTTGCAATATTATGGAATTGACATGGTTTTGAGTAACCAGTATGTTTAAAAAAAGAAAAAGAAAAAGAAAAAAAAAGCAAGTCCTAACCACAACCTATGATTAGCTCATTGACATTTCAATTTTAGTTTATATACAGGACCGGCTGCTATATACCTTAAAATGGCTATAAGGTACCATTTTGCTGTCTTGTGTCTATTTCATTTTAGTACTTAGCCATTCGTTGTGTTGCAGTATAATTTTGCTGATCTTGGCAGATTTTAGGATAATCTAGACTGGCTTGTAACTCTGACAAGACATTTGTCGACATTTAAGGTGCAGAACATTTTTTTTTGGGGGGGGGTGCAGGAAAATCCTCAACACCAAGGTGAGGAGTAACTAATCTTTGTGTCCCACCCAGCGAGGCATGAGCCAATCCACACCAGCTCTTTCCTGTCAGATTTCAAGCTCTACTTTCTATTGTTTGTCTATTTATTTTAGGGTTTTTTTTTAGTTTGTATGATTCTTTGTTTGCTGTGAGGGGTTTTCGGAGCAATCCTGATGGTTATTGCGAGGGAGGGCGGGGGTCCAGAGGTGGAGCCAGGCTCTCGGACCAGAGAAAGCTCTCCTCCCTGGTCCTGAAGGACATTTATTGTTCTTCTGTGTCTGCGGACCGCTCAGGGATCCTCGTTGTCTTTCCGATGACGTTGGTTTCTGCATGGTAGTGTTTGGACTTCTTCCATCCCCTGCTGAAGCTCCAGTTGGGAGTGGGTGACCTCAGAGTACTCGGCCTCCGAGGGCAACCAATTCCCTGTGGCCTCCTTGGCAGTTGGGATAGTCCTTGTTGCTCGTATTAATAGTTTGTGGTGAAGGTCTGGGAGTCTTCATGGTTGGGATCCAAGCTTCCTCCTTACCACCTGTTCCACTCTGGAGTGCCCCCCTGCTCCACGCACATGACCTCCTGTTAAGAGATTGTCAGGATTGCACCCGATTCCCCCCTCATGCATTGGTATAGTAGTTTTATTGTTGTTTAGTGCTGCTTTGAGTCTGTTGTCTATGAATTGCCAGATTTGATCTTGATAGGCTACATTGTACTTTTTCCTCACTCTTATTATGGTCCTGAAAGATTTCCCTGCACTCCCCCCCATTACAGGTTAACATAGCGTATTGAGGGTATAGTATGTTTTACAGTTTTTTGATGTAGATCTTAAGTATTCTGACATTAATTGTTGGTTTATAGATTATATCGCGTTATCTTATTGCATTGGATACAGGTTGTTATAGATTGCACTAATATTACAATATACAGGTACTATCTTCCAAGTTGTCATCTTTTCATCTCAGATTAAGGCAAACATGTGGTATTTAACCTTTTGGGATTGGTTCATTTCTCTTAGCATGATGGATTCCAGTCGGGCCCATTTGACCACAAAGAACTGCATTTCATTTTTTTTTTTTGATAGCTGAGTAGTATTCCATAGAGTAGATGAACCATAGCTTTCTTATCCAGTCTTCTATTGATGGGCATTTTGGCTGCTTCCAGATTTTTGCGATTGTAGATTGTGCTGCTATGAACATAGATGTGCATGTTGGTTTCTTGTGTAGGAGATGTTTTGGATATATCCCTAGGAGTGCTATTGCTGGATCATATGGTATGTTGATTTTTAGTTGTTTGAGTGTTCTCCATACTGATTCCCATAGAGGCTGTACAAGTCTGCAGTCCCACCAGCAGTGGAGAAGGGTTCCCTTTTCCCCACAACCTCGCCAGCAAGCGTTGGTGGTATTATGTATGTGTGTCCATCCTTACTGGAGTTTGGTGGTACCTCATTGTTGTCTTCATTTGGATTTCCCTTATTGCCAGGGAACTTGAGCATTTTTTCATATGCTTGTTTGCCATTTGGGTTTGTTCCTTTGTGAAATGTCTGCCCATTTCCCATGCCCATTTCTTGAGCAGTTTGTTTGTTCTGGTGTTTTGGTTTCTCTGGAGATCTTTGTATATTCTGGAGATCAGCCCTCTATCTCCTATGTAGTGTGCAAAGATCTTCTCCCATTCTGTAGGTTGTTTTTTTACTTTGTTAATTGTTTCTCTAGCTGTACAGAAGCTTCTTAGTTTGATGAGGTCCCAATTATTTATTTTGGTCTCGATTTCTACTGCTTTTGGAGTCTTTTTTAGGAAGTCAGGGCCTACCCCTAAGTGTTGCAGTATGTTTCCAACATTTTCTTCCAAAAGTTTGAAGGTTTCTGGATGTAGGTTTAGGTCTTTTATCCATTTAGATTCGATCTTGTTGTATGGTGAGAGATGTGGGTCTATCTTTTTTGTTTCTGCAGGCTATCAACCAGTTGTCCCAACAGCATTTATTGAACAGACCTTTCCATTTGCTTGGGTTGTTGTCTGTCTTTTTGTCAAAGATTAATTGACTGTATCTGTGTGGGTTTCCATCTGTTGTTTCTATTCTGTTCCACTGATCTTCCTCTCTATCTTTGTGCCAGTACCAGGCTGTTTGGATGACCACTGCCCTATAGTATGTCCATAGATCCGGTACTGTGATTCCCCCTGTTAAGTTCCTGTTCTTCAGAGTGGTTCTGGCTATTCGTGGTTTTTTGTGTTTCCAGATGAATCTGTGTATCATTTTTTCCAGTTCGATGAAGAATGCTGTGGGTAATTTGATTGGGATTGCATTGAATGTATATATTGCTTTTGGTAGTATAGACATTTTGATGATATTAATTTTGCCTATCCAGGAGCATGGGATGTTGTTCCATCTTTCAAGGTCTTGTTCTATTTGTTTTTTGAGTGTTTTGTAACTTTCTTCATAAAGGTCATCTACGCTTTTGGTTAAATTTATTCCCAGATATTTCATGCTTTTCTCTGTTATTTTGAATGGTAGCTTGTTGGTTAGATCTTCTTCCATCTTGCGGCAGTTTGCATACACTATGGCTGTTGATTTTTGTTCATTTATCTTGTATCCTGCCACTCTGCCAAATTCTCGTATGAGTTCTAGCAGTCTTTGTATTGAGTTTTTTGGTTCTTCTATGTAAAGAATCATGTCGTCTGCGAATAGTGAAAGCTTGACTTCTTCATTTCCAATTTGTATTCCTTTGATTTCTTTGTCTTGTCTTATGGCGTCTGCAAGTACCTCTTGGACTATATTGAATAGCAGTGGTGATAGTGGGCAGCCTTGTCTTGTTCCAGATCTCAGTGGGAAGGGATCCAGTTTTTCTCCATTTAGTATGATGCTGGCTTTGGGTTTTTCATATTATTGATTATATTGTGATTGATTATATTGTGATTGATTATATTGTGGATTGTTCCTTCTATCCCCACCCTGGTTAGGGTTTTTAACATGAAGTGGTGTTGAATTTTGTCGAAGGCTTTTTCTGCATCTATTGATAGCATTATATGGTTTTTGTTTTTCAGTTTTTGGATGTAATGTATCACATTTATGGATTTCCTTATGTTGAACCATCCCTGCATTTCCTGGATGAAACCTACTTGGTCTGGATGGATGATCTGTCTGATGTTTTTTTTGTATTCTATTGGCTAGGCTTTTGTTGAGAATCTTAGCATCAATGTTCATCAGGGAGATCGGTCTGTAGTTTTCCTTCTCTGTTAATTCTCTATTCAGTTTGAGAATTAAGGTGATATTGGCTTCATAGAATGAGTTTGGAAGAGTTGCTTCCTTTTCTATTGTTTTGAAGAGCTTGTAAAGGATTGGGGTTAGCTCTGGTTGGAATGTTTTGTAGAATTATGCGGTGAAACCATCTGGGCCTGGGCTTTTCTTTGTTGGAAGCTCTTTAATCACAGATTCTATCTCTGTTTCGGTAATGGGTTTATTCAGGTCTTCTGTTACTTCTGGGGTGAGTTTTGGTAAGTGGTGGGAGTCTAGGAATCTTTCCATTTCCAAGTGGTTATTGGATTTGTTGGCGTATAGTTCTTTGTAATAATTTCTAATTATTTCCTTAATGGTAGTAGTGTCTGTTGTTATGTTGCCTTTTTCATCTTTGATGCTGCTAATTCTTGCTTTGTCTTGTTTTTTCTTTGTCAGTTGGGCCAGTGGGGTATCTTTTGTTTATCCTCTCAAAGAACCAGCTTTTTGATTCATTTATTTTCTGGATGATTTTTTAAATTTCTTTCTGATTTACTTCTTGTCTTGTTTTGATAATTTCTTGTTTCCTCTTGTTTGTGGGGTCCTTCTGCTGTTGCTTTTCCAGTTCCTGGAGGTGTATGCTTAATTCCTGCATTTGTTGCCTTTCTTGGGCTTTGACGTGTGCACTAATTGCAATAAACTTACCATGTAACACTGCTTTGGCAGTGTACCATAAGTTTTGGATGTTTGTATCTGGGTTTTTGTTGGTTTCCATACATTTTTTTATCTCGTCTTTAATTTCTTCTCTAACCCATTCGTTGTGTGATAGCATATTGCTCAACCTCCAAGAGTTTCTGTATTTCCTGGGACATTTTGAATTGTTGATTTCCAATTTCATTCCATGGTGGTCCAAGAAGGTGCATGGTATGATTCCAGTTTTTTTTTTTTTAAGTTTGTTATACTTGCTTCGTTTCCTATCATGTGGTGTATCCTACAGAAGCTTCCATGCACGGCTGAAAAAAAAAAATGTAGGGATGAAAGGTTCTATAATGTCTACTAAGTCCAGTTGTTCCATTGTTTGTGTGAGCTCTGTAGTTTCTCTGTTGAGCTTTTGCCTTGTTGATCTGTCTATTGGTGTTAATGGGTGTTCATATAACGCATGATTATTGTATGTTCATCTGTATCTTCCTATAAGTGTATAAGTAATTGCTTCATGCACCTGGGTGCATCTGAATTTGGGGCATACATATTAAGGATTGTAATCACTTCCTGATGGATCATTCCTTTCAACAATATCAAATGCACTTCTGCGTACTTTTTGATGTTTGTCACATTGAAGTCTGCATTATCTGAAATCAGGACCACTACACCAGCAGTTTTTTCTCATCCACTGGCGTGAAATATCTTTTTTTATCCCTTCAGTTTCAGTTTCTTAGGATATTTTCTGGTTAGATGTGTGTCTTGTAGGCAACAGAATTGGGTCCTGTTTGTTGATCCAATCTGTTAATCTACGTCTTTTGGCTGATGAATTTAGGCCATTTATGTTAAGAGTTGATACTGAAAGACTGCGATTTTGTCCTGCCATGTGTGTGTGTTTTTGTGGGTGCTAGAATGTGATTGTTTGGCCTTGCATGGACTTCAGTGGGGAGATCTTCCTGTGTGCCATCCTTGCTTATGGTTTCCTTCTTTTTCTGGGATTAGCACATTTCTAAGGAGATTTTGTAGGACTAGTTTTTTGCTGGCATATTCTTCTAGTTTCTCCTTGCTGTGCAAGTATCTAGTTTCATTCTTGAATACAAATGAGATCTTTGTCGGGTACATTATTTTTGGTTGACAATTGTTGTGTTTCAGGATTTGAAAGACTTTATTTCATTCTCTCTTTGCTTGGAGCATTTGATGCGAGAAGTCAGCAATGATCCTGATTGGCCTGCCCCTAAATGTCAGCTTGTCTATGCTTCGTGCAAGTCTCAGAATTCTTTCTTTGTATTCGTTGGAGGGGAGCTTGAGTACTAAATGTCTGGGTGTGGAACTCTTTGGGTCAAATCTGATATATACCTCTGGTCTCCCCTTTTGTTGTTGCTTGTGAATTTTTTTTTGCATAAAAATTTCATGTTTGTATATCTGTGTTTAGAATATTTCACTCAACATCTTGGCCTCTAGTTACACTCATTTCAGTCTAATACACAGAATTTTGTTTCCACAACTGAATAACACCCCATTGTACACAGATACTACATTTTCCTTACACAATTATCTAATGATGGACACCTCAATTCATTCAATATCTTGTGTATTATGAATAGCGCTGTTACAAAAAAGATGGTATCTCTTTTACACAATGTGTTCATAACTTTCAGAAAATACAATCTGTAGTGAGATTACTCCGATTTACAGTAATTTCATTAAGATTTAATCCTTTTAATTTTATGTAAGCTTTTTAAACTTTTAATCTTTTTTAAAAAGACTTTTCTGTTTTTATTGCAAAGTCAAATACAAAGAGCTACAGAGCGGAAGTTATTCTATCCGACGATTCACTGCCCAAGTGGCCTCAACCTCTGGTGCTGTGCCAATCCAAAGACAGGAGACAGGAGCTCTTAAGGGTTACCCATGCAGGTGTAAGGTCCAAGGCTATGTGTCATACTCGACTATTTTCCCAGGCCACAGGCAGAGAGCTGGATGTGAAGTAGGGCTGCTGTGATTAGAACCAATGTCCATATGGGATGCCAGCACTTTCAAGGCAAGGAGTCTAGCTGCTAGGCTACCATGCTGGAACCAGCAATCATATTTCTAAACATTTAAGAAATTTTATACTATTTTTCACGTGTTGACTTAATCTATAATTCCATCAGCATGGTATAAATATTCTCTTTTTACTTCCTTGCCAGTATTTGTTACCCTTTCTTTCAAATAATAATAGCCATTCTGACAGGGTTGAGATACCTCATTGTGATGTTGATTTACATTTCCCAAATGGCTATATTTTGAGAACTATCTACTTTGATCTCCTTTGATCGTTTCTTTACCTAACAAAGAATGTTAATGATGTGAAGGTCACATGGACGTTGAAAGATAAAAGTTCCGAATTTGAACAGCACATGGAACTTCCTCTGTCCTGATATTTGACAAATTATTAAGAGTGATAGAGAGGGCCCAGCATGGTAGCCTAGCAGTTAAAGTCCTTGCCTTGATAGCACCAGGAACTCATATGGGCACCAGCTCTAATCAACACAGCTCCACTTCCCTTCCAGCTCCCTGTTTGTGGACTGAGAAAACAGTTGAGGATGGCCCAAAGCTTGGGAAACCTGTACCCACGTGGGAGGCCTGGAAGAATCTGCTGGTTCCTGGCTCTGGATCAGCACAGTTCTGGCTGTTGCTGTCACTTGCGCAATGACTCATCAGATCGAAGATGTTCCTCACTGTCTCTTCACCTCTCTGTATATCTGACTTTGCAATAAAAATAAATCTTTAAAAAAGTGATAGAGAAACCCTAATAATTCAAAAAGCTTATAGTACAAGTGCAATCTCTCTAGAAAAAAAACAAAAACCATAAAACCTATTATTTCTTAAAGAAACATGGCTTTTACTTAGATTTGGGATTTTTTTTTGTTTTCCTGTTTTAGACTCATTTATTTATTTTAAACCAGAAATAGAGAAATTGGAAAAGGGGCCTGGCACAATAGCTTAAGGGTGAAAGCCCTCACATTACATGCACCGGGATGCCATAGAGGTGCCAGTGTGTGTTCTGGCTAATCCGCTTCCTAGCCAGCACCCGGCCTGTAGTGTGGAAATGTGGTAAAGGACAGCCCAAAGCCTTGGGACCCTGAACCTGTGTGCTAGGTCAAGAAGAACCTCCAGGCTTCTGATCAGCTCAATTCCATACATTGCAACTCTTTCAAAGTGAGAGTAGATGGAAAATCTTTGTGCCCCCTTCTTTCTGTATATCTGCCTCTAAAAAAAACATATACATATATGTGAATTTTCTATGTTTATTGTGGATGATCCTTACATATGTGATCAGGGTGGGAAGGTTCAAGGCTTAGGGAAAAGTTGATCTGATCATTGTTTCCAAGTCTTCTATTTCTTCTTCCTATGGAACTGGATCATATTCTGGTTGTTCATTTCCCATCTAGCTCCCTGCTTGTGGCCTCGAAAAGCATTAAACAAGGAGACCCAAAGCCACGGGATCCTGCACCTGAATGGGAGACCTTGAAGAAGTTCCTGACATCAGATTGGCTCAGCTCTGGCAGCTCCGGCCATTGCAGCCACTTTGGGATTATATCAGTGAATTGAAGATCTGTCTCTCCTTCTTCATGTAATCTGAGTTTCCAATCAATATAAATGACAAAACACATTCAGCAAATTGTACCTTGACAATGGCATTATACTTTTAGTTGTAGTCATCAAGATTTCACTCTTCGGGGCCCAGCGCCATGGCCTAGCAGCTTAAGTTCTCACCTTAAATGCCCCGGGATCCCATATGGGCACTGGTTCTAATCCCGGCAGCTCCTCTTCCCACCCAGCTCCCTGCTTGTGGCCTGGGAAAGCAGTCAAGGATGGCCCAATGCACTGGGACCCTGCACCTGTGTGGGAGACCTGGAAGAGGTTCCAGGTTCCCGGCATCGGATCGGCGTGCACCAGCCCGTTGTGGCTCACTTGGGGAGTGAATCATCAGATGGAAGATCTTCCTCTCTGTCTCTCCTCCTCTTTGTATATCTGACTGTGTAGTAAAAAAAAATAATAAAATCTTAAAGAAAAAAAGATTTCACTCTTTTTCACACATTACAGCACATTCAGTGTGGGCTGGGTTTAAGAATTGTTAGGCCAATAGTAAACACAGTTGCAACATTAAAAACGTTATTAAGTTCAACGCATGGCAGAGTTACAAGACAATCTTCATTTAATTTATGTATCAGTCACAAATTAAATAAGCATGTATTACAGAATAAGTATGAGTGTCAACTCAACTGCTACCTGGTGGGCACGACTAACAGTCCCCTGGCCTATGAGCTGAGGCATGGCTTAGAGCCATGTGTGCAGTACTTGACCTGTGACTGATTGGAGGGTCTAAAGGGACAGACATGCCTTCTAGTTAATTTCAGTGTCATTGCTGTGTGGGAGGGCTGTCCGGGACTACCCTTTTGCTATCTCTCTTCCTAGTGAGTTGTGCTCACTTTATTATCCCAGGTGTTTCTTGCAGCCCAAGAACTCTGACACCTCATCCCCCTGGTGGTTTCGGGCATGTTGGCAGGAAAATCCTGAGACTCAAAAGCAATAAAAACAGATACCAACATGGACACAGAACTAAAAATATTTCTACAAAGAAGATTACCAAAAGGCTAATTAATTCACACAAAAAGATTTTCAGCATGATTGATCATTAAGTGAATGAAAATGGCAACCACAATAATATACCACTTTATATCCACTGCAATGTCCTTCATTAAAACAATCCAGGCAAGGATGGCTCAAGCTGCCTTCAAGCAGCCAGGCCCTGTTCTGTCCTTCTAACAACCAGACACAAAGCGGCCAGTGGGGCCAGGGTTCTGTTTGCGCACAGGCCAAGGCCAGGATGGTTCAAGCTGCCTTTAGGCAACCAGACCATGCTGTGCCCCTCACCTCAGCCGAAGTAGGCCAGTGTAGTCCAGGATCCAGTTTGGCACTTAGCCCAGGCCAGAATGGCTCAAACTGCCTTTAAGTAGCCATGTTGGGCTATACCCTTCCCACCACCAGGCAAGAAGTGACACTGGGTACAAGCTCACATTTACGCTCTCAGCAAAGGCCAGGATGTGTGAAGCTGCATTCAAGCAGCTAGGCTCGGTTGCTTGATTCCAGAGCAGGAAATGCAGATTGCTCAGGAGAAGGGGTAAGGTGGATGTGTGGGAGGCAGGACCACTGAAGGAGTATGCTGCAGGTGAGGAATGACTTCTGAAGGACTTCTACTGACAAAAGCCACTTAATTTGCAGGTAAATGAGGGGGCTAACACCTAGTGGTTTGGAAGGTATATCTGGGGGGACGAATACACATGCCCACATGTGAGACCTGAACTGGGATGGTTAACATGGACTACCACCACCCACCAGTGCACACTTAAGGTAGGGCTGGGGGCCTGTCTGGCAGGGAAAGATTACACTACTGTCAATGAGTTTCATAGAAGGGGCAGATAATGTTAAGCTGGGCCATAATACCCACAGGCATGCATAACAACTAGGTCTGGGGTAGATCCTGTGGGGAATATGAGGGCTCAACCTGTGGAACTGCATTTCTGAAGGCTGGATCAAGAGCTGAGAGTTGTAAAGAGCTGAGCTACACATGACCATGGAACCCTCTGACACTCATGGATACTGGGATTGGCAACAGGACACACTGGTCCAGGCTGCAGCACAGAACAGCAAAGGAACCATGGTGGGGGGCAGACCTAGTAGGCGTTATAGGGTGTCACTTTGATTGGGATGCAGTTCCCAACGGGTGTACATGAGAGCTGAATGTGGGATGGACACAGTTGGCCTCCACCACAGCATCCACTGGTTTGCATAAGAGATGGGACTGGAGACTGGAAACTTATCCAGCAACTGCAACCACCTGTGTGTGCATAGGCTGATGTGGGTGACAGACTGAGCTGATCCCATACTGGCAAGTACAAACACAAGTCTATGATCACCTCAGAGAGTTTCTTCAGGGATACTGACCACTGATCCAATGGACACAGAACTCCACAAATTTAGACACATGTGGAATCTGCGCATTAACTTTGGAGTTCATGTGTCAGAACTGGGCCTAATCATTGGTTGAATGAACATGCTCAGATGCACATAGGGGATATGGCAGTCTGTTGAGGCCTGCAGATGAAGGAGGGTAGAAAAGATTGGACAACTACCCCAGGCAAGCATTGACACTAAAGATCTGGCTGAATGGAAACTAGTTGGAATGTCAACCAATGGACAATGGAAGGATTTCCTATGGAAACCACTTGAACAGAACCCTCAGAGCATGCTCTGCAGCGGGGACCCTGGAAAATAAGATGACGATTCCACAACCGAAACTTCTATTGTGGGGATTCTGAGAGTGGCTTTTCTCCATCTCTTCACTCCCCCCTCCAGAAACAAAAAGAAAAAAATTTGGAAACACTGGTCTCATGCACTTTGGCCTAACTCTTGATCCTTCCTAACTTAATCAGTATTCACATGTGCATGCATGCTCCCTTCTCAAATGAGTAAACACCATCAAAATAAAATTTTAAAAAAGAACCATAAGAAATGAAAAACTGCAATTCAAGACGTGTGTATAGTTTATTTTTATGGCAACTAAAGCACACTCATTTCTAACTATACTTCCTATTGCCAATGAAAAAGAACCAACCGCGGTAAGCGGACCCCCCATACGTTCTCAAACCATGAGGGCAATTTGGGAGCTGGACTAATCCAGCTCCATCCTGCCACCATGGAAGCAGGACGAGTTAGGGCGGATTCCATTCTTGGGGCCGGGGACGGACTGACCCACTTCGCAGGGTGGCAGCTGTGGGGAGGCGCCTCAGCTAAGGCGGATCCGGCTAAGGGTTCGAGCCAAAACCACCCCGCAAGGCGGTGGATGAGTCCTTGGCTTTGGGCGGCCAGTGCACCAATTGGTGCCAGGCTCTGCCTGCAGGCCGCCCAGCGGCGAGCTCTGAGGCTTTTATTATTTGTAATAGCTGCTCAGGGACACTCATGAATTAGGCCAACTTTGGTATAGGTGAAACATGAATTCCTGGCAACTGCCAGTGATAGGGACATGTAACTCTTTGCGCTTGCACCTGCAGGTCTAGTTTAATCGGGGATGCTGGGCCACGGTGTCTCGGGCAGAGGCCAAGACAGGAAAGGTCCTGAGACAAGCTGAGTCAGAACAGCCACTGTCGGGTGCGTGATCTGCAGCTAGGAGCAGGCCAAGTTGGTCAGCGGGGGGGACACCCTACCTGGGTTGAGGTTCCCACCAAGGGACACTAGTGCTGGAATGGGGCTGCGTTCTAACTAGGAAACAGTCGTAGTCTCCCATGACACTAGTATGGCTGGGATTGGATGCACCAGGCTGGGCCAGACCCTAGCACCATCTGGTGTCCTGGGGAACCAGGGTGGATGTGGGACTGACTTGGCTAGGTCTCAATCCCCTACTGAGCCATGTGTGAGCTATACATGGGTATGGACGAGCCATAGATGGGCTGAGACATCCAGCAATGGGAACCAGAGTGGGGTGAAAGCCAGCCATGAAAAGCCACTGTTCCTGCTAGGACATGAGGTGAACTGAGAAGGGCTGGCTTATGGACCCCTTGGTATGCGCAAAATAAGCGCTAGAAGTATGATAGGAAACAGCCCCGAATGGGCCATGGAAAGTTTCCCACTAGCATACATCTGGCATGTGTCAGGGGCGGACCAGGCTGAATCAGCTCATGTCATACACTGGCAAACCCGGGCACCGGAGGAGAGTGTGGGTTGGGCCAGGTTCGGTCGAACCTAAAACTAGTGCATGATATGGAATTCCAGGGTGAGATTACCTGTACTGGATTAAAATGCAGCACCCAACCAACACGCGTGAGAACCAGGAAGGGACAGGGCAGAGCAGCGGGGGGATGGAGGGGCTGGTCCCCTTGCCAGACAGCTACTCTCACTGGATAGTGTGGGCTGGGATGGGGACAGACCAGACTGGGCAGGGCTGCAACACCTGAGCGCCGCACGTGGACTAGATCAGGGAAAAGCCAGGTTGGGCTGATTATTCCTGCTGGTTCTAGCATAAATTGGAGTGGGTGAACGTGTTTGGGCTTAACTGCAGACAGCTGGCAGAAGCTGGCACTGGGAGCTAATTCTGTCAAGTCAAACCACAGAGCCACCCAAAGAGATCATAAACCGGGGATGAGAGAGACCCAAGAGGGAAGTGGTGGGGTCCCCCCTCTTGGGTTATTACTCCCACGGGAGGGCATGCAAACTAGGACGGGGGCTGGGGTGGCTAGAAGGAGAGG
The DNA here is from genome assembly GCF_030435755.1 of Ochotona princeps. Taxonomy (NCBI): domain Eukaryota; kingdom Metazoa; phylum Chordata; class Mammalia; order Lagomorpha; family Ochotonidae; genus Ochotona; species Ochotona princeps. The sequence goes on from NC_080856.1 coordinate 33,220,220, forward strand.
CACTCAGCAATATCCATGAGGGCTGGATAGTTGAGTTGGTTGGAGGGAACTAAGCTTCAATGCCCATTGACAGGTACTGGAGCCATATGGGAAGTGGGACAGACTGGACTAGTCTGCTATATATACTGGCAGGCCAGGGTGAGGGGCGGGCCTGGTGGTGGTTATTGTGGGTCACCCCGACTGGGCTGCTGACCCCACTGGTTGATGAAAGAGTCGAGTGCGTGCTGGACAGTACCAGGCTGGACTGCAACACCTTTGGTTCCAGTGCAAGTCGGGACTGAGAACAGAGCCAGCCCAGCGATTGCAACCACCAACTGATTGTGGCGATGGACTGTGCCGGACCTGGTGCTTGCTGGAACATGCAGGAATCTGATCTGGGAATACCTCTAAGTCTCTTTGGTAATCTCCCCAATCAAACTGCTGGACTTAGAGCCCTGGCTAGGAGAGGATGGAGGACGGAACAGGTCAATCAACCACCTCAGCTAAATGTTGGGCAGCGAAATGCTGGGCAAATGAAGACTCCATGATGGACTGTGACAATCAGTGGCTTCTTCAATGATCTAATCGAGCTGGGAGTGATGTGAGTGGCAGTGATCCATAACTGGAAGACTATTAAGACCACTTGAGCAAATATCTCAGCATGCCCCACATCTGGGACCTTGGGCGGGTGGGAGACTGGGTGGGGATTCTCCCTCAATATCCCCCTTAACCTCAGATACATTAATAATATGAGAAAAATATATATTAAAAAAAAAAGAACCATCATCAGAGAAATAGAGAAATCAAAAGTTTTCACTTTACATGGTCAACACCTGAACAATAACAACTAAAATGTCAAATAGCATCCTAAGCACTGATCTCCAAGTCTCAGAAAAATAAGAAGCCAAGTCTCGAAGTAGAAAAAGGAAAATTTCAAAATACAGATTAATGAAGAAATGAATAAAACCTGTATTCAGCAATACTGAAGATAGAGGAAATATTCATTGTTCTTAAAAGGAAAACAAAATCAATAAACCTTTTACTAGACTAATCAAAAAGTAGGCTCCAGTACATAACATCAAAAAGAAGAGGGACATATTACAATTGGTATCACAGTAGAGGAGTGGATCAGGGCTGTCTGGACAAAGTGGGTTCTGTCACTACTTGTGAGACGAAACTCAGAGCTGCTGCTTTCTTTCTTTCTTTTAATAAACATTATTTTATTGGAAAGCATGATGTACAAAAAAAAAAAAACAGGAGGAGAGACAGAGAGGATGATCTTCCATCTGCTAATCCATACCCCAATTGGCCACAATGGCTGGAGCTGAGCAGATTTGAAGCCAGGAACCCAGAGCTTCTTCCGGGTCTCCCACACATGCAAGGCCCCATGTGTTTGGGCCATCCTCCACTGGTTTCCCATGCTACAATCAGGGAGCTGGATGAGAAGTGTGGGCATCAGGATTAAAACCAGCACCCATATGGAATCCCAGCATGTGCAAGGCAAGGACTTTACCCACTAGGTTATCGTGCCAGGGCCAGCTGCCTTATTTCTGATCCAGCTCCCTTCTAGTGCCCGTGTGATTGCAGAGGATGTCCCAAATGCTGGATTCCCTGTATTGATCTGGGAGAACTGGGAAGAAGCTTCAATCTGGTCCTGCTTTAACCACCATGGTCACTTGGAAAGGGATAAAACAGAAGGAAGATCTCTCTAACTCTCCCTCTTTCTCTATAGTTCTACTATACATATCATTAAAATAATTTTCTTAAAGATTTTTTATTGCAAACTCAGATATACAGAGAGAAGAGACAGTGAGGAAGATGTTCCATCTGATGATTCATTCCCAAAGTGACAGCAATGGCTAGAGCTGCGTTGATCTGGAGCCAGGAACCAGGAAATTCCTCTAGGTCTCCCACACGGGTGCAGGTTTCCCAAGCTTTGGTCCATCCTCGACTGCTTTCTCAGGCCACAAGCAGGGAGTTGGATTGAATGAGGGGTTGACAAGATTAGAATGAGTGCCCACATGAGATCTCAGCATGTTCAAGGTGAGGACTTTAGCTGCTAGGCCATTGCACCAGGTCTGATAAAATAAGTCTTTACTAGAATAAAAAAAAACAAAACAAACAAACAAAAAAAAAAACAGGGAAAAAAAAGGATGTGCAATGGATCACTAGGGATAGTCAACAGCAGTTATAAACAAATAAATAGTAAAAGAAAATGCTTAATTTCTGGACACTTAACATTAGGCTACAAAATGAATTAGAAAGACATCAAAAAACTTGACAAAACCAACAGGCAGTTAGCAGTGAATCAGCTATAAATCTCTTCAAAGCAACGGTCAAAACTAGATGTCTTCACTGCTAGATTCTACCAAATTAACACCAAATTTTCTAGAATTACATTAAAAAACTAAAACGAACAAAACCATTCCAAAATTAGGCTGAGCCTAACAATACTTGGATTCCTAAACTAGACTGAATTAGCACTAGAAAGATCTTCAACTATGACTTACTGTTTAAAATAGGATTAAAAATAAAAGATGGGGCCCAGCGGCGTGGCCTAGTGGCTAAAGCCCTCGCCTTGAACACCCCAGGATCCCATATGGGCGCTGGTTCTAATCCCGGTGTCTCCACTTTCTATCCAGCTCCCTGCTTGTGGCCTGGGAAAGCAGTTGAGGACGGCCCAATGCATTGGGACACTGCACCCGTGTGGGAGACCTGAAAGAGATTCCTGATTCCCGGCTTCAGATTGGCGCACACAGGCCGTTGCAGCTCACTTGGGGAGCGAATCATCGGACGAAAAATCTTTCTCTCTGTCTCTCCTCTTCTCTGTATATCTGACTGTAATAAAATGAATAAATCTTAAAAAAATAATTAAAAAAAATGAAAGATGGAATTACCCAGTAAAAATGCAATCTCCATTGCTGTACAATTAGTTCTGTATATATTTATTTAATGTTTCTTCTGAAATGATTGCTCATAGTCCAGAAATCCAGCTTAACATCATTTAAGTCATAGGCCAATATACCTGATAAAATAGATGTGAAATTCTGGGCCCAGAGGCCTGGCCTAGCGGCTAAAGTCCTCGCCTTGAATGCCCTGGGATCCCATATGGGCACCAATTCTAATCCCGGCAGCTCCACTTCCCCTCCAGCTCCCTGCTTGTGGCCTGGGAAAGCAGTTGAGGATGGCCCAATGCATTGGGACCCTGCACCCGTGTTGGGATACCCGGAAGAGGTTCCTGTTTCCAGGGTTTGGATCGGCGTGCACCGGCCCGTTGTGGCTCACTTGGGGAGTGAATCATCAGATGGAAGATCTTCCTCTCTGTCTCTCTTCCTCTCTGTGTATCTGACTTTGTAACAAAATAAATAAATCTTAAAAAAAATAGATGTAAAATTCTTATCATAAGGTCCAGGGACTTGGCCTTGTGGCTTAAAGTCCTCATCGTGTATGAGCTGAGATCCCATGTGGTCACTGGTTCTCACCCCAGCAGCCCACGCTTCCCCACTTGGGAAGTAAACCATCAGACCTTAGATTTTCCTCTAAGTCTCTCCTCTCTATATATCTGATTTTGCAATAAATAAACACTTTAATAAAAATATTCCTGTAACACTTGTAAAAATGAAACATCACAACAATAAGCTCATATGTACTAGCCAAGATGCACCTAACTAGAGAATGTAGAAAATGGGCCAAAAAATGAAAATCAACAAACCAAATATTTCACATAAACACGATAAAGGATAAGCATCGTTGAAATCACCTTATAGAAAGCACGCAATGAACTTCTACATTTAATTTGTAATAACATATATGTAAGTTGAGGAAATCTGCAAATACATAAATATATCCGAATATGCCTCAGTTGAAGTCCACAGAAATAGGCCTCAATAAAATAATATCCACAGATAACAAACCTATAGCCATCACACAACTGAAGGCCAAACAACCAGAAGCATTTCCTCTAAGACACATGACCAAATTAGAATGACTACTTTTTATTGTTATGTAAGTTAATATTTACCCAAATAAAGTGGACAGGGTAAGGAAGTAAGTCACATAAATAAAAATATACTAAGTTAGTATACTAAAAAAGATAGTAAATTAGTTGTGATTCTAGATTTCACTGGTTCCCCTGATATTATTATTACTGAAACCTAATGAATGCCAAGAGACTGCATTCAGTCATTAAAAACAACAAATTCTTATTTGTTACCAAATAGATGAACATGGATGTAGTGAAATGAAATAAGGCAAATGTAGAAAAAAACCTAACATGCTATTATATATAACTGTTAAAAATAGCTGCGAACTTAGAATTGTGATTGCTGTGGGTTGGTAAGAGTGAAGACCAGGGCTAGGAAGGAGGTAGAAAGACAGTAAAGAGAGACAGAAGGAACAAAATCCAGTGTTCCTTCCCAGCGCATGGTGACTACAGTTCACAATAATAAGGCAACTAGAACGGAAGACTCCTATAGATACATTTAAATACTACATGTACCTAGTGATAATATTCAAGCACATGTTGATCAAAATTCACTAGATTTTTAAAAAAATTACAATCATCCCTTCACACTAAAATCTATTTAGAAGATATTAAACACCCCAGCTCTAGGCAGCTGCCTAGTTTGCATTGTACCTAGGTAAGTGTTACTCAGGTGGGAGAAAGGTACCTAAGAGCTGGTGGGCATCCTGGGCCTGGTTAATGCCAAATATGTGTTAACAATACCAGTGTGTCAGCATAATTGCATACTCTTTTTCTTTCTTTTTTTTTTCTTTAAGATGTGTGGGAAGGACCTCGGGCTGTGCTAATGGAGCTGCCAGCAGCATGGGGATGCTGGGGGTGCCTGAGTTAGCTCACACTCAGTACTTGGAGCACTAGCAGCTGCCATTGATGCCAAGTGCTGAAGGAATCCTGGGATTGTGGGTAGCCAAAGAAGCAACCAGCACCAGGCTTCAGCTGCTAGCTTCACCCAGGGGTGAGCTTTAGAGTCTTGGGGTGTGGAATTGTTACCCAGGGACATTCATGCATAAGGCCACTGTACGTGTAGGTAATGAATGAATCCTAAGGGATACCCAGTGACAGGGCAACTGTACTTGCAGGAAAATGAAGGGACTGAGACATGGTGGTTTGGAGGGGAGAGACCAGAAGCACTGTATGGATCAGACTGATTCACCAGCCCATATGGGAGTCCTGAGTAGGAATTCTTAGTAAGGAATATTGCTGACCATCACTTGCTAATCCATGCAAAAGTTAGGGCTGGGGATCTGTCTGACAAGGCTAGATCCCACTGCCTGACTGGATGTCAGAACAGGGATGGGTCATATTAGGCAGGGCAATGACATTAGCACGTAGGAGAACCAGGTCCAGAAGTAGATTCTGTGGGGGATATGTGGAAACCTGTGGAAATGCAAGTCCCACTGGTTAGCTCAAGAGCTGGGAGGGTGATGGGTTGAGCTAGGTGTGACCATAGAACCTGTCATCACTCACGGGTACAGACACTGAGAATAATCCGGGCAGGACCAGGCTGCAGCACCAGCATATGTATCCTAAAATAGAGTGTACAGTAGGACAGGCCACAACATTCACAAGCTCACACAAGGCCAAGATGGAGGGGCAGGCTATGCTGGGCAAGGGCCTAGCACCCACTGACATGAATGAGATCCGGGTCTGAGAGTAGGCAGAGTGGGTGAACTTGGGAAACTCTCCTGCTGGATCATAGCTCCTGCTGGTGAGCATTTGATCCACATCTGGGGGTTGGGCAAGGTGGGCAAGTTAGCTCCACCTGTTGGCAAATGTGTGGGTTGCTTGTGCAAGGGGGCAGACCAGGCAGGGAAAAAAAATTTTACCTCACCAGCAAGTGAAGAATCCGGGCCGGAGGACAGGTCATTCCAGGCTAGGATGTCATATCTACCAGTTTTCATAGGCCAAGGATAAGTGTATACTGAGCAGGTCTAGGTTACAGTAACCACCAGGAAGAGTTAGGACTGGGAGCAGGCTGGGTACAGCCAGGTTCTAGCATTTGAAAGTAAATGTGAGGGGCAGAGTAGGGGCTGTTATCTAATCTCGACATGGCTGCAGTCTCTTTTGGCACATGTGTGGACTAGCTTTGGTGTGTGCCAGACTGAGCTAGACTCTAGCACCCATTGGTGCTCATGATAACAAGGCTTAATGTAGGATGGACTAGGCTACATCTCTCCTGCTGAGCTATGTATGAGCTGTGTCTGGATGTAGACAATCCCGGGCTGGGCTGTAATATCCAACAGAAAAAAACCAGACTGGCGAGTTGATGGCCAATCAGGAAAGGCCACTGTTCCTGCTAAGACAGGAGATGGATGAAGTAGGGCTGCACCATGGACCCACTGATCTGGCACTGGGATAAGTTCTCATGGAAGAGCTTGTACAATTCCTCTGTTGGGACATAGTCCCTGCAGGTGAGAGCAAGAACCATGACAGGGAACAGCCTAGAGCAGGCCAGGTTATGGTACCCAAGGGCATACCTTAGGCTCAGGTCTGGGGCAAACCAGGCGAGGCCAGTTCATATCACCCACTGGCAAATCTGAGAGCCAGAAATAGTATGTGGATCATGGCCAATTGGGCCACAACACCACACAATTCAGATTAGAGATGGGACTGGAGCTGGTCGGACTGGCTAGGCTGTTGCTCCCATCTATGCGAGCTTGAACTGGGGGCAAGCTGGGCCGAGACACGCTGTAGCACTCAATGGCAAATGCCGAGGTGAACTATGCTATGCCAGACTGGGCCACAGCACATAAGCATTAAAAGTGAGACTCATGGGAAAGCAGGCAAACCCAGTAGAGGGCTGCAAGGAGCTCTCCCACTGAGCCACTACTCCCAATGGTGCATGTGAGAGCTGGTATTTGCGCAGACCAGTCCGGGCAGGGCTATAACATTTGTTGGCCTGCATGTTTATGGAAGAGGGAAAATCCAAGGTGGGCAGACTGTATCTATTGCTATGTGCATAAGCCAGAGTGGGTTAGGATTGGGTTGGATGGGCTTTGCCACAATATCACTTAGCAGATGATGGCTCCAGCAGAGGGGGTGGGGTAAATTCTTCCAAGCTAAACTACAGAAACACCTAGAGTGTAAGATCCAGGGTGGGAGAGAGCCCATGAGGGAAATAGTAAGCACCTCTCTAATAGACTGGAACACTCATTCGTATGTATAGAAGAGAGGGCTAGAGACAGATCTGATCCAGCAATATCAACCACCAACATGTGCTTAAGCTGATTGGGGTGATGGAATGTGCTGGACCTTCTATTGGCATGCACACACAAGAATCAGGTCTGGGATCACATCAGATCAAGTTTCTTTGGGGATCCCCCCCCCCCCAACTGAATCACTGGATTCAGAACTCCAACCATGGAGAGAACTGCAGGTTCCATGGACTGACAATGGAGGGTATTTGTTAGAACCAGGCCTCCTCAGTGGCTATGATGCAGCAGTGAACAGTATATTCAGGTGCACACAGAGGATATGGTAATACATTGGAGCATGCAGAGGACACATGTACTATAACAGAGCACGAAGAATAGAACAAGCTAATCAACTACCCCAGACAAGTGCTGGAGGTGAATGCATGGACAAATGGAGATTCTAAGATGGACTATATCAACCAGGGGATTCTGCACAGATTTCATTGTGCGTGAATTCCGAGATCGGCAGTAATTCAGAACTGTTGAACTATCAAAACCTCAGAGCATGCCTCACATCAGGGATCATGGGATAGTTGGGAGGCTGGGTGTGGCTTCTCCCTTTATCTCCTCCCTTCCCCCAGATACAGGAAGAAAAAGAGAATGTGGAAATGGTGATCTCACCTAACTTCCTGTAGCCTTGACCAACCACCCTATACAACAATGTAAAAAAATCACCAAAAATAAAAGTAAGTTTAAAAAGAAATTAAACAGTCCCCAATTGACAAAGTATAAAGTACAGTGTTTTTTTTAATTCCTAAAAAAAAAAACCACAAAATAATTTACTTACTTAAAAGTGAGAATTACAAAGCAGCAGTCAAAGCCAGCCAGACAGAAAGATCTTCCCGCCACTGGTTTACTCCCCATGTGGCCACAAGAGGCAGCAAGGTCCAGAACAAAACCAGAAGCCTGAACTCCATTGTGATGCTCCACAGGGGTGCAGGCATCCAAGGAACTGGGACATTTTTTGCTATCTCCCAAGCACATTAGCAGGGAAGTAGATCAGAAAGTGAACATCAGGGACTTAACTGGTCCTTATATGGAATGCTGGCATTGCATGCAACAGTGTAACATGTTATCTCAAAACATGCCACAAGGATGGCTTAAGTAAATCTGGTAATCAAAAGTCAGGTTGCTTTTCCCAATGAACCTTCTACTCATCCCATACCTGATATGCAATGATGTTAGCTAGTATTTTGTATAATGTAAATAACACTGCTGGAAAACTAACCTTGAACCTAGATGGAAAGATATTTACACTACTTTTACAATGTCACTATTTATTTGACAGGATGAATGACAGAAAAACAGATGTTTTGTACAATTTTTTTTCTGAATGGATTTACTAGCTGTGGCTGTGTCAGACTGACTTCAGGTCTCCCTCTGGCATCTCACATGTGGGTGGGACATATGCAAGGACTTATACCACCACCAGATGCTTCTCAGAGGCATCAGTATGAGGCTGGGTTGAAAGGGTGGAGTAGCCAGGACTAGAATCAGGTGCACTGTAATTGCATGCATTCACACCACCACACTGACACATCCTTACACTGTTTTATTCATTTTAATACCGCTGTCAGATTGTTGTCAATATATCTCAGACTGGGCAAAAGGCAGTAGCCTAGTGGCTAAAGTTCCCACCTTGAACATGTCAGGATTCCATATGGGCACCAGTTCTGATCCCGGCAGATCCACTTCCCATCCAGCTCCCTGCTTGTGGCCTGGGAAAGCAGTCGAGGACGAGTCAAAGCCTTGGGACTCTGCACCCATGTGGGAGACCCAGAAGAGTATTTGGGCTTCTGACTTCATTTTGGCAATACAGGACATTTCAGTCACTTAGGGAGTGAATCATTGGATGGGAGATCTTCCTCTCTGTCTCTCTTACTCTCTGAATACTGACTTTGCAATAAAAACAAATCTTTTTAAAAAACAAACAAATCTTTAAATATATATATATATATATATATATATGTATACACACACACACACACACACACACACATACACACAACAGAAAACCTAGGAAGTTTCAATCAGCTTTGACAGTTCCAATGTTTAGCTATCAAAATTTTACCTTCTTTAGCTCACATTTTGTTTCATTTTTGCTTAAAAACTATCATCATACTCCTCAAATACAATGTAAAGCAAGCTGAGAAGTAAACAAACAACTTACTGAAGGTGTGTTGGTGTTCTCCAGCCTGGGAAGCATGTAGCAGGCTGCAGGGCTACACCTGCAAGAGAAGGTGGAGACAGGGAGTTATGCATTGGTCTTGATTGTTCCTAGCCTCTTCAGTGGTTCCTATTGTGCTAAGCAACGTCAACTTGGAGGCAGACACAGTGGCTGGAAAATAAAAGCCATCAGCTTCCCTGGGCAAGAATAGTGCCTTACAAGTGACAAGGAGGCATCCTGGAAATAGAATCAATAATTCCAATAATTGGCAGTGATTAAAGTCAAGTAATCATTAGGTCAACGCAAACAATTACTATTTATTTAAAACTAATGTTACTGGGACTGGCACTGCAGCCTAGTGACTAAATTCCTCACCTTGCTATTATGCCTGGAATACAGTGGGTGGGTTCCAAGAACGCTCTGGGAAACCTACATGGATTCCTGTTGCTGGACCAAGCATGGCAGAGCCCTGACATCTTGGGAATGAATCAAACTGCTGATGGAACATCTCTCTTCTCTCTGCAATTTACCTTTCAAATATACATAGTATTTATGAAAATGATTGCAAAGAAACAAACTGTATCTAGAACAACATATTTTAAGTTGATTTGAGGGTATATCTTGGTGATTAATAAAGAATTACATTTCAAAATCAATTAAGAGAACTTCACAAAGACACTTGTACAACTGACATTTTTATACATATTTGGGCATTCTACTTCCTTCTTTTCCCCCTTTATTTTATGATGCAATTCCATGGGCTCTGGGATTTCTTTTGTTCCCGGGCACTGCAATATTCTATGCTGTATGACCAGCAGTGATCTAGCACGCTACACCACAATGCAAGCACAAAAGATTAGCCTTTTTGGGCCAGGCGGCGTGGCCTAGCAGCTGAAGTCCTTAACTTGAATGCCCCAGGACCCCATATGGGCGCTGGTTCTAATCCCGGAAGCTCCACTTCCCATCCAGCTCCCTGCTTATGGCCTGGGAAAGCGGTTGAGAACGGCCCAAAGCTTTGGGATCCTGCACCCGTGTAGGAGACCCTGAGGAGGTTCCTGGTTCCTGGCTTCAGATCGGTGTGTACCGGCCATTGCGGCTCACTTGATGAGTGAATCATCGGATGGAAGATCTTCCTCTCTGTCTCTTCTCCTCTGTGTATATCTGACTTTGTAATAAAATAAATAAATCTTAAAAAAAAAAAAACAAAGATTAGCCTTTTTGACTCATTACTACTAAAAATGTTCTCATGTACCTTAGGTGTCTGATCATATTTTTTTTTAATATCTTCCACCTGATGATTAAATCTCCAAGTGACCACAATGGCTGGTATGCACTGATACAAATCCAGGAGCCAGGAAATTCTTCCAGATCTCCCACACTAGTGCAGGGTCCCAATGCTTGGGGCTGTACTCGACTGCTTTCTCAGGCCACAAGCAGGGAGTTGGATGGGTAGTGGGGCGGCTGGGATTAGTACTGATGCATATGGGATTCCGGCGTGTTCAATGTGAAGACTTTAGCCTCTAGGCAAACAAGCTGGGCCCTGATTATAGTTTTTTTTTTATTACTTCATTTTATAACCTTTTCTTCAAAGACAAGCACATTAATGTTCCCTTTCCCCAAAAACTCTGGACTTGAAATAATCACTGTAATTACTGTCACTGATGTGTGACAATGCCTTATGCTTACATTTATATTCAAACGCAGAATACCCTATAGAGGAAAATCACATTTAATGCAGATTGCAGTTTGACCTAGTAAAATGCACCTGAAATTTTTAAAATGATTTATTTTCTCCATTTACAGTGCTAAAAATCACCTAAGAACTCAACACAAAATTTACAAATTAAATTCATTGTTTTTCAATTATGACCATCACCACCATCAATTTTTTCTCTGCAAAGCCTTTCTTTTTTTCTCCATTTTTTAAGTTATATTTTTGACAATCTTTACATAGTTAATTAGGGTAAAAAGGTTCAAGGGCTACAGGAAAGTGGGTAAGACTGTTATTTCCACATTGTTTCCTTCATGTATCTGAGGTAAAGGGGGATTTTAAGGGAGAAGCCCCACCCAGTCTCCCACCCATCCCAGGTTCCTTATGTGTAGCATGCTCCGAGGTGTTGCTCAAGTGTTTTTGATAGTTGAACAGTTATGAATTGCAGCTAATCTCACCACTCCAAGCACGAAGAAATTGCTGCAGAACCCACTGGTTGACATGGTCCTTCATAGAGTCTCCATTTCCCCAGCTTTTCACTGCCAATATATAGCTGAAGCACCACCATCAATTTTTAGCTATTTATACCTTGTAAAAACTGTTGGAGTTTATCATAGTGCTAAAGTTTCTGATTGGGAGCAATACAACCCAGAGTGCCTGGTTTGAATACAAGTACCATGCCTGATTCCATTATACCTGCTTGCACAAATCCACCCTGGGACATCACTGAAATATGAAGTTCAAGCAGACATTTCAGTTATGTTGAATACTTAGATTTAACACATAGTTTCCAGCTAGTAACAAATATTTATTTATTTGAAATGCAAGCAGAGCTAACATCTGGTGGTTCATGCTACCTACACTTACAAGCGCCAAGCTGAGTCAAGCCAAAATTAGAAAGGAGGAATTCTTTTTTTGTTACAGATTATTATTATTGTTTGGAAAGTCAGGTATACAGATGACTCAAGCCAAAGCTAGAAATGAGGAATTGCATCCGTGCTCCCATAGGGATAGCTAGAAACCCAGTTTGGTGGCATATTTTTGCTGTCAATCCAGGAAGTTGCTAATTAGAAGTAGCCAAATCCTCAGCTAGCAATCTTGAAGGTTACCATGGGTATACATATCACTTAATAAACGTGCTGTGATGCCATACATGCCTCATTAGCTTCCAGTTTTAACTTAATCTAATATGGTATAACAATTTGGGAAGGGAACCAGCTTTTGACAGTAATCTCTACATGCTCTCTGTCCTGGCCTCTAAAACAAAAACACACAACAAGATGGCACCAGCATCCTGTGGCTAAGCATCCAAAATCTGTGCTGTCATCCCATATGGATGCTGCTTCATCTTGGGCCATTCTGCTTACAATCCAGCTAGGTGTCCTCAGGACCACGAAGAGCCTCATCACCCTGGCAGGCCCTGAACCCATACCTCTCAGCATCACTAAGCCTGAGCATGCTTCTAGCAACAGGCAACTGAGCACAGAAAAAGCAGAGATGTCATCTGCTGGGAGTCAGCAGGAGGTGGAGGGCTGGTTTCTCAGTTGCAATTGCCTGGAATGCAGATCAGGGAGGAACCAGTTCTAGGGTCAAATAACATTAGCTGTTCCAGCCTTGACCAAATCTTGAATTTTCTTCAAATATGTTTTTAAAGAAGGTAATTATCAGAAACTATGTTAACTGTGAATATATCAAAATGCCTTAGGTTCCTTTAGAAAAGGATGCTCATGGACACAGGAAACACCACGTGAGGGTACAGGAAGGTGGAGGCTGTGAGTCGGCCAGGGAGAGACCTCAGCAGAAACCAAATCTATTACCACCTGTTCTTAAGCTTTCAATCATTAGAAACACAAGAAATGAATGACTGTGCTTCAAGACAGACATTCTATAGTGTATTTTTATGGCAACCACGGTACACTCTTATTTTCCACTATACTTCTTATTGCCAATGAGAAAGAACCCAGCATCAGAGCAATATAGAAACCAAAGGTTATGACTTTAGATACCTAACACTTAAAATAACAACAACAACAACAAAGTCAAATAAGCAACTTAACTACTGATCTCATAGTCCCAGAAAAATTTAAAGAACAACAAAACAAAACAAAACAAAACAACCTAGGAGTAGTTACAGGAAATTCAAAAAAATGATTGGTGAAGAAATGAAATGAATTAACTATATTAAGCAATACTGAAGACAATGGAAACACTGAAATTTTTAAAGACAAAATTAATAAACCTTTAGCAAGATTAAGAAAAATTAAGGCCCTGCATGGTAGACTAGATGCCAAGATACTATATGGGCGCTGGTTCTAATCCAGTCAGCCTGCTTCTCATCCAGCTCCCTGCTGTGGCTTGAGAAAACAGTCCAGGATGGCCCAAAACCTTACAACCATGGACCTGTCCCAAAGCTTTGGGACACTGCACCTGCGTGGGAGACCCAGAAGAGGTTCCTGGTCCTGGCATTGGATCGGCGTGTACCAGCCCGTTGCGGCTCATTTGGGGAGTGAAACATTGGATGGTAGATCTTCCTCTCTGTCTCTCCTCCTCTCTGTATATCCAACTTTTCAATAACAATAAAATCTTAAAAAAAAAAAATCTAGGGCCCTGTGCAGTGGGCTATTGGCTATATACCTCATCTTGAAGGCAACAGATCTAATATAGGCACAGGTTCTAATCCCGGAAGCCCCACTTCCCATCCAGCTCCCTGCTTGTGGCCTAAGAAAGCAGTTGAGGATGGCCCAAAACCTTAGGATCCTGGACCTGTGTGGGAGACCCAAAAGTGCTCCAGGCTCATGGTTTCAGATCGACACAGCTAAGGCCGTTGCGGCCACCTGAGGAGTAAATGAGCAGAAAGAAGTTATTTCTCTCTGTGTCTCCTAATATATATATATATATATATATATATATATATATATATATATATATGTGTGTGTGTGTGTGTGTGTGTGTGTGTGTGTGTGTGTGAGACTTTACAATAAAAATAAATCTTTAACATAAAAAATCTTAAAAGAGAAAGATAAAAGATAGATTTATGTATATAAAAGTAGAAAAGGAACACATTAAACCTGCTTTCACAAAAGTATAGTGATCAGAGTTATTTGGACCAGGTGGGTTCTGCCAGTGCTTGTGATGTGACCATCCCATGTGGATGCCACTCCAAGTCCTGGTTGCTTCATTTCTGATCCAGGTCCTTGCTAATGCATGTCGGAATTCAGAGGATGTCCCATGGGCTTGAGTCCTGTGCTGATGTGGGGGAACCGAAAGAATTCACTGACTCCTGGTTTCAACCTGGTCCTGCTTTAGCCATTGCAGTCACTTGGAGAGGGATAAAGCCAATGGAGGTCTTGCATTCTAACTTAACGGGGTCCCTCGCCCAGCGAGTGAAGCTCCGACACAGGTGCTTGCTCTTATGAGGATTTATTGAAGGACAAACTAATTACATAACATAACAAAACAAGAAATCCAAGTAAAATACAGAAGGACAGTAACTACAGCATATTTACAGCCTTCCTCTTCTACTACTACTACTACTCCTCTACCACTACTCCTCTTTGTTCTTCTTCTTCGTTGTTCTCTCTCAAACTTAGGTTAAAACCCTATCAACAGCCAATTCCAACAGGGCTGCTTGGCCACGCATCAAACACACCAATCACAGCCTTGATCACGCACACACACACCAATCACAACTCTGATCACGCGCACACCATGCAGACTGCATGAGACCATGAACCAATCTTCTGCAACTTCCTAAAACTTGTTTACTGCCTTTGTGCCGTGAGAAGACAATAACAAGCGCCATCTTGGGGCATAGTCCCGCTCTCCACACTAACTCTCTCTCTTTCTCTATAACTCTGCCTTTCCTATTGACAAAATTGATCTTTACTGGAAAGAAAAAAAGAAATACAATGGATCACCAGAGATTACCAACAGTAATTATAGCCAAATAAGTTGTTCATCATTTCTGGATACTTAGTATTAGCCTACCAAAGTGAATCAGAAAGACACTAAAAACCTGACAAAATTAACAGTAAGTAACAATGAATCAGAAATAAAATGCCTTCAGCCAAAGGTCAACAGCAGGTGTTTCCAATACTAAATTCTACCAAATTAACACCAAATTTTCTAGAATTACTGTAAACCATTGAAAGGGAAAAAAACAGTTCCAAATTTATCCTGGGCCTAACAATATTTAGATTCCAAAACTAGACTGAATCAACAGTGGGTGACTTAACTTATATCTGACTGTGTTTCAAATTGACAAACACAATGTAATTGTTCAGTCAAAATGCAATCTCCATTGTAGCGTGATTAGACTTCGGTGTATTTATTTCTTAATGCCCCTTATAAAATAACTTCATACCCTGGAAGTCTAGTTTTAAAAAATCATAAACTGAGATAATCAAGATGGCGGAATTCTTTGAGGACATGTTTAAACGGACAGAAAATCATTTAATCAGGGTGAAGCAGAGAGGACATATTCCAGGAAATAGGAAAGGACAGAACAACAGCAGAGGGGTACCTGGAGACTGACAGACACAGGACAGCAGCGGACAAAACGGTGTGGTGTTGCAGTGACTGATACTCCAGCAGCATGGCGATCCGAACTCCACCAGCAGGTGAAACTCCAACCGGGAACCAGGTGGGGAGGGACTTTCATTAGGAGCTCGGGAGGTGAACCCAGACAAAGACCTGTCTGTCCTACTGGTCCGATTGATTTGACCAGGAGCAGAGACAGGGCAGCAGATCTCAGATGGGCAGTGTGAGAACAGAATGGATGCATCTCTATTTCCAGACAAAGATGGACTTACAACAAAACTGTTTACTATATCTTGACAATAGGATTCTGGACTCTCTGCAATTGTCCATGCCCGCAATGATGGACATATCACTGAGTATGAAGAACTAAATGTTAGTAAGAGGAACTAGGTGGGGGGAGGGGCTTGGGGAGGGCATAAGGGAATATGCTGCAGTATCATAAAATCAGAGCAATATTAATAAAATGTAAAAAAAATTTAAAAAATCATAAACCAGTAAAATTTCCTCACATATTACACATAAAGTGAATTCAACAGCACCATTCAATGCACACATGATAATCAAAGCGTATCTAGCCTGAGGATGTAGAAAATAGGGCAACAAATGCAAATCAACACACCAAATGCTTCACACAAGCAGGATGAAGGATAACATTATTAAAAATATCTTTCTGACAACATGCAATAAAATGCTACATTTATTTTACAATTATGTACATAGATAAGTTGAGCAAACCTACAAATATTCAAATATACATCAACTGAGGTATATTGATATATTTCTTCCAAGATCTGCAATCAAATAAGAATGCCAACTTTTCACTGTTGTTTAATATTTTCCCAAAGAAAGTAAATAAGAGAAGGAAATAAAATGAACAGAAATTGGAATCAAGAGATTCAGCTTTATTTGCTTTTGAATTCTTTTTCGCTGATTTTGCTGATAATGAAACCTAATGGACACCAAGACTGTATTCAGCCACTAAAAGTAAAATAGTTATTCGCTGTAAAAGAAATGAAACTGGATAGGATAAAATCAGGAAAATGTACAAATAGATCTAGCATGTAATATATATAAAAGTCAAAAACTCCCAGCTGTACTTTGAGTGGTGATTATTACTGAGACTGAGAAGAGTGAGGCCTGGGGAAAGGAAGGAGGTAGAACAGGGAGCAAAGAAAGTGAGAGAGAAGGAACAGGATCCAGTGTCCCATCTCAGTGTGTGGTGACTACAGCTCACAATAGGATAAGCTGATGCAGGGAACTGGAGGGAGCACCCTGTTTTCCGTAAAAGCAAAGATACATGGAAAGCCTGGGCACCTGGTTTACTCAGCTTAGGCTGTATATGTACACAAACACTGCACTGTGCCTTGCAATAGTATTGAAGTACTTCATGATCAAAATTATGTAGAAGTTTTAGAAATCAGATTAATCCAGGCCCAGCGATGTGGCCTAGTGGCTAAAGTCCTCGCCTTGCATGCCCCAAGACCCCATATGGGCACCAGTTCTAATCCCGGCAGCTCCACTTCCCATTCAGCTCCCCGCTTGTGGCCTGGGAAAGCAGTTGAAGATGGTCCAGTGCATTGGGACCCTGCACCCGCATGGGAGACCCGAAGTTTCCTGGTTCCCGGCTTCGGATTGGCACACACCGGCCGTAGTGGCTCAGTTGGGGAGTGAATCATCAGATGGAGGATCTTCCTTCCTCTGTCTTTCCTCCTCTCTGTATCTGACTTTGTAATAAAATAAATAAATCTTTAAAAAAAAAAAAGAAATCAGAATCATCCCTTCACAGTAACAAGATCTAAACAATTTAAACTGTCCGGATCTACACAGTATAAAACACATTTAGTACTTTTTAAATTCTTTATTCTTTTTCTTTTGTACAGTATTTATTCATTTTCACTGGAAATTCAGATTTACAGAGAGGAGACAAGAGAGAAAGACTTCCCATCCACTGGTTCACTGCCCACGTGGCCACAACAGCCAGAGTTGAGCTGATCTGAAGCCAGGAGCCAAGAGCTTCTTCTGGGTCTTTCATGCACATGCAGGGTCTCAAGACTTTGGGCTGTCCTCTACTGTTATCCAGGTCACAAGCAGAGAGCTGGATAGTAATTGGAGCAGCTGGGACAAGAACTTGTGCCCTTATGGGATCCTGACACATGCAAGATTAGGACTGTAGCAACTAGGCTATCATGCTAGGCTCTTTTCTTTTCCCAGGATTTTATGTAATCTTAATTTTATTTTTTTATCTTTCATTATTATTTTATGATAAATTTCCATAGTCCCTGGGATTTTCCTTACTCCCACATTTTGATTATTTAAAAACAATTCATTTATTTGCTTAAATGTGAAAATTACACAGCAAGAGGCAAAGACAGACTATCTTCCCTCCACTTGTTTACTCCCCGTGTGGCCACAAGAGGCAGCAAGGTCCAGGACAAAACCAGGAGCCTCAACTCCATTCTGATCCTCCACAGGATCCTCCACAGGGGTGCAGGTGTCCAAAGAACTGGGTCATTTTATTCTATCTTCCAAGCACACTAGCAGGGAACCACATCAGAAAGTGAACATCACACTACAAATGATGTCTCTCACATGCTTTTCAACAAATAATAGAAAAATTAATCAAAAAGTAGAATGTGATTTTGGAATGTTGGGTCACTGAAAGTGTTTGACACCAAATGACGGTACAAACATTCACTTTCTCCATTCTGATGCCTTTTAACATATACATCTTTATTCAAAAGATACTACTAAAAATGAACAAGATTGTTGCTCTTGATATTAAGTAAAAAGAATGACAAAAATTACACACAGCATAGGATAAAACAGTTGAGACTATTCCTGAACTTCTCAAGAAATTGGGAGTATACCTGAAATTCTACAGAAATGAGACAGTGTTATTTACAAGTAGGTTTAGATTATTTGTAAATATACTTTACCGACTCTATGGAAACACCCACAAATTCAAGAGATACATCCTTGTTATCTTCATAGAGGACAGAATATGCACCATCTAAAATATTCAGTTAAAATGAGGAGATGTGGGCATCTAGTAGAGTGGATGAGAAACTGCTTAGGAGACACTCAGCCTACACTGGACTTCCTGTGTTTGTGTTATGGCTCCACAACAAATTCCATCTTGTTGCTAGCACACTCTCTGGATGCAAGCAAGAAATTTCTCAAGTATGCGAGTCTTTGCACCTGCTACAATGGACACAGATTTAGTTCCTGGCTCCTGTTATTGGCTTGACCTTGTCAAAATCTTGCAGGAATTTAAGGAGTTAATCAGCAGATGGTAGATCAATCTCTCTCCATAAATTTTATAAATGAAATATACTAATACTTTTTTTAAAATTAGAGAAAAACTTTTCAAAATGAAAATTGGCATGGATGTTTGGTGCAGTGTTTCACACACAGTTTTCAGGATCACATACTTCTTCCCAGTGATTCTAAATAGAGCAGCACATTCTTTAAAGGAAATTCTCATAGAACAGCAAGGGAAGGTACACACCGACTGGCAGTAATCAGGACAAGCTAATGCTTCAGTATCAGTGCCCAGCCAGTGGGAACAGCTACTGAGCAATGTGGTCAGAGGGCTCAGTTAACACTACATGAAGAAAATAAAGTCAATCCAAATCCTAGAGAAACTCAAAATAAGTGTACATGGAGGAAATGTTGGACTGTAATCCTTCTACTCTACAAATACTTCTTACACTTCAGAGTTTATGCACAGTCTGTAACATAATATTGTGCCATATACAAAACATTTGCAATGAATTAGCATATGAGAAATAAAAACCAAGACAAGTACTGTCATCACATCAAAAACTAAAGCAAAGGCCAGCATTGGGGCATAATGTATAAAGCTGCCAACTGCGAGTTCCCAGCCACCTTCTGTGACCACCTCACCTATACTTCAATTTAGTTTATACACAACATATAACATACATAACATAACATGTTATACATAACATCATATCATCTTAACTCGCATTTACTTTTAACATATTGGTTACTCATTACTATGTCAATTAATTCCATAATGATGTAAATTTTTGCTGATGGTATGTTGGAGCTTTCAATTGACTGGGATAATACTCTGCTAGCTCTGTCTTCAGACCAGAGAGGGTATTCCTAAGAAGCAGTTGAACTTGACTGGACAATAAGATGCTGGACTCTATGTTTGGTATATGCTTGCAATGGGGGAATCTCAACTGAACTTGAGCTGTGGTTATGCAACAAGGTGGAGGAATCCACCATGGTGGGAGGGTTTGGGGAGGGGTGGGAGAACCCAAGTATTTATGTAACTGTGCCACATAATACAATGTAATTAATGAAGTTAAATAATAAAAAAAAAAAAGAAAGAAAAAGAAATTAGATTTTTCTTAAAAGGAAAAAAAATGAGATAGTAGAGAAAAAAATGACTAAGAAAAAGTATGCATGACTATTAGATTAAGGAAGATGAGTTAGGATTCAATTAACAAGGGAGAGCATACTCTGGACAGAAGCAAATACTAGCATTTATTATATGATTATTTGTAGTGGCTTAAAAAAGACGTCAAAATTAATCAATGTCCAGCATGATGACTCAATTAACTAATACCCCCTTACAACAGCCAGGATCCCATATAGGTACTGAATTGTGTCCCGGCAGCTCCACTTCCCAGCCAGCTCCCTGCTTGTGGCCTGGGAAAGCAGCGGAGGACGGCCGAAAGCCTGGGGACCCTGCACCCATGTGGGAGACCTGGAAGAGGCTCCTGGCTCCTGGCTTCAGATCAACTTAGTTCCAGGTGTTGTGGCCACTTGGTGAGTGAACCAGTGAATGGAAGATACTTCTCTTTGTCTTTCCTTCTCTCTGTAGATCTAACTTTCCAACAAAAAATAGATAAATCTTAGAAATAATCTGCCTTTTGAATAAAAATAAAGCCTTTTTAAAAAGAAATTAATAGGCTTACAATAAGTACTGAATGAGTGATTTTTTGATGTCTTCTTAGTGTGACAAAATAAAACTGGTGATTGAAAAATCAAAAAAAAAAAAAAAAAAAAGCTGCCAACTGCAACACCAGCATCCCATATGAAATCAGCTGTTCCACTTCCAGCCCAGCTCTTTGTGAATCTCCTGGGAAAAGCAGTGGAAGATCATCCAAGTGCCTGGGCCCTGATCACCCACATGCAAGCCCTGGAGGAAGCTGCAGGCCCCTGGACTCAGCTTGGCCCAGCACTGGTTATTTTAGCCACCTGCAGAGTGAACCAGTGGGAAGATGATCAGTCTCCTATTTTTCTTTAAAGATTTATTAATTTTTATCACAAAGTCACATATGTATATATAGAGAGAGACAGAAAAGACAGAAATATAGTCTGTCCACTAATTTACTCCACAAGTGACCGCAATGGCTGTGCAGCCACTGTTCAGCAGTGCCAATCTGAATCCAGGAGCTCTTCCGGGTCTCCCATGGGGATGCAGGGTCCCAAGGCTTTGGACCTTCCTCGACTGCTTTCTCAGGCCACAGGCAGGGAGCTTGATGGGAAGCGAGGCCACAGGGATTAGAATCTGCACCCATATGGGATCACGTAGCACTCTATGCTGTGACATCAGCTGCTAGGCCACCTTGCCGGGCCCTGTCTCTTACTTGAATTCTCATTTGAACATACACAAATAAAACGTACAAAAAATTTTTAAAATAAACAAAGACATATTTTGAAGATTTATTTACCATACCATAACACTTTAAAAAACTTCAGTTTACGAAATCACAAACATCAGTTGTCAGACACCTCTGGGGATGGAAGATCAGAGAGACCGAGACGTGAATTGACAAAGGCATTTTCTCGAGAGGTACGCAGCTGATATTGTTTACAGTCTCACTGAAAAATTGCAGAAATAAAGTTGTCAAAAATTTACTTTTCTTTCTGTGAGACCATTGCATAAACTCAGGTTCCAGGCAAGAGAGCAAAGATGCAACATGCCAATCAGGGCACATCTTTCCTGCATCAGTGAGCAAACTAGAAATCAAAGCACCAGGACATGACCGAGAATGAACTCTGGGAAGCAGCCTGCTTACACTTCACAGGGAGACCCACACTCAGCAGCTTCCCCACACACCCAGGCATTGGGGATCACTCTCACTGAGGACGCAGTGCCCGGGGGAGCTAACTGCACTGATGGAGGGAAATCTAAACAGCCAGAAATGTGACAGTGTGGACCCGGGAACTCCTCACAGCCTGCAGTGTCTCCTCTATCATCTTAGCTCTCTGATGTAGCACATTTAACTACAACTTAAGGTTACGTTCACTGAGACTGGTTTTATAACATCATTTTGTGCTATTTTTGCTTAATAGCAATTTACTACCAACAACTAATCACAACACAATTCAATTATTTCATCATCTGCAATTAGAAGAGGCCTCAGGGTCAAGGCTCAATATCTCTATATACAGGTGCAGGTTAATGTTAGTGGATAGCAGGTGTCAGCTCTTTCTGGTCTTTTGTCCCCTTTAAGAAGTTATGTAGAGGGCCCAGAGCAGTATCCTAGCTGCTAAAATCCACTCCTTGCAGTGGTCAGGATATCATGTAGATGCCAGTACTAACACTGGTGACCCGGCTTCCCATCCAACTCCCTGCCTGTGGCCTGAGAAAGCAGCTCACAACAGCCCAAAGCGCTGGGACCCTGCACCCACATGGGAGACTAAGAACCAGATTCTGGGTTCCTGGCTTGGATCAGCGCAGCTCAGACCTTTGCAGTCACTTTGGGATTGAATCAATGAACACAAGGTCTTCCTCTCTGTTTTTCCTCGTCTCTGCATATCTGCTTTCCAGTAAAAATAAAGTTAAGCTTAAAAGACCCTTGTCCCAGACATTGAACACAAATAATATTAACTTTAATTTAAACCAGTCAAATATATTCACATTTTTTTCACCCTTTCTGCCACCAGAATAGGACCACTGCAAATATTCACAGAAATAACTTGGAAACCAGTCACAAATACACTCACAAACTGTTAAGTTTTCTAGGCCACCAACACTTCACCTTCACAAAGATTCTTTCTAGGTACAAATTATCCTCTGACTAAAGCAACTTGTGGATGCAAAATGAAACTGCTGTGTATCCCAAGCTCACTACCCTAGGATTTACCTGGACCTTTGCCAAGGTTTTACTCCTTAGGTAGCCAAGGCTGAGAGAACCCAGAGTGCATCAATCTTTTCTCTAGATGACATTAATATGTCACCAAGGAATGGAGTTCTGAATTAGCAAAGCTCCCAGGGGCTTAGCTATATTAAATAGAAATGGAAAACAACAGATGCCCTCAAGTTTAAGGGCATCAGCTGCCACTCTGAATGGAAACTCCCAATCTACTGCTCTCCTCCAGGGGAATGAGTGATCCAGAAGATAAGTTAGTCATGTTTTTTGTTACAGAATATTTTGAAACTCAGAAAAACAAAAAGAGTTAGTGAGGACCATGTAAAAGTTTCAATAGAGGATCACAAGGTGAAGATAAATACGTCAGGTTTTTCACACTGCTACCCAAGCCACTGTCTGCTGCCTCCCAGCCTGGGCAGTAGCTGCACACTGCATTTGCACAGAACTGAAACCCAGGCATTCTGATGGAGACATCCCAATGTCATCTTAACCACTGTCACACACACCCACACAGGGCAGGGATGCCTTCCTGTGCTGTGTCAGGTTGCCATTCACACTTTTCTCCCATGGCTACTGTTCACAGTAAACAGTGCTTCTAAAGAGCTAATGATTATTTCATGAGATAGAAAAAAAAAAGACAATTTACTGAATTGTATCTTGCAGCAAATAGTGCATAGTGTTGTGATTTTTCAGGGCAGAGAGCAGCACTTGGCATTGAGGCAAGAGTTCTGGACAGTCAGAGCTTTGCTCCCTGCTTAATGCTCTCTGCTGAGCCTGACTTATTCCCTCTACAACTCATGGGGACATTTAATCCCAATTGTGAGAACTTAAGGGAATGGGTGACAACATACCAGAAGCCATCAGGATAAATCAGTAGTGCTGCCTTCACAGCTCCTTCGTCAGGTTCTTCTAGAGAAGCACCTTTGCCTGAGTGCCCGTGCACTCCCTTGGCTTGTCTACAAGGTCACTGTGCCACCCCAGGCCTCTGCCAAGCACAACACCAGCACCACATGCTGCCCCTCAACCTTGCAGCAAAACTCGCAGGAAAACAAGGCTGTTTGTTCTAACCGCTGGAGTCTGTGCTGCTCTGGTGTCAGCAACAAGAAAACTGCCCCAGACCGTTAGGAGGAGCTTCACTGAGGACTGAGCTGGGGGCTCCAGATGCTGTGGTTCAAGTCAAGACCTTTTTTTTTTTTTTAAGATTTTTTAATTATTATTACTATTGGAAAGCCGGATATACACAGAGGAGAGGCAGAGAGGAAGATCTTCCATCCCATGTTTCACTCCCCAAGTGAGCCGCAACGGGCCCGGTGCGCGCCGATCCGCTGCCGGAAACCAGGAACCTCCTCCGGGTCTCCCACGTGGGTGCAGGGTCCCAAAGTTTTGGGCCGTCCTCCAATGCTTTCCAGGGCCACAAGCAGGGAGCTGATGGGAAGTAGAGCTGCCGGGATTAGAACCGGCGCTCATGTGGGATCCCGGCACGTTCAAGGCCAGGACCTTAGCCACCAGGCCACGCCGCCGGCCCCAAGTCAAGACCTTTAAACAATAAAAAGAAAATCCTGCCCAACATGAAGGTCGAACTGTCCCCGGACACTCCCACCTCCTCACTGCACAATGGGTTCAACTGGGAGGTCTAGTGTTCAAGGTCAGTGCTGCAGAGTGAGGACCCCAAGGGCCTCCTCCTGGCCCCCGCCCGCCCGCCCCGGGGCCTCAGGAGATGCTCTCACACACTCACCCTTCTCAGCTTCTCACGAGTCGGGGGTCCTGCAGAGGCTCCTGCGGGGAGGGAGCTCACAGGGCAGCACTGGCTCAGCCACCTGCGCCTCTCCAACAGCAAAACCAGCAACGTGCCTATGGCAGCGCCCACAACAACCTCCCGCCTGCTGCCACAGGGCTTCCTAGGCGCGCGTGATTGGACCGTCCCCAGACCATGAGCACATCACAAGGCGCAGCCAATCAGAAGCACAAGGGGTAAAGGGGCAGTGAGGTAGGATTCTGGAGGGAGGGGAAGTGAGGGGCGGGGCTTCACCTCAGGCAGGAAGGGGCCTCCTCTCTTGCAGCTTGAGCCTTCCAACAGCAGGGGCCCCTGTCGCCTCTCACATCAGTCCACCTCCTGGCCTCTCCCTCTCTGCTTCAGGATCCTGTTCAAGTCTAGAATCCCAAAAATGTGTGACAATAGTCTCAAATTACAAATCACAGAGTATTCAATAGATTCCGGGACGTCTTTGTAGTGGCTTTTTGAAGTTAGGTAATACGCCTTTTAATATACAGAACTGAAAATTCAGTATAAATTAACCTTTTAATCTCACTTCTCTGACGATCATTTTCTTTTCCATATATTTTTAAATTTTCACATTGCTCCACATTGTTTCTTAGTAGTGCATAGTAACTTGATTGTATATCTTGATCTCGTACCTGGAAATCTTGCTTGATTCGCTCATCAGTTTATGTTTGGTTTGCATAAAAGGCCCATTATTATATATGGATTATTCTGCCACTGTGCTACAATATATTAATCAATAAATTATTGTAGTAATATATTTTGATAATCCTGCCACTATGCTACCATTTCCTGTCTGTGCTTAAATTCACAGATAGGAAATTGTGATTATATATTCACAACAATACTTAAGAGACCAAGAGATAAGGCTTGTCAAAATTTCATCCAAAGACTTTCAAGTGTTATATGTGGTAAACATTGTGTTTGTGTTTCCTGTTTATGAAATAGATGTATTTCAGTGACTTGGTTTCCACAATTTGTGGCTTTGGGTTTCTGCTTTAAAATATCTTACTTGTAAATATTTCAGAAAACTCTGTTCTAATCTAATGAAAGCTTACATGTTTTATGAAGGATGATGTTGTTCATATTCCTGAAATTGATTATTTACATGGTGTTTCCTTTTTAATGACTTGTACTGATTTTTTATGAGATTCATTTATTTTTCTGTAGCACCCAACAATAAGAATGAGAATGAGTGAGGGCTGGTCAGGAAAGGCCACTGTTCCTGCTAGGACAGGAGGTAGACTAAGTAGGGCTGGGCCTGGACCCACTGGTGTGCGTGAGATCTGCCAGGGAGGGGTTCTGTTGCAGGAGCTTGGGGAACTCCTCTGTAGAAACACAGTCCCTACAGGTAAGCACAAGAACTAAGACAGGAAGCAACCCAGACCAGGCCAGGTTAGGATACCCACTGGCATGCATTTGGCTTGGGTCAGGGGTTGAGCCAGGCTGTCAGATCTGAGAACCAGAATCGTGTGTGGGACATGCTGGTTAAGGCTGCAATATCAGCTAGTTCACATTAGGGCTGGTAGTAGGGAACTGGTTGGGCTGGCCTAGTCTGTATTCCCTGCAGCATGAGCTGGAACTGGGGATGAGTCAGGCCTGGTCAGACTAAAACATCCACTGAATAATACCAAGGTGAGATGGGCCATGCCAGTCTGGGACACAGTACTCAACCAGCACATGTGAGCC
This sequence comes from Ochotona princeps, assembly GCF_030435755.1. NCBI lineage: Eukaryota > Metazoa > Chordata > Mammalia > Lagomorpha > Ochotonidae > Ochotona > Ochotona princeps. The sequence goes on from NC_080856.1 coordinate 33,246,436, forward strand.
CCGGGATGGTGAGGAGAAGGGTGAGCCCTGTAGGAGGACTGAGAGGGATCCCATGCTGGACCACTCCTCCCACTGGTGAGCCTAAGAGCTGGGATGGTGGCAGACCAGACCTGGCAGGGCTACAACACCTGTTTGCCTCATGTGAGCTGAATCAGTGGAAAGCCAGGCTGGGATGACTGTACATAGTGGTAAATGCATAAGCCAGAGTGGGTGTGGGTTGGCTGGGCTTAACCCCAGCACCAACTGGCAAATTCTGTCAAGTTTAATTGCAGAAACACCTGGAGAGTACAAGACCAAGAGGTGGGAGAGGGTCCAGTAGGGAAACAGTGGGCACCTCCCTCTTGGGTTGCCACTCCCAGTGGGGAGCATGAGAACCAGGACTGGGGTAGGCATGGCTAGGCAGAGTGGCACCTACAAGCACTGGATAGTGGTTACTGGATAGTGGCACTGAAGTGGATAGTGGGGCTTTTTGGAATAAACTAGCCTTAGGTGCCCATTGACATATACAAGAGCTGAATGGCATGGGGGACAGACTGAATCAGTCTGCTGTACAGACCAGCAAGCATGGGAACCAGGGCAGGGGCAGGCCTGGTGGGGGTTTTTATGGGTCTCTCTGATGAGGCTGCAGCTGCTGCTGGTTTACATGAAGGCTGAGTGTGTGCTGGGCAGGACAGGGCTGTGCTGCAACACCCATGATTTCAATAGAAACCAGGGCTGGAGACAGAACTGACCCAGCAATTGCAACCACCAGTGTGTACACTTGTGGATTTGGATGACAGATTCTGCCAGACCTGTATGAGCAAGCACACTCAGGAACAGGTCTGGGGTTACCCCAAATGAGGTTTCTTTGTGGATCCCCTCCCCTCGACAAGTCAATGAATGGATTCAGAACTCCAACCACAGAGAGAATTACAGGTTGTATGGTCTGACTGTGGAGTTCAAATATTTATGTCTGTATTCCTTACCCTCTATTCAGTGCTTGGGTGGGACAATAAAGATGTTAATTCTAAGATGCTTTGCATTTCTAATTGTGTAGTATCAAGAGTTTCAGGAGAGGTGAGGCCTAGCAGTGATAGAATGTGGGCAGAGGAGCCAGGGAAAAGTGAATGTCTGCAGCTTTGTAAGTGTGCCCAGATTACTTGTTGTGTGTCTCTTAGGATAACTTACATTGCTGGGGAAGCTGGGACATAGATCTTCAGTTTAATGGATGGACTTCAGAGTAATGACCGTTTGTTCCTCTTGGGGTTTTGATTGACTGGATTGCTATATGTATTTGTAATTTGTTCTTTCTAGTAGGCCCTGTTGTCACCAAGCTCACTTCATAAAGACTGTTTAATAAACTCTACACTTGTCCGGAGTGATCTCACTCAAATCCCACAACAAACATAATAGCTAGCCTCTTGTACCCTATGAACAACGTTTGTGTATGATTAAATTTATGTTTTTAAAAAAATATTTATTTTATATTTATTGCAAAGTCAGGTTTACAGAGAAGAGAAGAGACAGAGAGGAAGCTCTTCTGTCCATTGACTCACTCTCCAAGTGGCCACAATGGCCAGAGCTGTGCCCATCCGAAGCCAAGAGTCTGGAGCCTCTTCTGAATCTCCTACATGGGTGCAGGGTCCCAAGGCTTTGGGCCATCTTCAACTGCTTTCCTAGGCCACAGGCAGGGAGCTGGATGGAAAGCAGGGCTGCTAGGATTAGGGCAGGTGCCCATATGGGATCCCGGCATGAGCAAGGCAAGCACTTTAGCCACTAGGCAACTGCACTGGGCCCTAGACATAACTTTTAATGTAATCTGTGAAAAATGTGCCAGGGCTAGAGGAAAGTGGATGCAAATTAAGCCTATAATACAAAACAATAGACAATTATAATGTCTCCCAACCTAGTATGTAATGAGTTCAGTTGGAAATCCCAATTTGAATACTTGACGTTTAGAACTTACAGGTGAAAAAAAAAAAATGTCAGGTTTCAACCTTTATTCTAGTAAACATTTGACCTGGGCACTTTAGTTTAAGTTGACATGTTGAAGTCACAAATTTTGAAATTGAACTCAACACAGTGGAACATGTGAAATTATATTTGCTGTATGAAATTGCAATCCACCAATTAGAAGACATGCACAGAAACAGTGAAGGGATTAGCATGTAGCATTAGAATATAAACTCACCACAGGACAGGTAAATGTAAGCCAACTTTAAAGTATCCCTGGACGGCCTGCTGTAAAGGCCTAGTGGCTAAAGTCCTCAACGTGAGTGCAACAGGATCCCATATGGGCACCGGTTCTAACCCCAGCAACCCTAATTCCCATCCAGTTCCCTGCTTGTGCCCTGGGAGGGCAGTCAAGGACAGCACAAAGCCTTGGGATCTTATACCCCTGAGGGAGACCTGGAGGAAGTTTCTGGTTCCTGACTTTGGAATGGTTCAGCACCAGCCATTGCAACCACTTGGGGAATGAATCATCCCATGGAAGATCTTCCTCTCTGTCTCTCCTCCTCTCTATATCTGACCTCACAATAAAAAAAAAGTAAATTAAAAAAAAGTGTCCATGCAGTTACTTTTTTGTCTAGCATTACAACTGTAATTTATGGAAAAAAAGTATTTTGAGAAACTTACACAATTGTAAATCATTATCTAAACTCTTTGACTTTTGAAAATGCTACAGTAGTTTTAGAAAAATATATATACTTGGGCCCGGCGGTGTGGCCTAGCGGCTAAAGTCCTCGCCTTGAACGCGCCGGGATCCCATGTGGGCACCGGTTCTAGTCCCTGCAGCTCTACTTTCCACCCAGCTCCCTGCTTGTGGCCTGGGAATGTAGTGGAGAACGGCCCAATGCCTTGGGACCCTCACCCACGTGGGAGAGCCGGAAGAGATTCCTGGTTCCCGGCTTCGCGGTGCAGCTCACTTGGGGAGTGAGTCATCAGATGGAAGATCTTCCTCTCTGTCTCTCCTCCTCTCTGTATATCTGACTTTGTAATAAAACAAATACATTAAAAAAAAAGAAAAGAAAAATATATATGCTTTCCCCATCGTTGTAAACCTTAAGAGTCTAGGGAAGATGTTCAGCCAAGAATATAAAGCACAGAACCAAAAACGTTTCATTACAAGCCTTATCTGGATTGTTGCATAGATTGGAAAAGATTTAAACTAGTTGTTAGTTATAATAATCTTGCAGTTTGTGGTATTCTAGTAAGACTTAACAGAACTTTGTACCTTAGGGCAGAGGTAAGTGATTAACTTGTTGCATAGTTCTAACAAAGGCATGTATTGAAAATTGGTGTACGGAAGAAACTTGAGTAAATGAGAAGAAAAATCCCTAATGATTTAGTAAATGAGGAGGACATGAACACTGCCTCAGAGCAATGAGGCCTAGCAAAAACTGAAGAGAAAGCGGGAAAACATGCCCTGTTGAGAGCCTGGTCAGTGGTACAGGCTGAGCCAGTACAAGCTAACTAACTTTTACCTAGATGTACAAAGCTTCTGGATTCGTCTTTTTCTGTCACCTGAGCTAATTTGGGATTCCTGAGAGGCCCTTATGGTGACTGTAAGAGAGGAAAGGGGTCCAAAACGAGAACTCAGGACAGAGGAATCTGCTTTCCCTTGCCCAGAGGGAAACTTAATCTTCCCTTCCACTATGAGAACCACCTGGGGCTTGGTGCTGATCTGAGGTGTCACCAAAGCCTGTGGAAGGCCTTGAACCTGCAGAGGTTCCTGAGCTGCACCTGTCCATGTGGGAGATCCAACAGGAAATGGCTGACCCTGAAGTTCTTGGCCTTTGAGGACAGTAAATTTCCAAGGACCTCCTTAGCAAGTGGGGCATGGTGCTGGGAATACTTTCTGACAATCCTTGGCAAAGTGTCCACTGCTTCTGCAGTGAGAAGAACTTGGGAGGCTTCCAGAGGTCTCACTGGGACCAGGAGTATACACCTCTCTTATCCTCCTGCTCTGCACGGGATCCTCTCCTGATCTCTGTGATTAAAAGCAAACAGACAAATGAACAACAACAAAACAAAAACATGGTGGCCACCTTTCAGAGGTTGCCCAGGGTGCTCTCAGGTCCCATTGCAAAGAACTGTCATCTCTACATCACCTGTTCTTCTCTACACAGTTAGGATCTAATGGAATATACTTAAAGTCTTCCTCAAACATTTTAGGAAAGTGAGGGATTTTTCTATGCCCCCAATCTATCAGGGATTTATTTAAATCCAAAAGAAAAGATTTAGCTTAGTAATCTTAGTTTTTAGCATTTTTATCTATAAGTCAGTTAAAACAGACCACATAGCTAACATTTTTACCTACTAGTTAACTAAAGATATCAAATAGCTTGCCACATAGACATGTAGATGTATACCAGGTAACACACATCACAAAATGATACAGTCTTTGTAACAGCTTTCTAAAAATCTGTTAAGTGTTTTAAACTTACCAGTTATTTACAATTACACCTTGCTCTAAGTAACCTGAGTTAACAATACTTTCCGTTGGAATCTTTAGCTTACTGTTTAACTTTCAACTTTATCACCAATGAATGCAATAGGTCTGTTGGAATCTAGAAAATGCAGCACCCATGATTAGAACTATATGAAACAGACATCTACATTTCACACAGCACTGTGAAACTCACGATAGGACTTTACACACGCATGTACTCTTTAGGCCTCTAGGCCATTCTCATTAAGATAACAATTGTGGCAAATAATGCAACCAGATCATTAGACCTGTGTGAGGTTTGAACATTTGTACTACTAGCAGCTTGTTATATTATCATTTTTTTAAAAAAGATTTACTTTATTTTCATTACAAAGTCAGATATACAAGAGGATGAGAGACAGAGAGGAAGATTTTCCATCTGATGATTCACTCCCCAAGTGAGCACAACAGCCGGTGCTGTGTCAAACCAAAGCCAGGAGCCAGGAACTTCTTCTAGGTCTCCCACACAGGTGCAGGGTACCAAGACTTTGGGCCATTCCCAACTGCTTTCCCAGGCCACACACAGGGAGCTGGATGGGAAGTGGAGCTTCCAGGATTAGAACCGGTGCCCATATGGGATCCCAGGGCTTTCAAGGAGAGGACTTAAGCCACTTGGCCATGGCGTCGGCCCCGCATTAACCTTGTACTATTATATCCTAAGGTTGTACCACTTAACATCTTGACAGTATCTCTTAATATGATCCAAAGAGCCTAATCAGTGGTCATCCCCACAAAATTAGGCATAAATCCTTTGACATTACCAGCAGGCCTCCTTGGGAATACCAAAGTCCACAAATTTGAAACTTCTGAGCTTTTAAATGACTTTCATAGATGCCAAAAAGGCTTAAAATATCTGGTTGGAATAGGCACAATATTGTGAATTGATTATTGACAGTGATTGCTCAAATAATCCCAATGCAATGGAAGACTGAGAAAACAAAGATTACCTTAATAGAACAAAAACTATACATGTGGCTTGTCACCAAGCCAAACAAACTAAAACACTTGGAAGAGAGCTATCACATTGGTTCATCCCACACCTTAAAGCAACTTAGGAGTCAGAAATGAAGCTTACTGGAGCTAGCTAGCTACAACATTTTAGTACAAATATAAATACAACATTTTAGTACCAATACAAAGAAAATCACTTAAAAGGAGATGTTTAAAAACTTGCCTTTGACAAAGAATCGGTTTCTAACTCCATGTACCAAAGACAAATATTTAGAAAATGTTTTATGCAATATGATCAATTATATCACGCTTTCTTTAAGAATTTATTTCCTAGGCCTGGCATGTAGCTTATTGTTTAAAGTCCTCTCCTCATACCTGCTGGGATCCCACATGGGTGTTGGTTCTAATCCTGGCTGCCCCACTTTCCAAGCAGCTCCCTGCTTCTGGTCTGGGAAATCAGTAGAGGATGGCTCAAAGCTTTGGGACCCTGCACCTGTGTGGGAGACCTGGAAGAGCTCCTGGCTCCTGGCTCCAGATTGGCTAAGCATGGGCCATTGCAGTCATTTTAGGACTGAATCATCAGACAGAAGATCTTCCTCTGTCTCTCCTCCTCTATATATATCTGACTTTGTAATAAAAACAAATCTCAAACAAAAAAGATACTTGGTTCAGAAATGTGAAGAATTCAGAGGTCCACAGAAATTGATCAAAATAATATACACTTGATTGGCATGTGCAAAAGACACTATAGACCAGATATGGTCAGAGTTAGGATAACATTAGAAACTGGTGGATAGATAATTTCTAAAACCAAACAACAAAAAGTGCAGAAAGACTTGCAAAATGCATGAAAGCTCATTACTGAAATCAGTTACAATAGCATGGAAAAACCTTGATTCAGCACATGAAGCCATCATTTATAACAATGAGATACATCCTGAAAAAAAAGCATAGAAATACATATTCCTATAGTTGAGGGGCAGAGAAACCTGCAGTGCAGGGGGAAAATAGTTCCCAGACTAGGAAGGGTTAATAAATGCAAGCCTCTACCCAGCTGGTTTGCTGCTAATTCTCTCCATTCTTTATTTCACAAGCATGCCAGGCTGTAGACAAAGGAAATCTGCCACTTTCTCTTTAAATTTTGGTGCTCAGAAGAATCCCAGTGTCTTAGGTGGCACCCCGAGTCTTGTTCAGCAGCCCCCCCTTCCTGCCCATGCTAGTTTTGGGCCTTCGGCCTGGTCAAGACTCTCCTCGTTTTGCACTGAGACATACTCGTCAGAATAGCATGTGCCAGGAGTGGCCATCAGAGAAGGCGGTGCTTGTTGACTGCCTTGGTAAGCACTGGATGTGGTACAGGGTGGCAGGTCTGATTCAATGTTGCTTCCAGAGAGTGACAACATAGAGGACTCAGATGCCCTGAAAGAGAAGAGCTAAGGGCTGGACAGACACAGGGCCAGGCACCTGGCTGCAGGGCAGCCCTGCTACTGGTTCTGAGCCTTAATCCACCTGTGGTGGACAATCACTTCCTGAGTGATTGATGATTATTCCAAAAGTACTTTCTGAAACTCATTTGTGGTAGGACCTCACGAGTAATGACATGGCATGACTCAACACTATGGAATCCCATGGAACAGGTTAGCTGCAATGGAAGAGGCCTGTGAGAATCTGTTGAGAAGTCTCCAGGAAGGAGGAGGGGGAGGGCCTCCTCGCCCAGAGTGCACTGTTGCTTCCAGTGACTCCTTGGATGTGCCTTCCTTTCCTGCCTTCCCGATAAGCATCTGCGCTCTAGTTGATAGATTAGCCAAGAACAAAGCTCTACCCCAGATCAAAATAGCTTGGTTAACTTTCCTAGAACTCCCTGCCCATATGAGTATTGTATTTAAATCACTAACCAATTAAGTCTGGTTACAAAATCCTGAGTTTGAACTGTTTCAATTAATTTGAGCGATGTAGCTTCAGTTTAAACTAATGTAATTAAATCAGAATGTTAACTAATGTTTCACAGAAGTTTAACCTGTTTGAACTAAGTTTCAATTGTTGCTCTGGCGAACATTTAAAAACTGAAACCTTGGAAATAAACTTTTGCCAGTTGCTCATAAGAGCACTGTGTTCCTCCATTGGATCACGCCCCTCCCCAGGCACCCACACCATTGTTTCCAGCAGTAGGGGGTCCTTAGCATGGTATGCTGTCTGCACCCATTTGTCATGGCTTTTATGATCTCTTCTTTGGTGATATAGGCATCTCCTTTTACCCTAATACCATTTTCAAGTAGCTACAATTTCTTCCCTAGAATTCAAAAACACTCAGCAGAATGTATTCCCAGGTTGTCATCAGCTCTCTGGACATTAACTCATGGATGCAGCAGGAGAAAGTTAACAGCCATCAGAATGAGGCTATACCAGCTGATTCTACCTGCCAAAACTCATTGAGGTCCCTTGAACAGGAACTGATTCAATACTAAAACCAAGCAAAGCAGCAATTAGTACTGCCTCGGGCAGTCCTTGATGGCCTCTGTGGCCCAGACAGCAGCCTCCACGTCAAAGCTGCTATCCACTGAAACTTCAGCCCCATGACATGTGAATGTCATGACCACTATTGTGGTTTTGTAATGGACCTTGGTTGTGTTATGGGGTGCAGCCAGTGATAGCCAGCACCCCTTAACACAGTCAACCAATGGAATGTGACTGTGTTCCCCACCCTCTGTTCACAATTTGGGCGAGTCAGTGAAGATGTTAATGTTCTTTATATTTCTAATATGTACTCTCAAAAGAGTTCCTGATGGTGGGGTCTAACATCAATGGAATGTTAATTTCATCCTTAGGGAGAAGCCCTCAGTGTCTCCCACCCCTCCCTTCCTGCCTCCAGTTATTGAAGTCATTCGGAAGTATTGTATTGTATTGTATAAGACATTGTACTGTGCACCTTTCAAACTGATTGGAGGGTGAGAGGTTAAAATCCCCTGACTTCTCCACGCGGTGCCATGGTTCCTGGATTGTAGCAGGAGCTGCTGTCACCAAAGACTCCTCCTAACATCCTACTCTTGGTTCTGGCATGATCTCTCTCGCACTCTGCAACAATGGAACATATCTGCACCATGTTGTGCTTCCACAAAGACTGCTCCAAAAACCACAAATGAAGATGCACTCACTTTCCAAACACAACCAGATCTGTGTGGCTGTGCTGCCAAATATCTGCACATCAGCTGCCAACCAGAGATCCATCCTCACAGTTATACCACCTCCTTTCTCATGGTTGCATCTTCAGGACAAGGGTACATGAAGTTGTAACAGTCAACAATTTCCTCATGCAGTCCCTGGGATGTGCAGGCTGTAAGTGTGACTTTTCCACAGCATGTCATATGGGGGCACTTTGTTCATTCAGCTGGCTGTGCTCCAGGAGGCTGTCCCACAACACATAGCTAAGGCCCTACATGGTCACGTGTTCTCATGATTCTGGTGGCCCCGGTTGGAACTGGTGCTTTGGCAGGGAGCCATCACTCAAAAAACAATGGTGATATTTCATTTCTCTTAGGGGATCTGTTGCCTAAATAGGTTTTATAAGAATCTTTTCCTGATGCACCTTAGAAGGACTTTGAAGTATTTACAAATCTCTGTGATGTTGGAAGCATGTGAAACAAAAATGCATTCATGCATAAAATATATATTTCAATAACTTCAGACAGCTGAAATAATATACCAAGTCTCCATTCAACATTCCTACATCTTCCTGCCTTATATTTATTATATAAACATAAAATGTGAATTTATAAATGCACAATGTATCATGTAAATACACAATGTGAATTTTAAAATGTTGACAAGTACACTTTTAGTCAAGTATGATGAGTCTCTATATAAAGTTCAATAAACCAACCAGAAACACAATTGTGTTGTTCTCAGTGCTGACTGAATGACTGGGGTAATTCTCAACTCCAACTGAGAAGTATGCCTGTGGCTCTGATAGAACCAGTATTAGCTAACAGCACTGCTGTGGAATCAGTCAGCACCCAGCTGGGTCACTGGACCAGATGCTGCCCTGCCCACATCTTACCATTGATGCTGAACAAGCAAGGCAGTGGCCCAATGATGGCCAGTCATGTGAAAGGCCAGGGGCAGAGAGGAGGGGAATCCAGGAGATCCCTGACTCTGATGGAATTAGAAGCTCAGACTTCCTGTTCTGGGTGTGGACTCCATGAGAAATGGTACAATGTGAGCACAGGGATCATTGTTGAAAGGGTTTCTGTTGCTACCAAATAGGACCCCTGAGAGAACACACTGTGATTCTACAAGGGACACCACTTTGCTTAGAATGAATCCTACAAAATAAGCAAGATTCATTTGAAGAGAACATATTCCAGACAAAAACCTCACTGTTTATTAGGAGGCTTATAATCAGTTACTTTGTATAGGTAATTGTAAACAGTAGTTAAATGAATGATTTCTTCACCGCAGCCTCTGCCTCATTCTGGCCCGTGGCTGCCTCTGCCAGTGCCACTGATGCCACAGCTGTCTTATCATAGATGTCAAGAGCGATCCCGACCTACTGGTGGCCATGTCAATCACTCCATGTCCAGGCCCACTCAGCTGCAAGCCCTGCACCTCTAGCCCGCCCATTGCTCCAGGGCCAGGTGCCCTGACAGAGGTGCCAGTCCTATAGCACGGTCACCCTCTGTGCTACTCCAGAGTCAGGGATTGTGCCAATGGCCCCCATATCCTAATCTGCCTGCCAGCTGTTTCAGGGTCAGCTGGTGCTGACACAGCATGAGCCTCTAACATGCCACCTTACCAAGCTCACTGCACTAGGGCCAGGTGTGCATGAGCAGTGCCTCCTGCACCCCCCAAACACACAGCCATTGACTGTCACTCCAGGGCCACACTGGCTTGGCTTGGGACCCCTGCACTACTTCTCAGCCCACCCTGCCTTCTAGCAAACTGATTCAGGGCCAGATAGACAGGACCACAACAACCCTCCCACAGCAGACACACCCCGTTGATCTGCCTGGCTCTCCAGGGCCAGGCCAGCTTGGAAGCAGCCCTCACCACCTTCATCCCTCACCCCCTGCATTATGCCTTTAGCATGCCCACCATGTTCTCAGCTCTAGGGCCAAGCATGTTGGGCCACCAACCTGCTCACCTGACAGCCACTCACCCACCGGCAGCTCTTTGGTTGGGCAGGTTCAGCTGGTGTCTTTCAGGGCCTCTGGCCTGCCGGCACCTCCACTATGCCTGCTGCTCCAGAGTCAGGCCACATGGGCTAGGCCAGTGTACTTGTGCTCCAGCCCTCACTCTGCCTGCACTTCAGGGCCAGACCTGTTTACTCAGTGCCTACAGTGCCTCTAGCACTCCTGCCATGTCAGCTGCTGCAGGGACAGACCTGCTTAGCCTGTGAGCCCTGACTAGCGTGCCTGTCCCACTGCCCAACAGGTGGCTCGAGGGCAGGCACAATCAGCCAGCACTCTCCACCGATCCTGTACTGGTAGCGTCCTTTCCCATTGGCCCCTGCAAGGCCAGGCCAACTTCAATGGCACCCCATGCACCCTTAGCCCGCTTGGCACTTGTTCCAGGGCCACAACAGCTAGGCTGATGCCCCTGCACCTCTATCCCTTTTGCTATGCCCCCTGCTCCAGGGCCAGGCACCCTGACACACCGAGCACATCCACCCTGCCAGGTTCAGTAGGCACCTGGCACTTGCAGCAGGCTGCTAGCCCACCTGCCGCTCCAAATCAGGTGCTTTCCCCTGAGCCTGCCAATCATTAGCAAGCCAGGCATGCCTGATGCTGCAAAGATGGGCCTTTTCAGCTGGCACCCCCCATATGCCCAGCCCAACCACTGTGTACTCCAGGATGAGGGCGGCTCTGCAACACACCCCTAACACACACACACACACACACACACACACACACCCCCATTTCCGGCCTGCCTGCAAACCTCTCCAGGGCCAGATGGGCTCAGCTGATGCTCCATGTGCCTCTATCCCTCCAGCGCCACTGCCCTTTCCCATTGCTCTAGGCCCAGGTACTCCACTGGCCTGGAGCAAGCAAGCCATCTGCTCCAGGGTCAAGCAGTCCAAGCCACCTAGGCCAGTGCACCCTACACCCCTTCCATTCAGGCCCCTCAAACACCATGCTGCTCCAGGGTTATGCAAGTTCAGCTGACTCCACCCCATCCCCCACCCCTGCACCTATATTGCACCCCAACATGGCCACTCTGGCTCTGGGCCTGCTCAGAATGCATACCTTGTGTCCCCAGACTTCCCGTGGTGCCCACTGCTTCAGGGCATGGCACACTTGGACAGCGCCCCATGGATGGCCCACCATCCCTGCTGCCCCCTCCCGCAGGGCTGGGCTGTCTGGATTACCACTTCAGGGCCAGGAAAACCTGCCTTTCTAGCCCGCATTCCACGCTGACCCTCAGGCTACCTTAAGGCTTTTTCAGCTTGGCTAGAGTCCCCACAACACACCCACCCCACAGACCAGCCTTGAAGCTACCAGGTCAGATGAGCTCAACCGATGCCTCCAGTGTCCCCAGCCCCCCTACCAGTCCCTCCATGCTTCATCTGGCTTGGCAGTCATCCTGCTAACCCCATGCAAATCCGTCACGCCCACCCCATCAGCAACAACTCCAGGGCCAAGAGCGCTTGGCCACCAACCTGCTGACTCAGTCAATTGCCCACCACCGCTCCCAGGCTGAGCATTCTAACCTGGCATCCTCCAGGGCCTCTGGACTGCCGGCCCAACCACCATGACCACTGCTTCAGGAACAGGCCAGATCTGCTCGCCCAGCGCTGGCCCTGCGTCTACCCTGCCTCTAGCACTCCTGCCAGCTCCTCTCCCTCCCCACTTCCACCTCTGGCTTGCCCCCTACTAAGCTGCTCCAGGGCCAGGTCAGCTCCCCCATGCCCAGTCCCACCGCTATCCACCACATGCCAGGGCCATGCCAGTTCTTCCCGTACTCCTGCACACCCAACACAACCGCCCTGCTGGTCTGATTGTTTTTGCTGAAGCAGGCCACCTTGGATGGCAACCCCGGGCCCAGCCTGCCCTGCCAGCCACTCCAGGGCCAGGCATACTCAGCCAGCTATGCGTCCCCCAGCACCCAGTATGTTCTATGACCAGGGTGGCAGGCCTGGCGCCCCACCCCAACCTCCTTCCCTGCCTGCTGCGTGTGCAGGCAGCTTGCCCTGCCTCCCTGCAGTCCTACTGGCTGCCCCAGGGCCAGGTGCACTCGCCTAGCCACTCTGGGACCCCCAAAAGTGATAATCACCCTGCGCCCTTGTGAATCTAGCAATCCTACACCGCCCACCCCATCGCGACCTGCCTAAATGTCTAAGGCCGAATGGAGGTTGAGGCTATTGCAAGTAGCCCTACTTCCCCTGCAGCTCCCTGCTTTTGACCTGGGAAAGCAGTCAAGGATGGCCCAAAGAGTTGGGACTCGGCCCCAACGTGAGAGACCTGAAAGAAGTTCTTGGCTCCTGGCTTGGAATCATTGCAGTTTCGTTGTGGCAACTTGGGGAGTGAATCAGTGGATGGGAGATCTTCTCTTTCTCTTCTCCTCTCTGTAGATCTGACTTTCCAACAAATATAATTTAAAAATAAAGAGAGAAAGAGAGAGAGAGAGAAGCAGCTGGGATGGCGCCAATGACCATCAGGGATATCAGTACCGCGGGAGCCATCTTTACTTGTCGCGTCACAGCATTAGTCTCTAAGCTTCAAATGTTTTGTTGGGTTCTTTTGAAAATTTTTCGTCTCTCGAATTTCTCATATCACTTTCATTTTCCTCCTTGAGTATCTCTAATTTATTTAATCTCACTGAATTTTGCTAGGATTACTTCTTTTACTTTTGAATTTTCAGGCATTTTCCTAATTTCCTTCAGAGAAGCATATCTTTGTAGTGAACTTGCACTCTTTGGAGGTGCTTCTTTGGTTCTTTGTGTTTCCTAGGGCCCTACATGGATATCTAATAGTTCCTTCTTTACTGGTAGATTTTATTAAAGATTTTTGAAAGATAAACTGAGTTGTCAGTCTTGACTTTGGTTCTAGTGAACCCAAAGTGAAATCTCTAAGTGATTTCTCGAGTTTTGATCAATGTCAGTGATGTCAGCAGGTGCCACAGTTGTCTAGTTTTCAGCTGCTCCTTGGGGGTTCAAGGTCATTTGATGACTTTGAAATGGTTATGTGTTGAAAAAGGTGTTTCTTCAGTTCTCAGAGAGTTGGGTTGCAATCATGTTAGGGACGTTTCATGGCTGGAGTATCATTGTTGGTGGTGAGAGACATGGAGTGGATATTCCCTGTTCCCTGGCACACATGCCCAAATGATGCTGAGGCTCATAGCACTAATACCTCATCGTCTTTCTTCATTTGTTCTAAGTGGTTAGATTGCAATAGGAGCTGGCATAGTTCTAGAGTGATGTCTATTTTACTTGACAAAAACCCAAAAATCATTGTCTAGTGCTCTTTGATTTTGAACATTGGATCCTGGATTTATTCCTATAAAATGATACAAATACATTAGGCTTGGTGCAGTAGCATGGCTCCTAAAATTCTCGCCCTGCATGCGCCAGGATCCCATATGGGCACTGGTTCTAATTCCAGCACCCATGCTTCCCATCCAGCTCCATGCCTGTGGCCTGGGATAGCAATTGTGGATGACCCAAAGCTTTGGTACCCTGCATAGCATAGGAGACCTGGAGAAGGCTCTGGGATCCTGGCTTCAGATAGGTGCAGCTCCCGTCTTTGTGACCACTTGGGGAGTGAATTATCAGACAGAAATCTTCCTCTCTGTTTCTACTCCTTTATATCTGACTTTGCAACACAAAAAGAAATCTTTTAAAAATTATTTCATTTTATCATCATTAGCAACTGAAATTCTAGTGATTTGTACACCTCTCAACTCTAATTCTATTTTAAATGTCATTTCCACATTGAATCTCATTCTAATAAGGCATCCACTCATATCCATTACAGCAAAAACCATTTGATCCCTTTAAATCTAAATGTTATTTCTTTTCTTTTCTTGAAGAATGTCAATAACCTGCAAAATATATTTCTGTGGACACCAAATCACACAATTTGATCATCACATAACATCAAGTGTAGACTCCTCTTCAAATGCATGATTTTATATTTTTTTGTATTTTTACCTCATTATATTCTAAATATAATACTGTGTTTTTTTCACAAAACGCTTTATGTCAATTTTTTGTGCATATACTTTGGGCATGGGTTTCTCCTGCCTGGTGCACTCCTAGAAAAATCTGAACCTTAGAGGGAAGCTGGGGAGAACGGCTCTGCTCCTACATCTGTAACATGAATTATATCTGCACTTTGTTCACTTCACATACAAAGTCTAAAATGTTTTTTGATGTCTTTTCATCTGTCAGTTTGCAGTTTTAGTATTTCTTCATCAGAAAAATCATCTTATCTCCTTGATTCATATCTGATTATTCTCAAAATACATGAATATTTCTGTACCTGACATTTGTGTTATTTTTATACTCATGTCTATTATCTCATGTTAGACTATGAACCTCAGGAGTGCACAAATATGTTTATCTTCTTTGATGTTAGTGTCCAACATAGTATTATCACATAGTAGAGGGTCAATTAGCATTTTATATGAATGAATTAAAAACTTAGACACATATTTCTTGTTTCTTAAAGATTTTTAAAAATGTATTTGAAATTCAAAAGAACAGAGAGTGAGATCTTTCATCCATTGATTCCCATCTCTGTGGCCTTAGTGGCCAGGCCAATCCAGGAGCCTGGCTCTCCTCTCAGGAAGTACAGGGTCTAAAGTCTTGGGCCACTTTCTGCCAGTTTCCAATAGCATGGTTAATTAGCAGGTGCCTGAGTCTGAAGTGGAGCAACCAGCAGCCATGTGGGATGCTAGAGGCTCACACCACTAGCCCCAAACAGAATTGGTAAGAGAGGAGCAGTTGGATAGGACACAGGCCAGGGTTGAACACAGTCTTAAAGAGTAAATTAGGTTGGGCCCTGGCGCGGAGGCCTAGTGTCTCAAGTCCTTGCCTTGAAAGCGCCAGGATCCCATGTGAGCATTAGTATGTATCTTGGTTGCTCTACTTCCCTTCTAGCTCCCTCCTTGTGGTCCGGGAAAGCAGTCGAGGATGACCCAAAGCCTTTGGGCCCTGGACCCTCATGGGAGACCTGGAGGAGACTCTTGGCTCCTCGCTTCAGACTGACTCAGCTCTAGCCATTGCAACCACTTGGGGCTTAAACAGCAGATGGAATATCTTTCTATCTATCTGTCTCTCCTCTGTCTGTATCTGCTTTCAAATAAAAATGATTTAAAACCTCCAACACGCAAAATCCCTCAGCTGATTATTTGTAACTGAATGAAAAAATATGAAGACAGGAGATAATAAGAATTTAAATATATATCTGAAGAAGCTATCTTAAAATTTTACTGAAATCTTTGCACACACATTATTGTATTTGCTTCAAAAACAAAATAACAAATAGGTTTTGCACATCAATTGCTTTCTGATACAATGAATCAAATGGCTTGCTGAAAATTTGGATCAAGTCCAGTCTGAGCGCCACAATTCAAAGTAACAGTGACAGCTCATTCTGAGAAAGATAAAAATAATAGCCCCAAATGCATTGATATGAACTCACAGGGGTGTGAAGAACTACAGTGTAGTTTGTGCATAGGAGTTGTGACAGGTCAACACATCCCTAATTGGGATTTAAAACAAGCAGAGGTGCTAATGCCATTGAGCTGATATGCCACATTAAATGATTTCATTCACTAGAATATTGTGCAGAGACAAGGATGCCAAGAATTTACCTCTAAAATTGTTTTTCACATTACATTGGCATGTCATTGACTAAAACTAATTTCAACATTTTATTTCTGTAATAACAGGGAATGAACACTTGCCTGTGAGTTAAACTTCATTATAACTTCTGTAAATGCTCTTGTCTAATTTTCAAGTTCAGAAGTGCATCGGGTAAAGGAGAAGGAAGGGTTCCCTGCAGTGGAGTGTGGCAGCCAAGCTTGACATTGGGATAGCTGCATGAGACAGCAAGTGGGGCCAAAGGCAGCTTAGCAACACAATTCTTAACTCTGTCTGTTTAGGTCAGGTGCACATTTTAATGTCTGCAATGTGTTCCCACAAAGACAAATCAACAGTTTGCTAATGTCAAAGCATAAAGAGAATTTATATAATCTGTACAATTTTAACTAATTCTATTTCTGTAAAGATTCCAGTACCACAAACAAGCATCACTTTACTGAGGAATGTTTCAGTACTTTGGCTTCCTAAGTAGTTTAGGATGATTAATCACATGGCTTATATCATTTCATTCATCAGCATTTTAGCCTTTCTTTATTCATTTATCCATTCACTTATGTATGTATTTCTTTACAAAGTCTTATGTGCTAATAGTCTTAGTCCACAATCAAGTAAGGAGAAAGGCTCATTTTTGTTTTTCTTTTTCAGAATAAAAGAAAGGACTATTACAGGACTCAAGTAGTTACTTATCTGAAGGAGAGAGAGAGAGAGAGAGAGGTAGAGAGAGAGAGGTAGAGAGACAATCTTCCATCTGCTGACTCACTCCCCAAAGCTGAGAGCTGGGCTCCCCATTCAGATACCCGACAGGGCTGACAGGGCCCAAGTATCTGAGCACTCACCTACTGCTTTCCTAGGCATGTGAACAGGGAGCTGCACTGGAGCACAAGGACTCATTTCTATGCAACATTGAAATTTATTTATTTTCATCTTTTAGATTTTTATTTTATTTTTATTGGAAAGCCAGATATATAGACGGGAGAGACAGAGAGGAAGATCTTCCTTTTGCTGATTCCTTCCCCAAGTGGCCACAATAGCCAGAGCTGAGCCAATCCAAAGCCAGGAGCTTCTTCTGGGTCTCCAAGGGTAAGGGTCCCAAGGCTTTGCGCCATCCTTGGCTGCTTTCCCAGGCCACAAGCAGGAAACTGGACAGGAAGTAGGGCTACTACCAGAATTAGAACCAGAACCCATAAGTGAATCTGGGTCATACAAAGTAAGAACTTTAGCTTTTAGGCTACTGCACTGGGACCTTACTTTCAATTTTAACACAGTTTTTTTCACACTGTACATGAAAAGAATCTTTTATTAATTATAACAGTGGACAACATTAGGACATTGTATATCCAAACAAATGGAAAAAAATCAAAGAAATAGACCTTCCTATACTTACTGAGAATTTGGAGAAATTAGAACACATACACATTACTGTTGCAGGGTGCGAGTGAGATCACACCAGACATGTCTAAGGTTTGTTAAGGAGTCTTTATTAATCAAGCTTGAAGACAACAGAGCACAATAACAAATCACAAGTCCATACAGCAATCCACCAATCATAATCCACCCAATCATGATCCTAACAGGAACAAATGGTCATTATTCTTAAGTCCATCCATTAAGCTGAAAACGTATGTCCCAGGCTGCCCCAACAACGTATGTTATCCTAAGAGACATGCAACAAATAACCTGGACACACTCACAAAGAACCTGGACACACTTAAAGAGCTGCAGACATTCACCTTTCCCTGGCTTCTCTGCCCACATTCTACTACTGCTAGGCCTCACCCCTCCTGGAACTCCAGATAGTACACACACCAGAAACAACATTATTATAAACATTGCCTCTTCTAAGCAGTACACAGGGACCAACCATGCTCAGGGGATTTCCTATCTTGGGTCAGCCAAGAGTCGAGGTGCCAGAGTAATGGAAGCACCTGGCCAGAAAGAGAGTGAGTGCCCCTGCTTCATGGGCCTTTTAAAAGGGCTTGTGAGGGGAGTGGTTACACCACAGCACAATACCATCCCCTCTCAGTTGATAGATGAGTCACAGGTGGGCAGGAGCGAATACCTAAGTGTTGTGGGCTGAAGAGTTGATTAGTGCTCATTAGGATGGAAAGGAATAGGAACTGGGCTTGTAGCTAAAAACACCTAGACTAATTGGACTTCCAGTAACCTGGCTCATTTAGGATGTGGGGAAAATGGTTCAGGATGCAATTAACACTCCATTGCTGTTATGACCCACCTTCAGGACAGAGGATAGGGGACTCAGCCAAATTTCATTTGCCCACTGTTAATGGGCGCTGGCTATCACTGGCTGCATCCCATAACAATTTCCATGAAGATGAAATTAAAGGCAAGCGATTTGGAAAAATGAGCATTGTTGATGTGGGAAGTTTTAATGTAGAGTGTTTTCTCCCACAGTTACGTAAGTGAATATTCAATAATATCTTTCATGATAGCACAAATTTAAAACTACTAAAGGATATTCTACAGGCAAAAAAATGGATGATTAAAGTGTGGTGCAGTCACACGAAATACTGACATATTCTGAATTGTGAAAACCATATTAGTTGTTTACATTTAAAAGAAATGAAATATATTCTGTCAGTTACATAATATTACTTTAAAAAAAGTTTGCAAAACTGCATTTGCAACAATACTGATACAGACATGTTCTTCATTTTTTTCTTTTGTTTTTATTCACTATATTTTATATTAGTGTTGACGTGTGCATCATGGCGGTGTGTTCATCTTTAGCACAGAGGTTACACTGCCTTCACACACCTGCTTCTATGCACTGCTCTCTGCTCAAGTTCTCACATGGAGTTTGCTCTGCTGCTTCATTCATGGCTTTGCTCTTCTTGTTTAGATTCTATGTTTGTAAGGTGAACATCGTTGGTGCATTTAACAATCCAAATTTAGAAGCAAATGATACTTTCTTCCCTCCCTCTCCTCCTGCCCATGTTCCCACCATGCTCCTCTCATTGTTTAAAAACTTTCACAATGAAACACTTCATTTCACTTCCGATTTCTAGGCTTGAAGCACCGTTAGGTAAAGCATTCAACAAATAAAGAAAGAGAGAAAGCATTTCTCAAGAATGAAGAACATTGTGAAAATCAAATCTCAAAATGCCCACTTGCTCACACAGAACGCTGTGTGTTTGTATTTTTGTATTCTGCGTTTATCTACCACAGGTCAGGGAACACAGCTGATATTGGTCATTTTGTGATTTGCTTATTTCACTAAGCATGATGGTTTCCAGTTTCATCTTTTGGTCACAAAAGATAGTGTCTCATGCTTTTGATGACTGTGTATCGTATTTCAAAGTTTATATAGACCACATTTTCTTTATCTAGTCATCCCTGGGTGAAACTGGGTTGATTCTCTAGCTTACTTCTTGTGAACTGAGTTGCAATAAACATGTCCAGTAATTTGAATGTGGATGTCACATGGGTAAACTTCAGGAGTGTGATGGCTGAGTCTTTAGGTCTGTTTTCAGATTTGTAAGATATCTCTAAACTGTCTTCCAAAATGGTTGCACAGATTTGCATGACGCAGGCAGTGGCCAGGGTAACTTTTCCCACACATCCTCATTAGCATTAGTTGGTGTTTGATTTTCAGGTGGGAGCAATTCTAACTGGAGTGATTTAAAATGATCACTGTAGTTTTTATTTGCATTTCTCCGATAGCATTCTTTCTCTCTTTTGCCCATTTCTATTTCATCCTTTGAAAATTGCCTGTTTCTGTCCTTTAACCATTTCTTAAGTGTGTTGTTCATTTTTGTTGTTCAGCTGCAGTCACATAATAATGCAATGTGTCTCTCACTCTTGTCCCGTTCACGTTGTGGAAGGTTTCCATTACAGTGCAGAAGCTCCTGAGCTTCAGGCAATCACACTGGTTTATTTTTGCTTGAATTGCCTGTGCTTCTGGGGTTCTTCAGAGACACAGTTGAACCACAGCCTTCATTCCTGCTTCCCCTAAAGAAAGGCATTCAGCTCAACAAACACCTGTTGGTAAAGGTTACAGATTTTGATCCAACATTACCAAAGTTTAAGTTCTGATTTTGATTATAAAAAGTTTATTGATTATAAATATATTGAGAATAATAGCACTTAGGCCGTATCACCAGAAAGATCAACACTGATAATTTTGTGACATAATCATTTTTTCTTGTGCCTGCTTTTGGTTAAAATTGCCTTGACCTTGATCCTGAACTTAAAGATTTTAAATATACCAAAAGCTTCTTATGTTTGTTTTGCTTTGTTCTTAATTGCTGTATCAATAAGTAAATAATAATCTCAATCTATACAAATGGACCATTTATTGCTATAATTTATAACAGATAACAAATACCAAACATAAATATGAAACAAATGGCCATGATAAAGGAAGTGGCTGTACAGTATGACACCGGGCCAGATATGAGAACAGGATGCAAAATAGATTTTTGAAAGAATGAAACAGGTGCTGAAACAATTGCTATCAGGGAGAATTAGAACAATACATAGTTTACAATAGCATTTCTAGCTCCCAACATGAGAATAAAACATGAACAAGTTGGGTGAAAAAGGATGTAATTATAGCAACAAACAAGCAAACCAAACAAGTGTATTGGTATTTGGTGAATGAGAAGCTCTGACTGTTAAACAGGTATTTTAGGATCTATTGAGTGTTGTGGGCTAAGGATTTAATTAGCGCTCGTTAAGCTGGGCAGCAACAGGAACTGGGCTTGTGGCTCAAAACACCTAGACTAACTGCACTCATTTGGACACAATCTTCTGCGAAATGAGGATGTGGATGAAAGCAGAGTAAATAAGGAGAGGTCAAGGAGCAGTGAAGGGAGACTTCACAGAGACTTCTATCATCACTGGTCTCCTGTGGGTGCTTTATCCCCAGACCCTCTCCCTTTCCATGGTACTGGCTCTGCTGGTTGGAGCGATTGAACACCAAAATATGCAATTCTCTCTCTCTTTTTTAAAAATGAGTTTTTTAAAATTATTTTTTTTATCAATTATTTTGCATCATTAATGTGGGCTCTGGGAATCCCCCCACCCCTCCCCACGCCTCTGCCCCCTGGTGGATTCCTCCACCTTGATGCAGTATTACAGTTCAAATTCAATCAAGATTCTTTCCTTGCAAACGTATACCTAAGAAGCCGTTGAACTTGACTGGACAATAAGATGCTGGATTCTATGTTTGGTATACGCTTGCAATGGGGGAATCTCAACTGAACTTGAGCTGTGGTTATGCAACAAGGTGGAGGAATCCACCACGGTGGGAGGGTTTGGGGAGGGGTGGGAGAACCCAAGTATCTATGTAACTGTGTCACATAATACAATGTAATTAATGAAGTTAAATAATAAATAATTAAAAAAAAAAAAAAACGTATACCAAGCATAGAGTCCAGCTGCTTATTGTGCAGAT
Source organism: Ochotona princeps (assembly GCF_030435755.1). Classification (NCBI taxonomy): domain Eukaryota; kingdom Metazoa; phylum Chordata; class Mammalia; order Lagomorpha; family Ochotonidae; genus Ochotona; species Ochotona princeps. Next base: position 33,268,090 of record NC_080856.1, read on the forward strand.
GGGTTGAACAGTTTCTTGGGGAGACCATTTCTGGTCCGAAGTTAGAGCTGGTAGAATATCATCCCAGTCAATTAAGAGTCCCAATATAACATCAACAGCAATTTGCAACATTATGGAATTGACATGGTTTTAAGTAACCAGTATGTTAAAAAAAAAAAAAAAAAGCAAGTTCTTAACCATGACCTATGATTAGCTCATTGACATTTCAATTTTAGTTTATATACAGAACCGGCTGCTATATACCTTAAAATTGCTATAAGGTACCATTTTGCTGTCTTGTGTCTCTTTCATTTTAGTATTTAGCCATTTGTTGTGTTGAAGTATAATTTTGCTGATCTTGGCAGATTTTAGGATAATCTAGACTGGCTTGTAACTCTAACAAGACATTTGTCAACAGTTAAGGTGCAGAACATTTTTTTTTTGGGGGGGGGGGTTGTGCAGGAAAATCCTCAACACCAAGGTGAGGAGTGACTAATCTTTGTGTCCCACCCAGCGAGGCATGAGCCAATCCACATCAGCTCTTTCCTGTCAGATTCCAAGCTCTACTTTTTGTTGTTTGTTTATTTATTTTAGGGTTTTTTAGTTTGTATGATTGTTTGTTTGCTATGAGGGGTTTTCAGAGCAATCCTGATAGTCATTGTGAGGGAGGGTGAGGGTCCAGAGGTGGAGCCAGGCTCGGACCAGAGAAAGCTCTCCTCCCTGGTCCCGAAGGACCTTTATTGTTCTTCTGTTTCTGCGGACTGCTCAGGGCTTCTGGTTATCTTTCCGATGACATTGGTTTCTGCACGGTAGTGTTTTGACTTCTTCCATCCCCTGCGGAAGCTCCGGTTGGGGGTGGGTGACCTCAGAGTACTCGGCCTCCGAGGGCAACCAATTCCCTGTGGCCTCCTTGGCAGTTGGGATGTAGTCCTTGTTGCTCATATTAATAGTTTGTGGTGAAGGTCTGGGAGTCTTCACGGTTGGGATCCAAGCTTCCTCCTTACCACCTGCTCCACCCTGGAGTGCCCCCCTGCTCCACACACATGACCTCCTGTTAAGAGGTTGTCAGGATCGCATCCGATTCCCCCCTCATGCATTGGTATAGTAGTTTTACTGTTGTTTAGTGCAGCTTTGAATCTGTTGTCTATGAATTACCAGATTTGATCTTGATAAGCTACATTGTACTTTTTCCTCACTCTTTTTATGGTCCTGAAAGACTTCCCTGCACTCCCTCCCCATTACAGGTTAATATAGCATATTGAGGGTATAGTAGGTTTTACAGTTTTTTGATGTAGATCTTAAGTATTCTGACATTAATTGTTGGTTTATAGATTATATCGCATTATCTTGTTGCATTGGATACAGGTTGTTAGAGATTGCACTAATATTACAATATACAGGTACTATTTATTTATTTATTTATTTATTTTTACAAAGTCAGATGTACAGAGAGGAGGAGAGACAGAGAGGGAGATCTTCTGTCCGATGATTCACTCCCCAAGTGAGCCGCAATGGCAGGTGCTGTGCCGATCCGATGCTGGGAACCAGAAACCTCTTCCAGGTCTCCCACGCAGGTGCAGGGTCCCACTGCATTGGGCCATCCTCAACTGCTTTCCCAGGCCACAAGCAGGGAGCTGGATGGGAAGTGAAACTTCTGGGATTAGAACCAACGCCCATATGGGATCCCGGGGCATTCAAGGCGAGGACTTCAGCCATTAGACCACGCTGCCGGGGCCATATTCAATTCTCTATGCAAATAAATGCACAAAATGTTTTTTGACAAATTATCAGGGAGCTTTCCAAGCCAACTATTTTCATGACAGTCTAGACTCTGGCAGTCATCTCGAAATGAATGGCTTTGCTCCACCCACAAAAGGTTTCATAGGGTCAGATACACTATTCCTAAAAGAGCAGGAAAACTGACTACAATTCAGTTGATTTTATGATCATAGAGTCCTAGTATCAGCCTGTTATCAGATTTGTAACACAAGACTATAGGTCATAGAAGAAACCCCAAATGTTTGGACTCTCTTTTCAATAAAAGTGACTTCCACATGAATGCTACTAAATTTGGGAAATACACCATGTCTGAAATTCTATTTCAGAATCAACACTGTACATGGATCAGTTTCCTGTTGCTTGCCAAACATAAATTTGAAATTCATGGGGTTCGGGCCTTGGGATTCGGGGGCAACTGCCGCTCCTCACAGTGTGGCGGCTGTGGGGGGTGCCCCTGCTGGGTCGGACCCAATGCTGGGGGCTCACGCCAAAGACACTGCCGCAAGGTAGCGAACGAGTCCTCGGCCTCATCCAGGACCCAAGAGAGCTCATTCCTCGGGTAAGTGCACCATGAGGGAACTTGGGAACTGGCTTAAAATTCCTAGCTCCACCCAGCTGCTAATATCTGGCAGCTAGGTGAGTTTGGGAGGGGTTCGGGCCTTGGGATTCGGGGGCAACTGCCGCTCCTCACAGTGTGGCGGCTGTGGGGGGTTTCTGGGTTCTGAGTCAATCCTAAAGATTCCCAACGCCAGTGGCTCTTCTTTTGGAGAACTTCTAATCACTCAATAATGCTGAGCTTTGAACACCTATAATGCAGAAGATAACCCCCAGATTGTCTAGCAGGATATTTTTTTGCCTGACATGATGTTGGCTCAGGAGACTGGTCACATTAGGCAGGTCCATAATTTTAACTAGCACTCTAGAACCTTATCCTGGGGTGGACTCTGTGCAGGATGTGTGGGCCACACCCTGTAGAAAGTTTGGCCCCACTGGTAAACCTAAATTTTAGGTGATTATGGACTAAGCTAGGTGTGACCAAGGAGCCTGCCATCAATCACAGGTAAAGGGATCCGCCATAGACTGGACTGGGCAAGGCAGCAGCACCCAAATGTGCATCCTGAATAGGTTGTGGGGTGGGCCGGGCTGCAACATTCACCAGCTCATACAAGGCCAAATGGGAGGCCAGAGTACACCGGGTACTGGCCTAAAAAACAATGGCATGTATGTAAACTGGGTTTGGGAGTGGATCAAGTGGAGGTACTCGGGAAGCTCCCCTGGCGAGTCATAGCTCTCGCTGGTGAACACGCCGTCCACATCTGGGGGTCGGACTAGCAAGGCATAGTAGCTCCAAAATGTGTAAATTGGTAATGGAACGTAATGTACTGGGCAGGACTGAGCAAACCTTTGTTTACAAGCACAACTGGAAACCAGCATGGAACACAGGTCATACCGAGCTAGGCTCTTGCACCTACTGGTCCTCAGAACAACCACGGGCAGGTGCATGATTTACAGCTATGAACAAGCCCAATCGGGGAGGTAATGGGACACCCTAACTAGGTTGAGGTTCCCACCAAGGGGCGTATGTGCTAGAATTGGAGCTGCGTTCTATCTAGGAAACAGTTGCAGTCACCCGAGGCACTAGTGTGGGCTGGGATTGGATGCACCAGGCCAGTTCAGACCCCAACACCATCTGGTGTCATGGAGAACCAGGGGGTAGATGTGGGACTGACTAGGCTGGGTCTCAACCCCCTACTGAGCCATGCGTGAGCTGTATGTGGGTATGGACGAGCCATGGCCGGGCTGAAACATCCAACAACAAGAACCAGAATGGGGTGAAAGCCAGCCAGGAAAAGCCACTGTCCCTGCTAGGACAGGACGTGAACTGAGTTGGGTTGGCTCAAGGACCCCCTGGCATGCGCAAAACCTGCCATTGGGAGGGGTTCTGATGGAGGAGCCTGGGCAACTCCTCTGGCAGGACACAGTTCCTGCAGGTAAGCGCAAGAAGCATGATAGGAAACAGTCCAGAATAGGCCATGGGAAGTTTCCCACTGGCACACATTCAGCATGGGTCAGGAGCAGACTGGGCTGAATCAGTCCATATCACCCACTGGCAAATCCGATCACCAGATCAGAGTGTGGGATGAGCTGGGTTTGGTCGCGACAAAACCAGTACACATTATGGAATGCCAGGGCATGGTTGCCTGTACTGGATATGAATGCAAAACCCAATCAGCACACGTGAGATCCAGGAAGGAAGGGAGGGGCAGAACTGGCGGGGGGATTAAGGGGCTGGTTCCCTTGCCGGACAGCTACTCCCACCGGAAGGAGAGCGTGGGCTGGGATAGAGACAGACTAGACTATGCAAGGCTACAACACCTGTGCGCTGCATGTGGAAAAGATCAGGGAAAAGCCAGGCTGGGCTGATTATTCCTGCCGGTGCAAGCATAAATTAGAGTGGGTGAGGGATGTTTGGGCATAGCCGCAGAAGCTGGCACTGGGGACTAATTCTGTCAAGTCAAATCACAGAACCACCTAAAGAGTGCATAAACCGGGACAGAGAGACCTGGGAGGGAAAAAGTGGGTTCCCCCTTCTTGGGTCACTAGTCCCGTGGGAGGGCATGAAAACTAGGATGGGGGCTGGGATGGCTAGATAGAGAGGCACTCAACAACACCCATGAGGGCTGGATGGTTGAGTTGGTTAGATAGAACTAAGCTTTAATACCAATTGACAAGTGCCAGAGCCAAATGGGATGGGGGACAGACTGGTCTTCTGCTACACATACTGGCAAACCAGGCCTGGTGGGGGTTATTGTGGGTCGCCCCAACTAGGCTGCAGCTCCCACTGGTTTGTGTGAGGGCCGAGTACGTGCAGGGCAGAACCAGACTGGACTGCAACACCCATTGGTTCCAGTGCAACTCGGGACTGAAAACAGAAACAACCCAGCAATTGAAACCACCAGCTGATCGGGGTGATGGACTGTGCCGGGCCCTGTGCTTGCTAGAACATACAAGAAACTAGTCTGGGAATACCTCAAAGTTTCTTTGGAGATCTCCCCAATCGAACTGCTGGACTCAGAACTCTAATCAAGAAAAGACAGAAGACAGAGCAGATCAATCATTCATCTCAGCTACATGTTAGCAGCGAAAAATGGGGCAAACGGAGACTTTATGATGGACCATATCAATCAGTGGACGACCTCATTGAGCAAAACTGGCAGCGATTCATAACTGGAGAACTATTGACACCACTTAAGCACATATCTCAGAGCATGCCCCACATCCGGGACTCGGGGTGGGCGGGAAACTGGGTGGGGCTTCTCCCTCAATATCCTCCTTTACCTCAGATACAAGATGGAAACAATATGGACATAATAGTATTGCCCACTTCCCTATCCCCCTGAACCCTTTTTTTGTTCTTTCTTTTTCTTTCTTTAACTGTAATTAACTATGTAAAGATTGTCAACAACAACACAATAAAATAGATTATAAAAAAAAAAAAAAAGAAATTCATGGAAGAACTAGTGCTAGTCCTATAATGTTGAACTGTCAGTGTAACCGTTTAAAAATGCAACCTAGAAAACTCACAACCTACTAACAAATTGCATGCAGTTACTAAAGTCAAAATCCTAACCAGTTAAATAAATGAATTTCCTTAAGTTAATGTAACAATATCTCTCATTTTGTTACCCCTCTAACAGAATATTTAGCTCATGTAGGAAAAACATGGTTTTATTGGATATTACAAAACTATTTATATGAAGAATAATGCTGGCCCCGGTGCGGTGGCCTAGCTGCTAAAGTCCTTGCCTTGAACGCGCTGGGATTCCATATGGGCACCGGTTCTAAGTCCGGTAGCTTCACTACCCTTTCAACTCACTGCTTCTGGGAAAGCAGTTGATGATGGCCCCATGCCTTGGGACCCTGCACCCGTGTGGGAGACCTGGATGAATTCTGACTTCAGATCCACACAGCACTGGATGTTGCAGTCACTGTTGGGGTGAATACACAGATGGAAGATCTTCCTTTCTGTCTCTCCTCTCTCTGTATATCTGATTTTGCAATAAAAATAAAATAAATCTTAAAAATGTTAATGCTGAAGATTTCAGTTGAGTGTATCCATGCATCAACTATTGTTAGATTTGTCACTTACCAAATGTTTGATTCGCTGACCACCAGGGAAAGAATAACTCAGCCAAATATATGAAAAGAATTTAGATGGTGTTTATTTCAGGGAACCATGGTCATGGGCTCTCCTTTCCCTTGCTGCAGAAAGGACAGAAAGGAAGGTGTGGGCTGCAGAGGAAGAAGAGCATGGAAGAGATGGGGAAGGGATCCTTTTAAACTCTCCTTGACATGGAAGCTGAAATGGGGGTTGCCTTGGCCCTTATTGCTGGGAAAATATGTGTCTGAGCCCCTCATTGGTGCAACGGTGGTCTCAATGCCTGAGGGACCAGCCAGAATTCTGCCATTCATTCCGGGTTTGATTGGAGGCAAACTCCACCCATCTCTGGCCACCTTGGTAGCCATCATTCCGGTCTCTTGGTAATAGGAAAGAGGGTGAAGAAGTCGATCTGGCTGCTTCCTGCTAAGGGGGTTGTTGTCTCTGTGTGAGGTCCAGAAGAGGCTCCACAGGCACCAGAGTTTAGGGTGGAGCAGCATCTAGTTGAAGGCAGTCCATGAAGCTTTATAAATTTTCCTATGAATGAAGCTTAGAAAACAAGGGGCAATAGTTCGTGAGAGACCTATAATTACTAGTGGAACAAGTATAGGAATAAGCGATGACATGAGTGTGTATCCCCAATATTGAGACTGAAGCTGCTTCTTGAATTGTGTGAATTATTTTGTCTGTTTGGTTAACGTGAGGTAGAGAATTAGGGTCGGAGGCAAGGGAGGCACTTTGGCATTGAAATGTTAGTGTGGTAGGCCCTGTCTGTTGCACCTTCCACTGAGATGAGGTAGAGATTTGGAAAGGATTCAGATGGGAACAATGGAACCAGGAGGTGTGACCAAGAAGACTAGCCACAGTGTACATGGTAAGGATCACCATGTGAGGTCCAGTCCACCATGGTTGAAGTGAGTCTGGTTGAAGAGTGTTGAGTAGAACCGAGTCTCTGGGTTGGAGAGGAAGGGCATCCGGGTCCACTGACACATTTGGGTCAGGACACGGGAGACACAGGTCTGCATGTTCATGGAGAAGTTTGAGAATCAGAGTCAGAGAAGGGAAACAGTTAGCCAAGGGAGGAGACTTTGTAGGGAGCTGGTGGGTAACCAGGAAGGGTCGGCCATACATCAGCTCAAATGGGCTCCATCCAAGGGGCTTGTTAGGGCTGACCCTGATGTGTATTAGCACCCAGGGGAATCAATCCACCCATGAGGATCTGAGCTCCAGGTGATGGGTAAGGCCTCTGAGACCTATTGGGTGACCTGTGAGATGAAAGCCAGCCCATTGGCAGATTGGATGGACAGAGGCAAACCTAACCTGGGAATGATGTTGTTAAGTAGGGTTTCTGCCCCCACTGCTGATGTCTCCTTGGCCATTGGAAATGCTGCTACCCAACCTGAAAAGGAATCCTGTGTTTTGTTTTTTTTTTTTAAGATTTTATTATTATTGGAAAGCCGGATATACAGAGAGGAGGAGAGACAGAGAGGAAGATCTTCCATACAATGTTTCACTCCCCAAGTGAGCCGCAATGGGCCGGTACGCGCCAATTCAATGCCAGGAACCTGGAACCTCCTCCGGGTCTCCCACATGGGTGCAGGGTCCCAAAGCTTTGGGCCATCCTCTCCTGTTTTCCCAGGGCACAAGCAGGGAGCTGGATGGGAAGTGGAGCTGCCGGGATTAGAACCGGCGCCCATATGGGATCCCGGGGCTTTCAAGGCCAGGACTTTAGCCACTAGGCCACGCTGCCGGGCCCCGGAGTCATGTTTTTTAGTAGGGTAATGAATTTCTTCTGTGTGGGCATATGGGTGAAATCTATTTGTCAGCCTCCCCAGGTTGATCACCTCTAAGTTTTTGAGTGGGTGCCCTTGGTTTAAGTGCTCCCTGTGAGGGGAATATGGAGCAAGTTGGGCATGAAGCATGGATCTGTTTGAGAAGTCCACACATATTAGGGCATGAGAATAATGGTGTAAGAAACCGGAATAAGGAGTCAGACTCCACATGCCGAGAATTGTGGATATCAGCGAGGAGGGGCAAGGCAGCATGAGAAGAGAGTGAGATCGTGTTGCCCGTGAAGATCCATCCCTCTGATGTTCCTGGGCACCGGAAGTGAGCAGGTCCTGTCGTTCCTGTTGACAGTAGGTAGGCTTAAGGGAAGTAGAAAGGAAGATTATGGGGGCACTTGCTCTTGGGTTTGCCAGACGCCTCACAGTTTGGTCAGCCTTTTTGTTGCCTTGTGCCACCTGGTCCAAGGAAGATTGGTGTCCCCGGCAGTGAAGATTTATCACTTGTGTTTGGAGACAGAGAACTTGGAGAAATCTGTTCATCAAAGAGGCATTAACAATAGGATTACCCTTGGTGGGGAGGAATCTTCTCTCCTGCCAGGTAGCTGAGTGTAAGTGAGCAATGAGAAAAGCATGCTTGGAGTTGGTGTAGATATTGACTCATTTCCCCTGAGCTAATGTTAATGCCCGAATCAGTGCATACAGTTCAGCCCTTTGGGGAGGAGTTCCTTGGGGGAGGCACTGTGCCTCAAGCATGGAGTCCAAGGTCACTGTCGCATAGGTCACACAGTGATGTTCGTCAGGCCTGCACACTGAACTGCCATCCACGAAGAGTGTGAGATCATGTAATGGGAGAAGTTTATCCTGTAGGATGTCCCTAGGAGACAAATAAAAATCAGTAATTTGAGGACAGGAGTGTGTAGTCAGTGGCTTCTTAGGGATTGGGAGAAAGAAGGCTGGATTGAGTGGTGGTGATTGGGTCAGAGTGATGTCCGGGTTTTTAATGAAAAGTAGCAGCAACTGGCAGGACCCCTCATTGAGCTGCCGCCCACAGTCCACAAAGAGTGAGGTCAGGTGACTGTGGAGGCCAGTAGGAGTCGAGGACATTTCTCCTGTTTGATTCTTCAAGCCGAGTTTGGGCACGGTGTTCTCTTGGTGGTGGTTTCAGTTTGGTGGGCGAAGAATGGGAGGTTGCTAGCCCTGCAAAAGAAACTGGTTAATGGTTTGGCTAGACATTGAGTGGTGACACAAGAGTGAAGGGAGGGGTTACTCATCAAAAGTCCCTTTGAAAGGATGGCTGGAGTTCCTCCTGAAGCTCACTGGGATATGCAGTCTCTGAGGGTGGGTCTTGAAGAGCTTCTTGAGGTGCCTCTGTGCTGGCAGATGGATCATTGTGGCAAGTGTTGACCTTCCGAGCGGGCAGGGAACTAGGGTCACTTGTACTCAGTCCCAACATCGCAGCCTTTTGTTGTATGATCTTAGTGGGGAGACTTGGGCTGCAACATATGTGAATGACTGGTAAAGACTGTCCAGTAAGGCTTTAAGAAAGAAACAAGATATAAAAAGAAGCAACAAAATAATATATATGGTTGTGGGAAAGAGAAATGTTTCTGTCCGTATTCTAGTGGAGATAAGCTAGTCTGCTGTTGGTCCTATGCTCTTTTTCTCCCCCTGCTCCTGGGGACTCTGGCTGCCAGCAAGAGCTAGGGTGATTGCTTTGGTCTTTTGTGAGCTTAGCAGGAGCAAAGTAAGGGCCTACGGTAAGGCCAGGGCTCCAGTTGACAGTGACATTCAAGGCTGCAGTGACAGCTAGCAAACACTGATTCTGATTTCTCACATACATGTGCACTCAAGTTTTAAGTCTTGATGCACCCAGGAATATTCTTAAGTTGGTTAAGCATGTGAGAGGCTCAGGACCATCTCTCTCTTCATGTGGGGTGCAGGAAGAGATGACATAAAGGAAGTGTGAAACTCCATGGGGAGACCTCCCGTTGACTCCCATTGCCTGGCTGGACAGAGAGGAGAGCTGGCCTTGAAAGAGAGGCTGATACAGAACAGATGGGGACTCTGGATGGATTATACAGCTTTACTTGTGATGCTGTTGGCTGTAGGCTGTTTCTCCATGGCAATGAACACTTCAGGGGCTGGGCAGAGTGAAGGGCTTTCTAGCTGGTGGCCAACCATGGTCCTGACCCAGGGCTTTTTTGAGCCCCAGGAAAGTCCCATTATTAGTGGCTTGGCTCTTGGCAGAGCTGACAAGATGCTTTGAAAGCCACTTCTATGATTGATAGCTGGTTGCCCAGTCTTCTGGCCTCCCAAGTTCAAGCAGGTGTGACTTGAGTGTGGACTGGTCTTGCTGGGTCTCCCTGAGACAGGTTACTGGATAAAGCCACATGAACAGGCCTCCTGTTGTCTAGCTCACTACTCTTCCCCTGGGCCTGGTTGAAGTGGGCCACAGAAGCAGCCTTGGGGTGTCAGCCCAGGGGATGTTCAATTCTATCCCTCAATTCTTTAATGCACTGAGCTAGAAATTTGTAGTCATGGACACATGCTGACAGTTTTAAGGTGATGTCCATGAGGAGATAATTAGGGTAATAATTTAGCCACACAGTTAAGGTCTGTGTGCACTCTGAGTCCTCAGTGTCAGAGAGAGAGACAAGAGGAGGGGTGAAGAAAGGGGTTGGAAACACCAGATTAATTACATAACATTGTCAAGTGAAAACTGTCAAATAAAAACTCTAAAAACATTTATCAAAGGTGTGAAGTCAGCTGTCACATTTGAAACAAGAAAAGAACGCTCTAACAAGAACTCTAAAAGTTAATTAACAAGATCAAAAATATGTTTTGATCAATAAACACAGATAATAACACATGATGACAATTTCAAACTTTTTCAAAAGACAAATGTTGAGGCACACTCTGTGTGGCACCACACACACACACACACACACACATTTTGGAACCAAGTTCAGAAATGTAAACCTTGCTTGAAATTAGTAACTGAAGAGTTATGTTAACCCAGGTCAATTCAAAATCTTGAGAGAAAAAGCTTATTGCTGGGCCAGGCAGAGTGTCCTAGCAGTTAAGGTCCTTGAACTGAATGTGCCACGATCCCATATGGGCGCCAGTTCTAATTCCAGCAGCTTCATTTCCCATCAAGCTCCCTGCTTGTGGCCTGAGAAGGCAGTGGAGAATGGCCCAAAGATTTGGGACACTGTACCCGCTTGGGAGAGCTGGAGGAGGCTCCTGGCTCCTGGCTTCAGATCGGTACAGCACCAGCTGTTGCCACTGCAGTCATTTGGGGAGTGAATCATCAGATGGAATATCTTCCTGTCTCTCCTCCTCTCTGTGTATCTGACCTTCCAATAAAAGTAAAAAAAAAAATCATTTAAAAAAATGATTATTGCTGTGAACTCGTTACAAGTTAGGTTTTTTTCCCCCCCTCAGGCATTTTGCTCTTCTTTTTTGTCCCCTGCCTTAGAGATGTTCATTAGTTTACCCCCCTAACATCCCTCCCCAGGAGAAAAAAAAAGGTTAAAACAGCAGAGCAGGACAGGGAAAAGGCAGGAGCAGGAGTGGGGGAGGGGCAGGCTAGTGCCCTGGTTCCAGACTCTGGTGCTGGTGGGGAAGTGGGAGGAGGAGCTGGGCCCATGGGTGATAGTATGAATATTATTACACTCAAAGGCATGGTAGGGTGTAATGAATATTGTTAAAGTGTTAGTTTTCTAAAATTGAAAACTAACTTGACCAAGTGCTGCTATTTCTTTTATGTTTACTGAAGCAAACATAGTGCTTCCACAAATATCTAATTCAGTATTTTTTTAAATTGTATTTCAGTCCAGAGCTGCCTCTTTCTAAAATAAAAGTCCTTGATGACTATTTCAGATTGTTGAGATCATGTTTAGCAAGCTCTGATGAGATCTAAATATTAGGGAACACACGCACAGATCTCTGGAGTTTGGAAGAGGCTGCTTGGTGGTATGTTAACGTATTTAAAGGAAGGGATCATTTTCATAACTTTTAATGAATGTCTCAATAAAATGTTTCCAAACTGAGATTTTCATCATTTTTCAGAAAGTTTAAAAAAAGGTGATACCTTCTGAAAACTGTTTGAACACTATTATAAAGTACTCACCTAGCAAATACTGAGCTGCAGAAGAATTATGACCTTACCCTGACTGTTGACCAGCCTACACGTGAAAGGATCTGAACTGAGAAACACCCAACCTATCTACCAAAAACACCATGGGAGGAGCCTAAGCAGTACAGCCACAACCAACTGAAAATCATGGGTTGAAGTTTACCTTGCATTATACCCCCACATCTGGATATGGTAGAGCGCAGTACTCCATCACTATACATTTCCATAATTGAGAAGTCATGAAACAAGTCAACAATTGGTATGAGCTAGAACACCAGCCACAACAAACAACAACAACAACAAATAACAGTGCCATGAAAAAACGTGCCACTGAGTAACCATGCTTTCCTGCTTCCAAACGAGACATGGATTTCCAGTGAAACTGTTGGACATGTGTAGACAATGAGATGCCGGACTGTCTGACATTGCCTGTACCAACAATGTCAGGGTGCACTTAAATAAGAGACTGATAGAATTATGATTCCTTCTGAAGGACTACACCATTGTAGTAAAATGGGGGAAATCTGTCAGGAGGTGGGAGTTTGGTAGAGGATAATCACAGTGTATATGAAACTGTTAAATATAATTTAAAAATCAAAGAAAAATATATTTTAAGAAAAAAATATGCTTGGTTTCATGATTGATGTGAGACTTGAGGTCATAAAGTTTTTTTGCATGTGACATGGATGAGTTGGTTTTACCTAGAGCATTTCTGAGACAAGGTATGAAGGGATGTTTGCCTAGAACATCACACCACATCAGGGACCCTTGGGTGACATACGGTGGCTGCTACCCATCCCTGAGTTCTAAGGCATTTGGGAGGCTGGGTGTGGCTTATCCCATGGTCTGCTCTCTACTGCCAGATGCAGCAAGAAGAAAAAGAAAATCTGGAAACAATGGTATCACCCACTTTCTCCTAACAATTGAGACTTTCCACCCTGATCAACTCTGTCAATATCATCAAAAAATAATAATGAAAAAAGACAATCTTTTATGCTTTATCTAGGCCCTTATTTGTTGGATAGCCAAAACCTGCTAATTTGCTATGAATAAAGATTTAAATAAATATGATATTTCAATGATAGTACAGAAATGAAAGACAATTTTTGCAAACATTATGTTTTAGAAAAAAATAAAATCACCAAAACAATCAATCAAATGTGTTAAATGGACATGACGGTTTAAACACATAGTAGAGAACAACTCAGAAAAAAGCATGATAAATGTAAATATTTTCCACAAGTGCAAATAAAGACTGCATTTACAAAACAAATTCAAAAGCTGACAGATCACCTTTAAAGAAATATAATGCCCAAACTGGCAAAAAGCAAGCACATTCATTACATGGAAAAGTCACTACCAATAGCATGACAAACATGTATGCATTTGGCTAATGTGAGGGTCGGAGCAATGGTAGGCATTTGGCACAGAAGTTATGGTGCCATTTGATATGTGCATCCAAATCAGAGGAACTGGGCTGTGCTCCTGGTGCAGGCCTAATTCCAGCTTCCTGCTAATGTGCCCTCTGGGAGGCAGCCAGTCCCGCTCCAATCTATGGGTCCCTAATGCCCCTGCTCCCAGCTAGGAGCAACTCTCACTGTAGCAAGCATCTGAAGAGTGAACCAGCCTATGAGAGAAATCTCTCTCGTTCAAATAACTGAATATTTTCAAAATAATTCTATTCAGTTTAAGACAACTAAAAATATTATACAAGCTAGTCAGAAAAAAAATCACAAAGTTTGCAATCCAACTTCAACAAAAGTTGTAAGACAAGGCCAAATACAACCCAAGGCTGTATTTCCCAGCCTGTTGAGAAAATTCACGAACAGGCAGTTGGGATTATACCAAAGGTACTGCCCAGATGCCAGGTGGGGGCACATTTTAACTTATACTGATATGAAACATTCTGATACAAATGTCCAAATGTCAAAAAGTCTGATGATCATGCATTGCTGTCAGCTTTAGTTGCTGTCTTAATAAAAAAACAAAGGCCCTGAGGTCAAAATAGTGCAAGTGGCTTTCAAAGCCTACAGCTGCATTCAAAACGCTCTATGGAGTCAACGCTTCCCTCCTGTTGTTGGTTCATGAGTTTATGCTTCAGTCATGGCTGCTTAAAGTGTTTGTGAATTGCAGTTCTGTACTCTTCTTAAAAACACACAACCATTTAAATAGGGCTAATTCACATTAATAAAAGCAGTGTCAACTGGTGGTTATTTTCAAACATCAGCTAAACAACTAAAGACTTAAAAATATATATACTACAAAAACTACTTGTTCTGTCATATCATGTGTATTGTATGTGTGCTTACTGTGTTGCTACAAGGTAAAATTTATTGAAGGAACACATTCTAATTGGCTGAAAAAGAACACTCATAAATTAAAACTGCTACCCACTTCCCTATCCCCCTGAACCTTTTTTTTTCTTTAACTGTAATTAACTGTAAAGATTGTCCACAACAATACAATAAAATAGATTTAAAAAATTAAAACTGCTACATAGCTCAATATGTTTGTAATTCATGTGACATATAGGCTGTTTGGACATATGGTAGAAAGAAATCAAAATGTTTTTGGGTCATTTACACATTCGTGATCTAGTTTACCGGGGAAACAACATACTTTTGTGTTACACATTCAATATCAAATCCAATTTAGCTTCTACATATGTTTGATAAAATTTGTAACTGAAAATATACCATGTTGATCTATCATTTTTTACTTGGTGCATATATCATTCAAATGCATAAATCTAAGAGATACATGTTTCCCATACATGTACTCAAGTCTTAAAATCTGTAGAAAACATTGGATACTTTGGTCAATGTTTTCCTAGGTTGTTCATACACAAAAGTTAAATTCTTACGTTCTCAGTTAATTATTCAGAAAACAAATTTGCAAGTCATGTCTTATTCCATCATTTCTCCTTGATTCTGACATGAAAACTCATTCTACTCTGAAGGAATTTCAAGATGGATACTTAGATTGCCAGACTTAGAGAGGGATGGGTATCTTTCTCTGTAATCATGCCAACATATACACCAAATGTTTCTGTAGTTTGGGGTTGAGAGGTCTTTCAGCATGAGCTCCTCTGCACTGCTGGCAATCAGGACTTCCAAATCGGAATCAGTGTGTAGCGCTCCTCTGTACGGCATGCAGAGGTAAAGCAAGACCGTCTAGGATATGACCTCCAATTTCAAAGTGGATTTAGCATCACAAACCCAATGAATCTAACATATCCATCCATAAAAGACAAAAACTGCAAGACAGTATCAGTCTGCACAGAGAAAATCAATGCACAGACTTCCTCATCAATTTACACAAAAATCATCCATGAGAACCCCAAGAGTACTAGTCACCTGGCACAGGTGTAATTCAAAACAGAACTTAACATGATCACACCACAGGACCCAATAAAGTCTTGCCCAATGACAGCAAGAACAGGATTGGAATGTTGTGAACCCTGTCATTTCTGCTGAAGCCAGAAAGGAAACATACATCATGTAAATGAAAGAAGCATGATAAGTGGGGACAGGATCATCTTTCTCAAGCAGAGATCTTCTGCTGGAGCTCCTCCTTCAGTGTCAGTGCCAGCCAAAGAGGATAAAGCCAGCCATGACACTGGCAGGGTAGCCTGCAGGCATGAAGGCAGCTGGGGCTTGCTGGCTGCATGGGCACTGGCAGCCATTAGCTAGGGAGATGACCCTGGGTGCTCAAGGAGCATAGCGGCCAAGGTGATGAGGGTGCCTGCTACCAGCACCTCTTCTGCGAGCCACCCCATGACAGTAACAAGTGGAAGGGCAGCTGTGAGTGTGAGGGCGACCACTGAAATGGTCTCTGATGCAGGGAAGACTGGGACTGGGGTTGTGGGTGTGTGTGGCTCTCTCAAGAAGCAATCCATGAGATGGATGAATCTGAGCATAGAGGTGGGGCATGGCAGAGTCTCCAGGGACTCTGGGGTAAGAAGGAGTGGATGTGGCAAAGCAAGTGAGAGTGGCCTGCAGGGGTGCAGGTATCGGCCCTGTCAGGTGGGCAGTCTCCCTTGGGAAATGAGGAGAGGCGAGTGTAGCCTGTGCCTGGAGGTTGGAAGCCATGGTCCACATGGGGTCACTTGGGGAGTTGCTAAGGGACATGGAAGATTCTCTGAGAGCTGGAGATGTGAGGGCAGACAATGGGGAGGAGGCGCCTAAAATTCCTGCAGAACTGAGTCTTCTTGAGTTCAGCAGGGCTGATTCACCCAGAATTGTGGGGCCAGCGGGGGAAGTGCAAGAGGAGTTGGAGGAAAGACGGAGAGATGGGTGTGATGTGATGACAGTCGGGGGAGAGGAACATTGTGAAGTTCTGGAAACACCAAAAATTCCCTGAGTCTGGAGGGCTGACTCCCCCTCATCTGTCATGTTGGTGGGCAATGAAGAGGATGAGATAGAAGAGACACTGAGGGACACAGGACAGGGAGCTCTTGAAGGCCCTGACTCAAAAGCAGATCCGTGAAACTGGTGGTCTGACTCAGGTGGAAATCCATGGACTGTTGGGGCATAGCTAGTTGAAACAGCAAGGGGATTAAGGTTTGGGAATGCTGGGATAGTGGGGATAGTGGAAGAACCATTTGAAAAGCCTGAGAAAAGAGCAGGTCCCTGAGACAGGAGAGCAAACTTCTCCTCAAACATACAGTCACTTGGGGTAGAGCAGTGTGAAATGGGAGATAGAAGGAGGGATGGCAGTGATGGACCAGGAGCAAAACGAGAGGAACAACGGGGTTCAAATGAAGATGGGGCACTGGAACAGGAGGGGGCATAGTCAGAGGAGGCAGAAGTAAACACTAGGGAGTGAGGCTCTAGTGTGCCTTCAGAAGAACATTCAGATGGAACCCCAGTCTCCTCCATGGAAGACATGAGGGCCAAGTCTACTGCTCCCACTGAGCCTAGCCTCTCCTCAAGGCAGAACTGCCTCTGCTTGGTGTCCTGACGGGGACATCTCAGGACGGTAGGCGAGTAGCTGGGAGACTGAGGAGACAGTGGTGGGAGAGGGTTCATGGGGGAGGAACAGGGTGAATTTCCTGCCACACTAGGAGCTCCCTCATTCAGGGGGGCTGATTCCCCCACAATGATACAACTGCTACTCAAGGAGCAAGATGAGATGGAAGAGAGAGTGAGGCACATGGGGCTGGGAGATCTTAAGTTTCCTGAGTTGGCAGGAATCCTATGGCATGGGTTGTCTGACTCAGGCTGAAGGGGTGTGGGCATAGTTGGAGAGTAGCTAGGTGCCACGTTAGGGCTACCGGATGACACTGCAGAATTGGTTGTCCTAGGGGAGGAGGTGCCAGAAGGGGGAAAATTTTGTATAGATGTGCTTGGTCGTGTTGGTGACAATGACGGGTGGCGTGAAGCCATTAGAGAAATGGCGACAGATGTGGGAATCCCTATGGGGGAATCTGGAATGGTGAAGGGGTTGCTGCGACGCAAGGAAGGATTATGAGGGGATTCAGGTGGGTTGAAGACCATGAAGTCAGTCTCTGGTGAGCCTTCAGAAGAACATTCAGATGGAACCCCAGTCTCCTCCATGGAAGACATGAGGGCCAAGTCTACTGCTCCCACTGAGCCTGGCCTCTCCTCAAGGCAGAACTGCCTCTGCTTGGTGTCCTGATGGAGACATCTCGGGACGGTAGGCGAGTAGCTGGGAGACTGAGGAGACAGTGGTGGGAGAGGGTTCATGGGGGAGGAACAGGGTGAATTTCCTGCCACACTAGGAGCTCCCTCATTCAGGGGGGCTGATTCCCCCACAATGATACAACTGCTACTCAAGGAGCAAGATGAGATGGAAGAGAGAGTGAGGCACATGGGGTTGGGAGATCTTAAGTTTCCTGAGTTGGCAGAAATCCTATGGCATGGGTTGTCTGACTCAGGCTGAAGGGGTGTGGTCACAGTTGGAGAGTAGCTAGGTGCCACGGGAGAGAATCTGTGGGGTTGGGTTGAGGGGACGGAAGACTGGATGGGGAGCCCTCGGTTGGTCTGGGCATCCCCAAGTGAGTCATGTGTGATGTTGCTCATATTATCCAAGTCATTGCACAACTGCTCTTGGGAGCTGGGAAATTCCCCTTGGGTAGAGGTTGGGCTGCACGTTGAGGGAAGGGTGAACATGTGGTACATGGTGGAGACCCCTGAGGACTCAGAGTATGGCCCTGGGAATGACACTGCAGAATTGGGTGTCCTAGGGAAGGAGGTGCCAGAAGGGGGAAAATTTTGTATCAATGGGTATGGTGGTGTTGATGACAATGATGGGTGGTGTGAAGCCATTGGGGAAATGGTGACACATGTGTGGCTCTCTGTGGAGGATGCTCGCACAGGGAAGGTGTTGCTGGGAACCAAAGGGGAATACTGAGGGCATTCAGGTGGGGTGAAGTCTGTGGAGTCAGTCTCTGGTGTGCCCTCAGAAGAACATTCAGATGGAATCCCAGTCTCCTCCATGGAAGACATGAGGGCCAAGTCTACTGCTCCCACTGAGCCTGGCCTCTCCTCAAGGCAGAACTGCCTCTGCTTGGTGTCCTGACGGGGACATCTCGGGACGGTAGGCGAGTAGCTGGGAGACTGAGGAGACAGTGGTGGGAGAGGGTTCATGGGGGAGGAACAGGGTGAATTTCCTGCCACACTAGGAGCTCCCTCATTCAGGGGGGCTGACTCCCCCACAATGATACAACTGCTACTCAAGGAGCAGGATGAGATGGAAGAGAGAGTGAGGCACATGGGGCTGGGAGATCTTAAGTTTCCTGAGTTGGCAGGAATCCTATGGCATGGGTTGTCTGACTCAGGCTGAAGGGGTGTGGGCATAGTTGGAGAGTAGCTAGGTGCCACGTTAGGGCTACCGGATGACACTGCAGAATTGGTTGTCCTAGGGGAGGAGGTGCCAGAAGGGGGAAAATTTTGTATAGATGTGCTTGGTCGTGTTGGTGACAATGACGGGTGGCGTGAAGCCATTAGAGAAATGGCGACAGATGTGGGAATCCATATGGGGGATTCTGGAATGGTGAAGGGGTTGCTGGGATGCAAGGAAGGATTGTGAGGGGATTCAGGTGGGTTGAAGACCATGGAGTCAGTCTCCTGTGTGCCTTCAGAAGAACATTCAGATGGAACCCCAGTCTCCTCCATGGAAGACATGAGGGCCAAGTCTACTGCTCCCACTGAGCCTGGCCTCTCCTCAAGGCAGAACTGCCTCTGCTTGGTGTCCTGACGGGGACATCTCGGGACGGTAGGCGAGTAGCTGGGAGACTGAGGAGACAGTGGTGGGAGAGGGTTCATGGGGGAGGAACAGGGTGAATTTCCTGCCACACTAGGAGCTCCCTCATTCAGGGGGGCTGATTCCCCCACAATGATACAACTGCTACTCAAGGAGCAGGACGAGATGGAAGAGAGAGTGAGGCACATGGGACTGGGAGATCTTAAGTTCCCTGAGTTGGCAGGAATCCTATGGCATGGGTTGTCTGACTCAGGCTGAAGGGGTGTGGTCATAGTTGGAGAGTAGCTAGGTGCCACATTGTAACCTCGGAATGATAATGCACTATTGGTTGTCCTAGGGGAGGAGATTCCAAAAGATAAAGTATGATGCATCGATGAGCATGGTTGTGTTGGTGCCAATGACCTGTGGCGTGAAGCCATTAGGGAATTGGCGTCAGGTTTTGTGCTCCCTGTGGAGGGTGTTCGCACAGTGTTGGCGTCACTGGGATATTCGAAAAATCCTGTTGGCGATTCTGTTCTAATATCTGGGGAGTCAGGCCTGGATGAGCCTTCAGAAAAACTAGAGTGATTCCTAGTTTTCATTGAGAAAGACATTATAAGAAGTAAGCTGCAATTCGCTGTCCTGTGTTCAAATCTACAAGTAAGGGGCGTGAAAAGATTTTTGAGCCTGTGGCTACCGGTTTTTGGCTGTGGTGGGATACAGACAGGCTGTGTATGTGTGTGTGTATGTGTGTGTATGTGTGTGTGTGTGTGTGTTGACTGTGTGTTTGTTTTGGTTGTGTGTGTGTGTTGGTTGTGTGTTTATGTGTGGTTTTGTGTGTGTTGTTATTTGTTTGAGGCTTATTGGAGAGCCTCTCTCAAAAACGCGGGAATATCCAGAACACAAAAGACAGGCCCACTCACTCAAGTGCTCTGTCGATCCGTGTCATGATTCAAAGTTGCAGGATGCTCGCAGGATGCTCTGGGAAGTTGTGCAGTGCAGAAACCTGCTGTGCAGTTCACTTTCCTCAGAATCTCAGCTCATTGCCTTGGCAAGGGCCTTAAGTATCTGAGGTGGGCAGGGCTTAGCGGAAAAGGCAGTGCTTCCTGTCAACTGAGAGCCTAACTGCCGCCTAGACTCATCCCACATGCAGTTGCTCTTCTGATTGGTCACTGTTAGGCACCATCCAAAGCAGACCCAGGGGTGTCCCACTCCCTGCATCTGTTTATGCCTTTCATCCCTGTGGTGCGAATAGCTTCATCCCCATCCCTGGTATTTTTCACCTTGAGGTAGTTTGTGTAGAAAGAGATATTGCCCTGTGAGTTCATTTGAGAAACCCCCAGGGCCTGTCAACAGTGAACTCATTCGATTGGAATGTGTTCCCTGGATCCTATTAACATAATCAGATCACCTGGGAAGGGCTTGCATGGAGTCATTTTGATAATCCCATGATTTAGACTGAAGTTCAAGTTTCCACCCTTCTCCACCTATCATCTAGGTTCAGTTCCCTCTTCAGCCCTGGGGTGAAGTTTGGATCCCACCCAGTACATTCCAACCTTTGAGGTGACACCAGGAAACACTCCCAGCGTCTATCACCCCATTACGGGACCATCAACGCACTGAAGGAGAGCAGGCTCACCTGAAGACCTTCCAGAACAACAGGCTCACACATTGGTCACCTGGAGGACAGCCTGCACAGAGGACCTGGGGAGATGCGCTTCCCCCAAGGAAGCAGGCACAAGGCCGTTCTATTGAACACAGAAAGAAAATGTGGACTAAACAGAGAGCAAGTGCCAAGGGCTCTGTGGTGATCTTTTGTGCCCACCACATTGAATTTTCCTCTCTCTTTTTAATATACTGGGGAATGTTTCTATTAATATTATTATAGTTTTGACAATCTTTACATAGTTAATTAGGGTAAAAAGGTTCAAGGGCTATAGGAAAGTGAGAATTTTTCTCTTTTTTAAGATTTACTTATTTTTCTTGAACGGCAGATGTACAGAGAGGAGGAGAGACTGGAAGATCTTCTGTCTGATCATTCACTCCCAAAGCAGCCGCAACCACCCCAGCTGATCCCATCTGAAGCCAGGAGGCACGAGCACCTCTCATGTCTCCCACACAGGTGCAGGGTCCCAAGGCTTTGGACTGGCCTTGACTGCTTTCCCAGGCCAGGACCAGGGAGCTGGATGGCAAGTGGGGCTGTGGAGACACAAAACCACGCCCATATGGAATCCTGGTGCTTGCAAGGCAAGGACTTTTAGCCCCTGGGCTTCTGCACTGGGCCCTTGGTGTGATGTTTTCACAGGCCAAGACAAACAGCTGAATCATTGCTGCTCTGGCACCCAGTTTACTTGCTCCCAGTGCAGAAACCAGTGCTTGTACCCAATCAAAGCTTGTGACAGGGGTCACTCAGTGCTGAGCCCAGTGTTGCATTATCCAGTATTCTCTGTTGTCCAGGGTCCCTTAGGAAGTCCGGCTGGGTGAGCACTCAAGGTAGGGCACTCCACCCTCCACACCCCACCCTTGGAACATCAGTCACACCTAGACACACACAGGCTGGGTCCTCGCATCCAAAACGTCATATTGGTTCCTATAGCTTCTGAAATAACCTAGTAAATATGCTTTCTTTGAAGAAAATTGTTTAGTAATAAATTGTTTCATTCAAATAAAAGCATAAAATGTAACCACTGATACTGACTATTAACAGTTAAAAACATTCATACTAGCTATTGTTAATGCAGTTTGAGGAATATTCCATCAGGGCCTGGCTCCGGGCCTTGCCCTGTCCAGCCTTGAGAATTCCAATCGTTTGTTAGCAGGAAATCCCAGATAGAAGCTTTCTCTCTGTTTCTGTCCTTTCATGTCTCTGCCTAACTCTTTCCAAATAAGTAAATACATTTTAAAGGCACCTAAGGATAAATGGCCTTGTGCTGACTCAAATGCTAATTGAAATGAGACCTTGGAAAATTACAAAGTATTGTCATAAAAAACACCAGGTTTGGGCACTACGCGATGGCCTAGTGCCTAAGGTCCTCCCCTTGAACTTGCTGGGATCCCATATGGGCACCGGTTTTAATCCCAGCCGCTCCACTTAACATCCAGCTCCCAGCTTGTGGCCTGGGAAAACACTCTAGGTCAGTCGAAGCTCTTGGGACCCTGCACCTTTGTGAGAGACCTGAAGAAGTTCCTGGCTCCTGGCCTCGGATCAGCGCAGCACTGGCCATTGCGGCCACTTGGGGAGTGAATGATCAGACAGAAGATTTTCCTCTCTGACTCTCCTCCTCTCTGTATATCTAACTATCCAACAACAACAAAAAAAAAATCTTTTTTAAAAAATGCAACTAAAATAGAAAAGAATCAGATTATGACAATGTATATCTATTCCTTCACTATCTGAGCCATTTTCTGTTTTTTTGTTGTTTTGTTTTGTTTTGTTTTTTAATCCCATCTGTGTTCTGTTCTAAGAGTCCTTCTACCTCCATCCATCTCTTATGGGTCAGTCAGGATTCCCACTGGTGTCTTCCCTGAATCAACTTGTGACTCGCCACAAGGTTGTTTGTTCTTGTTGTTTTTGTTGTTTGTTTTTTGTTTTTACGATTTTATTTATTTCCGGGCCTGGCACAGTGGCCTAGCAGCTAAAGTCCTCACCTTGAACACTCCAGGATCCCATATGAACACCGGTTCTAATTTCAGCAGTTCCACTTCCCATTCTATACTGCTCCCTGCTTGTGGCCTGGGAAAGCAGTCGAGGACGGCCCAAAGATTTGGGACCCTGCACCCGCGTGGGAGACCTGGAAGAAGTTCCTGGTTCCCGGCTTCGGATCAACACAGCACCGGCTGTTGCGGCTCACTTTGGGAGTGAATCATGAGATGGAAGATCTTCCTCTCTGTCTCTCCTCTTCTGTGTATATCTGACTTTGTAATAAAAATGGATGAATCTTTTAAAAAAAGATTTTATTTATTTCCAATACAAAGTCAGATATACAGAGAGGAGGAGAGACAGGAAGATCTTCTGTCTGATGATTCACTCCCCAAGCGACCACAACAGCTGGTGCAGTGCCAATCTGAAGCCAGGTGCTTTTGGGCGTCCTCATCACAGGCAGGGAGCTGGATGAGAAGTGAAGCTGCTGAGATTAGAACCGGCGCCCATATGGAATCCTGGCACTTTCAAGGTGAGGACTTTAGCTGCTAGGTCACGGGGCAGGGCCCACCACAAGGTATTGACTGAGTCCCTGTTTGGCCCTGGTACCCATTTCCACCACCTCAGGCTGCACATTGCTGTCTTGAGAGGTTTTTCTCGCAGTGCTCTCTTGCCTGGGTGAAAGTTGTTCCCTTCCCCGCATCCCCAAACCCCACGGAGCTTCGGACACTTTTCCTTGCAATTCTGCACTTCCTGCTCTCTGCTCTGATTCATTCTGTCCCTATCTCATCACACACTCGGATATACCAACTGTCCACGGTCAGTCATCTTTCCCCACCTTCTTTTCATCAAATTACATCACAGGTTGAAACTTTGAGATTGTGTCTCTTAAGTGTGTAATACACAAGTTAGCATCACATGATGTTGGCAAAATTATGAGCCACATTTAACACTCTTAGATTCCAAAATACCATTTCCACTAAGTTTTTTTTCTAAAATAGTATTCCAAGACAAAACAGCACCATTGGGATAAAAGTCAAAAAGCAAAGTCTTTTAAGTCTGACTTTTGAAGTTGTCAACAAACAAACAAACAAACAAACAAAAACACTGAAAAGAACATCTAAACCATGTTTGGCTGTGTAGTTCACTTAAAGCAAATGAAAATCCAATACAAATCTTGCCAGTGTTGCCATAAGTGTTTAAAATGCAAACTTCCACTCTCTGTAAAACTTAGTAAGCAAGTCATGAAAGTGACTGCCACGCTATCGCACTAAGACCTGACAGTAAGATCTCTCAGTTTGTATTAGTAGATGTGTCTAATAAAAAAAAGAGCATAGAAAAAAGACATTTTACTTTTAAAGCTACCAATCTTTTTTATATAATTTTTTAAATTATATTTTTGACAATCTTTAAATTGTTAATTAGGGTAAAAAGGTACAAGGGCTACAGGGAAGTGGGTAAGACTATTATTTCTTTATTATTTCCTTCATATATCTGAGGTAAAGGGAATATTGAGGGAGAAGCCCCACCCAGTCTCCCACCCATGCAAGGTCCCCAATGTGGGACATGCTCTGAGCTCCTTGCTCAAGTTTTTTTTTTTTTTTTTTTTAAGATTCATTTATTTTTATTACAAAGTCAGATATACAGAGAGAAGGAGAAAAAGAGATTAAGATCTTCTGTCCAATGATTCACTCCCGAAGTGATCACAACGGCCGGTACTTCACCAATCCCGAGCCAGGACCAAGAACTTCTTCCAGATCTCCCACTCGGGTGCAGGGTCCCAAATCTTTGGGCCATCCTCAACTGCTTTCCCAGGCCACAAGTCAGGAGGTGAATGGGAAGTGGAGCTGCCGGGATTAGAACTGGGGCCCATATGGGATCCTGGCATGCTCAAGGCGAGGACTTTAGCTGCTAGGCCATGGCGCCGGGCCTGCTCAAGTGGTTTTGGTAGTTCACCAGTTATGAATCACTGCCAATCTTTCCACTCCAGGCACCATGAGGTTGTTGGAGAATCCACTGATTGACATAGTCCATCATAAAATCTCCATTTGTCCCGTATTTCGCTGCCAACGTATAGCTGAGGTGGTGGATTGATCTGTTCTGTCTACTGCCTTTTCTTGGTTAGAGTTCTGAGTCCTCCACTATGATTGGGGGATCCCAAAAAGAAACTTTGAGGTGTTCCCAGACCAGATTCTTGTATGTACTAGTAAGTACAGGGCCCACCACAGTCCATCGCCCTGGCAACTGGTGGGCTGCTACAAGGACAGGCCGGCTCTCCTGAGCTCATTGTTTCAAGGACAGGACAGTTTGGTCTGCGCCCCCCTGAGTCCTTGCCCACCCGCCCACCATCCACTCCAGCACCAAGCAGCTCACTAACACCTTCTAACTCCCTTCTCCACCCACTCCTCCCCACACACACATTCCTAAACTGCCTGCAGGCGGCTCCAGGGCCAATCAAGCTTACCCAGTGTCATTCTGGCTGCTTTTGTGTCAGACCTATTCAAATGGAGAACCAAGAGCCCCAAACACACATTGTTGGTTATTTAAAATGTTGAGTTCTAGTTTATATGATATTATGATATTATTATGTGCAGCTAATTCCCGCAACCTGATTCTTTACCATGAGCTGAAAACACCAGACGCAACAAGGTATCTTAGGAGGTTTATTCCAGTGGGGAAGGAACAGGATGGAGGGGAAGGGGAATGGGAGGAGGGGTAGGGTGGCTGGAAGAAGAGGAAGAGCAAAGAAGAGAGAGAACCGTGCCTGGGGGCCTTTTGGTCTGCCAGGTGTGGGGGGTGATGATTGAGGGCAGGCCCCAGGGGATTGGCAACTGCAGGTGAATGCCTATTGATGATTTGTGAGTGGGCGGGTTTGGGGAAGAGGCTGGAAGATTGGAGGTGGGATTCTCAGGTGGAATACCAGGTTACATCTGATTGGTGGATGGCTGGACTGGCATGAATTTCCTGTGCTCTGAGGAAGAAGTAATGGTGCAGAGTCCAGGTAGGATATTCAAATAAATTCTTCCACTCATACCATCATCCAGGGCCTGGGGGGCTCGGCCAGGATTCCCACACCTATAACCTGCCCTCCCACAACCCTACAGCTGCTCCAGGATCAGGCAGGCTTGGCCAACAATATGGCTTCTGCATCAAGTCAATCTCCGGCCTGCTGCTCTGGAGCCGGGTCTGCTTGCCCTCACCCACAGTGCATCTGCCACGACCAGCTTATCCACTACTCCAGGGCCAGGTCCTTTTGGCCCACGAACCCTACACCACACCCAGCATGACCATCCCACTGCCCCATCTGCTGTTCCAGAGCCAACCTGATTCAGTCTTCCAAGGGCAGGTCCTATTTCTCTTGGATTGGGGCTGACGTCTTCCAGGGGTTACTGGAGCTTTCCCCAACTAGGTCTGCCACTGGGGTTTTCTATGGGCAGGTCCTGCTTCCCCTGGGGGTCAGATGCTGGAGTCTTTCAAAGGTGTCTCTATTTCCCATGGGTTGGGGGCTAGGATCTTCCCTGGTGGGGGATCTTCTTTCCCCCAAAGGGTGGTGGCTGAGGTCTTCCAGGGGAAGTCCGTCCCTCGCACTTCAGGGATGGATTCTGCTTTCTTTTGGTTTGGGGCTGGGGTCATCTTGGGGATGTCCTCTCCCCCACGGTGTTGGGCGCTTGGCTTCTTCCATGTTGGGTGCTGTAGTCTTGCAGGGGTAGGTCCTGATTGCCCCTGATTCAGGGATTCAGTTTTTCCAGGGATGGACCATGCTTCCACCCACTGGCGTCAGGGGCTAGAGCCTTCCAGGGCCTTGAGGCCATTTTCCCTTCTCACTGCCCCACCCCCATCAGAATAATGGTCTTCCTGGGGCAGGAAACTACCCACAGGGAAGCTGGACCCACCCCTGGAGGACCCCAGCCTTCTACCCAGGGCTAACCAGGACCTACCTCTGGAAGACTCTAGCATCCCATCCAGGGAGAGACAGGACCTGACCCTGGGTAGTTTCCTGATTCTGCTCTGTGGTTCCTGCCTTTGCTGCCTCTATGCATGGCTGGATGTGGTGACTCATCCCCTTACTCTGTTGGTGCTTGCAAGATGGACTCCTGGTGCCACTTCCTGTGTCACTTCATCCCACAGCCTGCTGTGACCCAGCACACGGTTAGACCCAGAGTTAGCTGCACACTCCTCTCTGCCTATCTCAGGCCATGCTGGTGGGCACCTGCACCTTCCTGGAGGTCACAGTACAGGGAACAAGGGACCTTCCACTGAAGGCATGGCAGATTGATTGATTTGAAAGACATGGTAACAGAGGGAAAGAGATCTTTCAGGGTTAGGCTAGGCTAAAGCTAGGGACCAGGTACTTCAGCCAGGTCTCCTAGGTGCAATAAGCAGGGAGTTGGATCAGAAATGGAGCAGCCAGGACTCAAACTGGTGCTCTGATATGGGATGGCAGTTTGAAGATGTAAATTTGACCCAGGGCACTGTAATTTCAACACAACTTCTGAGTAGTGGGAAAATGAATACTATCTTCTTTATCATTTGTTTATATTGATCCAAAGGGCTTGAATGGATGGGAAGACAGTTACTTGTATTTCTTCCCTGCTGTAGATGTGCACGTCACAAAGATCCAGACTGGATAGCACCAAGTGGCCCATCAGGCTCTGTGTTGGCCCTTCTTACACTGGCATGGAACTACCCAGCGTTATTGGCAACTTTCCGGAAAGTTCTAAAAGAACATCTTCTTCTTCTTCTTCTTCTTCTTTTATTTTTGTTAATTATATCTTGAGACTCAGATTTATTTGTTGGGTTTGACAAGCAGGCTGTGGCATGGAAAGTGCCTCCTGAGTTCATCTGCCCTGGCAGTGCCAAGGCTGGTTGATGTGGTGGGTGTGTTGTGGGGCATGTTACTGTGGCTAAGCCAGTCTGTCCCTAGAGCAAGCTGCAGGCAGATTGCCTGGAGAAGCCTGAGGGAGGTATGACAGGCTGGCTAGAAGCACAGGCTTTGCCAGCTCTGAAGACCTGTGTTTGCTGCAATAAGCAAGGTGGGAATGCTAGATGTGCTGTGTACCCTGGGAGAGTGAGCCTATTCCAGAGGAGCAAGATGGAGGACAGGGGTGTTAGGGTTCCTGTCAGAGCCAGCCTAGAGCTGACAACCTCCTGCAGTGCTATAGCCCACCCATTGTGCACTGATTGTAAACATGGCAGCCTCCTGTGGCTGTCCAACTCACCTGGTTCCTAAGGCAGGGTCAGCCAACTCACTGTTTTTATAAAAACCCATCTAACTCTGACATTGAGGTCACTCTCTGAAGGAAGGGAGAGCTGACCCAGGCTGGATGGTCAGTTTGATTGACACCTTCATAAACTTTGCTGTTTAGCAAACAGGCCCCGGCCATAGGATTGTCAACAGAAGGGGCCCAGCCCTGGGCTGCACCTGTTGAAGAGAGGCATAGGAACCCAGCCAGGTGGTCTAGAAGCTAAAGTCCTTGCCTTGAACATGCCAGGATCCCATATGGACACCAATTCTAATCCCGGAATCTCCACTTCCCATCCAA
Organism: Ochotona princeps; assembly: GCF_030435755.1. NCBI lineage: Eukaryota > Metazoa > Chordata > Mammalia > Lagomorpha > Ochotonidae > Ochotona > Ochotona princeps. The sequence continues at coordinate 33,296,321 of NC_080856.1, forward strand.
ATCCCTGCTTGTGGCCTAACAAAACCTTGGGATCCTGCTCCCTTGTGGGAGACTGGAGAAAGTTACTGGCTCCTGGCTTCAGATTGGTTCAGCACCAGCCATTGCGGTCCCTTGGGTTTGAATCATCAGACAGAGGATCTTTCTCTGTCTCTCCTCCTCTCTGTCTATCTGACTTTATGATAAAAACAAAATCAATTCAAGGGGGAAAAAAAAAGAGAGAGGTGCTTGGACTGTAGGCATCCACCGTTCCCTGGCTTCTCTGTCTACGTTTTGTTACTGCTAGGCCTTACCTCTCCCAGAACTCCAGAAAGTACACAAATTAGAAATACAAAGCATCTTAGAATTAATATCTTTCCTGTCCCACTCAAGCAGTAAACAGATTGTGAGGAATACACACATACAAGTGCCATGTTCAGGGGCTACCCGGAGACCTAAGTCTAACCAGGTACTGGGGAGACCAAGAGTCAGAGTGCCAGAGCAATGGAAGCATGTGACCAAGAGAGTGAGCCCTACCCATCAGAGTCCACTGTGGGGGCTTGTGAGGGGAGTGGTTACACAACAATGCAATACCAGTCCCTCTCATGTTCCAGATAGGTGAGCATACCAGGTGGGCAGGAAGAAACATCCAGGTAGTGCGATGGGGTGTGGTTTCCAAACTGGTGACCCTGAACTGCCTGCCTAGCCCACAACATTGGGAGAAGGAAGACACAGATTTCAACTTTTTATTTCTGGTTGATGCAGCAGACATTACTGCCCATTGTGAAAAAGTTTCCTTCTCTCTGCCCTTGGGGTGACTCATGTCAACCCCTCCCTGAGGTGGTGCTGAATGGACACAATTTCCATCTTTTTCATGGGTGTTTCCTCCCTTCGAGTCCCTCCTGCTGAAGTGCAGGCCACCTTCCTTCTGCTTCTTAAATAAACCCTGCTTTGCAAACTAGAGTTGTCTACATGAACATTATTTCATGAGAAAAAAATAGATTGTTGCAATGTTTCTTGTTGATTTCCCTACCACACTAGCCCACTTTGCCCTGAAACAGCAGCAAGGCTATGGGGGCAGGCACGCTAGAAATGAGTGTGGTGGGGCCGATCCCTTCTGGCCCTGGAGGAGCCTCCAGGTAGGCTAGGTGTGTCGGAGATGACACTGGAGGGTCAGGTAAGGAATCAGAGTGGGCATGTTGCATGGCAGGGGACTCAAGGTGTGCAGGCTGGGACTGCAGGGTCACCAGCTAAAGGGGGCCAGCCCTGGAGTGGCTGGCAAGCACACTGCCTGCTAAGGGAGTGGGATCATTGGCTAAGCCCAACTCGCTCTCAAGCTGCTGACAGTGGACAGTGTGGCAGTGCTCTTGGGATAGAGCCCAGGCTGTCTAACCGAGCCTGGCCATGGCTGGGCAAGTATGGTGATGGGAGGTGTTATGTTAAAGAAGCCCTTTGCCACCTCCCTCCCATCCATGCAATTCAGCCTGGCCCTGAAATGGAGGACTACAGGCTGTAGGAGCAGGGACACCGGCCAGGATGACTTGGCTATGAAGCAGATGGCAGGCAGAGAGGTGACTCACAGTGCACTGGCTTGTCCAGCTTGTTCCTGGAAATGGCGGCCCGTGGGTTCCTTGGGCTCTGGGCTTACTGTCATGATCCATTGGCTCTGAAATGCATGGTGTGCATACTAGGTGTACGTGGGGATACCAACCAAGCACATGTGGGGCTGAGCGACCTTCGAGCTAGGGCTGAGGGGTGCACTGGCCTAGGCAGCTGGAATGATGTGGCCCTGGAACAGATGGGGTATATGCTGAGGGCCAGGAATGCTGTCTGAACAGGCCTGGCCCTGGATCAATGGTAGGGGGCAATGGTGAGGTTGGGTTAGAGGCATGTGGAGCAACAGTTGAGCCCACCTGACCCTTGAGTGGCTTGCAAGCAAGCTGGGAAGGTGGGACAGGGTCAGGGGGGAAGGACTGTCAGCAGGATGAACATCTGGCAGGCTGGGGGCACAGGGGATGCCAGCTGAACTGGTCAGTCCTTGCAGTGGTGGTCTCTGAGCTTCTTGTTAGGGCAAGGCCCCACATGCAGCTTCGTCTATGAGCAGCCTGTTGGGGGTGCGGAGTGGCTGGCAGTGCCTGGCTGGTTCTACAGCAGCAAGTGGAGCAGTAGGGCAGGTGTGTTGGTTTCTTGGGCTGAGTAGGCCTGGGCCTGGAGCAGCTAGAAGCTTAGAGGTGCAGGGGTCATCAGCTTAGCCTTGGGATCCCGTAGCCTCATGGGAGACCCGGAAGAGCTCCTGTCTCCAGGCTTCATATTGGCTCAGCTCCAGCCATTGTGCTCACTTAGGGAGTGAATCATCCGATGGAGGATCTTCCTCTCTGTCTCTCCTCCTCTCTGTACATCCAACTTTCAATTTAAAAAAAAAAAAAAGATGTGTGCAATTTTCTTTTACCCATGAGCCAGTTTTTTCTCTGTACAAAAATAGTCCCCCCCAAAAATGTTCACCATCTCTACATCTTTTATAAAGTTCTCCCCTCAGGGGCACAGGTTTGCGTTGAGCGTAGAAGGGATTGGTGGTCTCTGAAGCCGTCATTTGCCATGAGTAATGAAATGTTCTTTGTCTGCATGTCAGGATTTGTGTTGCATGAGCTTGTTTTTTTCGTCATGCTTCCTTCTCACTCTACTTTTGTACCCCTCCCATTTCCCGGGTTTTTGTTTGTTTGTTTCCTTATCCTCTGAAAATGTCTTTCCCCCTACTCTCCACCCCACGATCACCCCCAACCTCCCCTCCAACCTGTTGTTCTCCAGTCCGCTGTCCCGCAGCCCCCCTCACATGTGGGAGAGGGGCAGTGTGCTGTTAATCGTCGTGCCGGGCACCGGGGTGCTCTGGTAGAGCCGTGACATGTGCAGTCTGCTGGGGGCGGCGGGTTCTGGTATGTGTTGATCCTCTTCTGGAAGTTCCTGGCCTTTCAGGGTGCTCTGGAGTTGGAGGAAGAGGTAACCACGGAGGGGCTAGAGCTGGCCGTGGACTTGACCACCTAGTCCAAGGAGCCAAGTGCCAAGCAGGGGATGACCTGCTGCGAGTAGGACATGCTGTAGGTGGGAGAGCCGTTCATATAGGTCTGCGAGCTGGTCATGGAGTTGTACCACAGCGTGCTCACATCATAGCAGTGCAAGGGCTGCATCTCAGCCGCGCCAAGTGCATTGAAGCCCAGGTGCTGCGGGCAGCCCAGCTGGTCCTGCATTATGCTGCAGCTGCCATTGCTCCTGCCATTCACGTGGGCATAGCTGTCCATGTGCTGGTTCATGGCCACGCCCAGGACGGCGCCCACCCCAAACCCGCTGGCTATGATGTTGCCACCGGGAGCCAGCAGCCCACCAGCTGCGTGTAATTATACTTCTTCTTGAGCATCTTGGTTTTTGGCCATGGCACATATTATAATCTCTGTGTTCCTTCTTGTGCAGCGCCCGCAACTGCTTGCCCCCGGCAATGAACGGCCACTTTGCCATCTCTGGCTAAGTTTGCACTCAGGGCCCAGAGCTTGCTGATATCAAAGTTGTGCATCTTGGGGTTCTCCTGGGTCATCTTGTGATGCTGCCCACGGGACCACACCATGAAGACGTTCATGGGCCTTTTGGTTGCCGCCGTCCACCACCGCCATGGCATTGCCACTGCTGCTCTCACGCTGCAAAGTGGGCTGTGTGCCCAGCTGCTTGAGCTCCGTCTCCATCTGTTGTCCATGCGGGCGCTGTGCACGTGGGCCCGGCCCGGTGGAGGCTGGAGACCCTCGGCGTGGCGGGGAAATGGAGGGGGGCACAGGAGGAGGAGGAGGTGGAGGGGAGGCGAGCGGGGGTGATTGGGGATTCCGGGGTTCGAGGAGACCAGGTGGAGGAGAGCAATTTGGGGAGGGGAGGAAGAAAGGGGACAGAGGTGGCACACGGAGAATGAGAGAGAGAGAGAGAGAGAAGCGAACTGGAATCGGGATCAGAACAGCAGTGTTTCCCTCCACCTCTGGCCGATGCCGCAGCTGCAATTATTATTATTATTGTTGTTGTGATTTTTTATTTTTGGAAAGGCTTAAGCCCCGGACTCAAACTTCTTTCTGCCTTTCCCTCTCTGCTTCTTGTTCCCTCAGTCCTTAAAGAGGCAGCAACCTACTCTCCCCCTTTTGCAAACACTCTCTTCTCTGCCTTTACAACTCCTCATAACTTTTTTGAACAAGTTAGTAGACAACCATCCGAGCGCTGGTTCTAATCCGGGGAGTCCTGCTTCCCATCCAGCCTTTGTGGTCACTTGGGGAATGAATCATTGGATAGAAGAGCTTCCTCTCTGTCTCTCCTTTCTGTATACCTCACTTTGCAATAATAATAAACTAAATCTTTTTTTTTATCCATTTTATTGTATTGTTGTACATAGTTAACTATAGTTGAAGGAAAAACAAGAAAAAGAAAAAAAAAGGTTCAGGGGGATAGGGAGGTGGGCAATGCTATTATGTCAATATTGTTTCCATCATGTATCTGAGGTAGAGTGGGACACTGAGGGAGAAGCCCCACCTGGTTTCCCGCCCACCCCAAGTCCCGGATGTGGGGCATGCTCTGAGATATGTGCTCAAGTGGTGTTAATAGTTCTCCAGTTATGAGTCACTGCCAGTTTCGCTCGATGAGGTGGTCCACTGATTGATATGGTCCATCATGAAGTCTCCATTTGTCCTATATTTCGCTGCCAACATGTAGCTGAGATGAATGATTGTCCTATTCTGTCTTCTGTCTTTTCTTGGTTAGAATTCTGAGTCCAGCAGTTCAAGTGGGGAGATCTCCAAAGATACTTTGAGGTATTCCCAGATTAGTTTCTTGTATGTTCTAGCAAGCACAGGGCCCGGCACAGTCCATCACCCTGATCAGCTGGTGGTTGCAATTGCTGTGTTGGTTCTGTTTTCAGTCCCGAGTTGCATTGGAACCAATGGGTGTTGCAGTCCAGTCTGGTTCGGCCCTTACATCAACCAGTGGGAGCTGTAGCCTAGTTGGGGCGACCCACAATAACCCCCACCAGACCGCCCCCTACCCTGGTTTGCCAGTATGTGTAGCAGAAGACCAATCTGTCCCCCATCCCATTTGGCTCTGGTACTTGTCAATGGGTATTAAAGCTTAGTTTTATCTAACCAACTCAACCATCCAGCCCTCACAGATATTGTTGAGTACCTCTCTATCTAGCCACCCCAGCCCCCGTCCTAGTTTTCATGCCCTCCCACGGGAATAGTGACCCAAGAAGGGGGAACCCACTTTTTCCCTCCCAGGTCTCTCTGTCCCGGTTTATGCACTCTTTAGGTGGTTCTGTGATTTGACTCAACAGAATTAGTCCCCAGTGCCAGCTTCTGTGGCTGATGCTGTGGCCCTGATCTAGTCCACATGCAGCGCACAGGTGTTGTAGCCTTGCTTAGTCGTGTCTGTCTCTATCCCAGCCCACGCTCTCCAGTGGGAGTGGCTGTCCAGCGAGGGGACCAGCCCCTTAACCCCCCCACCAGCTCTGCCCCTCCCTTCCTGGATCTCACGTGTGCTGGATGGGTGCTGCATTCATATCCAGTACAGGCAACCACGCCCTGGCGTTCCATAACGTGTACTGCTTTTGTCGCAACCAAACCCGGCCCATTCCACATTCTGTTCTGGTGATCGGATTTGCCAGAGGATGACATGAACTGATTCAGCCTGGTCTGCTCCTGACCCATGCTGAATGTGTGCCAGTGGGAAACTTTCCATGGCCTATTCTGGGCTGTTTCCTATCATGCTTCTTGCGCTTACCTGCAGGGACTGTGTCCTGCCAGAGGAGTTGCCCAGGCTCCTCCATCAGAACCCCTCCCAATGCCAGATTTTGCGCTTGCCAGGGGGTTCTTGAGCCAACCCTACTCAGTTCACCTCCTGTCCTAGCAGGAACAGTGGCTTTTCCTGGCTGGCTTTCACCCCATTCTGACTCTTGTTGTTGGATGTTTCAGCCCAGCCATGGCTCGTCCATACCCACATACAGCTCACACATGGCTCAGAAGGGGATTGAGACCCAGCCTAGTCAGTCCCACATCTACCCTGGTTCTCCATAACACCAGATGGTGCTGGGATCTGAACCGGCCTGGTGCATCCAATCCCAGCCCACACTAGTGCCTCGGGTGACTACAACTGTTTCCTAGATAGAACGCAGCCCCCATTCCAGCACATACACCCCTTGGTGGGAACCCCATCCCAGCTGTGGCATCCCAGATTGGGACTGTTCCTAGCCGTAAATCACGCACCTGCACGTGGTTGCTCCGAGGACCATTAGGTGCCAGCCTGCTAGACAAGCCGGAGCTTATCTTTTACTTGATAGGTGTTCAAAGCTCAGCATTATTAAGGGATTGGAAGTTCTTCAAAGGAAGAGTTACTGGCATTGGGAATCTTTAGGATTGACTCAGATCCCAGAAACAGTGGGGTCACTCTAGAGCTATCTCAGCAGCAATTCAGACGTCCAATACCCCAGAGCTCCCCGGCCGGGCGGCCAGCAGGCTGTGCACATGGCGCACTGGGTTCGGGATCCGAGCTAGACGTCCTCTCCCGCAGCCCTCGGCTCGCCTCTGGCAGCCGGAGGTTTAATCCTGCAGGCCAAGGTTGCGCCCCTCCCCAATCCCGTTCACCACCCAATGAGGGTGGTGGGTGGGCCCCGGACATGCCCAGTCACGGAGGCCTCCCCCCTCGGCGTACTCACCCCAGAAGGAAGCAGGCCCCGCACCCAGGCATGTCCGGGCCCAGCCCGCCATGAGCCATGGGCACATGGCGGACTGGGTTCGGGATCCGAGCTAGACGTCCTCTCCCGCAGCCCTCGGCTCGCCTCTGGCAGCCGGAGGTTTAATCCTGCAGGCCCAAGGTTGCGCCCCTCCCCAATCCCGTTCACCACCCAATGAGGGTGGTGGGTGGGCCCCGGACATGCCCAGTCACGGAGGCCTCCCCCCTCGGCGTACTCACCCCAGAAGGAAGCAGGCCCCGCACCCAGGCATGTCTGGGCCCAGCCCGCCATGAGCCATGGGCACATGGCGGACTGGGTTCGGGATCCGTATAAACTAAATCTTTAAAGAAAAGTTGTATTTAATCAGGCACAAACATTGTTCTTAGGGCACAAGAGGCTAGGAATTTTTTTTTTAATTTTTTATTATTGGAAAGCCGGATATACAGAGAGGAGGAGAGACAGAGAGGAAGATCTTCCATCCGATGTTTCACTCCCCCAAGTGAGCTGAAACGGGCCAGTGCGCGCCGATCCGATGCCAGGAACCAGGAACCTCTTCTGGGTCTCCCATGCGGGTGCAGTGTCCCAAAGCATTGGGCCGTCCTCAACTGCTTTCCCAGGCCATAAGCAGGGAGCTGGATGGGAAGTGGAGCTGCCGGGATTAGAATCGGCGCCCATATGGGATCCCGGTGCATTCAAGGCGAGGACTTCAGCTGCTAGGCCATGGTGCCAGGCCCGAGGCTAGGAATTTTTAAGTTTACATTTAGAAAATCTCACTGGTCAGCAAACGGTGTAGACATGTTTGAGATGATGGAAATTTATTAGATAGGATAAAGAACACAGAGCAGATTACAGAAAAAGTAGGGGCCAGGAAGTCAACAGGGAGGTACTTGGAAAACCCCTGGATATAAGGAAGAGGTGACGATGGCTTAGAAGTGTTTAGGGAACAGAAAATCCAGCAGCCACTGGAGAGCTGTAATCTGGATTCAAAGGACAACCAGAGATCCAAAGGCAGCCACAGATCAGCCCTTGCAGCAGCCAAATGGGAGCTTGAGTTCACATGGGGAGCTCAGGAGGTGAAGATAGGCTGGGACTGGCCAATCCTGCCAGATACTTTGGATGTGGGGAGAAAGGCACCCTCCTTCACTGCTGGTGGGAGTGTAGGCTAACACAATCATTGTGAATAGAATTCCAAATAAAACTGTCATAACCCAGCTATCTTGCTGCTAGGAATATACCCAATGGAAATGAAATCTGCATGTGAGAAGGGGATCTGTAATCCTATTTACAGTAGCACAAGCTACAATAGCAAAGACATGGAAACAATGTAGATGCGCATCCAAAGAGTGGTTAAAGAAACTGTGGTACATCTACTCCATGGAATGTTATTCAGCTATTAAGAACAATGAAATTATACTATTTACAACTAGCTGGTCCCAACTAGAAACCATTATGCTCAGTGAAATGAGTCAGTCACAAAAGAACAAATACCACATGTTCTCTCTCTTTTTTTTTTTTTTTTTAAGATTTTATTATTATTATTGGAAAGCCGGATATACAGAGAGGAGGAGAGACAGAGAGGAAGATCTTCCATCCGATGTTCCACTCCCCAAGTGAGCGCAATGGCTGGAGCTGAGCCAATCCGATGCCAGGAACTAGGAACCTCTTCCGGGTCTCCCATGTGGGTGCAGGGTCCCAAATCTTTGGGCCGTCCTGGAATGTTTTCCCAGGCCACAAGCAGGGAGCTGGATGGGAAGTGGAGCTGCTGGGATTAGAACCGGCGTCCATATGGGATCCCGGGGCGTTCAAGGCGAGGATTTAGCCACTAGGCCACGCCGCCCGGCCCCATATGTTCTCTCTTATATAAGGAAACCAGTGTGGAATGTGTAACTTCAATAATCCAATCAACACTGTTTTTGTTTTGTTTGCTTTGGCTGCATACCATGTGTTTTGAAGTTCTTTATTTCAGTTTTATTTATTCCAAATACTCTCTCTCTCTCTTTTTTTTTAAGATTTATTTATATTTATTGCAAAGATAAAGGGAGGAGGAGAGAAAAAGAGAGAGGAAGATCTTCCATCGGATGATTCACTCCCCAAGTGAGCACAATGTCTGGTCCTGTGCCAATCTGGAGCAAGGAGCCAGGAACTTCCTCCAGGTCTACCCTACGGGTGCAGGGTCCCAAGGTTTTGGGCTGTCCTCTACTGCTTTCCCAGACCACAAACAGGGAGCTGAACGGGAAGTGGAGCTGCTGGGATTAGACCTGGTGCTCACATGGGATTCTGGCAATAATACTCTCTTTTCTCTTGTCAGATTCATTGCTGGTTCATGGTCTATATGGTGGCATCATTTTTCTCAAGAGACTTTTGTATCTCCTTCTTGTCACCCATGTGTTGGTTACCCAGTGACGTGCTTTTGAGCCCATCCAGGCCTGCTGAGGTCTTGGCCACACCTTCAGGTGGCACCAGCATTACCCATCCATTTTATAATTAATTAAGAGACCAACAACAGGGAACATCTTACCTGTAGCTTCCCCGCCCACCAAGGAGGGGTCAAGGAAGGCATAAAATCCCAAGACCCTTCCTCAAACCTTTGGTGTCTTTCTCTCCCTCCCCTTTGAGAGGCATGCCACCTCCCGGCTTTTCGGAGGTGTTTTCCCTTTCCCTCATTCCCTGCTCACCTGGTCCCTTCGCAAATGAACTTTTCTGTTTGCAACAGATGCCCGGCTTTTTATTTCCATACTAAGCTGAAGAAAGAACCCACCTGGCATTTCTGGTAACACTTTTTCATGGAACTGTATTTTGTTGTTGTTGTTGAGGCTGTTGTTGTAGCTCATACCAGTTGTTGACCTTGTTTCTTGGTTTCTCAATTATGGAAATATATAGTGATGAGGTATTGGTGTCTACCATATCCAGATGTGGGATATAATGCAACATCTATCCCTGCATCTAGATGAAAGATGGATTCCCAATGAAACAGTTGGACAAGTGTAGACAATGGAATGTGTTACTCTTTGCATTTGTCTGTTCCAGCAATGTTCAGGTACACTTAAGTAAGAGACTGATGGAATTATAATTCCTCATGAAGGATTATACCACTGTAGTAAAATGGGGAAAACTTGTTGGGGGTGGGACTTTGGGGGAAAATCCCAGTGTATATAAAACTGTAACACATAATTCAAATATTCAAAATTATATATATATATAATATATAACACTTGATATGCTTTTAATACATTATGATAATCCACAACATCTCAGGAGAGCAGAGAAAGCTTGCACCTTCTTAGAATGTGTGAGGAAGAAGTTAAATATAATCTATCAAGATTGTAACAGGTAATTTACAGACTCCAGACTCGAGTCTGCATTTGACATTAGCAAAAAGTATAAAGACATACAGTGGGGTCCAAGAGTGAAGCTGACAGCCTCTTAACAGGAAGTCATATGCACAGAGCAGGAGGGGACCCCAGAGTGGAACAGGAAGACAGGAGGAGGCTTGTGTCCTAACCCAGAGACTCCTGGTACATCACCAACAAGTATCAGTGTGGGCACCAAGGACTATATCTCAACTGCCAAGGAGATCACAGGGAGTTGGGGTGCCCTCATAGGCCGAGAAATCTGAGACCAACTTCCCTATCAGATTTCCCACACTGGATGGAAGAAGCCCAGCTCCTTCCTCACAGGATCTAAAGTCTTTGGAATAACAGCCAGGAGCCCTGAGCAGTCCTCAGAAACAGAAGAACAGTAAAATTCCATCGGGACTCAGGAAAGGAGCTTTCTCTGGTCCTTACTTAGTTCCAACTTTGGCTCCCCACCCTCTCTTGCAATGACCATCAGGGTTGCTCCACAATCCTCCCATCCAAAAAAAAAAATTAGATCAGGTAGACAAAGAGAGACCAATAAGGAAAGCTTAGAATACTTAGGAAAAAGTCAGCTTGGACTTCCATATACCTTATTAGGTAGAACATGAAGATCAGTTACTCCTCACTAAGGCATTGAAGCTTTCTCTGCACACCCTTCCTAAAATTTCTCTGCTGCTCAATAGTTAACATATGACTTATGAGAGTTATAAGCCTGTTTGGACTATCGTAACAATTGCAAAGTTCAGTAAAAATCACACTTAAATACTGTAAGCTATTAACTATATGTAGGGCCTGGTCTCCCAAGGATTAACTCCACAGCTTAGCTTGTTTTTCAAGGGATAACAGGATGCACAATCTTGGCCTGATACATTTAGCTCCTGGTTTAACCACAAGTTCCTGCTTCCCCTTTATCAAGATGCCCCGGGGGGTCTTAGGAGCTTCTTGAGCATTGGAAAAATACTGAGAGGAACCAGAGAGTATAAAAGGCAGGCTAGAGTTCAATAAAGCTGGCATTCTCTTTGCAGAAGTGACCCAGTGTGTGTTGTCTTCTTTGTAACCCTAGTCCCTCCGTTCGAATCGGGGTACACGGGGACGCAGGCATTGCTGACAACTATAAAAATGAAAATAGACAGGAGACAGCTGAATCATACCATATAACCATTTCAAGGCTTATAGTAACTGGTTGTGTATATACTAAAATTTAGATGTCAATGGAGTAGTTACAAGACATGGTTAAGAATTTGCAGTTTCTAACAAATTGATCACTCAACACCATGATAACTAAATCCATGATGTTGTGAATTTCCATGTTTCTTCCTGTTATTGAAGTTGTGTAGTGGCTTTTCATTGGAGGGGATGATACTCTGCCAGCTCTGTTTTGGACCAAGGAGGGTCACCCAATGAAACTGTTGAATATATCTGGACAATTTGATGCTGGACTCTCTGCATGGACATTGCCTGCAATGATGGAATCATGACTGGATATGAACTGTACTACTGTAACAATGTGGAGGAATTCAATATGGGGGAGGGCTTGGGGAGGGATTGGGGGAATCCCTGAGATTATGAAACCATGTTATAAAATGAAATAATAATAATTAGCAAAATAAAATATTTACCTCACTTAAATAAAAATAATTTTTTAAAGATTTATTTTATTTTTAGAGCAAAATCAGTTATGCAGAGAAGAGGAGGGACAAAGAGGCAGATCTTCCATCTGATGGTTCACTCTCCAACTGACCACAATGGCTAGGGCTGCACCAAGCCAAACCAGGATCCAGGAACTTCCTCCAGGTCTCCCATGCACATGCAGGGTCCCAAGGCTTTGGTTGATCATCCTCCACTGCTTTCCCAGGCCACAAGAAGGGAGCAGTATAGGAAGCAGGACTGCCAGGATTAGAACTGGTGCCCATATAGGATCCCAGTGCTTTCAAGGTGAGGACTTTAGCTGCTAGGCCTCCACGCTGGGCCTAAATCAAAATTTAAGGTGTAGAAATCTTGTTTTTTGTTTGTTTGTTTGTTTGTTTGTTTCTTTTTTTTTATTACTTTTGGAGGGCTCTGTTCTAGCAAGTTAGTGAACAAGTTTAGCAAGTAACATTTTGTTAAGTTTTGTTTGTAAGTAGATGTTACTTAGCTTGTCCTTTCCCCCATCCCTCTGGATTAGGGTTGCATGTGGCTGAAGCGTACAAAAGAGAAAAGAAAATGCTTAAATCTTGGAAAAACTGCAGTTTCAAGCAGAGGAAGAGGTAGGAGGAGGGGGAGAAGTGGTTGTGGCCGCTCAGGTTCTCAGTGAGGAAAGCTAGCTAGGGAACTTCAGACAGAGGAGGGTGAAGGAAGGAGTAAGATGTGGGAAGTAGGTGGAGCCCAGTGTGACTTAGAGAGATGGGAGAGGGTGGAGGGAAATATTGATTATTGATCAGAGCAAATAATATTGCTTTACAGGCAGCTGGCTTATGTTGTAGGCACAAGGAACATTCAAGTGGCTGCAACGGCCAGAGATGAGCTGATCCTAACCCAGGAGCCAGGAACTTCTTCCAGGTTTCCAATACCAGTAAAATTTCCAAAGGTACTCACAATAGGTGAGGATATATATATAGCCTCATAGGAGAGTTTTTATATACTGAAAACTAGCTATTGTGGCAATCTATTAACAAAATTAGCAAAAATTAGGGGTCTGGCACAATGGCTCAGTGGCTAAAGTGTTAGCTTGCAAGTGCTGGGATCCCATGTGTGCACCATTCATATGTAGCTGCTCCGCTTCCCATCCAGCTCCCTGCCTGTGGCCTGGGAAAGCAGTCGAGGATGGTACCAAGCCTTCAGACCCTGCACACGCATACAATGCCTGAATGGGACTCCTGACTTCAGATGAACTCAATTCTGGCTGTTGTATCCACTTGTGAAGGGAACCAGCAGAATCAAGATTTATCTCTCTGTATCTCCTTCTCTATGTATATCTGTCTTTCAAGAAATAAATAAATTAACATCAAAATAAAGAATACTAAAAGTCAGTAAGAAAGAAATGCCTTGCAAATAATTCATTTCTGGGATATAAACATCATCCTTGATAAAACTTGTAATCGTTCACAAGATTATGAGATTTCCAACTCTGTCACGTAATAAAATGTAATAAATGAATAAATTTAATAATTTATAATTTAATGAATAAATTATAAAAAAATTATGAAATGTTCTGTAATACTTAGAAGTTATTTTAAAACGGTTCCAGCGCAGTAGCCTAGTGGCCTATGGGCTTGCCTTATACGTGACGGGATTGCATTTGGGCACCAATTCTAATCCTAGCAGCACTATTTTCCATCCAGTTCCCTGGTGGTGGCCTGGGAGCACAGTTTAGCACAGCCCAAAATCTTGAAACCCTACAGCTCTGTGGGAGAACTGGAAGAGGCTCTGGGCTCCTGGCTTCAGTCTGGTGCCGCACCGGCCGTTGCAGCTGATTGGGGAGTGAATTAGTGGATGTAAGACCTTCTTCGCCGTCTCTCCTCCTCTCTCTATCTCTGACATTTCTACAAAAAAAAAAAATTTAAATATCCCATAGAAAGATGTTTTAAAACAGAAACCAAAAGTCACAAATTCTGGAAACCGAGTAACAGAAACACATATATATGCATAAAATAGGAAATATAGATATAATATGAATTACATCTATCAGTGCAAGTTTTCTTTCGCTAGATTGAATCTGGACAAGCCCTCTTCTCGGTTTGTGTCTTACACATTATTGTGAATGTGTAATCTGTATTTCAAAAAGTGAAATGAACTAATGGAAAAAAAACCTTGGCAATACAAAGAAGAAAAGTTCCAGAAAGCATTGAACATTCGGTGAGGTGTATCTGCAGACTCTTGTCCTACATTTCTGTGTGTTTTCAGACTTGAACAGGATCCTGAAGCAGAGAGGGAAGGAGAGGCCAGGAGGTGGACTGATGTGAGAGGCGACAGCGGCCCCTGCTGTTGGAAGGCTCAAGCTGCAAGAGAGGAGGCCCCTTCCAGGCTGAGGTGAAGCCCCGCCCCTCACTCCCCCTCCTTCAAGAATCCTAGCTGACTGCCCTTTGTGATTGTGATTGGCTACGTGTTGTGACGTCATGCGTAGTCGTGGGAGCGGTCCATTCACAAGCGCCCAGGTAGCCCTGTGGCAGCAGGTGGGAGGTTGTTGTGGGCGCCGCCATAGCCACGTTGCTGGTTGTGCTGGTGGAGAGGCGCAGGTGGCTGAGCCAGTGCTGCCCTGTGAGCTCCCTCCCCGCAGGAGCCTCTGCAGGAACCCCGACTCGTGAGAAGCTGGGAAGGGTGAGTGTGTGAGAGCATCTCCTGAGGCCCCGGGGCGGGTGGGGGCCAGGAGGGCATCCTTGGGATCCTCACTCTGCAGCACTGACCTTGAACACTAGAACTCCCAGTTGAACCCATTGTGCAGTGAGGAGGGGGGAGTGCCGGGACAGTTCGACCTTCATGTTGGGCAGGGTTTCCATTTTTTATTTTCTATTTTATTGTATTTTATTTTATTTTAATTTTCTACCTCATTGCAACTTCATTTTTAATTGGCCCGATTTTCTTGGTTTGGGCAACAGCGTCTCCAGCCCCCAGCTCAGTCCTCAGTGAAGCTCCTCCTAAGGGTCTGGGGCAGTTTTCTTGTTGCTGACACCAGAGCAGCACAGATTCCAGCAGTTAGAACAAACAGCCTTGTTTTCCTCTGAGTTTTGCTGCAAGGTTGAGGGGCAGCATGTGGTGCTGGCGCTGTGCTTGGCAGAGGCCTGGGGTGGCACAGCGACCTTGTAGACAAGCCAAGGGAGTGCACAGGGACTCACGCAAAGGGGCTTCTCTGGAAGAACCTGAGGAAGGAACTGTTAAGGCAGCACTACTGATTTATCCTGATGGCTTCTGGTATGTTGTCACCCATTCCCTGAAGTTCTCACAATTGGGATTAAATGTCCCCATGAGTTGTAGAGGGAATAAGTCAGGTTCAGCAGAGAGCATTAAGGCAGGGACTAAATCTGTGAATGTCCAGAACTCTTGTCTCAATGCCAAGTGCTGCTCTCTGCCCTGAAAATTCACAATGGGAGTCACTATTTCCTCCAAGATACAATTCCATAAGTTGTCTTTTTATTTCCCTATCTCACAAAATAGGTCTTTAGAGGAACTGATTGTTGTGAACAGTAGGTGTTGGAGAAAAGCAGTGAATGCCCACCTGACACAGCACAGGAAGGCATCCCTGCCCTGTGTGGGTGTGTGTGACAGTGGTTAAGATGACATTGGGACTCCTGTGTCTCCATCAAATGCAGTGTGCAGCTACTGGCCAGGCTGGGAGGCAGCAGACAGTGGCTTGGGTAGCAGTGTGAAAAACCTGACTTATTTTTGGTCTTGTGGCTGTTGCAGGAATGTGGGAAATGAAAGATTAGATGAAAAAGCCTGCCTGCCAGTGAGTAAGAAAAATCTACATTAGCTGTTAGGAACTCCTCAACTTTGACCCTCCATTCAAACATTAACAGGTTCCTCAACATATTCTTTCTGTTATCCTCAGTTTCAAAACACCTTGTAACAAACAAACATGAGTATCTTATCCTCTAACTCACTCATTCCCCCTGAAAGAGAGCAGTAGATTGGGGGTTACCATTCAGAGTGGCAGTTGATGCCCTAAAACTGGAGGGCATCTATCGTGTTCTATCTATTGCATATAACTAACCCCTTGGAGCATTAATATTCTCTTTACCCATCCAGAGCTCCATTCCTTGGTGACATATTAATGTCATCTAGAGAAATGATTGATGCACTCTGGGTTCTCTGAGGCTTGGCTACCTAGGGAGTAAAACCTTGGCAAAGGCCCAGGTACATCCTAGGGTAGTGAGGTTGGGATACACAGCAGTTTCATCTTGCAGCCACAAGTTGGTTTAGTCAGAGGATAATTTGTACCAAGAAAGAATCTTTGTGAAGGTGAAGTGTTGGTGGCCTAGAGCACTTATCAAATTGTGAGTGTATTTGTGACTGTTGTCGTGCAATTCCTACAAATATTTGCAATTTTCCAATTCTGGTGGTAGAAAGGGTAAAAAATTGTGAGTGTATTTGACTGGTTTAAAAAAAGCTAGTATCATTTGTGCTCAATGTCTGGGATAAGAGTCTTTTCTAAAATTCCATTTTATTTTTGCTTGGAAAGCAGATACACAGAGAGGAGGCGAGACAGAGAGGAAGATCTTCTGTTCATTGATTCAGTCCCCAAGTGACTGCAAAGGCCTGAGCTGCGCCAATCCAATACCAGGAACCCAGAGCCTCTTCTGGGCCTCCCGCATGGGTGTAGGGTCCCAAGGGTTTTAGCTGTCCACTGCTTTCCCAGGCCACAAGCAGGGAGTTGAATGGGAAACAGCGTCATCAGGGTTAAAACCGGCACCTACTTGGGATCCCGGCCCATGCTAGAGGAGGATTTTAACTGCAGAGATACTGACATAGATCCCCTAGATAGCTTCTTAAAGGAGCAAAAGACCTGAAAGAGCTAACACTGCTGTCTGTTAACATTTACCTGCACCTGTGTGTTGAGATCAAGCTTAACCCTGAAGCCTCTACTAACTGCAGATGATGAAATAATGGAATTGTGTTATGATTAGTTGTTGGCAGTAAATTGGTATTAGGCAAATATAGCACATCTGATGTTAAAAGAAAATCACAGAGGCCACAGCGTTTACTTGATCTTGAGTGTGTGGTTGCATCGGAGAGCTAAGATGCTGGAGGAGACACTGCAGGCTGTGAAGTGTTCCCAGATCTTCACTATTACATTTCTGGCTGCTTAGGATTCCCTCCATCACTGCAGTGAACCCCCTTGGGCACTGTGTCCCCAGTGAGAGTGATTCCCCAAGCCTAGGACCGTGGAAGATCAGGTAAGTGGGGTCTCCCTGGGAAGTGTAAGCAGGCTGCTTCCCGGAGCTCATTCTCTGTCCTGTCCTGGTGCTTTGATTTCTAGTTTGCTCACTTCATGGCTGAGCCACTGCAAGGTGCATCTGTAGCCAGCCCGCCCCGCCTGCCATTCCAGGCTCATGAGGTCCTGCCAACATCACCAACATCCCTAAACCACATGCCTGCCAATCCAGGTCCAGCTAGGCTATGCTGGCCCACAGTGAGTCTCTACTATGCCCCCTCCCATAAGCCCACTGCACCAGGGCCAGATGATCTCAGCCAGCGCCTTACTTGCACACAGCCTCCCTTGCCTGCTCCAAGAGAGCTCTATCGGTGTCCCCTGTGCTGCTTCTCAGCCCACCCTGTCACTCTGCAGGCTCTCTAGGCCTAGGCCGTCTTTGACACAGCAACCTGCCCTTCGGCAAGCACACCCTGCCAACCTACTGGAGCTGGATCCAGGCCCAGGCTGTTAGACTGTGCCCATCCCCTGCCTACAACCCCAGTGAGGCTGTAGCACACCCACCCGGTCCACAGCTTTATGACCAGGCCAATTGGGCCACCTATTCAGACAGCCTCTTGCCCACCAGCCACTGCCATGCTTGGTAGCCTATGCTGATCTCTGCCTCCCCTGCACCCCACCCCACCCAACACAATGACCTCTTGTCCAGGGTGAAGCCAGGCTGCCCGGGCCAGAGTATATGGACCCCAGCCTTCATATACCACACTTGCGTGCATTCCAATGCCAGACCACCCCCACCCAACAACTACACTTCCCCTAGCACTCCTGCCTGTTGCAGGGACAAGCTTGCTTGGCGAGAGACACCTTACTTCTAGCCCACCTGACCCTCCTTGCCGCAGGTATCTCAAGAGCAGATAGAATCAGCCAGTGCTTGCCTCCTATCTTGCACCTCTAACATGCCCCAGGATGGCCACTCCAGGGCATGACCAGCTTGGATGGTGCCCCCGCTCCCTTTGCCCACTTGCTACCTGCTCCAGAGCCAAAAGGGCCAGTCTGATGACCCCTATACCTCTAGGCCTTGAAGTGCTCCAGGGCCAGGCCCACTCTGCCCAAGACCTCAGCACACCTGCCCAGCTGTTCCACTTGCTGCACTAGAACGAGGTGCACTCTGCCAGTCACTTGGCAACCCCAACAGGCTGCTTGCCCACCTTCCACTACAGGGCAAGGTAGGCTTGCCCTGCCAGGTAGCTCATAGGCCACTGTTGCACATTTAGCTGGCATCCCCTGTGCCTCCAGCCTGACATATGTCCACTCTGCTTACAACCCTGCTCTCCTTAACACCGCTCCCCATTCCCAGCTTGCCTGCAAGCCACTGCAGGGTCAGGTGGGCTCAACTGGTGCTCCACATACCTCTAACCCAACCTCACCATTGCCCTCTTCTGCTGATCTAGGGCCAGTCCTATTCAGACAGCACTTAACAGTTCTGAGCATACACTCCTTCTGCTCCAGGAACATGACGCCCAAGCTGCCTTGGCCAGTGCACCCCTCAGCCCTAGCTCACAGGCTGCACAGCCGCACAAGCTGCTTGGTCAGTATCCCCTTCTGCCCTAGTCACACACTGCATTCCAGAGCCAATGGGTCATGACAGTAAGCCCAGAGCCCAAGGAGCCCACTGGCTGCTATTCCAGGGACAAGCTGGAGAAGTGGGTGCACTGTGAGCCGCCTCTCTTCCTGCCATCTGCTTCATAGCCAAGTCATCCTGGCTGGTGTTCCTGCTCCTATGGCACTGTAGTCCTCCATTTCATGGAATTGCATGGGAGGAGAGCAGAAAGAAGGGCCTTCTTCCAACATATGCGCTCAGTTGCCCCACTTGCCCATCCACGGCCAGGCTCAGGTAGCTAGCACCAGCACTCCTCTAGCCCAGGAGCAATGCCACCCCGTCCACTGTCAGCAGCTTGAGAGCCAGTCAGGCACAGCCAGTGATCCCACTCACTCAGCAGGCAGTGTGCTTGCCAGCCACTCCAGGGCTGAGCCCCTTTTGCCGAAAACCCTGGCATCCCAGCCTGCACACCTTGAGTCCCAAGTCAAACAACACACCCACTCTGCTGTCTTACCTGACCCTCCAATGTCATCTCCGACACCCGTGGCCTGCCTGGAAGCTCCTCCAGGGCCAGGAGGGCTCAGCCCAACCACACTCATTTCTAGCCTGCCCACCCCCATAGCCTTCCCGCTGCTGCAGGGCAAAGTAGACTAGTGTGGTAGGGAAATCAACATGAAACACTGCAACAACCTATTCCTGTCCCATGAAAAATGTTCATGTAGACAGTTCCAGTTTGCAAAGCAGGGTTTATTTAAGAAGCAGAAGGAAGGTGGCCTGCCCTAGCAACAGGAGGGGCGCCAAGGGAGGAAAAACCTGAGTTAATGGTGGAAATTGTCCATTATGCACCATCTAGGGAGTGGTTCGCATGACTCACCCCAAGGGCAGAGAGAAAGAAACTTATTCTCAGTTGGCAGTAATGTCTGCTAACTTGCATAGAAAAAAGAGGTGAGACATGTGGCTTCCTTCTCCCAATGTTGTGGGGTAGATAGCTCATTCATGGTCACCAGCTTGGAAGCCAAACCCCACCCCAGCACATAGGCCCACCCTTCTGCCCACTTTTGACACTCTCTTATCATCACCTGGAACCTAGTGGGGGAGGTATTGCATTGTTGTGTAACCATGCCCTTCACAAGCCCCACAATGGCCCCTGATAGGGAGGGCTCGCTCTCTTAGTCTCATGCTGCCATCGCTCTGGCACTCTGACTCTTTGTCTCTCCAGTACCTGCTTGTTCTCTCGATTCCTGCAGACAGTCTTTGAGGACAGGAAGCCCCTGTGCATGTCCCCTGCATGTCTGTATTCTTTACCCTATGTTCACAGTGTGGGTGGGACAGTGAAGATGCTAATTCCAGCATGCCTTGTATTTCTAATTTGTACTTTCTAGAGTTCCAGGAGAGGTGAGGCCTAGCAGTAATGGATTGTGGGCAGAGAAACCAGGGAAAGGTGGATGTCTACAGCCTGAGTCTCTTTTCAAGAAGTGCAGCCCAGGGCTCGGCCCCTTCTTCCCGCGACCCTGTGGTTCCAGCCTGTTTGCTAAACAGCAAAGTTTATGAAGGAGGCAGGGAAGCAGACCAACCAGCATGGGTCAACTCTCTCTTTCAGAGAGTGGCATCAATGTGAAAGTTAGATAGATTTTTGTGGAAAGAGTGAGTTATATAGCCTTAGGAAACAGGTGCGTTGGACAGCCACAGGAGGTTGCCATGTTTACAATGGGTGCATATTGGGTGAGCTGTAACACTACAGGAGGGTGTCAGCTCTAGACTGGCTCTGCCAGGGACCTTGCCACCGCTGTCCTCCATCTTGCTCCTCAGGAATAGGCTCACTCTCCCTGGACCCTCAGCACCTCTTATATTCCCGCCTTGGCTGCTGCAGCAAACACAGCTTTCAGAGCTGGCAAAGCCTATGCTTCTAGCCCACCTGTCATGCATCCCTCAGGCTTCTCCAGGTGCTCTGCCTGTTGCTCCCCTGATGGAGCAGCTTGGCCAGAGCAACATGTACAACAACACACCCAT
This sequence comes from Ochotona princeps, assembly GCF_030435755.1. Taxonomy (NCBI): domain Eukaryota; kingdom Metazoa; phylum Chordata; class Mammalia; order Lagomorpha; family Ochotonidae; genus Ochotona; species Ochotona princeps. Next base: position 33,316,849 of record NC_080856.1, read on the forward strand.
TGTGCCACCCAGCCTTGCCAATGCCAGGTCAGATGATCCCAGGTGGAACTTACATGCCCCAGCCTGCTTATCAAACCCTCCAGGGTTTGGAAGGCATGGCCTTTCCTGCCCACCCCGTCCACAACTCGAGGGCCAGGCTGGCTCAGCCAGCAACCCTCTCCTTACAGTTATTGATCGACCAGCCACATTCTAACCAGGAACATTATGCTACTGCTTTCTTTGCACCCTGTGCTTCTGGCTGCCAGCCCTGCCACCATGCCCACTGCTCCAGTGCCAGGACAGGTCAGCTTAGCGAGTGTGCAAGCACCCACCATCCTGCAGGCACCATGCTCTGCCTGCAGCTCCATGGTGAGCCCTGCTTGCCCTGTGTATACTGTTGCTCTAGCACTCCTGCCAGTGAATCTAGCAAGCCCCCATGAGGCCCTTCCAGGGCCTGGCCAGTTCCCCTGCACCCCAGTCCTGTCTGAGCTTTACCACCTGCTCCTGAATCATGGTAGCTCTTCCAGAATCTCCATACACCCAACATAACAGCCCTGCTGTCCTACTCATTGTTGTGGAACCAGGCCAGCTTAGATGGCATCCCCGGGCCCCGTTTGCCTAACATTCACTCCAGGGCCAGTCGTACTCAGCCAGCCAAGTTCCCCCAGCACTCAACATCATCCTATGTTCCTCCAGGCCCCAACCCTGGCACCCCTACAAATCCATTCATTCATTCCTTCCTCCCTTCTCGCTGCCCCAGGGACAGGCGAGTTTGGGCTCTAGCCAACCTGCCAGCCGCACATCTAACATGCCAACTCCACCATTGCTACGAGGACAGGCTAGTTGCACTGTTGACTGTGGGACTCTAGCCTTTCTGGTCCACCACCGCAGCTGCTGTTCCAGAACCAGGCTGATTTGGGTGGTGCCTCCTCTGCTCTCTACTGCCAGCCATCCACTTCAGGGCCAGGCCAGCTCACTAACACCAATAAATCCCCCATCCCACCCCACCCCAAGTTCCCAGCCTACCTGTAAGCCACTCCAGGGCCAGGCGGGCTTAGCTGTGCCCAGTCCTCTGCTCTAGGGCCAGACCTGTTGCATGAGTGCTCCACCAGCCCCCAGCACCCACTATATCTGCTCCAGAATTGGGGGCACAGCCAGGGTCCCTGCACCTGTAGTCCTCTAGCCACCTTGCCTGCTGCTCCAGGACCAGGAAGCCTTGGCCAGTGACATGGTGTCTGCATCAGGCTGCTCGCCTGCCTGCAGCTCCAGAGCCAGGTCTGCTTGCCCTGCACCCACCATGCATCTCCCACATCCCTACCACACCTGCTTTCCAGGGCCATGTTGGGGACTGTGTTCTTCCAGTGGTAGATCCTGCTTCCATCTACCCCCTGCTCCTCCCACCGGGTCAGGGACTGGAGTATCGCAGGGGTCCTCCTGTTTCCCTCCCTCACCTCCCCTTCCCTTTTACCCAGTCCCTGAACATCAGTGTTATAATCTTAAAAAGTGGGTTGAGCTTCCCTGTGTGTAGTGTCCTTTGTTCTTGATCTGTGGCCCCTGTCTTTGCTGTCTCTCTGCGTGGCTGGATGTGGAGACTCATAACCCTTAGTCTGGTGCTGCTTGCAAGATGGACTCCTGGTGCCATTTCCTGCTTGACTTCATCCCACAGCCTGCTGTGACCCAGCGCACAGTTTGACCAAGGGCCAGCTGCACACTGCTTTCTGCCTTTCTCAAGCCATGTTGTCAGGCACCCGTGCCCTCCTGGGGGCCACAGTAGAGCTGGTTTTACTCCCTGTTTGACCAGGACAGTTGTGGTTAGGCTAGGCTAGAGCTAGGAAACAGGAGTTTCATCCAGGTCTCCTACGTGGGTGCAGGGACATTTCCCAAAAGCATTTTCAGAGAGTTGGAATGGGAAGTGGAGCAGCCAGGACTCAAACCAGTGCTCTGATGTGGGATGGCAGTGTTGGAGGCATCAGCTTGAACGAGGGCAGCAGAATTCCAGGACAATTTCTGAGAGGAGGGAAAATGAGTGATATTTTCTTCATCATTTGTTTTTATAATTTCTAAAACTGTTAGAATCACATGTCAGGTCTTGATAATCTGAAAAGTGGGGATTTATTTATTTATTTTTTCAGTGTAAGAGAAACTTTGAGAACTGCTGGTGTAAAATTCTCTGGTCTCTATCTGGGTGGCAGATGGAGCTGAGCTCTCCCCCAATGCATTCAATGCACTCTTTGACTCCAGTTCGTAGTTGACCATTCCCATGTGTGCTTCCTCAAATCATTTTCATTTTTCTTCAAGATTACTGTTTAGTACCCAGCATGGTAGCCTAGTGGCTAAAGTACTTGCATGTGCCAGGATTCCATATGGGTGTCGGTTTATGTATTGGCTGCTGGATTTCACCTCCAGTTCCCTGCTTATGGCCTTGGGAAGCAGTCAAGGATGGCACAAAGCCTTGCAATGTTGAACCCACATGGAGACAAGGAAGCAGTTTCTGGCTGCTGGCTTTGGATCAGCTCAGGTTCAGCCATTGAGGCTGCTGGAGGAGTCAACCGGTGGGTCAAAGATTCTTTTCTCTCTCTTTCTTCCTCTCTCTCTCTTTTTGTGTGTCTCTTCCTCTCTCTCTTCCTCTCTGTGCATCTCACTTGCCACTAAAAATTGGCTCTTGGCTTCAGATCAGCTCTGCTCCAGCCATTGTGGTTAATTGTGGAGTGAACCAGCAGACAGAAGACCTTATTCTCTGTCTCCTCCTCTCTCTATATCTGAGAAGAAGATCTTCTGTCTCTTGGTTGCCTCTCCAAGTGACCACAAAGATAAAGAGAAGCCAGGAGCCTTTTCTTCTACTCCCCTGTTGGTGTAGTGTTCCGAGGCTTTGGTTCCTCCTCTTCTACTTTCCCAGGCCACGAGCAGGAATCTGGCAGGGAAGTGGAGCAGCCAGGAATCAAACTGGCACTCCTATGGGATCCCAGCTCATGCAAGGTGAGGATTTGATCACTGACCCACTGTGCTGGGCCCAAATTATTAGCATTGAGTTTATTGATTACAAGGTAGGGTGGAAGGTGTGGAAGGCAGAGCTCTCTGTAACATTTGATTTTCAAAAACTCATTTCCTTTAGTTTGAAATCAAGAGTTACACAGAGAGACTAAGAGAGGGAGAGAGTCTTCCATCTAATGGTTCACTTCCCATTTAAATCAACACAATGGCTAGAGCTGGGCTGGTCCTAAGCCAGGAGCACATAGCTTCTTCCAGGTCCCCTGCATGGGTGCAGGGACCCAAGTCCTTGGGCCATGATGTGCTGCTTTCCCAAGTACCTTAGCAGGGAGCTGAATCATAGGTGGAGCATCCCATAGAACGCTGGTGCTGCAGATGGTGCCTTACAAATTATGCCATAGTGCCAGCCACTGTCTATTCTTACTGAAATGAACTATTAGAGGATGAATAATGTATAAAGATATTTGTTCAGAGTTTAGGGGCAGAAAATATTAACGGTATGTGCTAGCTTTTCCCAGAGTTCTTATGGCTGTATCACTTCAGTGCAATGAGAGCGTAGTAGGAGTGTGTGTGTGTGTGTGTGTGTGTGTGTGTGTGTGTGTGTGTGTAGTGTTGAAATGAAGAAACTATGACACAGTCCAGTTGCCTTTTTGGGTCACACATCCTGATGGTAAATGACAACATTTCTTGTTTCTTGATTTTGTGCAAATTCATTTCAAGGTGTATTTAAAGATTTGTATTTCTCATACAAGTGTAAATTCTTGGTAGTGAGAATCTTTTTAAAGATTTAAAAATTTTTTTTTGCAAAGTGGGATTTACAGACAAGAGGGGAGAGATAAAAGTCTTCCATCTGCTAGTTCGTTCTCCAAGTAGCTGCAAAGGCCAGAGTTGAAGTGATCCAGACCCAGGAGCCTTTTTCATATCCCCCACACAAGTTCAAGGTCCCAAGGCTCTGGGCCATTTTCAACTGCTTTCCCAGGCCACAGGTATGGAGCTAGGTGGGAAGTGGGGCAGCCGGGACATGAACCATGACCCATATGGGAAATTGGTGCCAGCAGGAAAAGTACTTGAGCCACTAGGCTGCCCTGCTGGGCTTGGTAGTGAGAATTTTACTAAATTAGTCTTCCAGCATTTGCATGTTTCTGAAATACTAGTGAGAGCCTAACATTCTGAAATTCAGATACAGGGCGGCTAAATAAATGCTTGCTGTACCTGCGGTTTTCATTTTTGTGCATTTGGTAACACTTAGTGCTTGGGATGTAGAGGAGATGCCATTTCTGTATGTGAAATGGAGGAATGAACTCTTTTCATTCCAGAGTCTTTTACTCTGTTTCTGTGGAGAAATATGGGCATGCTACAGTTAACTAGAAACAAGAAAACATAAATAAGTTATTGCCTCTTGTCTCTTCCCGAATCAGTTTAAGGCATTTGGTTTGCTTGTGTTTTGTTCAGTCCAGGCCTTAGAGTGTGCAGCTGAGAAGGTCTTTGGTTGCAGCTTTCTTCACTGAGGGAGTGGAGCCTGATGCCTGCCTAGAGTACAGTGTATTATAACATCAGATACTTTGCTGATGAAGTGATTTGCCATAATCAGAGTCTTTCTCATACAATCATTTCTTGCTGTTCCTTAGAATGGCCACAAGATGCTGCAGCTTGCAGTCAGGCTTAAGGATTGTCTTAGAGGAACACACCAACTGTGATGGTGAGGTTGGTGGAGCATTAGTAAAGGCTCAGAGGGATTGTATAGAAGCTGTTGTTTTAGAACTTCCCTGAAAGTCTCCAGTAATGGTGGGTAGTGCTGTGCCAGTGCGAGAAGGGCCAAGTGTTCTTTTTTTATTATTAATTATTTTGCATTATGTGACAGTTTCATACGCTCTGGGAATCTCCCCATGCCCCTTCCCCCTGGTGGATTCCTCCACCATGATGTAGTATTACAGTTCAAATTCAATCAAGATTCTTTCCTTGCAAACGTATACCAAGCATAGAGTCCAGCTACTTATTGTCCAGATGGGTTGAACAGTTTCTTCTGGAGACCATTTCTGGTCCGAAGCTAGAGCTGGTAGAATATCATCACAGTCAATTAAGAGTCCCAATATAACATCAACAGCAATTTGCAACATTATGGAATTGACATGGTTTTGAGTAACCAGTATGTTAAAAAAAAAAAAAAAAGCAAGTTCTTAACCACAACCTATGATTAGGTTATTGACGTTTCAATTTTAGTTTATATACAGGACCGGCTGCTATATACCTTAAAATGGCTGAGGTACCATTCAGCTGTCTCGTGTCTTTCATTTTAGTATTTAGCCATTTGTTGTGTTGAAGCATAATTTTGCTGATCTTGGCAGATTTTAGGATAATCTAGACTGGCTTGTAACTCTAACAAGACATTTGTCGACAATTAAGGTGCAGAATATTTTTTGGGGGGGGATGTGCAGGAAAATCCTCAACAACAAGGTGAGGAGTGACTAATCTTTGTGTCCCACCCAGCAAGGCATGAGCCAATCCACGCCAGCTCTTTCCTGTCAGATTCCAAGCTCTACTTTTTGTTGTTTGTCTATTTATTTTAGGTTTTTTTTAGTTTGTATGATTGTTTGTTTGCTATGAGGGGTTTTTGGAGCAATCCCGATGGTCACTGCGAGGGAGGGTGGGGATCCAGAGGTGGAGCCAGGCTCGGACCAGAGAAAGCTCTCCTCCCTGGTCCCGAAGGACGTTTATTATTGTTCTGTTTCTGCGGACCGCTTAGGGCTTCTGGTTGTCTTTCCGATGACGTTGGTTTCTTTACGGTAGTGTTTGGACTTCTTCCATCCCCTGCGGAAGCTCCGTTTGAGGGTGGGTGACCTCAGAGTACTCAGCCTCCGAGGGCATCCAATTCCCTGTGGCCTCCTTGGCAGTTGGGATGTAGTCCTTGTTGCTCATATTAATAGTTTGTGGTGAAGATCTGGGAGTCTTCATGGTTGGGATCCAAGCTTACTCCTTACCACCTGCTCCACTCTGGAGTGCCCCCCTGCTCCACGCACATGACCTCCTGTTAAGAGGTTGTCAGGATCGCACCCAATTCCCCCCTCATGCATTGGTATAGTAGTTTTACTATTGTTTAGTTCCGCTTTGAGTCTGTTGTCTATGAATTACCAGATTTGATCTTGATAGGCTATATTGTACTTTTTTCTCACTCTTTTTATGGTCCTGAAAGACTTCCCTGCACTCCCTCCCCATTACGGATTAACATAGCGTATTGAGGGTATAGTAGGTTTTACAGTTTTTCGATGTAGATCTTAAGTATTCTGACATTAATTGTTGGTTTATAGATTATATCGATTATATAGATTATAGGCAAAATTAATATCATCAAAATGTCTATACTACCAAAAGCAATATATACATTCAATGCAATCCAAATCAAATTACCCACAGCATTCTTCATTGAACTGGAAAAAATGATACACAGATTCATCTGGAAAAACAAAAAACCATGAATAGCCAGAACCACTCTGAAGAACAGGAACTTAACAGGGGGAATCACAGTACCGCATCTATGGACATACTATAGGGCAGTGGTTATCAAAAGAGCCTGGTACTGGCACAAAGATAGAGAGGAAGATCAGTGGAACAGAATAGAAACAACAGTTGGAAACCCAACAAATACAGTCAATTAATCTTTGCCAAGTGTTTTATTAACTGACAGACTCTCTGCTAAATATACATATTTATGTAGAGAAAGGTTGGGAGAGAATATGTGTGTTTTGCAGGAGAATATTAGTGACATTACAGGTTTTGTTTTATTTTTATGATAGAGTCAGATCTACAGAAGAAGGAGAGATAAATATCCTCCATCCACTGGTTCACTCCCCAAGTGGCATCCACAGCCAAAGCTGCGCCGATCTGAAGCCAGGAGTCAGGAGCCTGCAGCCTGTTCCAGATCTCCCACATGGGTGCAGAGTTTCAAGGCTTTTGCTCAAACACTACTGCTTTCTCAGGTCACAAGCAGGAAGCTGGAAGGTAAGTAGTGCTGCTGACACACAAACTGCCACCCATATTGAATCCCAGGCATTGCCAGGCTAGGATTTAGCCACTAGGCCTTTTTTTCTAGGTCCAAGTATGTTACTTTGATTCAGGGTCTTTACCATCAACCAGTTTGATGTTTTTTATTCCACCATTGAGATTCTCTGGAATCTTAACATATCATTTGATTATTTTCTTAAATGACTAAGACATTTTGCAAACAATTTCTCTTTGTTGCTGATGTTGATGGCCTCAACACTTAGTTGTAACACCCCCAAGTTTCTGAAACAGTTGATTAACCAGCTGATGGAAGATCTCTTTCCCTGTGTTACCATGCCTTTCAAATCAATGAATCTGCCATGCCTTCAGTGGAGGGTCCCTTGTTGCCTGTACTATGACCTCCAGGAAGGTGCAGGTGCTCACCAGCATGGCCTGAGACAGGCAGAGAGATGTGTGCAGCTGGCAATGGGTCAAACCGTGTGCTGGGTCACAGCAGGCTGTGGGATGAAGTCACACAGGAAATGGCACCAGCAGTCCATCTTTCAAGCACCACCAGAGTAAGGGTGATGAGTCACCACATCCAGCCACACACAGAGACAGCAAAGGCAGGGGTCATTTTGCAAAACCAGAGAAAACTACCCACAGGGAACCTGTACCCATCTCTGGAAGACCATAGCCCAGACAGCTGGTTGGTGGGGAATAGGAGAGGGGAAGGGGATGGAGAGAAGTAACATGGGCTCTGGAAGACTCCAGCCCCTGATCCCAGAGTTAGTCCCTTACCTCGACCTCGAGTGGCAGTTATGGTGGAAGTGGGAGATACATGGTGGGTGCAGGGTGAACAGAGCTGGCTCTGGGGTGGCAGTCTGGCCAGTGGCCTGAACCAGACTGTGTCACTGGTCAAGTCTGCCTGGTCCTGGAGTACCAAGCAGGGCAATGGGAAGGCTACATGTGAGGGCACCATGGCCATGTCCCCAGGCTTGGGGTGGATGCTGTGGGTGCTCAGGGCTTGTGAAGCACCCACACAACAGGTGTGGCCTAGAGCAGGAAGCTGGGATTCAGCTACATTAGCCTGGCCCTGGAGTGGCTTGCAGGCTGTCTGGGAATGTGGAGTGCAGTGGGATGGGGGATTTATTGGTGTTAGTGATGTGGCCTGGCCCTGGAGTGGGCATCTGGGGGTCAAGGGCAGAGAGGGCGCTGTCCAAACTGCCTTGACTCTGTAACAGCAGCCACTGCCATGGATTGGGCAGCCTTGAGTCCCAGGGTGGCCAGCACAGCCAGCCTGTGCTTGTAGGAATGGGCATGGTGGGAGTGCTAGATTTGTGACTGGCACAAGGACTGCAGCAGGTGGGCCAATGACCTGCTGGGTGTGCTGGGTGGCTGGGTGACTGTGCCTGGCCCTAGGGCAGCTGCTGTGAGGCAGGTCAGGCTGGCTAGTTGTGTTGGGGTGCCGGGTTTGAGGCCCTGGTGATGCAGCAGATGGCATTGAGTGCTGGGGTGGTAGTGGTGGTGCAGGCATGGCTGGCTGAGCACACCTGGACCTGGAGTGGCTGGCTGAGCACATCTACCTGGAGAGGCTGGTGGGCCTGGGAGTAGGGTTGCACCCAAGTTTGTCCGGTTCTGCAACAGCCAGGGGACCAGCAGGGCAGTGGTGCTGGGTGTGTGTGGATGCTGGGAGAGCCTGTGTGGCCCTGATGCAGGTGGTGCACGGAGGAGACCGGGGGCATGGGGATGTTGGTCTGACCCTGGAGCAGACTCGTGAGGGGTGGCGCTAAAGGCACTGGCAGGAGTGCTAGAGGCATGGTTGGTGCAGGACAAGCAGGCCTAGAGCTTCAGAAAGAGTGTGGTGCCTGTAGGATTGAGTGCTTGTACACTGGCCCAAGTGGCCTGTCCTGGCCTTGGAACAGTGGCATGTTATCAGGGCTGATAGTCAGAGGCACAGAATGCCAAGGAGGTTGGCAGCTGAGTAGTCCTGAGCAGTCCTGAGGAGTTTGGTGGTTCAGCGGCTGTCAGAGGGAGCAGGTTACTGGCTGAGCCAGGTTGGCCTTGAGCTGCTGATGGGGCAGATGGACAGGCATGCTACAGGCATGTGTGTTGTTGACAGGATGGTGGCAGAGCCTACCAAACCCTGGAGGGTTTGACAGGCAGGCTGAGAGCACGGAAAGTGACATCTGGGCCCATCTGACCTGGCATGCCAAGGCTGGTTAGTGAGGTGGCTGTGTTTTGTGGCATGTTATTCTGGCCAAGGCTGTCTGTCCCTGGAGTGTCAGGCAGAGACACCAGGTGTAGCCTGAGGGAGGCGTGACAGGCGGGCTGGAAGCACAGGATTTTCCTACCCAGAAGACCTGTGCCTGCTGCAGCAACCAAGGTGGGAATGCTAGAGGCGCTGTGGGTCCAGGGAGAGTGAGGCTAGCCCTGAGGAGCAAGATGGAGGGCAGGGGTGGCAGGGTCCCTGGCAGAGCCAGCCTAGGCCTGAAGCAGCCAACAGGGCAACTGGTAGACTGCTTTGTGTGTGTGGTTGGTCCACAAAGCTGTCCTAGGCCTCAAGCAGTGAGCAGGGCTGGAGGGCCTGTGTGTTAGAGGCTTGTAGATGCTTTTTCCACTGGCCTGGCTCTATAGCCACCAGCAGGTAGGCTGGGGACATGGTGGGCACCACCTGAACTGTTTTGAGCCCTAAGTGCCAAGCAGGATGGTTGGTAGGCATGTTCAATGAAAGAGGTGCTGGCCTAGCCTGCCTGGCCCTAGATCAAGCAGAGGGCAGTTATGGACAAGAAGGCGCTGGAGTAGTGTGTGAGGAGTCAGACTGGATCTCTGGTCCCTGGTAAACTATCTTTCAAAATGTGAGAACAAAAAAAAAAAAAAAAGAAACACACAAACAAACAAACAAACAAAAAACAAAAAACAAAATGTGAGAACAGGGTCTTCCTCTATTTCCATGTCCTTCCTGTTCCCTTCCTCTGGGGAGGGAACACAGGGATAGAATCAGCATATTAATCATCCCTCACAGCTGTTGTCATATCAAATGCAGTGAGATGTGGCTCACACTAACCTCATCTCTGGGTCACTGTCAAAGGAACTGTGCTTCAGCTTTCAGCTTATCTCCAGGATGGTGTTGTGGGGTGCAAGCAAGATCATGCCAGACAAGTGTAGGGTGTACTTAGGAATCTGTTAACCAAGTTTGGTGATAATAGGACCCACTAGAAATTAACAAACGTCAAGTGCATGTGGCAATCCAGTCTGAATGGAAAGCCTGAGAGGCAGAAATGGGCATTACCCTCACGTCTGTCTGTTAATCTAAAGACCTATGTCCCAGCTTCCCCAGTAATATAAGTTATCCTAAGAGACATACAGTGAACAGCCTGGACAGACTTACAATGCTGCAGACCTTCCCATTTCCCTGCCTTCTCTGCCCACATTCCATTACTGCTGGGCCTCACCTCTCCTGGAACTTTGAAAAGTAAACATGTTAATAATACAAAGCATCTTAGAAGTAACATGTTTACTGTCCTGCTCAAAGAGTAAACAGAAAATGAGGAATACAGACATATAGGGGCCATGCACAGGGGCTACCAGTCATCAGAGATTGTCTTCAGGAAGCCAGAGAGCGAGCTGTACTGGGGAGGCTTAGAGTCAGAGTGTCAGAGCAATGGAAGCACTTGACCAAGAGAGTGAGCCACAGCTGTTCAGGAGCCTTTATTGGGGTTTGTGAGGGGAGTGGTTACACAGCAATGCAATACCTCCCCCTCTCAGGTTCCAGGTGATGATAGGTGAGTGTCCCAGGTGGACAGAAGGGAAAGCCTAGATGGAGTGGGGGCTGTGTCTTCCAAGCTGGTGACCCTGAACTGGCTGCCTACCCTAGCCACACAAGATTGGGAGAAGGAAGCCACAAGTCTGAGACTCTTTTTTCTGGGCAAGGTGGTAGACATTACTGCCCATTGTGAATAAGTTTCATTCTCTGTACCTTTGGGGTGACTCATGTGAAACCCTGCCTGAGACGGTGCATAAAAGACACTATTTCCACCATTTTCTTCAGCACTTTCCTCCCTTGGAGCCCGTCCTGCCACTAGGGCAGCAACTATTGTCCTTCCTCTTATGAAATAAATCCTGCTTTGCAAACAAGAGTTGTCCGTATGGAAATTGTGTCATGTGAGACCAGAAAGCAGGTTTTTGCTGCGGTGTTTTGCTTCAAATTCCTTGCAACTCTAGCCCACCTTGCCCTGGGCCAGGGGGAAGTCCTCATGGGCAGACAGGCTAGAGTTGAATGTTGGGGCTGCCCTTCTGGCTTGGTCCTGGAGCAGCTTGCAGAAGGGCTATAGATGTGGGACATGCCACTAGAAGAACAAGTAAGGTGACAGGGTGGGCATGTTGTGGGGTGGGGGACTCAAGGCATGCAGGGTGGCCGGCAGAAGGGACCCAGCACTGAGGAAATAGGATCACTGACTGAGCCTGACTGGCTCTCGGCAACGAATGGTGGTGTACAGTGTGACAGTGCGCTTGGGCTAGAGGTGCACTGGCACTGGCTCACCAAACCTGGCTCTGGATGGGCAAGCGGATAATGGAGGGAGTGTGTTAGAGGCGCACCCTTCCCCCAACAAAATTCAGCCCTGAAATGGACGACTACGGTGCTGTGGGACACTGGCCAGGGTGACTTGGCTTTGAACTAGATGGTGGGAGGACACCAGGTGTAGAGTGCAACAAGCCCTGGAAAAGCTGCCCTTGGGCGCCTGTGGTCCACCCTTGTCCCTGGAGCACAACAGTGTGCATGCCCGGCACAGATGGGGTTTAACAGCCAAGCCCTCTTGGCCCAGGGTTGGACAGCGGGCAGGGTGGAGTCACTGTTCAAGCACACGTGGCCCCAGAGCATCTGGTAGGCGGGTTGCAGCTGATGGGGTCTGGCCTCGGCCTGGTTTTTCAGTGGCAATCAGGGTAGTATGGCCGTGGAAGAGACAGTGTATGGTGGGTAGTGTGGGGACTCACAGGGTGTGGTCTGTGTGAGCAGCTGGCACAGTGGGAGGACTGGGGGTGCATGGCATGCTGTCTGATAGGGCCCGGGCAAAGGCCCAGAGTTGGGGCATGGGGTGTGTTTTGTTAGCTGAGCCTGGCTAACCCTGGAGCTAATGGTGGGCCGGGCTGCATGGCCTGCATGCTAAGGGTGCTGTGCAGGATATACTGGCCTGGGTGGCTTGGATGATGTGACCCTAGAATGGATGATGTGCGTGCTGGGGCCCGTGAAGCAACCTCTGAATAGGCCTAGCCCTAGAACCTCAGGAGGTGGCTGTGGAGGAGGAAGACCTAGAGGGGTGTGACATACCAGCTGAGTCCACCTGACCCTGGATGATTTACAGGCAACCTAGGAAGAAGGGGCTGGAGGATTGGTTGTTGGCAACATGGACAGCAGGCAGGCTGGGGGTTCGGGGGACACTGGCTGAATCAGCAGGTCCTTTCAGCAGTGGTGTATGAGCTGCCTGAGCAGAGCAAGCTCCTGGAGTGGCAGGTGGGTGAGCAGCCTGCTGTAGGCACTGGATGGCTGGCAGTGCCTACCTGGTTCTGCTGCAGCAAGCAGAACAGCCTGCCTTTGTGTGTGTGTGTGTGTGTGTGTGTGTGTGTGTGTGTGTGTGTGTGTGTGTTTAGTGGGTGCGGTGGGTTGCAGGTAGAATTTGCCAGAGTTTGCAGCAGTGGGCATAGTGGGAAGGCTAGAGGCACGGAGATCATCTACGCTGTCCCTGAACGTCTGGGACACTCAACTCGGCAGGCAGGCTAGGAGAGAGTGGGCTCCATCTACGCTGGCCTGACCCTGCAGTGCCATCCTGATGGGTGCTAGAGGTACAGGGTGAGCAGGCAGTGCTGACTTGTTCTGTTTGCCTTCAAAGCCACCTGGGCAGCAGAGGGCAGGGAGGACTGAAAGTTAGGGGTCTCCTTCCAAGTAGGCCTGTTCCTGCAGCAGGGGACAGGGCAGGAGTGCTAGAGGAAGTGAAGGATAATGGGCGGGTCTGGCCCTGGAATGTAGGCAGAGTGTCATGCAGGAGGGCTGGGAGAGACTGGCTCCACCCTGGAGCAGGGGGCATAGTGATGGGAACCCGGGGGCCAGTGGCCAGTGGCCAGCCCAGCATACCTGACCCAGGGAGAGCCTGTGTGAGTGAACAGGATCATTGCCCAGCTCGCCTGGCACTGGATCTGTGGACCAGGCAGACATGCTACAGGTTCATAGGGGAAGGGGGAAAAGAGGCACATGGCCAGGTCACTGGGCCCTGGAGTGACAGGCTTGTCCATCAGGTTCACCTATTCTTCTACAGAGGTGGCTGTGGCCAAGCCAACCTGGCCCTAGTGCAGCATGTGGGGTGTGAGACTAGGCTGAGAAGCGGTGCTAGGGACTTTGGCAAAACTGTCCTGGCCCAAGAGGGGTGCAGCAGCGGCTGTGCGCACTTGGGGTGCTGGCCATGACCACCTGGCCATGGTGCAGATGGCTGTGGTAGGGGTCATTGTAGAGACTCACTGTGGGCCAGCACAGCCCAGCTGGGCCTGGAAGGGCTGGCATGCAGGTTAGGGTCACTGGGGACCTAGGCACAAGCACATTTAGCCTATAGTGGCATGAAGGGACAGCAACCTAGAGGTGAGCCGCTCAGCTGCTGAGCAAGCCTGCACATAAAGTGACTGGCATGGTTACTGGAGGTTGAAGTCGCTGGCACCTTCCAGGGGAAACCAGCTACCAGGACAGTGGCATTGGCAGTCTTGCATCAAAAAGAGGCAGAGGCTGTGGTGAAAATCATTCACTTGACTGCTGCTTATTTTTTTTAAAAGATTTATTTATTTTTGTTACAAAGTCAGATATACAGAGAAGAGGAGAGACAGAGAGGAAGATCTTCCGTCCGATGTTTTCACTCCCCAAGTGAGCCACCACGGCCGGTGCGCGCCGATCTGAAGCTGGGAACCAGCAACCTCTTCCAGGGTCTCCCACGTGGGTGCATGGTCCCAAAACTTTGGGCCATCCTCGACTGCTTTCCCAGGCCACAGACAGGGAGCTGGATGGGAAAGTGGAGCAGCCAGAATTAGAACCGGCGCCCATATGGAATCCAGGGGTATTCAAGGCGAGGACTTTAGCCACTAGGCCATGCCACTGGGCCCCCAATAAAAATTTTTAAAAATCCTTACAAGAGATATGTTATAAAACAAAAACCAAAAGCCACACATTATGGAAACCAAGTAACAGATATAAATATATACTGCATAACACAGGAAATATACATATAATATTAATTACATATATCACTCACTGCTGGCTTTATTTTGCTAGATTGAATCTGGACAAGCCCCCTTCTCTCTGTGTCTGTCACACATTGTTGTGAATGTGTAACCAGGAAATTAAACCCAGAAAGGAAATTGTAGCAGAATGTTCAAGGTTTTTTTTTTTTCTTGTAAGATTTATTTATTTTATTGGGAAACCAGAGATACAGAGAGAGGAGAGACAAAGAGGAAGATCTTGCATCCAATGATTCACTTCCCAAGTGGCCCTAAGGGTGTCCCAATCTGAAGCCAATAGCCAGGAACTTCTTTCCGGGTCTCCCTCACCTGTGCAGATTCCCAAGGCTTTGGGCCATCCTTGACTGCTTTCCCAAGCCACAAGCAGGGAGCTGGATGGGAAGTGGAGCTGCCGCGATTAGAACCTGCCCCAAATGGGATCCCGGGGCATTCAAGGAGAGCACCCTAACCATTGCTGGGCCCAATGCTCAAGTTTTACGCTGCAAAACTATCAATGTACAATAACGGCCCTTTTGTGGAAAACCAAATTTAAACAGAGCAGAGAATCAAGCAGGATTTCTGGGTAGGAGATCAACATACAGAATCAAATTAATGTGTGCTAATAAGAAACAGATATGGAACACTATCAAAATAAAAATACAGAGCAGGAAATGACCATGAGTAGCAGAAATGAGATTGAAAAGATTAATTTATATATTTTCAAGTATAGTTCAGTTGGACATTTTAAAAGTTCGAATGAACTAATGGGAAAAAAAGCAAATGCAAAGAAAAAAAGTCCCAGAATGTGTTGAACATTCAGCGAGGTGCATCTGAGACTGCTGCCATCTGTTTCTGGGTTTCCAGACTTGAACCTGAAGCAGAGAGGAAAGGAGAGGCCAGGAGGTGGACTGATGTGAGAGGCGACAGCGGCCCCTGCTGTTGGAAGGCTCAAGCTGCAAGAGAGGAGGCCCCTTCCTGCCTGAGGTGAAGCCCCTCCCCTCACTCCCCCTCCCTCCAGAATGCTACCTCACTGCCCTTTGTGATTGTGATTCTGATTGGCTGCGCATTGTGACGTCATGCGTAGTCCTGTCAGGGTCGAATCAGGTGCGCCCAGGAAGCCGTTGAAGCAGGCGGGAGGTTGTTGTGGGCGCCGCCATAGCCACGTTGCTGGTTGTGCTGGTGGAGAGGCACAGGTGGCTGAGCCAGTGCTGCCCTGTGAGCTCCCTCCCCGCAGGAGCCTCTGCAGGACCCCCGACTTGTCAGAAGCTGGGAAGGGTGAGTGTGTGAGAGCATCTCCTGAGGCCCCGGGGCGGGCGGGCGGGGGCCAGGAGGGGGCCCTTGGGGTCCTCACTCTGCAGCACTGACCTTGAACACTAGGCCTCCCAGTTGAACCCATTGTGCAGTGAGGAGGGGGGAGTGCCCAGGGACAGTTCGACCTTCATGTTGGGCAGGATTTATTTTCTATTTTGCCCTGATTGTCCTGATTTGAGCCACAGCATCTCGAGCCCCCAGCTCAGTCCTCAGTGAAGCTCCTCCTAAGGGTCTGGGGCAGTTTTCTTGTTGCTGACACCAGAGCAGCACAGACTCCAGCAGTTAGAACAAACAGCCTTGTTTTCCTGCGAGTTTTGCTGCAAGGTTGAGGGGCAGCATGTGGTGCTGGCGCTGTGCTTGGCAGAGGCCTGGGGTGGCACAGCGACCTTGTAGACAAGCTATTTGAAAAAAATCCTTTGTCAGTTTAAGTCTAGGTCTCTTTGATCTTCCATCTCCAAAGGTGACTAAATCCGAGTACTGTCTGATAATTGATGCTTGTGATTTCTTAAACTTATATTTTTTAAGTGATATGGTATGGTAAATAGATCTTATAAATGTGTATGTTTTCTTTCTTTTTTTAATCTTTTATTTGTTTATGTTCAAATGAGAGTTCAAGTAAGAGAAAGGGCCAGGTGCCTTGGCCTTGTGGCTAAGGTTCTTGCCTTGAGCGCCCTGGGATCCCATTTTGTCACCGCTTCTAATGCCGGCAGACCGCTTCCCATCCAGATCCGTGCTTATGGCCTGGGAAAGTATTTATGGTCGGCCCAAGGCCTTGGGATCCTGCACTCCTGTGGGAGACCCAGAAGAGCCCCTGGCTCCTAACTTCAGATTCGCACAGTGCTGGCAGCTGCACTTGTGGAGTGAATCAGTGGACAGCAGATACTTCTGTCTCTCCTCCTCTCTGTATATATATCTGCCTTTGCAATAAAAATAAATGAATCTTAAAAAAAAAGACAGAGATCTTCTACCCATTAGCTCACTACACAGGTGGCTAAAATAACCAGTGCTGCACCAAGCTGAGTCCAGGAGCCTGCAGCTTCCTCCAGGGCTTGCATGTGGGTGATCAGGGCCCAGGCACTTGGATGATCTTCCACTGCTTTTCCCAGGAGATGAACGGAGAGCTGGGCTGGAAGTGGAACAGCTGATTCCATATGGGATGCTGGTGTTGCAGTTGGCAGCTTTACGTGTTATACCCCAATGCTGGCCTTTGCTTTATTTTGTGATATGATGACAGTATTTTTCTTGCTTTTTATTTCTCACATGCTAATTCATTGCAAGTGTTTTGCATATGGGAAAATTTACGTTACAGATAGTGTATAAATTCTGATGGTGTATGAAGTATGGGCAGTGTAGAAGGATTACAGTCTAACATTTCCTCCATTTACACATATTTTGAGTTTTTCTAGAATTTGGCTTGACTTTTTCTTCATGTAGTTTTAATGGAGATCTCTAACCACATTGCTACGTAGCAGTTCCCACAGGCTCAGTAGCTGCACTGTTGTGTTAACTCATACTCATTGCTGTCATTGAGTGTTCACTTTCTTTTGCCTTTCTCTGAGATTTTCCTTTGAAGAATGCACTGCTCTATTTAGAATCACTGGGAGGAAGAATGTGGTCCTCAGTATTGCGTAAAAGCTGCACCAAACATCCATGCCAATTCTTGCTCTTAAATTATTTTTTTCTCATCATTTTTAAATAATTATTGTTAGTATATTTCATTTATAGAAGTCATGAAGAGTGAGTGATTGCTGGTTAACTCCTTAAAATTCTGAAAATTGTGACATGTTTAAGGCAAAAACAGGAGCCAATAAATGTGTGTGCATTTTAGCAGGTGCAAAGACTCGCATGCTTGAGAAATTTCTTGCTTGCATCCAGAGATTGTGTTAGCAGCAAGATGGAATTTGTTGTGGAGCAATAACGCAAACACAGGAAGTCCAGTGTGGGGTGAGCGTCTCCTAAGCAGTTTCTCATCCACGCTACTAGACGCCCACATCTCCTCATTTTAACTGAATATGTTAGTTGGTCCGTATTGTTATCTATTAACAGACCAAGGATGTATCTCCTAAATTTTTGTTTGAGTAGTTTCTCTAGATTCTGTTAAGTAAATTTGAAGATAATCTAAATCCAATTGTAAATAGCCCTGCCTCAGTTGTTTAAAAATTCAGATATACTCCCAAATTCTTGAAGTTCAGGTATAGTCCCAACTGTTTTCACTGATCCTGTATGTAATTTTTGCCATTCTTTTTACTTAGTATCAAGTGCAACAATTTTGTTCATTTTTGGTAGTATCATTTTGAATAAAGATTTATATGTTAAAATGCATCAGAATGGAGAAAGTGAATGTTTGTACCATCATTTCGTGTCTGTTTTCTTTGAGTGACCCAACATCTAAAATCACATTGTACTTTTTATTTAATTTCTCCATTATTTGTTTAAAAGCATGTGAGAGACACCAGTTGTAGTGTGATGTTCACTTTCTCTTGGGGTTCCCTGCTAATGTGCTTGGAAGATAGAATAAAACGTCCCAGTTCCTTGGATACCTGCACCCTGTGGAAGATCAGAATGGTGTTCAGGCTCCTGGTTTTGGCCTGGACCTTGCTGCCTCTTGTGGTGGCCACATGGAGGGTAAACAAGTGGCAGGAAGATCTCAGTCTGTCTTTGGCTCTTGCTGTGTAACTTTTACCTTTAAGCAAATAAATTGCTTTTCAATAATCAAAAAGGAGGGGGTTAGAAAAATCCCAGGACCTATGGAAATTTATCATAAAATGATAATAATAACAAAAGCTAAAAATAAAATAAAATTAAGATTACATTTTCTTGGAAATAAAAAACCTAACATGATAGCCTAGTTGCTACAGTCCTAATCTTGCATGTGTCAGGATCCCATAAGGGCACAAGTTCTTGTCCCAGCTGCTCCAATTACTATCCAGCTCTCTGCTTGTGACCTGGGATAACAGTAGAGGACAGGCCAAAGTCCTGAGACCCTGCATGTGCATGAGAGACCCAGAAGAAGCTCTTGGCTCCTGGCTTCAGATCAGCTCAACTCTGGCTGTCGTGGCCAAGTGGGCAGTGAACCAGTGCATAGAAGATGTTTCTCTCTGGTCTCTCTGTAAATCTGAATTCCCAGTGAAAATGAATAAATTCTTTCAAAATGAAAACACAATAAAGAATTTAGGAAGTATTGAATGTCTTTTATACTGTGTAGACTGGGACAGTTTAAATTTTTTAGATCTTGTTATTGTGATGGGATGATTCTGATTTTTAAAAGTTCTACAGATTTTTGATCAACATGTACTTGAATACTATCACAAGGTACAGTGCAGTATTTGTGTACATATACAGGCTAAGCTGAGTAAACCAGGTGCCCAGGCTTTCCGTGTATCTTTGCTTTTACAGCATACAGCATGCTCCCTTCCAGTTCCCTGCATAAGCTTATCCTGTTGTGAGCTGTAGTCACCACACACTGGGACAGGACACTGGATCTTGTTCCTTCTGTCTCACTTTCTTTGCTCCCTGTTCTACCTCCTTCCTTTCCCCAGGCCTCACTCTTCTCAGTCTGTAATAATCACCACTCAAAGTGCAGCTGGGAGTTTTTTACTTATATATATATAGCATGTTAGATCTATTTATACATTTTTCTGATTTTATCATATCCAGTTTCTTTTGTAGCAAGTAACATTTTATTTTTAATGGCTGCATACAGTTGTGGTGTTCATTAGGTTTCATTATCAACAAAGTCAGGGAAAAGAATTCAAAAGCAAACAAAGATGAGTTTCTTGCTTCCTATTTCTGTGCATTTTATTTCCTTTTGTTATTTACTTTCTTTGGGAAAATATTAAATTAAATAACATGAAAAGTTGGCATTATTATTTGATTGTGTATCTTGAAGGAAATATATCAATATACCTCCAATTTAGTTATCTTTGAAATTTTGGTTTGTTCAACTTATATATGTGCGTTATTAAATGAAGCATTTTACTGCATGTTTTCAGTAAGATGGTTTTAATAATGTTATCCTTCATCCTGCTTGTGTGAAGTATTTGGTGTGTTGATTTGCATTTGTTGCCCCATTTTCTACATCCTTGGGCTAGATGCACTTTGATTATCATGTGTGCATTCATTGGTGTTGTTGAATTCACTTTATGTGTATTATATAAGGAATTTTACCTTTGTTTTTATTAAGCATACTGGTTTATGATTTTTATAAACTAGATTTATGGTTAAGAAGGTAATTTAGAAGAAACATTAAAAATAAATACACGGATGACTACTCATGCTACAATGGAGATTGCATTTTGACTGAGCAATTACATTGTGTTTCTCAGTTTAAAACACAGTCAGATGTAATTTAAGTCATCCACTGTTGATTCAGTCTAGTTTTGGAATCTAAATATTGTTAGGCCCACGGTAAGTTTGGAACTGTTATTTTCCTTTTTACTGTTTTACAATAGTTGTAGAAAATTTGGTGTTAATTTGGTACAAATTACTAGTGGAAACACCTGGTGTTGACATTTGGTTTGAAGAGATTGTGTTTCTGATTCATTGCTACTTACTGTTGGCTTTGTCAGCTTTTAGTGTCTTTCTGATGCACTTTTGTCAGCTAATACTAAGTATCCAGAGATGATTTACAACTTATTTGTTTATAATTACTGTTGGTAATCCCTAGTAATCAATTGCATTTCTTTTATTCTTTTTTCTTTTCTTTTCCCAGTAAAGATAAATTTTATCAGTGTGAAAGGTAGAGTTATAGAGAAAGAGGGAGAGTTAGAAAGCAAGATCTCCATTTGCTTTATCCCTCTCCAAGTGACCGTAATGGCTAAAGCAGGACCAGGTTGAAACCAGCAGTTATTAGATTTTTCCAGTTCCCCCACATCAGCACGGGGACTAAGCACTTAGGACATCCTCTGAATTTCAACATGCATTAGCAGGGACCTGGATCAGAAGTGAAGAAACAAGGACTTGGAGTGGCATCCACAGGGATGGTCACATCACAAGCAGTGGCAGAACCCACTTGGTCCAGATAGCCCTGATCCATTATACTACTACTTCTTTTTTTCACTCTCTTTTGTTGACAATCCTTACATAATTACGGCAGAAAGGTTCAAGGGCTACAGGAAAGTGGGTAAGAGTATTATTTCCACATTTTTTTTTCTATCTGTGATAAAGGATGAGATTCATCTATACTCCTGTGAGAGCAGTTTTAATATGTTCCATTTCTCCTTTTTTGTACTTCAATCTACCTTTTTCCTTTTTTAGATTTATTTCATTTTAAAGATTTATTTATCTTTATTGCAAAGTCAGGTATATATATAGAAAGAGTAGGAGAGACAGAAATATTTTCCTTTCTGATGATTCACACCCAAGTTACTGCAATGGCCTATGCTGCTCCAATCCGAAGTTAGGAGCAGAGCGCTCTTCTGGGTCTCCCACACACGTCCAGGGTCCCAAAGCTTTGGGCCATCCTGACTGCTTTCTCAGGCCTCAGACAAGGGGCTGGATGGCAAGTGGGACTGCTGGAATTAAAACCTGCATCCATATGTGATCCCGGTGCCTTCAAGGTGAGGACTTTAGCTGCTAGGCTACAACACCTAGGATTTATTTTCTTTTCATCTGAAACTTGGATATACCCAGAGGAGGAGAGAGAGGAAGATCTTCCATCCTTTGATTCACTTCCCAAGTGACCACAGCAGCCTGAGCAGCTCTGATCCAAAACCAGAAGCCAGGAGCTTCTTCTGATTCTCTCACACAGGTCCAGGGTTCCAAGGCTTTGGCCCGTTCTCGACTGCTTTCCCAGCCCACAAGCAGGGAGATGGATGTGAATCAGGGCTGCCAGGATCAGAACCAGTGCCCATATCGTACCTTAACTCTTGCCACACGAGGACTTTGGCTGCTAGTCCACCATGCAGGACCGTACTCTTTCTTAATCTAGCTAAAGGTTATTAATTTTGTCTTTTTAAAGAATCAATATTTCCATTGTCTTCAGTATTGCCTAATCTAGTTTATTCATTTCTTCACCAATCTTTAATTCCAATTTCCATTTGCTACTCCTAGATGGTTTTTTATTTTCCTGGGCCTTTGAGATCAGTACTTAAGTTGCTTATTTTACTTTTTGTTGTTGCTGTTGTTCTTTTAATTGTTAGGCATCTAAAATCATAACCTTTGGTTTCTATATTGCTCTGATGACGGGTTCTTTCTCATTGGCAGGAAGAAGTATAGTGGAAAATTTGGTTGTCATAAACTATACTATAGAATGTGTCTTGAATCAAAGTAATTAATATCGTATTCTTCTAATTGTTGAAAGTTTCAGAGCAAGGTGGTAAGAGATTTAGTTTCCACTGAGGTCACTCCCTGGCCGACTCAAAGTTTCTATCTTCCTGTGCCCTCACGTGGTGTTTCCTGTGTCCATGTGCATCCTTTTCTAAAGGAACCTAAGGCATTTTGAAACATTCTCAGTTAACATAGTTTCTGGTAATTACCTTCTTTTAAAAACATATTTGAAGAAAACTCAAGATTTGATCAAGGCAGAAAGACTTAGTTTTATTTGAAGTTAGAACTCATTCCTCCCCCTTCCCTCCTACATCATGACCAGATCAAGTGCAAACTGCACTCCAGGCAATTGCAACTGAGAACACAGCCCTCCACCTCCTGCTGACTGCCAGAAGATGACATCTCTGCTTTTTCTGTGCTCAGTTGCCTGCTGCCAGAACCATGCTCAGGCTGAGTGATGCTGAGAGGTATGGGTTCTAGGCCTGCATGGGTGGTGATGCAGCTCTTTATTGATCCTGAGGACACCTAGATCCCATCTTCACCATATGCAGAGTCCACTGTGGGTGACTCTCTATAAAAAGCAGCACATTTGCAGTGACTTTGGATTGGAAGTATTAAAGGTATTAGGGAGAAGTCCAGAGAGGACTGGGCTTCTTTTCTTTTTCTTTTTTGAAATAAACATTCTTTTAAAATGTATTTTTGTTTGAAAGGCAGCATTACAGAGAAGGAAGCAGAGACAGAGAGGGATCTTCCATCTGGTGGTTCACTCCCTAACTATTCTCATTAGTTGAAGGTGGCTGGTGCTAGTTAAGAGCTTGGAGTTTATCCTAGCCTTCCAACATAAGCACAGGTGCTCAAGGACTTGGACCATCCTTACTTCTTTCCTAGCCATTAGCAGGGAGCTGGATTGTAAGCAGAGCAGCCCAAGTTGAAGCAGCATCCATATTGGGTGACAGCACAGATGGTGGATGCTTAGCCACAGGATGCTGCTGCCATGTTGTTGTGTGTTTGTGTTTTAGAGGCCAAGACAGAGAGCATGAAGAGAAAGAGTACTTTCAGAAGCTGGTTCCCTACCCAAATTGTTGTACCATATTAGAGTAAGTTAAAACTGGGTACTAAAGAGGCATGTATGACAGTAGAGCAAGTTTATCAAGTGATGTCAATACCCATATTATCTTTCAAGAATTCTTGCTCAGGATTTGGCTACTTTTAATTAGCAACTTCCTGGATAGACAGCAAAAAGATCCCACCAAACTGGGTTTCTAACTTTCCCTATGGAAGCATGGATAGAATTCCTCATTTCTAGCTTTGCCTTGACTCATCAGTATATCTGACTTTCCAATAATAATAATAATAATAAATCTGTGAGAAAAAAGGAGTTCCTCCTTTCTAATTTTGGCTTGACTCAGCTTGGCTCTTGTAAATGTGTAGCATGAACCACTAGATGTAAGCTCTTTTTGCATTCCAAGTAAATAAATAATTGTTACTAGTTGGAAGCTATGTGTTAAATCTAAATATTCAACATAACTGAGATGTGTGCTTACACTTCACAATTCAGTGTTGCCTTGGTGTGGATTTGTGCAGGCAGCTGTAATGGAATCAGGCATGGTGCATGTATTCAAACCAGGCACTCTGGGTTGTGTTGGTACCAAGCAGAAACTTTACCACTATGATCAACTCCAACAGTTGTTAGAAGGTAAAAATAGTTGAAAATTGATGGTGGTGATGGTCATCATTGAAGTACGATGAGTTTAATTTATAAATTATCTGGTGAGTTTTTAAGTGATTTTTGACATTGTGAAAGAATGCAATAAATCATTTCAAAATTTTCAAGTGTATTTTACTATGTCAAACTCCAATCCACATTAAACGTGGTTTTCCTCTATAGAGTGTTTTGCATTTGAATATAAGTAACCAGAAGGGATGGTCACACATCAGTTATAAGAATTACAGTGATTGTTTCAAGTCCTGAGTTTTTGGGGAAAGGAACCATTAATGTGCTTGTCTTTTGAGGAATGGGTTACAAAATGAATACTTTTTAAAAATCTGTGATCAAATACCAATGGTACTTGGGAATATTTTTAGTAGTAATGATTCAAAAAGCCTATCCTTGGGTGCTTGCATATGATGTAGTGTGTTAGATCACTGCTGGTCATCCTGCATAGAATATTCCAGTGCCAAGGGATAAAGGAAACCTCAGAGCCCATGGCATTGTATAATAAAATTAAAAATACCCTGCCACTCTACCAAACTTCCGTCTGTTATAGCAGCCTCTGTATTGAGTCTTTTGTATTTTGTATGCATAGGATCATATCATCTACAAATAGTATAAGCTTGACCACTTCATTTCCCATTTCAATTCTTTTGGTTTCTTTTTCTTATCTAATAGCCTCTGTGAGTACTTGTAGTACTATGTTGAATAGCAGTTGTGATAGAGGGCACTCTTGTTCCAGATCTCTGTGTAAAGGGTTCCAATTTTCCCCCATTCAGTATGATGCTGGGTATTTCATATATTGCTCTGACTGTGTTGTGGGTATTTCCTTCCATGCCTACCTTGTTTAGAGTTTTTAGCATGAAGTGGTGTTGGATTTTGTTGAAAGCTTTTTCTGCATCTATTGATATTATTATGACTTTTGTTCTTCAGTGTTTGGATGTTTTGTATTACATTTATGGATTTACGAATGTTGAACCATCCCTGCATTCCTGGGATGAATCCTACTTGATGTGATGAATGATCTGTTTGTTTGAATTCCATTAGCTAGGATTTTGTTGAGGATCTTAGCAGCAGTGTTCATCAGGGAGATCAGTCTGTAGTTTTTCTTCTCTGTTAATTCTCTGTCCGGTTTTGGGATTAAGGTGATGTTGACTTCATAGAATGAGTTTGGAAGGGTTGTAGAAGGGTAGTGGCTTTTCATGGGAGGGGATGATATTCTGCCAGTTCTACTTTCAGACCAGGGATGGTTTCTCAATGACACTGTTGAATTAATCTGGACAATAAGATGCTGGACTCTCTGCATGGTCCATGCCCGCAGTGAAGGAGTCATGACTGGATATGATCTGTACTACTATAACAATATGGATGAGTTCAATATGGAGGGGGCTTTTTATAGGGGTGGGGGAATCCCAGAGCCTATGAAACTGTCATAAAATGAAATAAATAAATTAAATGCAAAAAATACATTAAAAGAAAAATATAGGGGAATAAAAGAAATAGAATGCCCAAATATGTTTAAAAATGTCAGTTGTAGAAGTGTCTTTGTGAAGTTCTCTGAATTGAATTTGAAATGTAATTCTTTATTACCCACAAAAATATATCCACACATCAACTTAAAATATGTTGTTCTAGATAGTTTGTTTATTTGCAATCATTTTTTTAAAATACTATGTATGTTTGAAAGGTAAATTGCAGAGAGAGAAGAGTAATGTTCCATCAGTGGGTTGATTCATTCCAAGATGTCAGGGTCCTGCCATGCTTAGTCCAGCAACAGGAATGCATCTAGGTTTCCCAGGGGGTTCTTGTAATCCACCCACTGTGTTCCAGGCACAGTAGCAGGATACTGCATTGGAAGTGTTACATGACCAGTAGGCATAAATAAGGCATTTGGGTATCAGATATGATCTATCCCAAACAGCAGCCCAGCTTCCTGGTTCATGACATTCACTCATTCAAGTCTCATGATTATCTCTTGCTGTTGTCTAATGTAACTATTTAATCAGGTAAAATAAAAGGATTTCTCAAACTATGTTGCTATCATATTTATGGATGTCCTATGGGCTAAGGCAAATGAAATGGCAAAGTCAAGTATTGTTGAGGGTTTAGGAACTGGGAAGTGTTATTGAAGACGTGGGAACTTTCATTTGGAACAATTACTAGAAAACTTTATAGATTAACTATTATATTCAATTTTCACATATAGTTATAGACAGAATTACTTTGAATGTACAAACATTGAAGTACTTAATAGCATCCAGTTATTTTTCTGAAACATAGATTTTAGTGACAATATGGTTTTTCTATACTATTTTGTAATGTGAACAATACTTGTTGAAAAAATAAGTTAGTGCTGGGCATGGTGGCATGGCCTAGCAGTTAAAGTCCTCACCTTGAAAGCCCCGGGATCCCATATGGGCACCGGTTCTAATCCCGGCAGCTCCACTTCCCATCCAGCTCCCTGCTTGTGGCCTGGGAAAGGAGTCAAGGACGGCCCAATGCATTGGGACATTGCACCCACGTGGGAGACCTGGAAGAGTTCCCTGGTTCCCAGCTTCAGATTGGCACACACCAGCCTGCTGTGGCTCACTTGGGGAGTGATTCATTGGATGGAAGATCTTCCTATCTGTCTCTCCTCCTCTGTGTATATCTGACTTTGTAATAAAAATAAATCTTTAAAAAAAATGTTAGTGGGCTCGGCAGCATGGCCTAGTGGCTAAGGTCCTCGCCTTAATCCCATATGGCTGCTGGTTCTAATCCCGGCAGTTCCACTTCCTCTCTCTCTCTCCTCCTCTCAGTATATCTGACTTTGTAATGAAAATAAAATAAATCTTAAAAAAAAAAAATGTTAGTGCAAATGCAGTAATATTATGATTTTATAATTTGTTAAAATTTTTCATTGGAAAGTCAGATTTACAGTAGCAGAGACAGAAAGATCTTCCATCTGCTGCCTCACTCCCCAGGTCACCACAGTGGTTGGAGCTGAACCAAATGGAAGCCAGGAGCCAGGAGCTTCTTGTGAGTCTCCCATACGGGTGCAGTCTCACAAGGTATTGGGCGGTGCTTGACTGCTTTCACAGGCCACAAGTAGGGTGCTTGATGGGATATAGCAGCCAACATATGAGCAGCATCCATATGGGATCCCTGTATGTGCAAGGTGAGGAATTTCCACACTAGGCTACAGTGTCAGGCCCAGTAACATTACTTTTAAATAAATAGAAATTGTTTGCATTGACCTAATGATTACTTGACTTTAATCACTGCCGATTATTGAAATTATTCATACTATTTCAAGGATGCCTCCTTGTCACTTGTAAGGCAATATTCTTGCCCAGGGAAGCTGACGGCTTTTATTTCTCCAGCCACTGTGTCTGCCTCCAAGTTGACGTTGCTTAGCACAGTAGGAACCACTGAAGAGGCTAGGAACAATCAAGACCAATGCATAACTCCCTGTCTCCACCTTCTCTTGCAGGTGTAGCCCTGCAGCCTGCTCCATGCTTCCCAGGCTGGAGAACACCAACACACCTTCAGTAAGCTGTTTGTTTACTTCTCAACTGGCTTTACATTGTATTTGAGGAGCATGATGATAATTTTAAAGCAAATGAAAAAAAAATGTGAGAGAAAGAAGGTAAAATTTCGATAACTAAACATTGGAACTGTCAAAGCTGATTGAAACTTCTTCTAAAGGTTTTCTGTTTTTTATATATATCTCTATCTATCTATCTATTTAAAGATTTATATATTCTTTTAAAAGATTTATTTATTTTTGTTGTAAAATTAGATCTACAGAGATAAAGAGAGACAAAGAGGAAGATCTTTCATCCAATGATTCACTCCCCAAGTGACTGAAATGGTCCATGCTTGCCAAAATGAAGCCAGGAGCCCAAATATTCTTCTGGGTCTCCCACATGGGTGCAGGGTCCCAAGGCTTTGGGCCGTCCTTGACTGCTTTCCCAGGCCACAAGCAGGGAGCTGGATGGGAAGTGGAGCTGACAGAATCAGAACTGGTGCCCATATGGAATCCTGGCATGTTCAACGTGAGGACATAAGCCACTAGATGACTGCAATTTGCCCTGTCTGAGATATATTGACAATAAGTTGGCAGCTGTATTAAAATGAATAAAACAGTGTAAGGGTGTGTCAGTATGGTGGGATGAATGCATGTAATTACAGTGCACCTGATTCTAGTCCTGGCTACTCCTTCCTCTCAATCCAGCCTCCTACTAATGCATCAGAGAAGCATGTGGTGGTGGTATAAGGACTTGCATATGTCACACCCACATGTGAGATACAAGAGGGATACCTGGAGTCAGTCTGACACAGACACAGCTAGTAAACACATTCAAAAAAAAAAAAAACTGCACAAAACCTGTTTTTCTGTCATTGTTCCTGTGAAGTGAATAGTGACATTGTAAAAGCAGTGTAAGTACCTTTTCATCTAGGTTCAAGGTTAGTTTGCCCCTGACCTGAGCCAAAGGCATGCCCTTGGGTACCATAAACCTGGCCTGGTGTAGACTGTTCCCTGTCGTGGTTCTTGCTGTCAAATACAGGGACTGTGTTCCAACAGAGGAATTGCACAAGCTCCTCCATGAGAACTTATCCCAATGCTAGATCAGTGGGTCCATGGTCCAGTCCTACTTCATCAATATCCTGTCTAAGCAGGAACAGTGGCCTTTCCTGATTGCCCCTCAACCTATTCTGTTTTTTTCTGTTGGATATTACAGCCCAGTCCAGGCCCGTCCACATCCAGACACAGCTCATGCATAGCTCAACAGGGAGAGATGTAGCCTAGTCCATCTTGCATTAAGTCTTGTTCTCACGAGCACCAGTGTGTGCTGGAGTGTAGCTCAGTGTGGCATACACCAGACCTAGTCCACACTTGTGCAAAAGGGACTGCAGCCATGTCCAGACCAGATAACAGCCCCTACTCAGGCCCTCACATTTACCAGTAGGAACCACAACCTAGTCAGGGTAAAGCATTAGCTCCCAAGCCAGGCCTGTTTCCAGGCATAGATCTTGCTTGTGCTAGTGGTTTCTCTGACCCAGCTTGGCATAGTCCCTCACCTGTCTTGGCCTTTGCTTTCAATTGCTGGAGCCTGGCCACACCCAGCCTGCCCCAGTCCCAACTCTTGCTGGTGGGTACTGTAACCTGGACCTGCTCAGTCTTTATCAATCCCTGGCCCATGAAAACTGGTAGATGTGACACCCTACTCTGGAATGACCTGTGCTCTGGCCAAGTTTCTTCACTTGCTGGTGAGGTAAAATTTTTTTCCCTGCCTGGTCTGCCCCCTTGCAAAACCAGCCCACATGTTTGCCAAAAGGTGGAGCTAAGTTGCCCAACTTGCCCAGCTTGCCCAACCCCCAGATGTGGATCATGTGCTCACCAGCAGGAGCTATAACCAAGCAGGAGATTTTCCCAAGTTCTCCCACTCTGCCTACTCCCAGACCCGGATCTCACTCATGCCAGTGGGTGCTAGGCCCTTGCCCGGCATAGCCTGCTCCTCCATCTTGGCCTTGTGCGAGCTTATGATTGTTGTGGTCTGTCCTGCTGCACACGCTCTTTTAGGATGCATATGCTGGTGCTGTAGCCTGGAAGTGGCCGGATTATTCTCGATGTCTGTACCCGTGAATGTTGACAGGTTCTATGATCACACCTAGCTCAACTCATCACCCTCCCAGCTCTTGACCTAACCAGTGGGACTTGCATTTCCACAGGTTTAGGCCCACATATCCCCCACAGAATCTACTTCTGAACCTGGTTCTCACACATGCTAATATCATTGCCCTGCCTAACCTGACCCATCCCTGTTCCAACATTCAGTCAGGCAGTGGGATCTAGCCTTGTCTGACAGATTCCCAGCCCTAACTTTTGCATGGACTAGCATGTGATGGTCAGCAGTATTCCTTACTAAGAGAATTCCTACTCAGGACTCCCATTTGGGCTGGTGTATCAGTCTGACCCATACAGTGCTTCTGGTCTCTCCCCTCCAAACCACCATGTCTCAGTCCCCTCATTTTCCTGCAAGTGCAGTGGCCCTGTCACTGGGAATCCCTCAGAATTCATTTCTTACCTACACGTACAGTGGCCTTATCCATGAATGACCCTAGGTAACAATTCCACACCCCAAGACTTTAAACCTCGCCTCTGGGTGAAGCCAGCAGGTGAAGCCTGGTGCCAGTTGGTGCTCTGGCTGCCCGCAATCCCAGAATTGACGCAGCACTTGGCATCAATGGCTGTTGCTAATGCTGCAAGTATTGAGTGTGAGCTGACTCAGGTATCCCCAGCAGCTACCATGCTATTGGCAGCTCCCTTAACACAGCCCAAGGTTATTCCCACATATCTTAAAAAAAAAAAAAAAGAAGAAGAAGAAGAAGAAAAAGAATATGCAACTATGCTGACACACTGGTATTGTTAACACATATTTGACATTAGCCAGGCCCAGGATGCCTACCAGCTCTTAGCTACTTTTCTCCCACCTGTGTAACACTTACTTAGGTACAATGCAAACGAGGCAGCTGCCTAGAGCTGGGGTGTTTAATATCTTCTAAATAGATAATTTTAGTGCGAAGGGATGATTGTGGTTTTTAGAAAAATCTAGTGAATTTTGATCAATATGTACTTGAATATTATCACTGGGTGCATTATTGTATTTAAGTATATGTATAGCATTGACTGAGTAATGCAGGTGCCCAGGCTTTCCATGTTTGTTATTTATTTATTTATTTATTTATTTATTAACAGCACACAGGGTCCTCTGTTCCTGTTGCCTTATCATTGTGAACTGCAGTCACCACGCACTGGGAAGGAACACTGGATCTTGTTCCTTCTGTCTCTCTTTGCTACCTTTCTACCTCCTTCCTAGCCCTGGTCTTCACTCTGACCAACCCGTAGAAATCACAATTATAAGCTTGCAGCTATTTTTAAACATTTGTATATGATAACATGTTAGTTTTTTCTACATTAGCCTTGTTTTATTTCACTGCATCCATGTTCATCTATTTTGTAAGAAATAAGAATTTGTTGTTTTTAATTATTGAATGCAATCTCTTGG
This sequence comes from Ochotona princeps, assembly GCF_030435755.1. Lineage (NCBI taxonomy): Eukaryota > Metazoa > Chordata > Mammalia > Lagomorpha > Ochotonidae > Ochotona > Ochotona princeps. Next base: position 33,347,389 of record NC_080856.1, read on the forward strand.
CATTTATAGGTTTCACTGTTAATAAGAGCAGGGGAAACAAATGAAATCTAGAATCAAAATTAGTTTAGTATCTTTTTTAGTATACTAATTTAGTATGTTTTTATTTCTGTGCGTATTACTTCCTTTTCTACTTTATTTGGGTGAATATTAAATTACATAATAATAAAAAGTAGTTATTCTAATTTGGTTACATATCTTACAGGAAATGCTTTTGGTTTTTTGGCATTCAGTTGTGTGATGGCTATAGGTTTGTTATCTGTAGATATTAGTTTATTGAGGCCTATTTCTGTGTACCACAACTGAGGTATATTTGGATATGTTTATTTATTTGTAGATTTCCTCATCTTACATATATGTTATTACAAAATAAATGTAGAAATTCATTGAGTGCTTTCTATAAGGTGATTTCAACGATGCTTGTCCTTCATCCTGTTTATGTGAAATCTTTGCTTTGTTGACCAATTTTCTACATTTTCTAGTTAGGTGCACCTTGGCTAGTTTATGTGAGCTTATTATTGTGATGCTTCTTTTATTTTACATGTGTTATATATTTTTATTAAAGATTTTATTTATTTCAAAATCAGATATATAGACAGGAGGAGAGACTTAGAGAAAAATCTTAGGTCTCATGGGGTTTCCTCCCCAAGGGGAGAAGTGCTGGCTGCTGGGGACCACATGGGATCCCAGCGCATGCAAGATGAGGACGTTACCCAGAAGGCCACCAGCCACTATGATAAGAATTTTACATCTGTTTTATCAGGTGTATTGGTCTATGACATTGTAATGATTTTAAGCTAGATTTCTAGACTATGAGCAATTATTTCTGAAGAAGCATTAAGTATATACAGAACTAATTGTACAGCAATGGAGATTGCATTTTTACTGAGCAATTCCATCTTTTTTTTAAACTTATTTTAAGCCATCAGTCATAGTTGAAGATCTTCCTACTGCTGATTCAGTCTAGTTTAGGAATCCAAGTATTGTTCGGCTCAGTGTAATTTTGGAATGGTTTTTCATTTTAGTTTTTTCACCGTAATTCTAGAAAATTTGGTGTTAATTTGGTAGAATCTAGTAGTGAAGACACCTAGTGTTGACCTTTGGTTTGAAGAGATTTATTCCTGATTCACTGTTAACTGTCTGTTGGTTTTGTCAAGTTTTTTGATGTCTTTCTCATTCAGTTTGCAGCCTAATGTTAAGTATCCAGAAATTAAGCATTTTTTAATTATTTATTTGTTTAAAACTACTATTGACAGTCCCTAGTGACCCATTGCACATGCTTTTTTTTTTTTTTTCTAGTAAAGACTTATTTTATTAGACCTGATGCATTGGCCTAGCAGCGAAAGTCCTCACCTTGAACACACTGGGATCTTGTATGAGCACCCATTCTAATCTTGTTGGCCCATTGTTTGATCAAACTCCCTGCTTGTGGCCTGAGAAAGCAGTCAAGGATGGCCCAAAGCTTAGGAAACCTGCACCCGTGTGGGAGACCTGGAGGAAATTCCTGGTTCCTGGCACCAGACCGACGCAGCTCTGGTCATTGCTGTCACTTTGGGAAAGAATCATTGGATGGAACATCTTCCTCACTGTCTCTTCTCCTCTCTGTATATCTAACTTTGCAATAAAATACTAAAAACGTCTTTTAAAAATTATTTAATTGATATATAACGCAGAACTATAGAGAAAGAGGGAAAGTTAGAGAGATCTTCCTTCTGCTTTATCCCTTTCCAAGTGACCTTGGTAGTTAAAGCAGGACCAGATTGAAGCTTCTTCCCAGTTCTCCCAGATCAGTACAGGGAATCAAGCACTTGGGACATCCTCTGCATTCACACAGGCACTAGAAGGGAGCTGGATCAGAAATAAAGCAGCTGGGCCTGGCACGATAACCTAGTGGGTAAAGTCCATGCCTTGCACATGTTGGGATTCTGTATTGGTGCTGGTTCTAATCCCGGCAGCCCCACTTCTCATCCATCTCCCTGATTGTGGCATAGGAAATCAGTGGAGGATGGCCCAAAACATGGGGCCTTGCACCTGTGTGGGAGACCTCGAAGAAGCTCTGGGTTCCTGGCTTCAAATCTGCTCAGCTTGGTCCATTGTGGCCACTTGGGGAGTGAATCAGCAGATAGAAGATCATCCTCTCTGTCTCTCTTCCTTTTTCTTTTATATATCATGCTTTGCAATAGAGTAATGTTTATAAAAAAGAAGAAAGAAAAATGCAGCAGCTCTGACTTTCATCTCACAAGTACTGGCAGAACCCACTTTGTCCAGACAGCCCTGATCCACTCCTCTACTGTGATACCAATTGTAATATGTCCCTCTTCTTTTTGATGTTATATACTTGAACCTACTTTTTGATTAATCTAGCAAAAAGTTTATTGATTTTGTTTTCCTTTTAAGAACAATGAATGTTTCCTTTATCTTCAGTATTGCTGAATACAGTTTTTATTCATTTCTTCATTAATCTGTATTTTGAATTTTTCCTTTTTCTACTCCTAGAGTTGGCTTCTTATTTTTCTGAGATGTGGAGATAAGTGCTTAGGAAGCTATTTGACATTTTAGTTGTTATTGTTCAGGTGTTGACCATGTAAAGTGAAAACTTTTGATTTCTATATTTCTCTGATCATGGTCAGTTCTTTCTCATTGGCAATGGGAAGTATAGTTAGAAATAAGAGTGTGCTTTGGTTGCCATAAAAATATGCTCCAGAATGTGTGTCTTGAACTGCAGTAATTCATTTGTTATGGTTCTTTTTTGAAATTTTATTTTGATGATGTTTACACAGTTCAGAAGGGAGCATGCATACACATGTGGATACTGATGAAGCTAGGAAGGATCGAGAATTAGGGGGAAGTGGATGAGATCATTGTTTCCAAATTTTCTTTTTGTGTCTGGGGGATGGTGGAGAGAAGGATAAAAGCCACTCCCAGAATCCCCACAATAGAACCTTGGATTGTGGAATGGCCATCTCATTTTCCAGGGTCCCTGATTTGGAGCATGCTCTGAGGGTTCTGTTCAAGTGGTTTCCATAGGAAATCCTTCCACGGTCCATTGGTTGACATTCCAACTAGTTTCCATTCAGCCAGATCTTTAGTATCAATGCTTGCCTGGGGTAGTTGTCCAATCTTTTCTACCCTCCTTCATGTGCACGCTCCAACAGACTGCCATATCCGCTATGTGCATCTGAGCATGTTCATTCAACCAATGATTAGGCCCAGTTCTGACACATGAACTCCAAAGTTAATGCGCAGATTCCACATGTGTCTAAATTTGTGGAGTTCTGTGTCCATTGGATCAGTGGTCAGTATCCCTGAAGAAACTCTCTGAGGTGATCATAGACTTGTGTTTGTACTTGCCAGTATGGGGTCAGCTCAGTCTGTCACCCACATCAGCCTATGCACACACACTGGTGGTTGCAGTTGCTGGATAAGTTTTGTCTCCAGTCCCATCTCTTATGCAAACCAGTGGATGCTGTGGTGGAGACCACCCAAGCCCATCCCACATTCAGCTCTCATGTACACCAGTTGGGAACTGCATCCCAATCAAAGTGACACCCTATAACGCCTACTAGGTCTGCCCCCCACCATAGTTCCTTTGCTTGTTGTTTTAATCAGCAGACTGCTCTGTGCTGCAGCCTGGACCAGTGTGCCCTGTTCCCAATTCCAGTATTCATGAGTGTCAGAGGGTTCCATGGTCATTTGTAGCTCAGCTCTTTACAACTCTCAGCTCTTGAGCCAGCCTTCAGAAATGCAGTTCCACAGGTTGAGCCCTCATAGTCCCCACAGGATCTACCCCCAGACCTAGTTCTTATGCATGCCTGTTGGTATCATGGCCCAACTTAACATTACCTGCCCCTTCAATGAAACTCATTGGCAGTAATGTAATCTTTCCCTGCCAGACAGGCCCCCAGACTTACCCTAAGTGTGCACTGGTGGGTGGTGGTAGTCCATGTTAACCATCCCAGTTAAGGTCTCCCATGTGGGCATGTGTACTCGTCTGACCCAGAAATGTCCTCAGTTATAGCTTCCAAACCACTAGGTGTTAGCCCCCTCATTTACCTGCAAGCAAAGTGGCTTTTGTCAGTAGAAGTCCTTCAGAAGTCATTCTCGGCTGCAACATACTCCTTCAGTGGTCCTGCCTCCCACACATCCCCTTACTCCTTCTCCTGAGCAATCCACAATTCCTGCTCCTGGAATCAAGCATCCCAGCCTAGCTGCTTGAATGCAGCTTCAGACATCCTGGCCTTTGCTGAGAGCGTAAATGTGAGCTTGTACCCAGTGTCACCTCTTGGCTGGTGGTGGAAAAGGCATAACCCAGCCTGGCTACTTGAAGGCAGCTTGAGCCATTCTGGCCTGGGCTAAGTGCCAAACTGGATATGGACCACACTGGCCAATATTGGCTGAGGTGAGGGCACAGCATGGTCTGGTTGCTTAAAGGCAGCTTGAGCCATCCTGGCCTTGGCATGTGCGCAAAGAGAACCCTAGCCCCAATGGCCGCTTTCGTCTGGTTGGTAGAAGGACAGAACAGCACCTGGCTGCCTGAAGGTAGCTTGAGCCATCCTTGCTTGGATTGTTTTAATGAAGGACATTGCAATGGATATAAAGCGGCATATCATTGTGGTTGCTATTTTCATTCACTTAATGATCAATCATGCTGAAAATCTTTTTGTGTGAATTAATTAGCCTTTTGATCATCTTCTTTGTAGAAATATTTCTAGTTCTTTGTTCATTTTGGTATCTGTTTTTATTGCTTTTGAGTCTCGGGGATTTTCCTGCCAACATGCCCGAAACCACCAAGGGGATGAGGTGTCAGTGCTCTTGGGCTGCAAGAACCACCGGGGATAGTCTGAGGTAGCATGTCCATTTATTTTAAGGTGAGCACAACTCACTAGGAAAAGAGATAGCAAAAGGGCATTGTCGGACAGCCATCCCACACAACAATGACACTGTAATTGACTAGAAGTCATGTCTGTCCCTTTAGAACCTCCAAGCATGTCACAGGTCAAGTACTGCAAACATGGCTCTAAGCCATGCCTCAGGTCATAGGCAGGCAGGCTGTTAGTCGTCCCCATCAGGTAGCATTTGAGTTGACAGTCATACTTATACTGTAATACATGTTTATTTAATTTGTGACTGATGCACAAATTAAAGGAAGATTGTCCTATAACTTTACCATGCATTGAGCTTAATAATGTTTTTAGTGTCGTAACTATATTTACTATTGATCTAACAATTCTTGAACACAGTCCACACTGAATGTGCTGTAATGTGTGAAGAGGAGTGAAATCTTGATGACTACAAATAAAAGTATAATGCCATTGTTAAGGTACAATTTGCTAAATGTGTTTTGTTATTTATTTTGATTGGGAACTCAGATTTACATGAAAGAGAGACAGATCTTGCATCCACTAGTATAATCCCAAAGTGGCTGCAATGGCCGGAGCTGCCAGAGCTGAGCTGATCTTAAGCCAGGAATTTCTTCCAGGTTTCCCACTCTGGTGTAGGGTCCCGTGGCTTTGAGCCTCCTTGTCTGATGCTTTCTGAGGCCACAAGCAGGGAGCTGGATGGGAAATGAACAACCAGAATATGATCCAGTTCCACAGGAACAAGAAATAGAAAACTTGGAAGCAATGATCACGTCAACTTTCCTAACCCTTGAACCTTCCCACCCTGATCACATATGTAAACATCATTGGCAATAAACATAGGAAATTCACATATATGTATATTTTTGAGAGGCAGATATACAGAAAGAAGGGGATACAAAGATTTTCCATCTACTTTCACTCTGAAAGTAGTACATTATGGGTAGGCAAATCAGGATCACTGCTGACTTCTCAGATCAAACACTTGAAAAAAAAAGAGAATGGAATAAAGTGTTTCAAATCCTGCGACAGAACAACTGTCAACTAAAAATAATGTACCCAGCAAAGATCTCATTTATATTTGAGGATGAAATTAGATATTTCCCTAGCAAGGAGAAATTAGAAGAATATGCCAGCACAAAAACAGTCTTACAAAATCTCCTTAGAAATGTGCGTATCCCAAAAAAACAAAGAAACAAACCATAAGCAAGTATGGCAAATGGGAAGACCTTGCCACTAAAGTCCATTTAAGCAAAGACAATTAGACACCAACACCCACAAAAACACACGCACATGGCAGTACAAATTAGCAATAAATCAGTATCAACTCTTAACATAAGTGGCCTAAATTAATCAGTCAAAAGACATAGATTAATAGATTGGATCAACAAAAGGACCCAAGTGTCTGTTGCCTACAAGAGACACATCTAACCAGAAAATATTGTAAGAAACTGAAACTGAAGGGATAGAAAAACATATTTCACGCAGTGGATGAGAAATAAAAGATGGTGTAGTGGTCCCAATTTCAGATGATATAAGCTTCAATGTGACTACATCAAAAGGACATGGAAGTGCATTTTATATTGTGGAAAGGAATGATCCATGAGGAAGTGATTACCATCCTTTACATCTATGCCCCAAATTCAGATGCACCCAGCTACGTGAAGCAATTACTTATAGACTTATAGGGAGATACAGATGAATGTACAATAATCCTGCCATATGTGAACACCTGTTAACACCAATAGACAGATCAATAAGACCAAAGCTCAAGAGAGAAACTACAGAGCTCACACAAACAATGGAACAACTGGACTTAGTAGACATTTATAGAACCTTTCATTCCTAGGCCGCAGGTTATACACTTTTTTTCAGCAGTGCATGGAACCTTCTCCAGGATAGACCACATGATAGGAAACAAAGCAAGTATAACTAACTTCAAAAAAACCGGAATAATACCATACACCTTTTCAGGCCACCACGGAATGAAATTGGAAATTAACAATTCAAAATGCCCCAGGAAATATATAAACTCTTGGAGGCTGAGCAATGTGCAATTAAACAAACAATGAGTTAGAGAAGAAATTAAAGATGAGATAAAAAAAATTTATGAAGACCAATGAAAACTCAGATACAACATTCCAAAACTTGTGGGACACCACTAACGCAGATTATGTGGTAAGCTCATTGCAATTGGTGCGTATCTCAAGGCCCAAGAAAGGCACCAAATACAAGAATTTAGCACACACCTCCAGGAAATAGAAAAACAGCAGCAAAATGACCCCACAAACAACAGGAAACAAGAAATTATCAAAACAAAGGAGGAGATAAACCAAATACAAATAAACTATATACAAAATCAATGAATCAAAAAGCTGGTTTCTTGAGAAGATAAATAAAATAGACTCCCCACTGGCCTGACTGACAAAGAAAAAAAAAAAAAACAAGAAAAAGTGAGAATTAGCAGCATCAAAGATGAAAAAGGCAACATAACAACAGACCCTGTAATCATTAAAGAAATAATTAAAAATTACTACAAGGAACTGTATTCCAACAAATCAGAAAACTACCGGGAAATCTAAAGGTTCTAGACTTCCACCACTTACCAAGATTTACTTCTGAGGCAACAGAAGACCTGAACAAACCCAAAACTGAATCAGAAATAAATAGTCAATGATTAAAGATCTCCCAACAAAGAAAAGCCCAGGACCATGTGTCTTCACTACAGAATTCTTCAAAACATTCCAAGCAGAGCTAACTCCAATCCTCTACAAGCTCTTCAAAATAATAGAAAAGGAAGCAACTCTTCCAAACTCATTCTATGAAGCCAACATCAATTTAATCACAAAACCGGGTAGAAGAAAAAAATACAGACTGATCTCCATGATGAACATTGATGCTAAGATTCTCAACAAAATCCTAGAATTCAAAAAGCATCAGACAGATCATTCATCCAGACCAAGTAGGATTTATCCCGGGAATGCAGGGATGGTTAAACATGTGGAAATCCATAAATGTGATACACCACATCCAAAAACTGAAGAACAAAAAATCATATAATAGTATCAATAGATGCAGAAAAAGCCTTCGACAAAATCCAACACCACTTTATGTTAAAAACCCTAAACAAGGTAGGATTTTTTTTTTAATAGGGAGGCGTCGGTGAATCCCAGAGCCTATAAAACTGTGTCACATAATGCAATGTAATTTAAAAAAAAAACTTAAATTTCCTCTGAATTAAAATTTGATGAGTTAAGAAAAAAATAAGAAAACTGTGATCACATGAAAAAAAAAATAACAGGGGAAAAGGGAAGATTGTAAAGTAGTACCATGCTGTTAAAATGATATATATCAGTTACATTAACTCTGTTTTATTGTTAAAAGTAGTAAATAAATAACTGGAATAAAAATGAAAACACAGGGCCCAGCATTGTGGCCTAGCAGAAAATGTCCTTGCCTTGAACACCCTGGGATCCCATATGGGCACCGGTTCTAATCCTGGTAGCTCCACTTCCCATCCAGCTCCCTGCTTGTGGCCTGGGAAAGCAGGGAGCTGGATGGTCCAATGCATTGGGACCCTGCACCCACGTGGGAGACTCGGAAGAGGTTCCAGGTTCCCAGCTTCAGTTCGGCATGCACCAGCTGTTGCACTCACTTGGGGAGTGAATCATTGGATGGAAGATTTCCTCTCTCTCCTCCACTCTGTATATCTGAATGTAATAAAATAAATAAATCTTACACACAAAAAAAGAATCCTTTGACCGAATATCAAAGGGTTTAATAATAAAAAAAAAAAAAAAGAAAAAGAAAAACCCAGATAGCTACTTAATGCTAAAGAGCTTCCAAAACATTAAAAAAAAAATGATTAGGTTTGTTACAGCATGGCATTTGTCTTATATGTATATCTTCTGTTCAACTGGCAGGCTATGACTAGCTGATACCAACAAATTGACAGAAGAAAAATTGAAAATAAGAAAATAAGAAAATTGAATTTTATTATCGCTTTATAATATTTTTAAGTATCTCAGTATGTTTGAGGATATCATTAGTAAGCTATTCAACAATCTCATTATCTTGTGCAATATTAAGCATTTATCTTAATTACCTAATCTAGCATGTTATTTAGCTCATGTGTATCTAAAGATTGCACAATGAACTCATTTTATGCTCATTATAGAAAACAATCTGATACAGGATAATAATGGAATTGTAGCTTTAGAATTGCAAACGTAATACGGGACAAAATGTTTTATTTTGCTTTTACCTTATTTGCCATATAGATTGTAAATTAAGCTGCATTCCTAGAAGATGCAAATTGAACACACACAGAAGAATTAAACTCAGCTTAGTATCATAAACGCTGAGTTAATATTTTGGCTCAGTGTCAATATGATTGCTTATGTTAATTTATTTGAAAATCAGAGTGGCAATAACAGAGTGATATCTTCCACTTGGAGAGCTATTCTAACAATGCCTTCAACAGTTCGTTAGAATGAGAATCTTTAGAGAACACAACCTTTAATAGAATAAGGAATATTCTGTTGTAATATTAGAATTGCAAAAGTAATACAGCACAAGATATTTTCATTTAACTGTTATTCTATGATGCTGTATAAATTATAAATTAAACTGCGTCCATAGATGTTGCAAATTTAGTATACAAAGAATGCACGGTCACTGTTTCTATTTAATAATGCAGAACTGAGGAGACATGTGCTGTTACAGGTGTTGGTGTCATTTGAAGATGTGGCTGTGGACTTTACCCAGGAAGAATGGCAGACAATGGACAATACGCAGAGGACCCTGTACAGGGAGGTGATGCTTGAGACCTATAACAATCTGCTGTCATTGGGTGAGTGAAACTCTGTCATGCCTATGAAGAACACTTCTGTATAGTTTGCTAATGAAAGAAGAGTTTATAAGGTGTAGTAATTGGTAGGACTAATGGTGATTTCGTAAAATCTGCATCATTCTCCATGAACAGGGTACTCCATGACAAAGCCTGATGTGATCTTCAAGTTGGAGCAAGGATCAGCACCATGGACAGTGGAGAAATCTGTCAAGCAGAGACTTGCAGGTAGGTCAGCACATAATTGGCAGGACAATTGATACATAGCTCAGTAAATGTTGACTGGAATTATATTTGATTTTTACTCTAAGTTTCTTCCAGAAGGACGGCTGGTGAGACACGGTTATTCTCTAGTTTCCATGTATAGGTTTATTCTAGAAATTTCCCAGTCACCATAAATTTGGAACTATATATGGGTCTTTTCATGATCACAAACACTTGAATCACATCTGCCACTTCCCAAGATACATTTTCAGGAAGTTGTTTTTGAAGCAGAGTAGCCAGGAAAAGACAAACTAGTGATGAGATGGGATGTAAGGTACCCCAAGCCTTATTTTGAATTTTTATACCATATTTTCTGTCATTTCCCACTTTAAGTTAAATACTCAATCTCAAATAATTGAAGATTTTATTTTAGAAATATAGGTATTGTGTTAAGGCATTAATAGATGAGATGTAATGCCTATTGAAAAATGCTCATAAATGTCCACATTTCACTAATATTAAAATGTGCTGTGTATAGATTGGCAACAAATCTCATTGGCTTCATGTGAGCATTTGAAAACATTTAGATGTGATTCATAGATATGGTTACTCTTTTCCTTATTTCAGATCCCCATGGAAAGAATGAGCTGTTTGGAGCTAATCAGAAAGGTCAAGAAATAATCTTCAGGCAAGTTTTAATTACAAAACTTATAGAATAACTGAAAAGAGAGCTGTATTGCCACAAAGATGCTTAGCATTAGCTCTGGCCATAATTGCAGCACAATATGAAAGGGAAATTGTATAAAAATGAGACTTGATAAATAGGATTTCTTCCTTTCTTTCTACTTTTTTTTTTTTTCATTTGGAGACAGAAGCTTTATTTGCAAAGTGACCAGGTGAATGTAAAAAGCAGAGGGAATCAAATAGCATTTCTTGGGAGAGAGCCAGGAGATGGTGTGCCTCTTGAATGGAGACAGCAAAATTTTTTAGAAGGGTCTTAGGGAGGCCCTCTCTGGTCCGAAGGCAGAGCCAGCAGAGCGTCAACCTGTTCAATTAGAAGCTCCAACCTACCATCATCCACAATCCAGGTACAATGAGGCTGGTGTAGAATCCACTGATTGACATAGTCCATCATAGAGTCTCCCCTTTTCCAGTATTTCACTGCCAACATATAGCTAAGGTGGTTGATTGATCTACTACATCTTCCATCTTTTCTTGATTAATGTGCTAATTCCTCCATTTTGATGAAGGGATTCCCCAAAGAAAGTTTGAGGTGTTCCCAGACCAGGTTCCTACATGTGCTAGTAAGCACAGTGCCTGCCATAGTCCATAACCCCGATCAGCTGGTGGTTGCAACTGCTGGGCTGGTTCTATTCCAGCCCCAACCTCCACTGGAACCAATGAGTATTGCAGTCCATCCTGGTTCTGCCCATCACACACTCGGCTCTCACCTAAACCAGTGGGAGGTGTGCTGGTTGGGTGCTGCGTTCCTAACAGGCACAGGCAGCCTCACCCTGGCATTTTGTGTTGTGTACTATTTCTATCACAACCGAACCTGGCCAGACCCCCACCCAGCTTCAGCACTCAGACTTGCCAGTAGATGACGCGAGCTGTCAGCCTGGTCCGCCCCAACCCGAGCGAAATGTATGTAAGTGGGACACTTCCCATAGCCCCTCTGTGTTGTTTACTTCCATGCTTCCTGTGTTTATATGTAAAGTCAGTGTCCTGTCAGAGGAACTGTTCAGGTTCCTCCATCAGACCCCTCTGGTGTCAGGTTTCATGCATACCAGCAGGTCCATGGGCCAGCACCGCTCATTTAATCTCTTGCCCCAGCAGGAGCAGCGGCCTTTCTTAACTGGTCTTCAACACATACTTGTTCCTGCTGTTGGAAGTTTCAGCCCAGCCATGGCTCGTCAATACCCACATATAGCTCATATATGGCTCAGTTTGGGGGTCTTAGATTTCTAAGTGTGCCCTGAGCATTCCTTGTCTGGACAGGAACCTGTGAGTAAGACACTTCCCATTGTATTGGTTGTCTCTCAACCAGCAAGGAAATAGCTGCTACTTCACAGCTTCAAATCTACACCAACCATTCTATGGCTGTTCAGCTCTCAGAGTTAGGCAACCACATGAGTGACAAAGTTGGAGAAACTGGCTTTTTCTGAACTCATGTATGAAATGTACAGAGGGTCATCCAAAGGCCCACATAAGTCATTTCTATAGATGAAACCCAAGGGCACGGCATGGTAGCCTATTGGCTGTCCCTCACCTTGCATGCACTGGGACATATATGGACACTTGTTTGTGCCCTGGCAGCCCCACTTAACATTCAGTTTTCTGCCCGTTGCCAGAGTCCAGCTCATGTGAAGCTCAGAACTTGAGAAGAGTGCTTGGAGTAGGCATAGAAAATAAACGGACCCCTGCAGCTTCAGGATCATAACAGACAATTTTAAAAACTGTCCTCTTTATTTTATACAGAAGCCTTCACCAATTCTTTTCACACCTGGTAAAAGGGGCATTCCTAAGGATAGTTCTGCCAATTGTTTCCCCTTGAGGCAGGATACCAGCCGACCCAATCCTGTGGTCAAGAAGTTCTCAATAGATGGTACATGTCAATCTATTACACATTCCTATTACATTCCTGATTCTACAACTTAGTCTTGAATCAGTTAAGGGAGGAAGTATATCAGAGAAGGAGGGACATAAAGATTAGTGAAAGAGGGAAAGAATAGATTTCCACTGCATCTAGGGAATTCACATCCTTGACTATGATATGGTCAATGTGGGAGGACAACACTAAGCATAGGTTCCTGCTACATGTAGGGACCTAACACCCTCAATTTTCATATGATGAGTGGGGCAGCCAAGAGAGCAGAAATAGTAAAAGGCCTTTTGGTAAGACGTTATCACAAACATCATCTTCCAAGCTCACATTGATTTTTTTATTTTTGTGGGTAATACTATTATGTCCATATTGTTTCCATCATGCATCTGAGGTAAAGGGGGATATTGAGGGAGAAGCCCCACCGGATTTTCTGACCACCTCAAGTCCCGGATGTGGGGCATGTTCTGAGATATTTGCTCAAGTGGTTTTAATAGTTCTCCAGTTATGAATCGCTGCCAGTTTTGCTCAATGAGGTCATCCACTGATTGATAGGGTCCATCATAAAGTCTCCATTTGCCCCATATTTCACTGCCAACATATAACTGAGATGTTCTGTCTTCTGTCTTTTCTGGTTAGAGTTTTGAGTCCAGTAGTGTGATTGGGGAGCTCTCCAAAGAAACTTTGAGGTATTCCCAGACCAGATTCTTCTTTGTTCTAGCACGCACAGGGCCCGGCACAGTCCATCACTCCAATCAGCTCGTAGTTGCAATTGCTGGGTTGGTTCTGTTTTCAGTCCCGACTTCCACTGGAACCAGTGGGTGTTGCAGTCCAGTCTGGTTCTGCCCAGCACATGCTCGGCCCTTACATCAACCAGTGGGAGCTGCAGCCTAGACAGGGCGACCCACAATAACGCTCACCTGGCCTGCCCCCTACCCTGATTTGCCAGTATGTGTAGCAGTAGACCAGTCTGTCCCCATCCCATTTGGCTCTTGTACTTATCAATGGGTATTAAAGCTTAGTTCCATCTAACCAACTCAGCCATCCAGCCCTCAAGGATGTTGTTGAGTGCCTCTCTGTAGACACCTCAGCCCCCGTCCTAGTTTCCATGGCCTCCCACGGGAGTAGTGACCCAAGAATGGGGAACCCAATATTTCCCTCCCAGGTCTCTCTCAATCCCGGTTTATGCACTCTTTGGGTGGTTCTGTGATTTGACTTGACAGAATTAGTCCCCAGTGCCAGCTGATGCTGCAGCCAAGCCCAAACAACCCTCACCCACTCTAATTTATGCTTGCACCTGCAGGAATAATCAGCCCAGCTGGCTTTTCCCTATTCTAGTCCACATGCAGCGCACAGGTGTTGCAGCCTTGCTTAGTCTGGTCTGTCCCCATCCCAGCCCACGCTCTCCATTGGGAGTAGCTGTCCAGTGAGGGGATCAGCCCCTTAATCCCATGGTGGAGGAATCCACCATTGGGGCAGGGTTTGAGGAGGGGTGGGGAGAATTCCAGTACCTATGAAAATATGTCACATAATACAATGAATTAAAAAAACATAAAAAAGAAAAAGGAGGCCAGAGTTTTAGTCCCATGTCAGGTAGTTGGGATTTAGGATCCATTTAGAGAGTATCAAGTCATGAAGAAAATTGGCCTCTTCTGGATACTGTCAATCCAACAGTTTTTAAAATATGAAGACCCAGAGATTTGCTTCTAAAATGAAAATTGACATGATAGCAAATGTGAAAAAGGCAGTTGGTGATTAGAGACTTTAAAGTCCTAACCTTTCATACTTCCTATCTCCACCACCTATCTCCTAAAAGCACAATCAATCTGGAGGATTAGCTGGAGGTAAGCAGTGACTGGGGATTACGTGTGTGGTTGGATGTGTTTATGTTTGTGCAGAGGCACGGGATGCCAAGTGTCATTTCCACAAGCTTACTACAAACCTTGTGGACTCTTCTCTTTGCTAAGTCCAGCCATACAGCTCTTGTATAAGAGCCAGAAGTCTTTTTAAAGTCCTATGTTGTGTACAGAACCAAATGTTACCAGAAAAACTCAGTGATTATTTTCTTTAACTAGTATAGAAATGTAGAAGTGTGGAATAGGGTAGAAGGATGGGATTCACAGGAACTGGAAGAAAACAGAGGAGTGGGTCCTTTTTTCCAGTTATACATCCTGCTTCAGCAACCAATGGTTGGGACAACATTCAAGTTACTAAATGGTGTCTCCAATTTTAAGAAGCACACCACCACCTAGTTTTCTCTTGAGAAGTGCTTTCCTCTTTCCTCCTCTTGCCCTGCTCACATGATCACTTTGCAAATAAGACTTCTCTGTCTCAAAAAAGATAGATTTAAAAAATGACTTTGAGATCCAGTTTCTGTATCCACATCCTGAATGTGAGCAACTGGTATTTAGTAGAAATCTACGTATTTTCTCTATTCTCACGTACACTTGCTGTTCCTGGGAGGACCCGAGCCAGATTGGAGTCCATGCTTGTGATCCTAGGTTCAGCCACTATGACCATTTGATGAGCTGGGCCTTGGCCTGCCTGGACTCAAGAGGCTTTGCCCTTCCTGCTGAGTACACTGGGAGTGGATACCTTCGGAACAAGGCAGGCCTAGGCTCTACCCACCTCCAACATCAAGAGGTGGGTGGGACTGAGAGTGTGCGACCTAATCATTTTTTTTTCATGAGTTGGGTTTCTCTGTGTGTGTGTGTGTGTGTTATTTAATTGCACTCAATGTGTGTGTGTGTGCATGCATTTAGAGAATTATGGAGAAATTGGTGTGATCATTTCCAAATTTTCTATTTTTCCTTCCTGTTTTGGATCAGGGTTAAATGATATTCAGAGGGGCTATACCAAGCCTCCCAACCATCCTAGTAGTTAAGGATTGGCACTGGACCCCTGATACCAAACCAGGATGTCAATGTGGCACACCCTCCAAGGTTTCTGTCCAGGTGATACTTATACTTCTGAGATGATGTCCATCTCAACAATTCAAGCAAGAGGGAACCTTTTCAATGTTCATTGGCTGACATGGTTGACCTTAGTGTCTCCTTTCTCCCAGATATTTGATGTCATCATATGGCTGGGGTAGTTATTCAATCTCTTCCCTCTCCTTTCTCTTGGATGGTCCAGATGTGCTTTCCAGGCCTCAGTGGGCTTCCATCTCCAGATGGAGCTGTGCCAGTTGTCCAATACTCCTTTTCAACTGAGGATTACCAGTTCTTGCAAGTGCACCAAGACCTTGAGCCAGTCAATCCTGCCCCAGTGGAGCCCCACCCTCAGCGCTCACTGAGCTAGCACCTAGCACCATGCTGGCATGTAAAGTATCCAAGCCAGGTGACCTGAGGCCTGCCACACCCTCTACTCCCAGAACTCACAGACCCAGAACCCATTGCACTGGCCAGCCAAGGACACACACCAAGCAACATAAACCGCCACACATACAGCCACTGGGGCTCATCACACAGCTGTGCCAAAGGGTCCAGACAAGGCTATGAGGTCCCCACTGGATCTCCTGCACCCAGGGATCATGTGTCCACCACCATCATCCTCCTGAGCTCCTTGTCTCCACTCATTTTCCACCAGCATATATTGCAGCCTGGCTCATTCTAGTCTTACCCCAATTCCACTTCATGTTGCTGTTTGCTGAAGCCTATCCAACTACAATGCATCTGGAGGTTGAGCTGGAGCTAGGCAGTGGCTGGGGATTATGTGGGTGTGTGGTTGTATTCCTCTTTGTGCAGAGGCATGAAGTGCCAAGGATCATTTCCAGAGGTTTAGTACAAAACTTGTGGAGTCTTCCCTTTGCTCTGTTTAGCCTCATAATTCTTGTAAAAGAGCCAAAATTCTTTCTCAAGTCCCATATTTTCCACTGAACCAAATGTTACCAGGAAAGCTCAGTGATTCTTTCCCTTAACATAGTGTATTAAAAGATAATGAAAACCAGATGTAGACCAAATTTTTACAGTTAATTTACCAGTTGAACTTGGAAGAGGCAAGGGGGAAACAACTCCCTGGAGGGGCTCAAAGATCTGGTGATTTTTCAATGCAGAGAAAATGATATCATAGTTTCTTTTAAATTGCTTTTCCCACAGGAAGCCTGATGAAATACCATTTCAAAAGAGGCCTGCCTCTAATGTCCTGGAGAACAACCTTGAGAGTGATGAAATTTTCAGTCAGTTTGACAAGATCCAGATTTGTCAGCAGTCCTTTGAACACAATGGAAATGACAAAACTTTCAGCGGGAAGAAGATAATACTTATGTGTGAGCAAATTTATTCCAAAGATCCATGTAATCAGCAAGCTGTCAGTGTGGGAGAAGCAATTCATGTTGGCTACTATAAATCTTGCCTTACCACCAAACAGAGAACTGACACAGGAGAATATTTGTATGTGTCCAACGAATGTAAAGAAAACATATACCAGAAGTCAGAACTCATTAGAGATCAGATCATTCGAAGTGCAGAGAATCAGTATGAATGCAATGAGCACACAAAAGTCTTTCACTGGCAATCATCTCTAATTGGTCAACAGAGACTCAACACAAGAAAAAATCTTATCAATGTAAGGAGTGTGGAAAAGAGTTTCATTGTAAGTCAAGCCTAATCATACATGAGAGGGTCCACACAGAGGAGAAATTTGATGAATGCAGGGAGTGTGGAAAAGGTTTTTCTCGTAAGTCAAACATGAACACATGTCACAGAATGCACACTGGGGAAAAACGTTATCAATGTAGTGAGTGTGGAAAAGGTTATCTTCATAAGTCAAGCATAATTGTACATCAGAGAATCCACACTGGGGAAAAACCTTATGGATGTAGTGAGTGTGGAAAAGCTTTTATTCGTAAGTCAAGCATGACCATACATCAGAGAATCCACACTGGGGAGAAGCCTTATGAATGTAGTGAGTGTGGAAAAGCTTTTATTCGTAAGACACAGCTCATTACTCATCAGAGAATTCACACTGGGGAAAAACCTTATGAATGTAGTGAGTGTGGAAAAACTTTTATTCATGAGTCACTCCTCATTAGCCACCAGACAATCCACACTGGGGAAAAACCTTATGAATGTAGTGAGTGTGGAAAAGCTTTTATTCGTAAGTCAAGCATGACCATACATCAGAGAATCCACACAAGGGAAAAACCTTATGAATGTAGCGAGTGTAGAAAAGCTTTTATTTGTAATTCACAGCTCATTACTCATCAGAGAATCCACACTGGGGAAAAACCTTATGAATGTAGTGAGTGTGGAAAATCTTTTCTTCATAAGTCAAGCATGATCATACATCAGAGAATCCACACTGGGGAAAAACCTTTTGAATGCAGGGAGTGTGGAAAAGCTTTTGTTCATAAGTCAAGCATTAGATCACATCAAAGAATACACACAGGTGAAAAACCTTTTGAATGTAGTGAATGTGGAAAAGCTTTTAATCAGAAGTCAAACCTCACTACTCATCAGAGAACTCACACTGGAGAGAAACAGTATAAATGTAGTGAGTGTGGAAAAGCTTTTCTTCATAAGTCAAGCATGATCATACATCAGAAAATCCACACTGGGGAAAAACCTCATGAATGTAGTGAGTGTGGAAAAGCTTTTATTCGTAAGCCACACCTCATTAGACATCAGAGAAACCACACTGGGGAAAAACCTTATGAATGTAGTGAGTGTGGAAAAGCTTTTATTTGTAAGTCAGACCTCATTACTCATCAGAGAACTCACACTGGAGAGAAACAGTATAAATGTAGTGAGTGTGGAAAAGCTTTTCTTCATAAGTCAAGCATGATCATACATCAGAAAATCCACACTGGGGAAAAACCTCATGAATGTAGTGAGTGTGGAAAAGCTTTTATTCGTAAGCCACACCTCATTAGACATCAGAGAAACCACACTGGGGAAAAGCTTATGAATGTAGTGAGTGTGGAAAAGCTTTTATTTGTAAGTCAGACCTCATTACTCATCAGAGAATTCACACAGGGGAAAAACCTTTTGAATGTATGTAGTGTGGAAAAGTCTTTCCTTGTAGCCACACCTCATTAGACATCAGATAATCTACACTGGAGAAAAAACATGATTGTAGTGCGTGTGGAAAAGGCTTTTCTAATGTGGCACAACTCATTAAGCATCAGAGAGTCCACACAGGAGAGAAACATTATGAATATTGTGTGTATCTTCAAGCCTTTACTTACCAGACAGGTTTCATTCGACGTCAGAGTATCCATACAGGATAAGAACCACATGAATATAATGAGTGGAAAATCCTGTCGCAAGCTGTCAAGTTTTGCTAAACATCTGAATTCACGTGAGAAAGCAGAAATGTGTAACATGTGTGTTAAAATTCATGCACAAACCTTTTCAGCACAGTGAAAAGCATACATGCTTCAATAAGTAGCATATTCACAGAAATGAGCAAACACACAGCAATGACTGATAAATCATTTTTCTCAAGTCAATTGTTAGCAGAGTCACAGACCTCAGAACTACAACAGCATGTCAACCAAAAGACTAGGCACCATAAACCTGTTATGGCGTGTGGAAGGTTCCAAGGTGAATGAAAAAACTGCCATTAGCAAGAGTGCAAATGTAAAACATTGTAAAAAGGCAATGGATGTAGAAACATACTTTGAAAGTCTCAGCAATTGTTAAATAATAATCATGAGGAGTATCATTTTATTTCAGAAGAGAGGTTATTTGTTGCTAAAATAATTAAGATGCAATTTGTATGTGATCTCCCTTTGTTGTGAGGTAGTAAATGTGAATGCTGTTTTCAGATTAAATGCTGATAATAAATGCTCAGTATGTAACACCTGTTTCAAATTCCATCTTTGTCATTTACACATTTATCTTTTCCATAATCGCAAAATTTCTCATCCTATTTCAGAATTATACTGGAACTGTAGATATTAAATTATGCGCGTTGAATTTGTAATGATAAGCACCCAGATTTGAAGGATGGATCTTTTCCAGAGGCAAGATTTTCCTGTTATATCTGACTAAATGTAGATCCTATTTGGCCACTGTCTCTCCTTGAATAATAAGTATGGGAAATCACTCCTGCATCTCTGCCTGCTTATCTCATATGGGACACCATAGGCACATGGCACATTGTGTCTCTGAGGTAAAGTCCTGGCTGTGGTCTCAGCTAATAGAGACTCCATCTTTGCCTGTTCACTCAGCATACATCCAGAGTAGTAGGCTGTATCCCAATTTCTCTGTCCCCGAGGCAAAGCTGTGCTAGAATTTCCCTGATAAGCAACTCAAAGTAGTTAAGTGCAACCTTCATCCTGTTTACCAGTCACACATAATGATCATGCCCAAATGTATAGATTCCAGCCCAGGTGCTAGCTTATCTTGGTCTGCCAGCAAATGGGCTAAAGCACTAAGCTTCCAACCCTGCTTACAGAATGTAACTGGTGACTTGATTAGAGTGTCTAGCGAGATAAGCATGCCTACTGACCAGTTACAATAACAGTGTAGGGTGGGAGTACTGTTGAGACCACCCTTCTGCCTTCCCCCTCCACTGTATATATGCTTGTATGATCTTCCCAATTAATGAACATCCCTCACCAGTTTTTCTCTGGTGGTTCTGCAAACAACCTACACCATTGTCATGGCACTCAGGAATCTTAGGGACTGCTGGTCAAAAACAGCCAAGACTCTAGGAGGCATATCTCAGAGACAAAAGAATTGTCTGACATCAGACTCTTGGAGTTCCTCTTTCAGGTGGAGTTTATGTGTCAGCTGCCACAACTTCTGCTCCGATTTCCACTGATTTCATGTATCACGGCTTCTCACAGTAAGTTTCTTGCCATTGTATGAGCTACTAGATGTTGGCCTGTGCCTGAAGTCTTTCAATTATAAGAGTGAGCACCAGGACCAGCATTGTTAACATAGTAGATAAGCTGTCTGAGATCCTAACCAATCCACCATGGTTTTGCTCTTGTCTTCTGGTTTTACAGCAGCTCAGCTACTGCAATTGAGCCATTGAAGCATATCAACCAGTGAATTGAAGATATTTCCCTGCTTCTATCGTTCTCACACTGATTCTGCTTTTTAAAACCAAAAAAACAAACAAAAAATACTTAGGAGTGGGTCCCCTGACTAGTTTTGAGGGAAATGTGAAGCCCATTGACTTGCATCTCATGTGTGACAAGCTTGGAGCACTTCTGCTACTTAATATTTAGAGTCAAGGCCCTATTAAGACCAACAATGATGAGCACTGAGGGTAAGAGACACATTTTTTCTTTTTTTTTTTTCTTTCTTTATTACATTGTATAATGTGACATACTTTCATAGGTACTGGGATTCTCCCCACCCCTCCCCAAACCCTCCCACCATGGTGGATTCTCCACCTTGTTGCATAACCACAGTTCAAGTTCAGTTGAGATTCCCTCATTGCAAGCATATACCAAACATAGAGTCCAGCATCTTATTGTCTAGTCAAGTTCAACGGCTTCTTAGATAGACCCTCTCTGGTTTGAAGACACAGCCAGCAGAGTATCATCCTGATCAATTAAAAGCTCCAACATACCATCAGCAAAATTTACATCATTATGGATTTAATTGACATAGTAATGAGTAACCAATATGTTAAAATAAATGCGAGTTCTTAACCACATAATGTGACCACCTCATTGCTTTCCCCTGGTGACAGGAAATATCTTCCAATTCTGAGATTCTTTCTTCTGCTTGCTTCATTCTATATTGGAGACTCTCTACTGTGCTTTTAATTTGCTCTACTGTGTTCTTAATTTCTAATATATTAGCCTTGATTTGCTTTAGTGCTTCCTTAAATTGTTTGAACTATTGTATGTGCTTCTCATTGTTGATCAGAAGGTTTAAAATGAGTTTTCTGAATTCTGTGTCCCCCATTTTCTCAATGTCTTCCTCATCTAACTCTGAGGTTGGTATAGGGTTTTGATCCTTTGCAGGGGAGTTTTTACTAATATTCATTGTGCCGTTGTCTCTTCTTTCACTCTTGGTCATTGTACTTCTGATTAGCAGAGTCTTCTCCCTGGGGTAGGTTTCTAAGCTGCATCACCCACAGGTCTGCACTTTGATTTTATTTATTTCAGTTGATGCACAACTCTTTGCTTGCAGCCAATTGTGACACTCCAACAATTCCAGGTCTGGGTTCTTATGTTAGATTTCCACAAAGAACTCCCGTAGCCCCAACTTCTGGCTCACCACTCTCCACCTTCTGTGATATTGTGCTGAGGTTGAACCGTTGTGTCTGCAACCTTTCTCCCACTTTCAGTTGGAGGAGGTCCCAGGATTAGAGAGACACCAGGTGTCCCATATTGCAAGGTGGTTGTTGTCGGTGCTGATCTTGCTGGAACCTGTTGGCTGTTAGGTCTGGGTGCCATACAGACCTACTTGGACCCATACGATGCCACAGTGAGTATATTTTCCTGAGGGACCAGTGCAATCCGTGGAACATAGTTCTGGTGAGATCAGCACATGCACAGTTCACTGTTGTCCCTTCAGTCTTAAAGTGTTTGCCATGGTGTACATAATGGCACCTGATGTACCACTACTAGAGTTCTTAATTTGCTGGCCAACAGGTCTAAGGGCTACCCAGACCTGTATTGGGTGGAACCTGTAGAATGCCACATAGATGCAGTTCACTGAGTCAGAAATAAATTCACTCTGAGCTCAGTTTATGCTAAACCCAGAAAGAAAAAATATAAACCAAAATCAAAGATGGCAAATGGGAAGACCTCCCCACTAAAATCCATACAAGAAAAGTCAACTAATCAAAAACTCTAATAGTCGCAAATACACACTTGCACACTTACACTCATGGCAGCCCAAAACCAGTTCCTCTCAATATTATCTCTAAACACAAATGGCTTAAACTCACCAATCAAAAGGCATAGATTAACGGAATGGATCATCAAATAGCACGCAACTACATGTTGCTTACAAGAGACACATCTAACCAGAAAATCCTGTAAGAAATTTAAAGTGAAAGGATGGAAAAAGACATTTCATGCCAATGGACGAGAAAAAAAGGCTGGCGTAGCTGTTCTAATCTCAGATGACCTAGACGTCAAGCTGACAGACATCAAAAAGGACAGAGAAGGACATTATATATTGGTGAAGGGACTGATCCATCAAGAAGTAACTACAATCGTGAACATATATGCACCTAATTCCAATGCGCCTAGCTTCGTGAAGCAACTACTTACAGACTTAGCAGGGGGAATCAAAGTCCCAGACCTCTGGACATACTATAGGGCAGTGGTTATCAAAACAGCCTGGTACTGGCAAAAAAATAGAGAAGAAGATCAATGGAGCAGAATAGAAACACCAGATGGGAACCCACACAAATACAGCCAAATAATCTTTGACAAAAAGACAAACGACAACCTCGGCAAATGGGAAGGTCTGTTCAATAAATGCTGTTGGCACAACTGGTTGATAGCCTGTAGAAACGAAAAGATAGACCCACATCTCTCACCATATACTAAGATCAAATCCAAATGGATAAAAGATTTAAGCCTACATCCAGAAACCTTCAAACTTTTGGAAGAAAATGTTGGAAACACACTGGAACACTTAGGGGTAGGCCCTCACTTCCTAAAAAAGAGTCCAAAAGCAGTAGAAATCGAGACCAAAATAAATAATTGGGACCTCATCAAACTAAGAAGCTTCTGTACAGCTAGAGAAACAATCAACAAAGTAAAAAGGTAACCCACAGAATGGGAGAAGATCTTCGCACACGACTAGGTGAAAGAGGGCTAATCTCCAGAATATACAAAAAGCTACAAAACAACCAAAATGTCAAAACAAACAAGCCACTCAAGAAATGGGCACGGGAAATGGGCAAACACTTCACAAAGGAACAAACCCAAATGGCAAACAAACATGAAAAAATGCTCAAGTTCCCTGGCAATAAGGGAAATCCAAATTAAAACATCAATGAGGTACCACCTAACGCCAGTAAGACTGGCCCACATGAATAAAAGCACCAACAACACTTGCTGGCGAGGTTGCGGGGAAAAGGGAACCCTACTCCACTGCTGGTGGGGTTGCAGGCTGGTACAGCCTCTATGGAAATCAGTATGGAGAACATTCAAACAACTCAAATACAACATATCGTATGACCCGGCAATAGCACTCCTAGGAATATATCCAGAACACTTGTTTTATGAGAAACCAACATGCATCCCTATGTTCATAGCAGCACAATCAGTAATTGCCAAAACATGGAAGCAACCAAAATGCCCATCAACAGAGGATTGGATAAGAAAGCTATGGTTCATCTACTCCATGGAATACTACTCAGCTATTAAAAAAACAAAATGCAGTTCTTTGTGGCCAAATGGGCCAAACTGGAAACCATCCTGCTAAGGGAAATGAGCCAATCACAAAAGGTTAAATACCACATGTTTGCCTTAATTTAAGATGACACGATGTTATGTATAACAAGTTATGTTATGAATGTTATATGTTGTGTATAAACTAAAATTGAAATGTCAATGAGGTGGTCACAGAAGGTGGATAAGAACTTGCATTTACTTTTACCATATTGGTTACTCATTACTATGTCAATTAATACCATGGTGATGTAAATTTTTGCTGATGGTATGTTGGAGCTTTTAATTGATCGGGATGATACTCTGCTGGCTCTGTCGTCAGACCAGAGAGGGTATACCTAAGAAGCCATTGAACTTGACTAGACAATAAGATGCTGGACTCTATGTTTGGTATATGCTTGCAATGAGGGAATCTCAACTGAACTTGAACTGTGGTTGCAACAAGGTGGAGGAATCCACCATGGTGGGAGGGTTTGGGGAGGGGTGGGGAGAATCCAAGTATCTATGAAACTGTGTCACATAATACAATGTAATTAATGAATTTAAAATAAAATTAAAAAAAAAAAAAGAGTTATGGGAGACCAGAAGATGCAGAAAGAGAAACTGGTTTTACAAATATATTTAATAAAATAATAAAGAAAAATTTCCCAATTCTGGAGAAAGAAGTGGAAGCAAGATCCAGGAGGGCCACAGAACTCCCAAAATGCTTGGCCAAAAGAGATCTTCACCAAGACACATGATAATCAAGCTCTCTTCAACTGAATATAAGGAATAGATCCTTAAATGTGCACGTGAAAAACATTAGTTGAGATATAAAGGAATGTAAATTAAACTCATAGGAGATCGCTCATGGGAAACTCTACAGACAAGAGAATGGAGTGACATATTCCAGATTCTAAAAGAAAAAAATTGTCGGCCTAGGATAACATATTCTTTTGTCTTTGGAAATGAAATAAAATTCTTCCACAGTAAAGAAAAGCTAAAAGAATTTGCCTCTTGCAAACCTGCCCTACAAATGATACTTCAAGATGTTCTCTTCACAGAGAAGAGGAATAGCACCTACCAAAACCAAAGGCAAATGGGAAGAACATCCTGGGATAATGACAACAGAAGACTAAACCAATGAACAACCCATTCCTAAAATGACAGGACCAAAGTACCACCCATACATATTAACCCTGAATGTAAATAGCTTAAGCTCAGTCAAATGTCATAGATTAGTACACTGGATTATTAAAAAAAAAAAAAAAAAAAACCTCATCTATTTGCTGTCTAGAAGAGACACATTTCACTAACAAAAATCAGCAGAAACTATATTGCATGCGTTTTGATATTTTCTGTTAGTTTCATTCCTTCAAACCACTTTCTTCTGATTAAATTCTTCAATGACTCATAGATCATAGAGTAGCATCATTTTCTTCAAGAAAGTTCTTGATTTTCATTTCTTCAGCTACATGTTAGTCATTTAGTAGCATGTTATTGAACTTCTTGTTGTTGTTAATTTCTTTTTTGTTCCTGATGCTGATTTGGTTTTGTGGTTTTTCATTTAAGGGGATGTACAGTAGTTGTGTAATGGAGACTCATATCTAGTAACATGTCATTTAACTTCATGGCATTGTAAATTACTACTTTTCTTCCAGTTGTTGATTTTGTATTATGACTTTTCATTTGAGGGGATGTACAGTAATTGTGAAATGGAGAGTAACATATCCAGAAGAGAGGATACAATGTAGTATGCATCTCTACTTCCAGACAAAGGACTGCTTACTATATTTTGACAATAGGATGCTGGATTCTCTGCCATTATCCATGCCCACAATGATGGATATATGACTGTCTATGAAGAACTATACTTTAGTAATCATATAGAGAAACTAGGTGGGGGTGTGAATTGGGGCTGTGATAAGAGAATTTCCAGGAGCCTATGGAACTGTATCATAAATAAAGAGATAAATAAATAAATAAATAAATAAATAAATAAATAAATAAATAAATCCTGGTTTTAAAAATAAAGTCATTTTAAGGAATCTATTAACCACTCTTGGTGATAACAGGGCCCACTAGAAATTAACAAATGACAAGTTTATGTGACCATACAGTGTGAATGGAAACCCCGAGATGAAGAAATGATCATTACCCTGAAGTCTGTCTGTTAATCTGAAGACCTATATCCCCGCTTCACCAGAAATATAAGTTATCCTAAGAGACACATAGCAACCAACATGCATACACTTCAAAAGCCTGCAAGCATTCATATTTCCCTGCCTTCTCTGCCTACATTCCATTAGTGTTAGGCCTCACCTCTCCTGGAACTCTTGAAAGTGCACAAGTGAGCAATACAAAGCACGTTACAATTAATATCTTTACTGTCATGCTCAAGAGTGAGCAGTGTGCGGAATACAGACACACAAGGGCTACGCTCAGGGGCTACCTATTCTCAGAGTCTGTCTGTAGGAAGCCAAAAAACAAGCAGGTTCTGGGGAATCCAAGAGTCAGAGTGCCAGAGTAATGAGAGTGTTGTGCCAGATTTTTGAGATCCCCAGAAAATCATCGAGTCTGAAGTCAGCAATAAGGCATAAAGGTGGTTTATTCAGTTTAACCTAGGATTCCCAGCCAGTTTCCCCAGGCAAGGTTGCTATAGGAACAGCAGGGCAGAAAAAAAGCAAAACAAGGGCCAAGGTTAAAGAGCCTAGGGTTCTTATATATTTCAGGACAATTCCACATAATTATACAGTCATGATTAGTCAGTTTTAGCTGTGAACTTTTAAAAAATAAAAGTTGGCAGGCTTGTATTCGTAAGTTGCAAGCAGGCAGCATTCAAAAAGTATGAACTGATTGGCTATAAGGCAATGATTCTTATCAAACACCAGGGACCTCCTTCCTGAGGTCTACCTACGTGAACTTCCAGGTGTCCTGCCGGCTGGCTGTCACGTCGACTGTCAGGGCAGGAGTTCACACAGCCCCCAGCCAAGCAATTAAGGCAGAATCACAAAAGCAGAAAACATCTAGACTCCGCAGAAACATGTGACCAAGAGAGCAAGCCTCTCCCTATCATGGGTCTTTTTAGAGGCTTGCGAGGGGAGTGGTTACAAAAAAAATGCAATACCACCCCCTCGCAGTTCCAGTGATGATAGGTGAGTGCCACAGGTAGGCAGAAGGGAAAGCCTAGATGGAGTGGGGGTGTGGCTTTCAAGCTGGTGACCCTGAACTGGTTGCGTAGCCCATAACATTGGGAGAAGGAAGCTGCAAGTCTTAGCCTTTTTTCTGGGTGAGGTGGTATACATTATTGCCCATTGTGAATAAGTTTCTTTCTCTTTGCCCTTGGGGGGACCCATGTAAACACCTCCCCAAGATGGTGCATAAAAACCACTATTTCTACAATTTTCTTTGTTCTTTCCTCCTTTGGAGTGCCATGCTTCTGCTAAGGCAAGAATCACTTTGGTTCCTATTCTTAAATAAATCCTGCTTTGAACTGGCAGGGGGATTAAGGGGCTGGTCCCCTCACTGGACAGCTACTCCCAATGGAGAGCGTGGGCTGGGATGGGACAGACCAGACTAAGCAAGGATGAAACACCTGTGCGCTGCATGTGGCCTAGATCAGGGAAAAGCCAGGCTGGGCTGATTATTCCTGTGGGTGCAAGCATAAATTAGAGTGAGTGAGGGATGTTTGGGCTTGGCTGTAGCATCAGCTGGTAGAAGCTGGCACTGGGGACTAATTCTGTCAAGTCAAATCACAGAACCACCTAAAGAGTGCATAAACCGGGACTGAGAGAGACCTGGGAGGGAAAAAGTGGGTTCCCCCTTCTTGGGTCACTACTCCCGTGGGAGGCCATGGAAACTAGGACGGGGGCTGAAGTGGCTAGACAGAGAGGCACTCAACGACATCCGTGAGGGCCAGATGGTTGAGTTGGTTAGATGGAACTAAGCTTTAATACCCATTGACAAGTACCAGAGCCGAATGGGATGGGGGACAGACTGGTCTTCTGCTACACATACTGGCAAACCAGGGTAGGGGGTGGGCCTGGTGGGGGTTATTGTGGGTCGCCCTGTCTAGGCTGCAGCTCCCACTGGTTGATGTAAGGGCAGAACCAGACTGGACTGCAACACCCATTGGTTCCAGTACAACTCGGGACTGAAAACAGAACCAACCCCGCAATTGCAACCACCAGCTGATCGGGGTGATGGACTGTGCCTGGCCCTGTGCTTGCTAGAACATACAAGAATCTGGTCTGGGAATACTTCAAAGTTTCTTTGGAGATCTCCCCAATCACACTACTGGACTCAGAACTCTAACCAAGAAAAGACAGAAGACAGAACAGGTCAATCATTCATCTCAGTTATATGTCGGCAGCGAAATATGGGGCAAACGGAGAATTTATGATGGGCCATATCAATCAGTGGACGACCTCATCGAGCGAAACTGGCAGCGATTCATAACTGGAGAACTATTAAAACCACTTGAGCAAATATCTCAGAACATGCCCCACATCCGGGACTTGGGGTGGGCAGGAAACTGGGTGGGGCTTCTCCCTCAGTATCCCCCTTTACCTCAGATACATGATGGAAACAATATGGACGTAATAGTCTTACCCACCACCCTATATCTCCTGAATCTTTTTTTAACCATAATTAACTATGTAAAGATTGTCAACAACAATACAATACAATAAATTTTAAAAAATCATAATGATGAAAAAAAATCCTGCTTTGCATACTAGAGTTGTCCACATGAAAATTCTCCCCTGTGGAACAACAAATTATGTTGCTGCAGTGTTTTGCTTGAATTCCCTGCAAATCTAACCTGCCTTGCTCTCGAGCAGTGGAAATTCTGAAAGGGTGGGCAGGTTAGAGGTGAGTGTTGGGGCTACACAGATGCCCTGGCCCTAGAACAGCTTGCAGGCAGGCTATAGATGTAGGAAATCTGACAGGAAGGACTAGTGAGGTGACAGGGAGTTGTGTGGTGGGGAACTCCAGGCATGCAAACTCTGGGCCCAGGGTCACCAGTAGAAGGGATCCAACCCTGGATTGGCTGGCGAGCACAATACCTGATGAAGGTGCAAGATCACTGCCTGAGCTTGAATGACTTTCAAGTGGTGGAAGGTGGACAGTGTGCTGGCTCTCATAGGCAATATCTGAGCTGATGACGGCTCACTGAGCCTATCCCTGGCTGGGTAAGTGCAGCAATGGATTGGGCATGTTAGAGGAATATCTTCCCCTCAAGCTTAATTCAGTCTGGCCCTGAAGTGGATGACTATTGCTCTGTAGGATCAGGGACACTGCCCAGGACATCTTGGCTATGAGCAGATGTCAGATGGACAACAGGCACAGAGTGCACTGGCTTGTTGAGCTTGGTCCTGGAATAGCTATTGGTGGATGCCTTTGGCCCTTGGCTCATTCTAGTAACCTCTAGGTACTGAAGTGCATGATGTGTGTGTGCTGGGGATGCATGGGGTACTGGCTAAGCCCGCTTGGCCCAGGAGTAGACTGTGGGCTGTGTGGAGTAGCTGTTTGAGCATACTTGGACAGGGAATGCCTGGCAGGTTTGTTGCACCCATAGGGTTACATACCTGCTGGTGAAGACGTAACCAACAGAATTGGATAAAAATTTAGCACACTACACAAGTGATGGGGGACTAATACTCAGGATTTACAAAGAGCTTCAAAAAACCAGAAACAGTAAATAAATAAATAAATAAATAAATAAACTTTGAAACAATGGGCAATACAAATGAACAGACATTGTGCAAAAGAACAGATCTAAGTGGAAATCAGTATGGAATGTGCTTAGGGAATTGCAAATAAATCTGCCACATAGGACAAAGCGTGCATATTTGAGATGACAGAAACACTGGACAGGGTAAAGAACAGAGAGCAGATTGCAGAAAAACATAGGGGTCAGGCAGTCAATACGGATGTACCTGAAGACCCCCTGAACACAGGGAAGAGGCAACAGTGGTGGAGTGGTGTTACAGGGTACAGAAAACCTACCAGCCACAGGTGAGCTGTAATGTAGACTTCCACAATACCCTGGGATCCAGTGGTAGCAACAGAACCAGCCTTTGCGGCAGTCAGGAGGGAGCTTGGTCTGCTCCTGGAGCTCCAGAGGTGAAGGTAGGTTGGAACTGGCATATCCTACCTAATAATTTGGCCCAGCAACAAGCAACAAGGGAGCTGTGTAAACCTCAGGGCAGATTGGTGGCAGATTGGAGCTGACAGCACAGGGATCAAACGCTGGAGTGGGCAAGTTTCCAACTAGTCACACTCAGCTCATCCCACATTGAGGACAGCACCAGCTTATCATCCTTCATAATCTGTGTGGTCCCCGAATCAGAAGGCCAACAGCACCAGTTCCCTGGCAGTGCCCTGCTGGGCACCATCTTGTGTGTTTAGATATCAATGCCCACTGGGCACCATCTTGTGTTTAATAAGATCAGTGCTGCAGACAAGCCAGTTATCTGGGACAGTTGGTGCCTTCCTAAGCCAACTGATTGAACTTAAAAATTGAATTGTATATCTCTTAGTAATAGATCATAGAAAACAGAACTAAGGAGCAAAAATCCACCAAACAGGATTACAAAGTGAAAAGTTAAAAGACGAAACAGAGGCACAATAAATGTTACTGAAGACTCCTCAGTAAAGCAGCAAAAGCCTCTACCACACTCAGAATTAACTTAGGAAGACATTGAACATATGGGGAACACAGAACTCAGGAAACTTAGTTTACAGCTTCTGACCAACACTGAAAAGTACATAATACAAGAGTTCAAAGAATTTAAAGAATTTGTCACAGAAGAAATGAATTAAATGAAAGCTGACATTTCAGAAGTTAAAAATACAGTAGAGCATGAGTTGAAGATATAAAAATACAATTAACAGGCCCAACGTAAGAATTATGGGAACTCCAGAAGATGCAGAAAGAGAAGTTGGGATTTAAGGATTATTCATTGAAATAATAAATGAAAACTTCCTGAATCTAGAGAAAGAATTGGGAAACAGCATGCAGGAGGGGCACAGTACTCCCAACAGAATTGATCACCATGATACATGATAATTAAGCTCTCCTCAGTTGAACATAAGGAAAAAAATTCTTTGATGTGCACATGAGAAAAATCAAGTGACCTACAGAGGAACTCCAGTCAAACTCACAGATGACCTCTCAGAGGAAACACCATAGTCGAGAAGATAATGGAGTGACATATTTCAGATTCTAAAAGGGAAAAAGTGTCAGCCCAGAGTAACGTATCCTACAAAGGTCTCCTTTGTCTTTGAAAATGAAATAAAATCCTTCCACGATAAAGAAAAATCCCAAATATTCAAATCCTCCAAACCTGCCCTTCAGCTGATATTTATGTTTTAGTGAAACATATTTATGTTTTAGTGAAAGAGAAAAAGAACCAAAACCAAAGCCAGGAGTGGAGAACATCCCACTAAAAGGCTAACAGAAGACTAAAGGACACCACATTACTAAAATGGCAGGAGGAGTTTGCCACTTATCCATATGAATATTGAATGTAAATGGTTTAAAAACATCAATTACACGTCATAAATTGCAATACTGGATCAAAAAATAAAACCCATCCATCTGCTGCTTACAGGAGACACATCTCACTAACAAAGATCAGAGGAAGCTGAAAGTGAAAGGATGAAAAAAGATATTCCAAACAGATGATAATGATAATTTTGCAGGAGTAGCCATTCTTGTAACTGATGATGCAGACATCAATGTGAAAAACATTAAAAGAGACGAAGAAGGATACCACATAATGTTCAAAGGATCCATTCACCAAGAAGAGGTCACCATAATAAATGTATATGCATCAAATGCCAAGACATCTGGCTGTGTCACCATAATAAATATATATGCACCAAATGCCAAGACATCTGGCTGTGTGAAACAAACATTAATGGACATAAAGGGAGAAACAGATTCCAATATAATCATAGAGGGTGACCTTAATACCACATTAATATCAATGGGCAGATTAAAAACAGCCAAAACTCAGCAAAGAAAACACACAACTCACCCAAACTCTAGAACAAATGGACTTAGTTGATATCTACTGAGCCTTTAATTCTATACAAAAGAATAAGCTTTTTGTCAGTGCTTGGAACCTTCTCCAGGATTGACCATATTATAGGCCACAAAACAAGCATTACCAATATTTTAAAAATCAGTAACATACCATGCATATTTTCAGACCACCATAGTGTGCGGCAAGAGACCAAGAAGCTAAAAAGCTGAGGAAAACTTGCAAACACATGGAGATTGAATTATGTTACTAAATAAGCAATGGGTTAGAGAGCAAATCAAAGGGGAAATTTAAAAAAAAAAAGCCTGAAACAAGTGAAGGCGTCAACAGAAGATATCAAAACTTATGGGACACAATCAAAGCAATGGAAAGAGCAATGTTCATCCCAATGCTTGTGTTAAGAAACTAGAAAAGCATCAAGTAAATCACTTAATCTTACAGTTGTAGGAAATAGAAAAGCAACAACAAAGCAATCTCAAGATTACTAGGAAAAAGGAAATAATCAAAATGAGGGAGGAAATAAACCGAGTATAGATCAAGAGAACTGTACATAACAGCAATGAATAAAAGAGCTGGTTCTTTGAGAAACTTCAACAAAACAGACTCCCCACTATCCCAACTAATAAAAAAAAAGGGAGAGAGAAAAATATGCATCAATAGCATCAGAGAAGAAAAAGGAAATATAATAACAGATACGTGAAATCTACAGAGAAGTATTAGGAATTATTATAAGCAACTGTATGCAAACAAATCAGAAGATGCAGAAGAGATGAATAGATTTTTGAACACGTACAGTCCACAAAAATTGAATCAAGAATCAATCAACAATCTAAATAGACCTACAATGTGCACTGAGATTGAATCAGTAATTAAAGCCCTCCTAGCCAAGACATGACCTGGACCAGAGGGCTTCACTGCTGAATTTTACCAAACATTTAAAGAGGATATTACCCCAATCTTCCACCAACCTTTCAAAACAATGGAAAGAGAGTCAGTTCTTGTAAACTTTTTCTGAAGCCAATACCACCTTAATAGTGAAGCCAGATAGAGACACAACAGAAAAAATGAACTACAGACCGAAATCCTTGATGGACACAGACAAAAATTCTCAACAACATACTAGTCAACAGGATCCAACAGTTTATCAGGCAGATCATTCTCACAGACCAAGTGGGATACATTCCAGGTGTGCAGCAAAGGTTGACCACTCAAAAATCAATGTGATACATTGCATTAATGCAATGAAACATAAAAATCATATGATCATCTCATCATGTTGAAAAGCCTAAGCAAGAGAGACATAGAAGGGACATTCTACAACACAATCAAAGCAATTTATGAAAAACCCTAATACAAACAGCATTCTCAATGGGGAAAGATTGGAAGCCTTCCCACTAAAATCTGGAACTAGATATGAATATCCACTGTCACCACTGCATTTCAATATAGTATTGGAAGTCCTTGCCAGAATTATTAGGCAAGAAGTAGCAATTAGGGCCTGGCGGCGTGGCCTAGTGGCTAAAGTCCTTGCCTTGAACACCCGGGATACCATATGGGCACCAGTTCTAATCCCGGCAGCTCCACTTCCCATCCAGCTCCCTGCTTGTGGCCTGGGGAAGCAGTCGAGGATGACCCAAAGCTTTGGGACCCTACACCAGTGTGGGAGACCCGGAAGAGGTTTCAGGTTCCCGGCTTCGGATCAGCGTGCACCGGCTGTTGCGGCTCACTTGGGGAGTGAAAAATTGGACGGAAGATCTTCCTCTCTGTCTCTCCTCCTATCTGTATTTCTGACTTTGTAATAAAAACAAATAAATCTTTAAAAAAAAAGAAAAAGCAATTAAAGGAATCCAAATTGCTACTGAGGAACTGAAATTACCTCAATTTTCAGATGACATGATTCTCTACACAGGAGAAGCAAAAGAGTCAGTGAACACCCTACTGAAACTAATAGGAGAGTATGGCATGGTAACAGGACACAAAATTAGTGAAAACAAATCAAGGGCACTAGTACAGAAAATTCTTAATTCCTAAGAAATTTTAAGTACAGGGCCTGGCACGATAGCATAGTGGTTAAAGTAGTCACCTTGAATTTGCCAGGATCCCATATGGATGCCAATTACAGTGCTGGCAGCCCTGCTTCCTTTCAGCTCCCAGACTGTGCGATTGAAATGAAATTGAGGGCAGCCCAAAGCTTTGGGACCCTGCTCATGCATGTGAGACCCCGGGGAAGCTCCTGCCTCCTGGTTTCAGGTGGGCTCAGCTCCATTGCATCCACTTGGGAAGTGAACAATTGGACAGAACATTTTCCTCTCTGTCACTCCTCCTCTCTATATGCTCACCTTTCCAAGAAAAATTTTTAAAAATCTTTAAAAAAAGAAATTGTAACTATAGTCTCCTTAAAAATAATGGAGAGGAATCTTAAATACCTAGGAATTAAGTTATAAAATACATAAAAGAACTCTCTGATGAAAACCTTAAACCATTAAAAAAGGAAATAGAAGAACTTTGGAACATGGAAAAACTTACCATGTTCCTTCATTGGCACAGTAAACATAATCAAAATGATCATATTACAAAAACTTATCAACATATTCAACTCAATCCCAATCAAAATCCCAACAACATTTTTCTCAGAAACAGAAAAGATGATACAAAAGTTAATCTAGAATCACATGAGACGATGAATAGTCTAAGCTATCCTGAAGAATAAAAATTAACCTAGAGGAATCACAGTTCCATACCTCAAGACATACTACAGAGCAGGGTTCATTGAAATAGCCTGGTACTGGTACAGAAACAGAGAAGATCAGTGGAACAGAACTGAAACCCCAGAAAGCACATGTAGGGCCAACTAATATTTGACAAGACAACTGAAAACAGTCCAGGTAAAAATCCTGGTCTATTCAACAAATGCTGATGGGACAAGTGCATAGCAGGTTGCAGGATAAGAAAACAAATTCCATACCTGTCACATTATACACAAATAAATGGACCAAAGAACTAAATCTATACCAAGTAACCATTAAACTATTAAAGGAAAGCGTAGGAAGCACCCACGAAGAAATAGGAACAGAGGAAGATTTCTTAGAAAAGAAACCATAAGCACAAGTGAGTCATTTCCTAACATCATCTAGCAGATGTGAGAACCAGCATGGGGAGAAATATCAGTGCGGTATCAGGCCACAACAATAGGCAATTCACATCAGGGCTGAGACAGGGGGCATGTTGTTCCTGGATAGGTTGCAATACACAGCAACATGAAGTGAAATTGGGGGAAGACTAGACTGAGCCAGGCTGCACACATGCTGGTGAAATGAGTTGAGGCAAGCCATGGCAGTTAGGGGGATGTTGGTGCTGGACACATGATCTCTGGGTGCAGGAGATCCAGTGGGGCCCTGGTAGCCTTGTCTGGGCCCTTGGGCACAGTTGTGTGATGAGCCCATTTTTTGAGCCCCAGTGGCTGTATGTGTGGTGGCAGTTTATGTTGCTTGGCTTGGGTCCTTGGCTGTCCAGTGCAATGGGTTCTGGGTCTGCGAGTCCTGGGAGTAGGGGGTGTGGCAGGCCTCAGGTTACCTGGCTTGGGTACTTTACATGCCAGCCTGGTTGTGCTCGCTCAGTGAGCGCTGAGGGTGGGACTCCACTGGGGCAGGATCGACTGGCTCATGGTCTTGGTGCACTTGCAGGTATGGGTACTCCTCAGTTGAAAAGGAGTATTGGACAACTGGTGTTGCTCCACCTGGAGATGGAAGCCCACTGAGGCCTTTAAAGCACATCTGGACCATCCCAAGAGAAAGAAGGAAAGAACAGATTGAATAACTGCCCCAGCCATATAATGACAGCAAATATCTGGGAGAAAGGAGACTCTAACGTAAACCATGTCAGCCAATGAACATTGAAAGGGTTCCCTCTTGCTTGAATTGGTGAGATGGACATCATTTCAGAACTATTGGAACCACCTGGACAGAAACCTTGCAGTGTGTGCGAGATTGACTCTCTGGTTTGGTATCAGGGGTCCAGTACCCATCCTGAAGTACTAGGATGGTTGGGAGACCTGGTATAGCTTCTCTGAATATCATTTAACCCTCACCTAAAACAGGAAGGAAAAATAGAAAATTTGGAAATGATCACACCAATTTCTGCTTAATGATCTAATACACACACGCACACACAATGAGTGCAACTAAATCACACACACACACACACTACACAGAAACCCAATTCATGAAAAAAAATGATTAGGTCACACTCCCTAGTCTCACCCACCTCTTGATGTTGGAGGTGGGTGGAGCCTAGGCCTGCCTTGTTCCCAAGGTATCCACTCCCAGTGTACTCACAAGGAAGGGCAAAGTCTCTTGAGTCCAGGCAGTCAAAGGCCCAGGTCATTAAATGGCCATAGTGGCTGAACCTAGGGTCACAAGCATGGACTCCAATCTGGCTCAGGTCCTCCCAGGAACAGAAAGTGTACATGAGCATAGAGAAAATGCATAGATTTCTACTAAATGCCAGTTGATCACATTCAGGATGTGGATACAGAAACTGGATCTTAAAGTCATTTTTTTAAATTTATCTTTTTAGAGACAGAAATTTTATTTGCAAAGTTATCATGTTAGCAGAGGAAGAGGAAGCAAGGGGAAAGCCCTTCTCAAAAGAAAACTAGGTGGGGTGTGCTTCTTGAAATTAGAGACACCCAGTTAATAACTTGAATGTTGTCACAACCCTTGTTTACTGAAGCAGGATGTATAACTGTTTTCTCCCACTCCGCTGTTTTCTCCCAATTCCTGTGAATCCCATCCTTCCACCCTATTCCACACTCCTACATTTGTATACTACATTAAAGAAAAGAATCACTGAGCTTTCCTGGTAACATTTGGTTCGGTGCACAATATGGGACTGGAAAAAGACTTCCTGCTCTTATACAAGAGCTATGTGGCTGAATTGAGCAAATAAAAGATTCCACAAGGTTTATACTAAACTTGTGGAAATGACCCTTGGCACCTCATGACTCTGCACAAACACGAACACACGCACTAAACCACGCAGCAACGTAATCCCCAGCCACTTCCTAGCTCCAGCAATACCGCCAGACTGATAGTGCTTTTAGGACATAGGGGGTAGAGATAGGAAGTATAACCGTTTAGGAATTTAGAGGCTCTAACCACCAACTACCTATTTTCACTTTTGCTATCACGTCAGTTTTCAGATTAGAAGCAAGCCTCTGGATCCTTATATTTTGAAAACTGTTGGATTGACAGTACCCAGAAGAGGCCAATCTTCTGCATGACTTGATGCTGTCTAAGTGGATCTTGAATCCCAACTACCTGACATGGGACCAAAGTTCTGGCCTCCTTTTTCATGCTTCACATTCGCTTATCATCATTGGAGGAGGAATGAGAGTCCAGGCAGCAAAAAATATTCACTTTGGTTTGAGTTTTTATGCACCATCTCTGGGAGGTGTTTACATGAGTCTCCCCAAGGGCAAAGAGAGAAACTTATTCACAATGGGCAATAATGTATACCACCTCACCCAGAAAAAAGGCTAAGACTTGCGGCTTCCTTCTCCCAATGTTATGGGCTACGCAACCAGTTCAGGGTCACCAGCTTGAAAGCCACACCCCCACTCCATCTAGGCTTTCCCTTCTGCCCACCTGTGGCACTCACCTATCATCACCTGGAACTGAGAGGGGGTGGTATTGCGTTTTTTGGTAGCCATTCCCCTCGCAAGCCCCAATAAAGGCCCATGATAGGGAGAGGCTTGCTCTCTTGGTCACATGTTTCTGCGGAGTCTAGATGTTTTCTGCTTTTGTGATTCTGCCTTAATTGCTTGGCTGGGGGCTGTGTGAACTCCTGCCCTGACAATCTACATGGCCCCAACCCGGCAGGACACCTGGCAGTTCACGTAGGTAGACCACTCCTCAGGAAGGAGGTCCCTGGTGTTTGATAAGAATCATTGCCTTATAGCCAATCAGTTCATACTTTTTGAATGCTGCTTGCTTGCAACTTACCAATACAAGCCTGCCAACTTTTATTTTTTAAAAGTTCACAGCTAAAACTGACCAATCATGACTGTACAATTATATGGAATTGTCCTGGCATGGGTTGGGGGCAGACCAGGCTGAATCAGTTCAAGTCATCCACTGGCAAATCCAAGCACCAGAACAGAGTATGGGTCGATCCAGAATTGGGCACAGCAAAAATCAGTACACATTATGTTATGCCAAGGTGAGATGACGTATACCAAATGTGAACAAGCACCCAAGTACCACACGTGAGAACCAGGAAGGGAGGCGGAGGAGCCAGTAGGGGGATATGTGGCTAGCGGGTCCCTTACTGGACAGTTACTCCTATGGAGAGCATGAGCTGGGATAGGGGCAGATCAGACAAGGCAGGGCTACAACACCTGTGGGCTGCATGTGGACTAGATCAGGGAAAAGCCAGGCTGGGCTGATTATTCCTATTTGTGCAAACTACAATCACAGTGGGTGAGGGCTGTTTGGGTTTAGCTGCAGTAGAAGCTGGCAGAAGCTGGCACTGGGTGCTAATTCTGTCAAGTCAAATCAGAGAACCACCTGAGACTGCATAATCCCGGAGTGGAAGTTGAAATAGTGGGATCCTATTTCTGGATCACCACTCCCACAGGAAGGCACAAAATCCAGAACAGGGGTTGGGGTGGTTAGACAGAAAGGCACCCAACAACATCCATGAGGGCTGGATAGTGGAGCTGGTTACATTGAACTAGGCTTTATTACCCACTGATATGTATGAGAGCCCAATGGGATGGTTGACAGACTGGACTAGTCTGCTACATATTGGCAAAGCAGGGTAGGGGCGGGCCTGGTGGGGGTTACTGTGGGTCACTCTGACTAAGTTGCAGCTCCCACTGGTTTGTGTGACGGCCGAGTATGAATTGGGCTGGATTCAGGCTAGACTGCAATATTTATTGGTTCCAGTAGAAGACAGGGATGGAAACAGAACCAACCCAACAATTGCAACCACCAGCTGATTGATGTGATGGCCATGTACTTGCTAGTTCACACAAGAATCTGGTCTGGGAATACCTCAGACAATGTTTCCTTGCGGATCCCCCCAATTGAAAATCTAGACTCAGAACCATGAAAAGACAGAGAACAGGACAAGTCAATCAACTACCTGAGCCATATGTTGGCAGTGAAGAACTGGGCAAACGAAGACTCTATGAAGGATTATGTCAATCAGTGGATTCTTCAACGACCTCAGCATGCTTGGAGTGGTGAGACAGGCAACAATTCATAACTGTTGAGCTACCAAAAACACTTGAGCAAGACCCTCAGAGCATGCCCCACCTCAGGGACCTGGGATGGGTGGGAGACTGGGTGGGGCTCCTCCCTTAAAGTCCCCCTTCACCTCAGATATATGAAGGAAACAATATGGAAATAATAGTCTTACCCATTTTCCTGTAACCCTTGAACTTCTTTCCCCTAATTAACTATGTAACGGTTGTCAAAAATAAAATAAAAAAATGGAAAAAGGAAAAAAATGTGTGTTTATATGTACTGGAAATTTAGATATACAGAGGCAATGTGAGAAACATGGGAAGATCTTCCATGTGTTGATTCACTTTCCAAAAATTCATAACTTCCAGAGCTGAGCAACTTTAAAGCCAAGAACCAGGAGCTTTTTCTGGGTCTCCCATACAAGTGTATAGTCACAAGCCTGTGGGGTGTCCACAACAGTTTTCCCAAGCCACAGGCTGCTGAGGTCCCTGCGGTGGGTGTGGAAGACACGAAGTTGTGAAGAGAACTTTTCCATTGCAGGCAAGGCTGCAAGGAATTTCCTGCTGCATGGTGGGGCCCAGCCGGATGTCTCTACAACTATCTGAAAGCAGTTCCACCTCCCTTTGCATAGACACCAGACAACCCCACAGAGATTTCTGTAATCTATTTAGGCATTGTCTGCCATTGTGTAGTTGCTTTTTACGATCAATGTGAGCTTGGAAGATGATGTTGGTGATAACGTCTTAGCAAAAGGGCGTTTTAATATTCCTGCTCTCTCGGCTGCCCCTCTGATCACATGAAAATCAAGGGTGTTAAGTCCCTACATGTAGCACGAACCTATATTTAGATTTGTCCTCCCACACTGACCAAATGCTAATCAAGGATGTTAAGTCCCTAGGTATAGTGGAAATCTCTTCTTTCCCTTTTTCACTAATCTTTAGGTCCCTCCTTTTGTGATGCACTTCCTTCCTTAACTGATTCAAGACTAAGTTGTGGAATCAGGATTGTAATAGGAATGTGTTCCTGATTGCATATACCATCTATTGAGAAATTCCTGACCACAGGATTAGGGTGGCTGATATCCTGCGTCAACGTTAAACAATTGGCAGAACTGTCCTTAGGAATGCCTGCTTGACCAGGTGTGAAAAGTGGGTGCCAGAGTTTGTGAAGATTTCTGTATAAAATAAAGAGGACAGCTTTCTCACACAGTCCATTCTGAACCTGAAACTGTACTGGTCCATTTATTTTCTATGCCTACTCTAAGCACCCTTCTCAAATTCTGAACTTCACTTGAGCTGGACTCTGGCAAGGGCCAGAGAGCTGGATGTTAAGTGGGGCTGCCAGGGCACAAAGCAGTGTTCATAATCCCGGTGCATGCAAAGTGAAGGACAGCCACTAGGCTACCATGCCATGCCCTCGGGTTTGATCTCTAGAAATGACTTATGTGGGCCT
The DNA here is from genome assembly GCF_030435755.1 of Ochotona princeps. NCBI lineage: Eukaryota > Metazoa > Chordata > Mammalia > Lagomorpha > Ochotonidae > Ochotona > Ochotona princeps. The sequence goes on from NC_080856.1 coordinate 33,387,952, forward strand.
TTCAATAACCCCCTCTACACTTCATACATGAGTTGAGAATAACCCAGTTTTTTCAACTTTGTCACTCATGTGGCTTCCTACCTCTGAGAGCTGAACAGCCATAAAATGGCCGGTGCAGATTTGAAGCTGTGTAGTAGCAGCTATTTCCTTGCTAGTTGAGAGACAACCATTACCAATATAAATATAAATACCTGCTTTTCCTAATGTGCCAATCTTGGCCTCTGGATCTGTCAATACTTTACTATGAACTTATTGCACCAGCTGTAAGAGGCCAAATAAGGGTAACAAATGCAGTGAGAAGCAAAGATAACCCACAACACATGGACAAAGTTGTTGAAAACAATTCCAAAGCATAACGAGCATCATCATCATACCATGGTTCAGTCAAATTTACAGGTAACATTACATACGAGGGCCTTCTCATGATAGCAAAAGTACCAGGCATCAGGGAACAATTAAGAGAATTGGTGACAATGCATTTAGTACAAATTACAGTGTAAACAGAGCCAACTCAGGGAAGCTGAAAGGGACTTAAGACTCCATATTGTAAGGGAGGAATGTTACTTATCAGCAGTCCTTTTGGAAGTAACTTGAGTCCTGCATGGGGATGTTTTTGATGGTAGAGGGTAGTCAGCAGATGTACATGTGATGTGTCCTCATGGCAGGCATTGATCTCCTGCGCAAACTTTGCCTTTAAAACATTTCTGGGTGGAAGTGTCTGTTGACCTCAGCAATGGTAGCACTGAGGCTAGAGAAACTCTGTTGTTTTGGCCAGAGGGAGGCAAGAAGGAGAGCCTAGCTCACTACTGTTCCTCTGGGCCTCTGGGAAAGTGGGCTGTAGAGGCAATCTTTGGGATGTCAGGTTTACAAGTTAGCCACACCTATATAAATTCTGGAGATCTAATTGTATATTCTGAGAGGCCTTTTGGAGTTTTTAGAGAGGAAGTAGAAGAGAAGTGAAGGAAAAGTTAAAAATAATTATATAGATCACTCTCAGTAACAATATCAGGTGAAAACTATTAAATAACAGCTGTAGAAAATATTTGCCCAAACATCTAATGTTTGCTATAAATTTAAAATAAAGGTACACACTTAGACAATACATTGAAAAGGGCAATGAGAACATAAAATGAGAAACCTGGTTATAAGTGAACTTGAGCAAAAGCATATGGGTGACTTAAAATATTTTCAATGATAGTCTGAGATTTAAATTATGTGAGCCAAAAAAAAAAATTAGCTTAGGACAGCACAATAAAGTAGTTTCAGTAATGATCTAAGATCTTCAGACATTTTAAAATTATAAATTGGTTAGAATTACCCTGTTATTTGTAGTAAAATAAGTTTGCATGGTTATTCAGATGGTTTACAAATATAGATGGAGAATACCAAATGGTGTATAGTAAAGATTTTACAAAGATGGCTTTGGGAGCATATATCAGACAAGTATATCTGTTCTTTAAATCTAAAAACTTTGAGTTAGTTAAAAGTATAGCATTTCCCAACTAGCAAACGCAGACAGTAATGTATAATAGCAATTAAAAAAAATTTTTTTTGCAATAACTCTAGCTGGGAAAGAATGGCATAAAACTAAGATCTATCATGTGCCCATTTCTCATCTGACCACAAGAAACATTGAAGACAAACAATAAAACACACACATATACACCACCATTTTTTTTTAACTATAGTGGATTGTAAGAGTAAAACTTCAAACAATTTTAACAAAAAAAACATACAGCAAGACAGACATAGGTGGCCACCACACTCATGCAATTTTAAATAGCTAATAAGCTATGGCTTCTTATATGGACCATGACTCAAGAAGTTGTGTTGCATCCAGCCCTCTCAAGTCCCAGATGAGTACTCAAAACAAGCAAATTTGGATGATGAGGTTCTGTATATAGGCAGAGGTAGGTGCAAATCCTGCGAGCCAGGAAGCCAGGACTGGCAGTGGGGCCATGTTAATCATCACGGTGGCCTCCCCAGACTACTGAGTCAGGCTCTAGAACTCAGGATGGCTACTACCCTCTGACTGAGGCCTCCAAAATATTACACAGTGCATGAGAGATCATATCAGATAAATTTAGGATTTATTAAGGCGCCTTTATAAACCAAACTTGGTGATAGCAGTACCCAATAAAAAAAATTACTAAGTGAAAAGTCAACAATGATAATTCAGTCTGAACTGAAACCCTGAGAGAAAAAAATTGGTCATTACTGAAGACTCTGATTTCAGTTATCTTAGCAACATAAATTAATCCAAGAGATATACAGTTAACAGCCTAGACATATTTACAAAACTGTAAACATTTATCCTTTTCTGGCATTTTTGTTGTTAAGCATTACCTGTCCTGGAACTTTTTGGAAATACAGAAATTTGAGTTAGACTTCTGTAAAAAAAAAATTTTATACTAGCAGTATTTTGATATGACAAAATTCTGCTCCACTTAGCATCTGACAATATCTTTAATATAATCCAAAAGCCTACTCAGTTGTTCTATCTGCAAAATGAAACTTTTGAATTTTTAAAAATGCATACCAAGGACATCAACATTTATAATATCTAGTTGAAATAGAATCTTTTTATATAACACAATATAGGTTAGATGTAATTATTGGCATTAAGTGATCATCTTAAATACCTATAAAATAGCGCATGACTTACCAATCTTAAGCAATGTGAACATACTGAAAGGCAGAAAACGCAAAGATCACTTCAATATAGAATCTTATATTCTGAGACACTTCAGCAAAGTCAGGTCTGGAGTTCACTGGAGCTAACTAGAAAAATTTAATCATTGATTAGATAAAAACAGTTAAGAGGAGATGTTATAGTAATATGTGCTTTTAAAACTTTGTTGTTATAACAGAGGATCAGATTTTAATTCCATGAATCAATGATGAATATTTTAGAAAATGCTGCAAGAAGTATTTTAAAGACTATATCTATAAATATAAAGACTAGCAGATAAAAGCACATGGGTACATCCCATACCTGGAAAAAATTCAACAGTGGATTAGATGTTACTTTTATATTAAATTATGTCTGGTGTTATTACATTTTTAAAGGAATACCTTAAATAATACTTTAAGAGTTATATTCATAAAATTCAAGAATTCAAAATAAAAATTTAATAGAGTTTAAAAAGAGATTTTAATTATGAAAGCACATTGTTTATAAAGTACAAGAGGCTGCATATTCTTCTGTGGGCCCAGTTTATTTTATCTTCTACCTCTCTGCTTTTGGCTTATAAAGGTTGGAGGTACGAGGCTTCACAGAGAAAAAAAAAGTAAAGCGTCCTGGAGAAACTGCATCTGTGGGATGAGTATCCTAAGAAAGAGGAGCAGGAGGGGGTCAGAAGTGAGCATACCTGCTGGGGAGGAAGAGGAACTTCTGTAGAGGATGCTTGCTGCTGCAAAATGACAGGGGCGTAGAAATGTAAAGTGGACAAGATTGTCTAATTAGTCGATCTGGAATCCAAGTCTCCAAGTCAGCAAGTCCAAGCCCTGTGGAAAAATGAAAGCATTTCCTCCTCCAAAAGTTAAGAGGAAATTGTGTCCCTTTCATTGGCCCTTAAGGACTTTTTCAAAATCTATGATTAGAGAAGCTATTCTGTTAGATGACCATCTGTAAAGACTAAAGAAGCAGGTCAAGGAAACAAAAAGGGTTAAAGACAAAGGGGTTAAGGAACAAATCTTTTGAAATATAACCGAATGACTTAACAAAATGTCAAAGAGATTTTTTTTAGCTGACTGCTTTGAAATTGTGTCTACAAGGGTTGAGTGCTATTTGTCTTGTCTCATCCTTGGATATTAAAAAAGTAAGCTGTTTAGAGCTATAAAGATTAATTTTTTTATTTACATCTTTGCAAAAAAAAAAAAGCTCCTTATTCTTATGACATCTCTTTGTAATTAAGGTGGAGATCAAAGCACAATAAGGTATAATAACTTTTTATAAATGGGAGATGTAGCCACTCTAAAGACCCTTGTTGTCACAAGCATCCAGTTGGGATATGAACAGTAGGTAGTATAATTAATTGTCAAGGAAGATATCAACTTTTAATTAGCATTTTCACAATCAATATCAGATTTTAAGTCTGTTACCGTTCCATGGGCACAGCTTGGGTAAGATATTGCCATCTTTTAAACCTCTGATTGTTCAGGGCCCAGGACTGGCCCCGCCAGGAGTTTCCTGACCATAGGCATTGGCCATCATGATCAATTTTAGATTTACATTTACATACTTTTGCCCAATGTACACCTCTATGACATTTAGGACTTATCTTTAGGCATTGATCCTTAGCAGTATTAGTGCCACATTTTTGAGGTAAAAGAGATGCTGTTCAGCATTGTTTTGGAAAGTGGCTGGGTTTCCCACAATTAAAACTTATAGCATTCATTTGTTTCTGAATAACAGTGGTTTGAAACCCTGTAAGGTGAGCAGGATGTTTGAAACTCTGTATGTTACCACAGGCCTTTAGATAACCCATAACTCGTTCACCAGATTTTTGGGTATTTCATTTCCTACAATCTTTCCACATATGTCCCAATTTGCCACAATTATGACGGTTAAGTCTATTTTGCTTTAATGCATTGCTTAATGCAGCACTCAACATTTTGGTTTTGTACCTTTCAGAGACAGTATCCATACATGACCCCATTACTTGGGGGGCACAGGACAGGGCCCTCCTATTATCCTGCTTCTGATCCTGTACAGGCTGATTACTCAATTTAGATCGACTGTGAGGCAATAGAACTGTTCCATTTTTGTGGAATTTACACTGACAAGCTTTTTGCCAATGAAATCCCTTCTCACACCGTAGACAGACAGCGCGAGGAATATTTAAATTAGGTTTAGCAGTGTCCATATAAGTTTTTCCTGTTTGAAATTTTGGGATGAATTTCTGGCAGGACAACTGTGGCTAAAATGCCCTACTCCACCACAAGAGTAGCAATTGTTTCTTTTTTTACTTCTTTGATTGCCTCTTGTGTTCTTTAAAATCTGAATGGCAGTTTGACCTTGAAGAGCTGCAGCAATAGTTAAGCCTTGCATGTAAGATGGAGTTACCTTGGCACAAACTCGAACATAGTCTGACAACATTCCTGCCCTTCTCACTGGCTGAATTAAGGTTTGGCAAGTTGAAGCAGCATTTTCAAAAGCTAGCTGTTTAACTATGAGATCTGTAGCTATATTGTTAATTACTGTCCAGCTCACCGCTTCTGTGGGCCTAAGCTACAAAATCTTCAAAAGGCTCCTAAGGCTTCTGTTTAACATTTACAAAACCTGAAGTCTTTTGATCTGGAGACGGCAGGCATTTCCATGATTCTATTGCCATGGAGGAGATAAGCTGTAATGTCTCCTTAGATAGAGTAACTTGTTCTGAAATGTCAAGATGAGTGCCCTGTCCTAACAGCATTTCTAAGGTAAGAGAAGGTTTGCCATACCTCACAGTAGTCTTGGCCCGTAGTCAGAGACAGCATCCTTTAGTTCTTTAATAAGCTTATAAGGCAACGGTTCCCATTCAGGTTCATTCTATTCATAAATAACAGGAAAACAGAAAAAATCACCTTCCTTATGTGCCTGCTGCATATCTCCTCTAAAGCCAGTCTTTGCTGGATCTGGTCTAGCTGGAAAGGGCTCACAAGGCTTAGCAGAATACCTTGGAGGCTTATCATCAACAGCAGGAGACCTTTTATCATGCATTTCAGCCATTTGCTCTTCTTCTGATCTAAATATTTCTGGTTTCAAAAGATCTTCTTCATCTGTTAAACCTTCCTGATCAGTTTTACAATATTTTACATTATCTTCAGGACAGACACTTTGTATTGAGCCATAACTAAGGCCTAAGCCTCCCTTCTCAGGGTCAAGAAGGAGGGTATGTTCTCTTGTCAGGGCTGAAGGCACGGAATAAGGCTCAGGGCCCACATCTAGTGCATGCCATAAAACATTCCAGATGGTATATGCAGAGGATGGCATGCCCACTCTTCCATTATTCCGATACCACCTTTTCATATCATTCCCTACCTGATCCCATGTGTGTAAGTCTAAAGCGCCCTGCTCAATAAAGCACGGGATAACTTTTTGTACAGATTGTAAAAATTCTAATAATTGCTTTTTGCTAACTTTAATGCTCTTCCTCTGTAAGGTATGTTTAATAAGATCAGCATATAAACTTCTTTCACTAGAACCACTCTGGCCCATTTTTACAGCACAGAGGGTACACAACTTCTCAATATAAGTTCTGACTATTCACCCCTCCTAACCTGACCTTCTGTCAGGGGCCTGTAGCACCCTGGGTGAAGTCCTATCCATGCCTCAAACAAAAGGAAAGACCTACCTTCATCGAGCACTCACGTTGGGTGCACCTTGCCAGAGACCAGCTCCAGCTGAGTTCGGAACTCGCGAAGGGTGTGGTTGAGGCACAAAAAGAGAAAGAGATGGACCACTAGGATTCCATGATCATTGTGGACTATGCATTAAAGTTGTCCGCTTTATTTATACAGAATCAGTCAAACTTTGGCTAGAATTTTTACGTCATGGTCATTCTATATCTAGTCTTGAATCAGCTTAAGGGAGGAAGTGTATCACAGGAGGCAGGACCCAAAGATCAAAGAAAGAGGGGAAGAATGGGTTTCCCCTACACCTGGAGAGTTAGCACCCTTGATTAGCATAAGATCAATGGGGGAGGAGGATCCTATGCATAGGTTTCTGCTATTCTTTTGATTGGCATAGGATCAAAGGGGGAGTTAACACCCCTGATCAGCAAATTGTCAATGAGGGCAGCTGTGACAGCAGTGGTGAAAAACCTCTTGGCTAAAAGCGATATCACAACATCAGCTTTCAAGCTCGCATTGGTACTATATGTTAATTCCGCAGAGGCAGACAATGCCTAAATAGATTACAGAAATCTCAGTGGGATTGTCCGGTGTCCATGCAAAGGGAAGCGGAGCTGCATTCAGGTGATCATAGAGATATTGCCGTCAGAGCCCTGCTACACAGCAGGAAGGCCCTTGTGGCCCTGCCAGCAATGGAACAAGACTCTTCACAACTTCCTGTCTTCCACACCCATCACATGGACCCCAGCATTTCTCCATACTGATTTCCATAGAGGCTGTACAAGCCTGCAGTCCCACCAGCAGTGAAGTAGGGTTCCCTTTTCCCCACATCCTCACCAACAAGTGTTGTTGGTGGATTTTTTTATGTGAGCCATCCTTACTGGCGTTAGGTGGTACCACATTGTTGTCTTAATTTGGATTTCCCTTATTGCCAGGGATCTTGAGCATTTTTTCTTATGTTTGTTTGCCATTTGTGTTTGTTCCTTGCTGAAATGTCTGCCCATTTTTCGTGCCCATTTCTTGAGTGGTTTGTTTGTTTTGGTGCTTAGGTTGTTGTGGAGATCTTTGTATATTCTGGATATTACTCCCCTATCAGCTATGTAGTGCACAAAGATCTTCTCCCATTCTGTGGGTTGCTTTTGACTTTGTTAAATGTTTCCCTTGCTGTGCAGAAGCTGCTTAGTTTGATGAAGTCCCATTTGTGTATTTTGGTCTTGATTGCTAGTGCTTTTGATGTCCTTTTTAGGAAGTCGGGGCCTACACCTCAATCTTGCAGAGTGTCTCCAACATTTTCTTCCAAAAGTTTGAAGGTTTCTGGATGTAGATTTAGATCTTTTATCCATTTAGATTTGATCTTAGTGTATGGTGAGAAATGTGGGTCTAGTTTCAGCAGGCTATTAACCAGTTGTCCCAACAGCATTTACTGAAGAGACCTTCCCATTTGCTTGGATTGTCAACTTTTTGTCAAAGAGTATTTGGCTGTATCTGTGTGGTTCCCTTCTGTTGTTTCTATTCTGCTCCATTGGTCCCCCTCTCTATCTTTGTGCTGGTACCAGGCTGTTTTGATAACCACCACCCTATAATATGTCTGTGATATAGTACAGAGGTCTGGGACAGTGATTCCCCCTGTTGACATCCTATTCTTCAGGATGGTTCTAGCTTTTAGTGACGTTTTGGGGTGGCACTGGCTCCTTCTTCTGCCTCATTTCTTTTCCTGTGGCCTCGCCCCATATCTATGTGATCTGATATTGCTGGCTTCTAATCCTTGACCTCTGCTGCCCCCTAGTGGCTAACCTGAGGACTTGCTGACTTAGTTTGTTTTTCCTTCTTTGTGGTGCCTTGGTTCCCCTCCCCCTACTTCTTCAGTCTGCAGTATTGTGGGCTCTTTAAAACAGGGTGAAATTTATGGTAGCTATTGGATCTCCCATCTGTGGGTTCCTGTGGCCCTGGGATTGGCTCAGCTCAGTGCTGGGGAGTTCTAGTTGCCAGGTTCACCCAGGATCTTTGTTTCTGTGCCTAATCACCCTCTCCAGCCCATCTGCTCAGATCCAAGCCTGTCATGAATTGTTTAGTTCAGGCACCCTTCATCATGTTTTGTTCCGAAGATCAGTTCAGGCACCCTTCACTGCATTTTGTTCCCAAGTTCCGCCTGCCTCTCACCTCCTGCTAAGGGTGAACACTTTCCTGTGTTAGCGGCTCTTTGAGGTTCACTCCCTGAATTTTGCTCACCAGATTTTACTCAAGTCTCTGCAGCCTGGGGCACCTTCCATGTCCTTCTCAGGTTGTTGATCCTAGTCATTTGTGTCTGTTTTACTGCTGTGTGCCACCTGGTGGCACTGGGGGATTTACCACAGTGTTCCCCGGGGTTCTTTTCCCCTCAGGCTCACTTTAGACTGCTCCTGTCCCTAACTTTTAGGACCCTCAGTCACTTCAGTCTAACTTTGTCAGCCATCTTGACTCCCCTCTTCTGTTATTCTCTTAAACATTTCAAATAACATGTTTTAAATTCACATTGTACTCAAGATCTTAATTTTTCATCAAATGATTAAAACAATAGTAAGATCAATGCAATCGGTAAGCACTATAAATATAATGAAATGAAAAGATATGTTTCAATCATACAATTTGCAGACACAGATCATTAAAACTAGGGTAGAATATCATCAATCACTATTTGACAAAGATACAAATCAAAAGTGACAAATCATGTTTGCACAATACTGATATATACCACTACCCCCTTTTGTTGTTACTTATTTTTTTGCTACTCTACATAACAGAATATCATATTTGCATATCTATATTTAGAATATTTCACTCAACATCTTGGCCTTTAGTTACACTCATTTTGACATAATAGACAGAATTTTGTTTCCACAGCAGAACAACAGCCCGTTGTACACAGATACTACATTTTCCTTATTCAAATATCTGATGATGGACACCTCAATTCATTCAATATCTTGTGTATTATGAATAGTACTGTTTTTAAAATGATGGTAACTCTTTTACACAATGTGTTCCTAACTTTCAGAAAATACAACCATAACTGGCACTAGGGCAGAGGCAGCTCTTTCATCGGTGGGCCAGCTCAAAGTGTATTCTTCCCCCTTCCCACAAATAGTAGCCTAGTCAGGGAATTATGTGGAAAAGGGTTCCCATTCCTGTGTTGATGTGTGATAATCCTGTCCATGAAAGGCACATTACACGACACATTGTTTAAAAAGATTTATTTGTTTGTTTATTTATTTATTTTTATTACCAAGTCAGATATACGGAGAGGAGGAGACACAGAGAGGAAGATCTACAGGCCTGTCAACTTGCTCATTTTGAAAGTTAATAGCTAAAACTGAACAATCATAACTGTATTATTATATGGAATTGTCCTGGCATGGGTTGGGGGCAGACCAGGCTGAATCAGTTCACGTCATCCACTGACAAATCCAAGCACCAGAACAGAGTGTGGGTCGAGCCAGAATTGGGCGCAGCAAAAAAACCAGTACACATTACGGAATGCCAAGGTGAGATGACGTATGCCAGATGCTAATTCTTTCAAGTAGAATCACAGAACCACCTGGAGAGTGCATAATCTGGGAGTGGGAGTGGGCTGGGAGGGAAATAGTGGGATACTCCCTCTTGGGTTACCACTAACACAGCAAGGCACAAAAACAGATAGGAGCAGGGGTGGCTAGACAGAAAGGCACCCAACAACATACATGAGGGCTGGATAGTGGAGCTGGTTAGATTGAACTAGGCTTTAATACCCACTGACATGTATGGGAGCTAAATGGGGTATGGTACAGATTGGACTAGTCTGCTACACATACTGGCAAACCAGGATAGGGGGTGGGCGTTGTAGGGGTTACTTTGGGTTGCTCTGCCTAGGCTGCAGCTCCCACTGGTTTGTGTGACCACTGAGTATGAAGTGGGCAGGATTCAGGCTAGACTGCAGCACCCATTGGTTCCAGTAGAAGACAGGCTTGGAAACAGAACCAACCCAGCAATTGCAAACACCAGCTGATCGTGGCGATGGACTGTGCCAGGCCCTGTACTTGCTAGTACACACAAGAATCTGGTCTGGAAACAACTCAGACAAAGTTTCTTTGCGGATGCCCCCAATCGAAAAACCAGACTCAGAACCCTAACCATGAAAAGACAAGAGGACAGAACAAGTCAATCAACCACCTCAGCTACACTTTGCCAGTGAAAAACTGGGCAAATGGAGACTCTATGGAGGACTATGTCAATCAGTGGATTCTTCAAAGACCTCATCGTGCTTGCAGTGGTGAGACTGGCAGCAATTCATACCTATTGAACTACCAAAACCACTTAAGCAAGACCCTCGCAATATGCCCCACAACAGGGACCAGGGATGGGAGGGAGATTGGTGGGCTTCTCCCATAAAATCTCCTTTTATCGCAGATATATGAAGGAAACAATATGGAAAGAATAGTCTTACCCATTTTCCTGTAACCCTTCAAATTCTTTACCCAAATTAACTATGTAACGATTGTCAAAAATACAGTAAAACATGGAAAAAGGAAAATAAAATTTGTGTTTATATTTGTTGGAAATCTAGATATACAGAGGATATGAGACACATAGGAAGATCTTCCACGTGCTGATTCACTTCCCAAAAAATCATAACTTTCTGAGCTGAGCAGCCTTAAAGCCAAGAACCAGGAGCTTTTTCTGGGTCTGCCATGCAGGTGTATAGTCACAAGCCTGTGGGGTGTTCTCAGCAGTTTTCCCAGGACAAAGGCTGCTGAGGTCTATGCGGTTCATGTGAAAGACACGAAGGTGTGAAGAGAACTTTTCCATTGAAGACAAGGCCACAAGGAATTTCCTGTGCCTACAACCACCTGAAAAGCAGTTCCACCTCCCTTTGCACAGACACGGGACAACCCCACAGATACTTATGCTATCTATTTAGGCATTGTCTGCCACTGTGGAGTTGCTTTTTACGATCAGTGTGAGCTTGCAAGTTGATGTTGGTGATAACGTCTTAGCTAAAGGGCCTTTTACTACTCCTGCTCTCTCGGCTGCCCTACTCATCATATGAAAATCAAGGGTGTTAAGTCCCTACATGTAGCAGGAACCTATGCTTAGGGTTGTCCTCCCACATTGGCCATATCCTAATCAAGGATGTTAAGTCCCTATTTGTAGTGGAAATCTATTCTTTCCCTCTTTCCTTAATCTTTATGTCCCTCCTTCTGTGATATACTTCCTTAACTATTTCAAGTCTAAGTTGTAGACTCAGGAGTGTAATAGGAATGTGTTACTGATTGACATGTACCATCTATTGAGAACTCCCTGACCACAGGATTAGGGCGGCTGATATCCTGCACCAAGGGGAAACAATTAGCAGAACTATCCTTAGGAATGGCTGCTTGACCAGGTGTGAAAAGTGGGTGTCAGAGTTTGTGAAGGCTTCTGATGAAAAAAAGAGGACTGTTTTTAAAATTTTCTGTTATGATCCTGAAACTGCAGTGGTCCATTTATTTTCCATGCCTACTCCAAGCACCCTTCTCAAGTTCTGAACTTCACTTGAGCTGGACTCTGGCAACGGGCAGTAGCTGGCTGTTTAGTGGGGCTGCCAGGGGCACAAACAAGTGTCCATATATGATCCCAGTGCATGCAAGGCGAGGGACAGCCAATAGGCTACCATGCCATGCCCACGGGTTTGATCTTTAAAAATGACCTATGTGGGCATTTCGATGACCCCCTGTACATTTCACACATGAGTTCAGAAAAACCCAGTTTTTTCAACTTTGTCACTCCTATGACTGCCTAACACTGAGAGCTGAACAGCCATAGAATGGCCAGTGCAGATTTGAAGCTGTGTAGTAGCAGCTATTTCCTTGCTGGTTGAGAGACAACCAATGCAATGGGAAGTGTCTTACTCACAGGTTCCTGTACAGACAAGGAATGCTCAGAGGACACTTAAAAATCAAAGATCATTCCAAAAAATTTTGCTGTCTCCATTCAAGAGGCGCACCGTCTCCTGGCTCTCTCCCAAGAAATGCTATTTGATCCCCTCTGCTTTCTACATTCACCTGGTCACTTTGCAAATAAAACTTCTGTCTGCAAATGAAAAAAAAAGTAGAAAGAAAGAATGAAATCCTATTTGTCAAGTCTCATTTTTATACAATTTCCCTTTCATCTTGTGCTGCAGTTCTGGCCAGAGCTAATGCTAAGCATCTTTGTGGCAATACAGCTCTCTTTTCAGTTATAATGTAATTTTTATACTTAAAACTTGCCTGAAGATTATTTCTTGACCTTTCTGATTAGCTCCAAACAGCTCATTCTTTCCATGGGGATCTGAAATGAGTAAAAGAGTAACCACATCTATGAATCACATCTAAATGTTTCTTTTCAAATGTTCCAATGAAGCCAATGAGATTTGTTGCCATTCTAGATACAGCACATTTTAATATTAGTGAAATGTGGACATTTATGAGCATTTTTAAAGAGGCATTACATCTCATCTATTAATGCCTTAACACAATACCTATATTTCTAAAATAAAATTTTCAATTATATGAGATTGCGTATTTAACTTAAAGCGGGAAATGACAAAAAATATGGTATAAAAATTCAAAATAAGGCTTGGGGTACCTTACATCCCATCTTAGCACTAATTTGTCTTTTCCTGGCTACTCTGCTTCAAAAACAACTTCCTGAAAATGTATCTTGGGAAGTGGCAGATGTGATTCAAGTGTTTGTGATCATGAAAAGACCCATATATACTTCTAGATTTTTGGTGACAGGCTGGCAAATTTCTAGAATAAACCTATACATGGAGACTAGAGAATAACTGTGTCTCACCAGCCGTCCTTCTGGAAGAAACTTAGAGTAAAAATCAAATATAATTCCAGTCAACAATTACTGAGCTATGTATCAATTCTCCTGCCAATTATGTGCTGACCTACCTGCAAGTCTCTGCTTCACAGGTTTCTCCACTGTCCATGGTGCTGATTCTTGCTCCAACTTGAAGATCACATCAGGCTTTGTCATGGAGTACCCTGTTAATGGAGAATGATGTAGATTTTCCAAAATCACCATTAGTCCTACCAACTACTACACTTTATAATCTCTTCTTTCGTTTGTCATCTATACAGAAGTATTCTGTTTGGGCATGATACAGTTTCACTCACCCAAGGATAGCAGACTGTTACAGGTCTCAAGCATCACCTCCCTGTACAGGGTCCTCTGAGTATTGTCCATTATCTGCCATTCTTCCTGGGTAAGGTCCACAGCCACATCTTCAAATGACACCAACACCTGTAACAGCACATGTCTCCTCAGTTCTGGATCATTAAAGAGAAACACTAACAGTACATTCTCTGTATATTTAATTTGCAACTTCTGTGAATGTAGTTTAATTTACAATTCATATAGCATCACAGAGTAAAAGTTAAATGAAAATATCTTGTGCTGTGTTACTTTTGCAATTCTAATATTACAACAAAATATTCCTTATTCTCATAAAGGTTGTTTTCTCTAAAGATTCTCATTCTAATGAACTGTTGAAGGCATTGCTGGAATAGCTCTTCAAGTGGAAGATATCACTATATTCGTCCGTTATTACCACTCTGCTTTTCAACTAAATTAAGACAAGTAATAATATTGACACTGAACCAAAATATTAACCCAGGACCTATAATACTAAGCTGAGTTTAACTCTGCTGGGCGTGTTCAATTTGCAACTTCTATGAATGCAGCTTAATTTACAATGTATATGGCAAATAAGGTAAAAACAAAATAGAACGTTTTGTCCTGTATTACGTTTGCAATTCTGAAGCTACAAATCCATTATTATCCTGTTTCAGATCTCTTTCTATAATGAGCATAAAATGAGTTCATTGTGCAATCTTTAGATACACATGAGAAAAATAACATGCTAGATTAGATAATTAAGACATATGCTTAGGGTCAGGCTGTGTGGCCTAGTCGCTAAAGTCTTCGCCTTGAACGCCCCGGGATCCCATATAGGTGCCGGTTCTAGTCCCAGCAGCTCCACTTCCCACCCAGCTCCCTGCTTGTGGCCTGGGAACCAGTCAAGGATGGCCCAAAGTTTTGGAACCCTGCACCCACATGGGAGACCCGGAGGAGGTTCCTGGTTCCTGGCTTCAGATCAGCGGAGCACCAGCTGTTGCAGCTCATTTGGGGAGTGAATCATTGAACAGAAGATCTTCCTCTCTGTCTCTATATGCTTAGAATTGTACAAGATGATAAGTTTTTTGAGTAGCTTACTAATGATTTCCTCAAACATACTGAGTTACTTAAAAATATTATAAAGCAATAATTCACTTCAATTTTCTTATTTCAAAGTGAAATAATGAAATACTGAAAATATTTTTAAATTGTACTTGCATAATTAAATATTTCCTGCAGCTTATATTGCAATTAAATATAGATAATAGAAAATCATATGTATCAATAATACATATTATATATGTACATACACAAAGTAAAAAAATATGGAATACATATGCATGAAATTCCAGTGTATAAATATATAAAACAATATATATTTTTTCACTTTGGAGTATGCACATACTAAAACTCTATTTTTATTTATTTTCTGTGGAATAACATAAAGTGTAGTTTTTTTTTCCTATAATATTCATTTATTCATTAATTACATTGCATTACATGACACAATTTCATAGGTACAGGGATTCCCCCCCCTTCACCCCAAACCCTTCCCCTATCATGAATTCCTTCACCTTGATGCATAACCACAGCTCAAGTTCCGTTGAGATTCCCTAATTAAAAGTTTACACCATACAGAGTCCAGCATCTCACTTGTCCAGTTCAAGTTCGACGGCCTCTTAGGGATGCCCTCTCAGGTTTGTAGGCAGAGCCAGCAGAGCGTCACCTCGATCAATTAGAAGCTCCAACATATCATCAGCAACAGTCCAGGTATGATGAGGCTGGTGCAGTGTCCACTGATTGACATAGTCCGTCTTAGGGTTTCCCCTTGTCCAGTTTTCCGCTGCAAGCATAAAGCTGAGGTGGTTGATTCATCTACTCCATTTTCCATCTTTTTTTGATTAATGCTTTGATTCCTCCATTTTGTTCAGGGGAATCCCCCTAAAAAAAACTTTGATGCATTCCCAGTCCAGGCTCCTACATGTACTACTAGTAAGCACAGTGCCCGCCACCGTCCATCACTCCGATCAGCTGATGGTTTTAACCCCTGGGTTGGTTCTCTTCTGAGCCCCGACCTCTATTGGAACCAATGAGTATCGCATCTCTCCCCGGCTCTGCCCATCACACTCTCGTCCCTTACCTAAACCAGTGGGAGGAGTGCTGGTCGGGTGTTGCATTCCCTGCTAGCACAGGCCATTTCACCTTGGCATTTTGTGTTTTGTACTGTTTTTTTTTTTTTTTTTTTTTTTTTTTTTTTCGCAACCAAACCCGGCCAGGCCCCCACACAGTTTCAGCACTTGGGCTTGCCAGTGGATGACGTGAACCGACTCAGCCTGGTCTGCCCCAACCCGAGCCAAGTGTATTCCAGTGGGTCACATTCTAAAGCCTCTTCTGGGTTATTTACCTCCATGCTTCTTGCGTTTATTTGTAGAGTCAGTGTCCTGTCAGAGGAACTGTACAGGTTCCTCCTCCGACTCCTGCATGGTGTCGGGCTTCACGCATTCCAGCAGGTCCTTCGGCCAGCTCCGCTCTTCAATCCAGTTTGGTTCCTGCTGTTGAGAGTTTCAGCCCAGCCACGGCTCGTCCATACCCACGCATATCTCATACAAGGCTCAGATGGGATTGAGGCCTAGCCGAGCCTGTCCAACGTCTATCCTGGTCCTCCGGAGCACCAAACTGTGCTGTGGTCTAATCCGGCATGGTGCGTCAAAGCCGAATTGATATTTGTGCCAAGGGATTACAACTGTGACCCGACCAGAACTCAGCCTCCCTCCAGTTCCTATGCCTCTTAGTGGTAGGCTCCACGCAGCCAAGGCCTCCACCACGCTCTCCAACCAGGCCTGTTGCCAGCCAGTGTTAACTATGCCAGAGGTTGCTCTGGTCAACCCAGAGCATCCTATAGACTGTCATGCCTCCTGCATAGACTCCACCGGCCCTTCTAAACCGTCCAATGGGGTCAGAGTGTCAGGGGATTGGTCCACGTATGGCTCACACATTCTAGCCCCGAGCATGGTTCTTGAATGCCAGTCAGTGTCTTAGTAATGCCTTCTGTGACCCCTCTGCTGATCCATAAAGTGTAGTTTTAATTTCTATATATACACTACAGCTTAGGAGGGAAATAAATGATAATCTCTTAAACAACTATCTTGTGACAATTAGTTGGTATCAGCCAGTCAGATCCTGCCAGGTGAAAAGACATACATATAACACAAAGGCCACGCTGTAACAAACCGAATCCTTTTTTTTATATTTTGGAAGCTCTTTAGCATTAAGCAGTTATCTGGGTTGTTCTTGTATTCCAGTTATTATTTACTACTTTTAACATTAAAAAAGAGCTAATGTAACTGATATGTATCATTTTAACAGCATGATACTTTTCAATCTTCTCTTTTTCCCTATTTTTTTTTAAGATTTATTCATTTTATTACAGCCAGATATACACAGAGGAGGAGAGACAGAGAGGAAGATCTTCCATCTGATGATTCACTCCCCAAGTGAGCCGCAACGGGCCGGTGCTCACCAATCCGAAGCCAGGAACCTGGAACCTCTTCCGGGTCTTCCACGCGGGTGCAGTGTCCCAATGCATTGGGCATTGGGCCATCCTCAACTGCTTTCCCAGGCCACAAGCAGGGAGCTGGATGGAAAGTGGAGCTGCCGGGACTAGAACCAGGGCCCATATGGGATCCTGGTGCATTCAAGACGAGGACTTCAGCCGCTAGGCCACGCCGCCGGGCCCCCCTGGTTTTTTGTGTGTGTGATCAGTTTTCTTCACTTTTTCTTAACTCACAAATTTTTTATTCAGAGGAAATTCAAGTTATTTTTTTTTTAACATTTTTTTTTATTATTGGAAAGCCGGATATACAGAGAGGAGAAGAGACAGAGAGGAAGACCTTCCATCCGATGTTTCACTCCCCAAGTGAGCCAGTGTGCACCAATCTGATGCCGGGTGCAGGAACCTCTTCTGGGTCTCCCATGCGGGTGCAGGGTCCCAAAGCTTTTGGGCCATCCTAGACTGCTTTCCCAGGCCACAAGCAGGGAGCTAGATGGGAAGTGGAGCTGCCGGGATTAGAACTGGCGCCCATATGGAATCCCAGGGCTTTCAAGGTGAGGACTTTAACCACTCTGCCACGCCGCCGGGCCCTTGAGTTATTTTTTAAATTATGTTGCATTATGTGACACAGTTTTATAGGCTATAGGATTTCCCAAGCACCTCCCTGTAAAAACCCCTACCTTGGTTAGGGTTTTTAACATAAAGTGGTGTTGGATTTTGTCAAAGGCTTTTTCTGTATCTATTGATACTATTAAATGACTTTTGTTCTTCAGTTTTTGGATGTGGTGTATCACATTTCTGAATTTCCATATGTTGAACCATCCCTGCATGCCAGGGATGAATCCTGCTTGGTCTGGATGAATGATCTGTCTGATGCTTTTTTGAATTCTATTGGCTAAGATTTTGTTGAGAATCTTAGCATCAATGTTCATCAGAGAGATAGGATTGTAGTTTTCCTTCTCTGTTAATTCCCTATCTGGTTTTGGGATTAAGTCATTTTGGCTTCATAGAATGAGTTTGGAAGGGTTGCTTCCTTTTCTATTATTTTGAAGAGCTTGTAGAGGATTGGGGTTAGCTATATTTGGGATGTTTTGTAGAAATCTGTGATGAAGCCAATTGGGTCTGGGCTTTTCTTTGTTGGGAGATCTTTAATCACTGACTCTATGTCTGCTTCGGTTATGGGTTTGTTCAGGTCTTCTGTTGCCTCTGAGGTAAGCCTTTCTAAGTGGTGGAAGTCTAGGAACCTTTCCATTTCCTGGTGGTTTTCTGATTTGTTAGAGTACAGTTCCTTGTAGTAATTTCTAATTATTTTCTTAGTGGTTGCAGTGTCTGTTGTTATGTTGCCGTTTTCATCTTTGATGCTCCTGTTCTTGCTTTCTCTTGTCTTTTCTTTGTCAGTCAGGTCAGTGGGGTGTCTATTTTATTTATCTTCTCAAGAAACCAGCTGTTTGATTCATTGATTTTTTATATAGGTTTTTAATTTCTATTTGGTTTATCTCCTCCCTTGTTTTGATAATTTCTTGTTTCCTATTATTTGTGGGGTTATTTTGCTGCTATTTTCCATTTCCTGGAGGTGTGTGCTTAATTCCAGTAATTGGTGTCTTTCTTGGGCCTTGACATGAGCACCAATTGCAATGAGCTTACCACATAACACTGCTTTAGTGGTGTTCCACAAGTTTTGGAATGTTGTATCTGAGTTTTTATTGGTTTCCATAATTTTTTTAATCTCATCTTTAATTTCTTCTCTAACTCATTCTTTGTTTAATAGCATATTACTGAACCTCCAAGAGTTTATATATTTCCTGGGACATTTTGAATTATTGATTTCCAATTTCATTCTGTGGTGGTCTGAGAAGGTGCATGGTATGATTCCAGTTTTTTTTTTTTTTTTAAGTTAGTTTTACTTGCTTTGTGTCCTATCATGTGGTCTGTCCTGGAGAAGGTTCCATACAGTGCTGAGAAAAAATGTAGATGTAGCAATGAAAGGTTCTATAAATGTCTACTAAGTCCAATTGTTCCATTGTTTGTGTGAGCTCTGTAGTTTCTCTGTTGAGCCTTTGTCTTGTTGATCTGTCTATTGGTGTTAATGGGTGTTCACATATCACATGATTATTGTATGTTCATCTGTATCTTCCTATAAGTCTATAAGTAATTACTTCCCGTAGCTGAGTGCATCTCAATTTGGGGCATACATATTAAGGATGGCAATCACTTACTGATGGATCATTCCTTTCAACAATAACAAATGCACTTCTGTGACCTTTTTGATGTTTGTCACATTGAAGTCTGCATTATCTGAAATCAGGACCAATACACCAGCCTTTTTTTCTCATCCATTGGCGTGAAATATCTTTTTCTATCCCTTCAGTTTCAGTTCCTATATTTTCTGGTTAGATGTGTCTCTTGTAGGAAAGAGACATTTGGGTTCTGTTTGTTGATCCAATCCGTTAAGCTATGTCTTTTGACTGATGAATTTAGGCCATTTATGTTAAGAGTTGATACTGAGAGACTGCGATTTTGTCCTGCCATGTGCATGTGTATTTGTGGGTGTTGGTATCTGATTGTCTTGCCTTGTGTGGACTTCACTGGGGACATCTTTCTGTGTGCCATCCTTGCTTATGGTTTCCTTCTTTTTCTGGGATTAGCACGTTTATAAAGAGATTTTGTAGGACTACTTTTGTGCTGGCATATTCTTCCAGTTTCTCCTTGCTATGGAAGTATCTAATCTCATTCTCAAATACAAATGAGATCTTTGCTGGGTACATTATTTTTAGTTGACAGTTGTTCTGTTTCAGGATTTGAAAGATTTTATTCCATTCTCTCTTTGCTTGGAGTGCTTGATCTGAGAAGTTAGCAGTGATCCTGATTTGCCTGCCCCTAAATGTAAGCTTGTCCATGTTTCATGCTATTCTCAGAATTCTTTCTTTGTATTCGTTGGAGGGGAGCTTGAGTACCACATATCTGGGTGAGGGACTCTTTTGATCAAATCTGTTGGGGGTTCTCTGACCTTCCTGGATTTGGGCTGGGTTCATGTTCCAAGCGTTTTGGAAGTTCTCCTGCATAATTTCATCAAGCACCGCTACATACCTATCTCTCTTTCCACTCCTTCTGGAAGGCCTATAATTCTGATATTCGACTTCTTGATGTTGTCGTTCATTTCCTGTATGGTCTATTGGCCTTGTTTAATTGTTTCACCAGCTGTTTGATGTTCTGCCTATTTTCATTCTGGGAATCTTCCAATTCAGAGATCCTGTCTTCTGTTGCAGTAATTCTGTTGGATAGGCTCTCAACTCTGTGCTGCAGTTCAAGGATCTCATTTGTTGACTAATTTTGTTTCTGTGTTCATGTGACTTTTGACCTCCTTAAGCTCCTCCCATCATTTTCATTGTCTCTTAAGAGTTTTATAATTATTTTTCTGAATTCCTTGTCTAATAGGTCGTCAATTACTTCAGCTATTATCTCTGCGATTGACCAGGCCTTTTGGTGACTTTTGGGGTGGCACTGGCTTTTTCCTGACTCATTTCTTTTCCTGTGACCTTGCCCCATATCTATGTGATCTGATATTGCTGGCTTCTAATCCTTGAGCTCTGCTGCCACCTCGTGCAGACCTAGATGTGTTTCTCCTTTTGTGGTGCCTTGGTTCCCCTCCCCTACTTCTTCAGTCTGCAGTACTGTGGGCTCTTTAAAACAGGGCGATATTTACGGTAGCTATTGGATCTCTCTTTTGTAGGGTTCTCATGGCCCTAGAATTGGCACCACCCAGTCCTGGGGAGTTCCAGCTCCCAAGTTTGCCCAGGTTCTTTGTTTCTGTACCTAGTCACCCTCTCCAGCCAGTCTGCCCTGATCCAAGACTGCCATGAATTGCTTCGTTCAGGCACCCTTCACCATGTTTTGTTCTCAAGATCCACCTGCACCTCACCTCCTGCTAAGGACGGATAATACCCTGTGTTAGCGGCTCCCTGAAGTTCGCTCACCAGATTTCGCTGAAGTCTCTGCAGCCTGGGGCACCTTCCTTGTCCTTCTCAGGTTGCTGATCCTAGTCATTCGCATCTATTTTACCGCTGTGTGCCACCTTTCTCAGTCCTGACGGCACTGGGGGATTTACCAAGTGTTCCCTGTGGCTCTTTTCCTTTCAGGCTCACTTCAGGCTGCTCCTGTCCCGAACTTTTAGGTCCCTGGGTCACATCAGTCTAACTCCGTTGGCCATCTTGACTCCCCTCCCCCGTTATCCTTTTTTTTCTTTTTTTAAAACTTTTTTTTAATTCATTAATTACATTGTATTATGTGACACAGTTTCAAAGGTACTGGGATTTCCCTCCACCCCTACCCAAACCCTCCCCCCATGGTGGATTCCTCCACCCTGCTGCACAACCACAGTTCAAGTTCAGCTGAGATTCCCCCCTTGCAAGCATATACCAAACAAAGAGTCCAGCATCTCATTGTCCAATCAAGTTCAATGGCTTCTTAGGTAGACCCTCTCTGGTCTAACAATTGAAAGAACATGTTTTAAATTCACATTGTACTCAAGATCTTAATTTTTCATTAAGTGATTAAAACAATAGTAAGATGACCAATTTAATAGGTAAGTAGTATAAAAATAATGAAATAAAAAAGGTTTCAATCATACAATTGATAGACACAGATCATTAAAACTAGGCTAGAATATCATCATTCACTATTTAACAAAGATATAAATCCAAAGTGACAAATCATGTTTGCAGCAATACTGATATATACCACTGGCCCCACTTTGTGTTGTTGCTTGTTATATTTTTTTGCTATTCTATATAACAATTTCATGTTTGTATATCTGTGCTTGGAATATTTCACTCAACATCTTGGCATCTAGTTACACTCATTTTCGTATAATACACAGAATTTTGTTTCTAAAACTCAATAACAGCCCATTGTACACAGATACTACTTTTTCCTTACAAAATTTTCTAATCATGGACACCTCAATTCATTCCACATCTTGTGTATTATGAATAGTACTGTTATTAAAAAGATAGTATCTCTTTTACAGAATGTGTTCATAACTTTCAGAAAATACAGCTAGTAGTGAGATTACTCAGATTAATCTCATTTAAATTTGTTTCTTTTTAGTTATTTATTTTAAATTTATTCATTAATTACATTGTATTACGTGACACAGTTTCATAGGTATTGGGATTCTCCCTACCCCTCCCCAAACCCTCCTCCCATGGTAGATTCCTCCACCTTGATGCATTACCACAGTTCAAGTTCAGGAATCATTTAAATTAAATCCTTTAAATTTTATGTAGGCTTTTTAAAATTTTAATCTTCTTTTAAAAGATTTTGTTGTCTTTATTTCAAAATCAATACAGAGACAAAGAGCTACAGAGAGCAAGTTATTCCATCCGATGATTTACTGCCTAAGTGGTCTCAATGACTGGTGCTGTGCCAATACGAAGACAGGAGCCAGGAGCTCTTAAGGTTCACCAATGCAAGTGTAAAGTCCAAGGCTATGCGCCATTCTTGACTATTTTCCCAGGCCACAGGCAGATAGCTTGATGGGAAGCAGGGCTACAGGAATTAGAACCAGTGTCTATATGGGATCCCAGCACATTCAAGGCAAGGAGTTTAGCTGCTAGGCTACCATGCTGAACCAGCAATCATATTTCTAAACATTTAAGAAATTTTATACTATTTTTCACGTGCTGACTTAATCTATAACTCCATCAGCATTGTATAAATATTCTCATTTTTTACTTCCTTACCAGTATTTGTTACCCTTTCTTTGAAAAAAAAAAAAGCCATTTTGACAGGGTTGTGATGTTGATTTACATTTCCCAAAGGCTACATTTTGAGAACTATCTACTGAAGTCCTTTGATCGTTTCTACACCCAAGAGAGAATGTTTATGTTGTTAAGGTCACATGGAGCTTGAAACATAAAAGTTGCCAATTTGAACAACAAATGGAACTTCCTGTGTCTTGATATTTGACAAATTTTTGAGTGATATAGAGGGCCAGCGTGGTGGCCTAGCAGCTAAAGTCCTTGCCTTGATGGCACCAAGATCCCATAAGGCGACCACTTCTAATCAACACAGCTCCACTTTCCTTCCAGCTCCCTGCTTGTGCCCTGAGGAAGCAGTCGAGGATGGCCCAAAGCTTGGGAAACCTGCACCCACATGGGAGACCTGGAGGAATCTGCTGGTTCCTGGCCCTGGATTTGCATAGTTCTGGCTGTTGCTGTCACTTGGGCAATGACTCATCAGATCAAAGATGTTCCTCACTGTCTCCTCTCCTCTCTGTATATCTGACTTTGCAATAAAAGTAAAAATAAAAAATATATTTAAAAAAAAGATAAGAGAATCCCTAATAATCCAAAAAACTTATAATACAAGTACAATCTCTCTAGCAAAAAACAAAAGCCAAAAACCCTAATATTTCTTAATGAAACACGGCTTTTACTTAGATTTGGGATTTTTTGTTTCCCTGTTTTTGAATCATTTATTTATTTGAAAACCAGAGATAGAGAAATTGGAAAAGGGGCCTGACACAATAGCCTAGCGGTGAAAGCCCTCACAGTGCACGCACCAGGATGCCATAGAGGTGCCAGTGTGTGTTCTGGCTAATCCACATCCTAACCAGCACCCTGCCTGTAGTGTGGGAATGTGGTAAAGGGCAGCCAAAAGCCTTGGGACCCTGAACCTGTGTGCTAGGTCAAGAAGAAACTCCAGGCTTCTGATCAGCTCAGTTCCTTCCATTGCATCTCTTTCAGAGAGTAGATGGAGAATCTTTGTGGCCCCTTCTTTCTGTATAACTGCCTCTCAAAAATATATACATATATGAATTTTCTATGATTATTGTGAATGATGTTTACATATGTGATCAGGGTGGGAAGGTTCAAGGCTTAGGGAAAAGTTGACGTGATCATTGTTTCCAAGTTTTCTATTTCTTCTTCCTATGGAACTGGACCATATTCTGCTTGGTCATTTTCCATCCAGCTCCCTGCTTGTGGCCTCAAAAAGCATTAGACAAGAAGGCTCAAAGCCATGGGATCCAGCACCTGAATGGGAGACCTGGAAGAAGTTCCTGGCTTCAGATCGGCTCAGCTCTGCAGCTCCAGCCATTGCAGCCACTTTGGGATTATACCAGTGAATGGAAGATCTGTCTCTCCTTCTTCGTGTAAATCTGAGTTTCCAATCAATAAAAATGAGAAAACACATTTAGCAAATTGTACCTTAACAATGGCATTATACTTTTATTTGTAGTCATCAAGATTTCACTCCTATTGACACATTATAGCACATTCAGTGTGGGCTGGGTTTAAGAATTATTACACCAGGGCCCGGCGGCACGGCCTAGTGGCTAAAGTCCTCGCCTTGAACACCCCGGGATCCCATATGGGTGCTGCTTCTAATCCTGGCTGCTCCACTTCCCACCCAGCTCCCTGCTTGTGGGCTGAGAAAGGAGTTGACGACGGCCCAAAGCCTGGGGTTCCTGCACCCATCTGGAGACCTGGAGGAGGTTCCTGGTTCCTGGCTTCAGATTGGCAAGGACCAGCTGTTGCGCTCACTTGGGGAGTGAAATCATCAGATGGAAGATCTTCCTCTCTGTCTCTCCTCCTCTATGTATATCCGCCTTTCCAAAAAAATAATAAATCTTTTTTAAAAAACATTCTTATACCAATGGTAAACATAGTTACGACACTGAAAAAGTTATTAAGCTCAATGCATAGTAGATTTATAGGACGATCTTCATTTAATTTGTGCATCAGTCACAAATTAAATAAGCATGTATTACAGCTTAACTATGACTGTCAACTCAAATGCTACCTGGTGGGGACGACTAACAGCCTGCCTGCCTATGACCTGAGGCATGGCTTAGAGCCATGTTTGCAGTACTTGACCTGTGACATGATTAGAGGTTCTAAAGGGACAGACATGCCTTCTAGTCAATTACAGTGTCATTGTTGTGTGGGAGGGCTGTCTGGGACTGCCCTTCTGCTTTCTCTCTTCCTAGTGAGTTGTGTTCACTTTACAATAAATGGACATGCTCCCGCAGACTGTTCCCGGTGGTTCTTGCAGCCCAAGAACTCTGACACCTCATCCCCTTGGTGGTTTCGGGCATGTTGGCAGGAAAATCCTGAGACTCAAAAGCAATAAAAGCAGATACCAAAATGGACAAAACTAAAAATATTTCTACAAAGAAGATAATCAAAAGGCTAATTAATTCACACAAAAAGATTTTCAGCATGATTCATCATTAAGTGAATGAAACTGGCAACCACAATGATATGCCACTTTATATCTATTGCAATGTCCTTCATTAAAACAACCTTGGCAAGAATAACTCAAGTTGCCTTCAAGCAGCCAGGCCCTGTTCTGTCCTTCTAACAACCAGACGAAAGCGGCCAGTGGGGCTAGGGTTCTCTTTGTGCACATGCCAAGGCCAGGATGGTTTAAGCTGCCTTTAAGCAACCAGACCATGCTGTGTCCCTCACCTCAGCCAAAGTTGGCCATTGCTGTCCAGGATCCAGTTTGGCACTTAGCCCAGGCCAGAATGGCTCAAGCTGCCTTCAAGTAGCCAGACTGGGTTATGCCTTTTCCACCACCAGCCAAGAGGTGACACTGGGTACAAGCTCATGTTTACGCTCTCAGCAAAGGCCAAGATGTCTGAAGCTGAATTCAAGCAGCTAGGCTGGGATGCTTGATTCCAGGAGCAAGAATTGCAGATTGCTCAGGAGAAGGAGTAAGGGGGATGTGTGGGAGGCAGGACCACTGAAGGAGTATGTTGCAGTTGAGGAATGACTTCTGAAGGACTTCTACTGACAAAAGCCACTTTGCTTGCAGGTAAATGAGGGGGCTAACACCTAGTGGTTTGGCAGCTATAACTGAAGAAATTTCTGGGTCAGACGAGTGAGTACACATGCCCACATGGGAGACCTTAACTGGGATGTTTAAGATGGACTACCACCACCCACCAGTGCACACATAAAGTAGGGCTGGGGGCCTGTCTGGCAGGGAAAGATTACACTACTGCCAACGAGTTTCATAGAAGGGGCAGATAATGTTAAGCTGGGCCATGACACCAACAGGCATGCATAAGAACTAGGTCTGGGGATAGATCCTGTGGGGAGTATGAGGGCTCAACCTGTGGAACTGCAATTTCTGAAGGCTGGCTCAAGAGCTGAGAGTTGTAAAGAGCTGAGCTACACATGACCATGGAACCCTCTGACACTCATGGATACTGGAATTGGGAACAGGACACACTGGTCCAGGCTGCAGCAAAGAGCAGTCTGCTGCTCAAAACAACAAGCAAAGGAACCATGGTTGGGGGCAGACATAGTAGGCGTAATAGGGTGTCACTTTGATTGGGATGCAGTTCCCAAGTGGTGTACATGAGAGCTGAATGTGGGATGCGCACGGTTGGCCTCCACCACAGCATCCACTGGTTTGCATAAGACATGGGACTAGAGACAAACTTATCCAGCAACTGCAACAACCTGTGTGTGCATAGGCTGATGTGGGTGATAGACTGAGCTGACCCCATACTGGCAAGTACAAACACAAGTCTATGATCACCTCAGAGAGTTTCTTCAGGGATACTGTGTCACGCCACCTCCAGTGGAGCCTGAGTGAAAAATCGCCGGGCCGAGGCAGAAGCTTCAAGGAAGGATGCCTCCTGGATTCGGTTGCATCTCTAGTGGTCTTGGCATTCCTGGCTGTACTCTCTTTATTCTTACCTTTATGGCTGGAATAATATTGTTTATGTGCGGCAAAGGCTCAATGTTCCTTTATAGTTCTATGAAGCCTTCTGACAGGAGACTGGACAAGGATAACAAACAGTATGAGATAATAAGTATTAAGTCACTAGCTTTAATAGATCTACCTAGGACTATTTTTGAGAAATTTTAAAAAAAAGATTATAGTAGAAATCTATAGCTTAAAAAGCTGTACAGGAAGAAAAGCTAAGAAAAATAGGCAAGTTAATATTGAAACCAATGTAAGGCACAAAACACAATATGAGCTAACTGCTTAATGATTAAAACTGTAGCTAGTGCCAAACTGTGTCCACAAGAAACAGCAACTGCTGTCTGTCACCAGGCTATTAGAGAGCAATCTTTTTTCATTAGACCCGCTTACCTCCCTGGAATAATTGTTTGTAGAAATGAATAAGCAAGAAAATGTCCCATTGCAATAATCTATTGTAAATAAGCTCATGCCTTGCCTTTGCAAAATGCACTCAGATACAACTGCCTTGAGTTGTCGTGTCTGTTTGTCACTCGCCGAATCCTTGCCCACCGTACCCAGGGTCCTGTTCCCATCAGACTGATTGCTCCCAGCCAAGCCGGTTCATTTCAATATTGACCACTGATCCAATCGACTCAGAACTCCAAATATTTGGACAAATGTGGAATCTGTGCATTAACTTTGGAGTTCATGTATCAGAACAGGACCTCCTCATTTGTTGAATGAACATACTCAGATGCACATAGTGGATATGGCAGTCTGTTGGAGCCTGCACATGAAGCAGGGCAGAAAAGATTGGACAACTACCCCAGGCAAGCGTTGACACTAAAGATATAGATGAATGGAAACTAGTTGGAATGTCAACTAATGGACCGTGAGAGGATTTCTTATGGAAACCACTTGAACAGAACCCTCAGAGCATGCTCCTCAGCAGGGACCCTGGAAATAAGATGGCCATTCTACATCCACGGTTCTATTGTAGGGATTCTGGGAGTGGCTTTTCTCCTTCTCTCCACAATCCTCCAGACACAAAAAGAAGAAAATTTGGAAACAATGGTCTCACCCACTTTCCCCTAATTCTCGATCCTTCCTAGCTTAATCAGTATCCACATGTGCATGCATGCTCCCTTCTCAACTGTGTAAACATCATCAAAATAAAATTTAAAGAAAGAACCATAAGAAATTAAAAACTGCAATTCAAGACACACATTCTGCAGCATATTTTTATGGCAACCAAAGCACACTCTTATTTCTAACTATACTTCCTATTGCCAATGAGAAAGAACCAACCATGATCAGAGGAATATAGATATCAAAAGTTTTCACTTTACATGGTCAACACCTGAACAATAACAACTAAAATGTCAAATAGCTTCCTAAGCACTTATCTCCACATCTCAGAAAAATAAGAAGCCAACTCTAGGAGTAGAAACAGGAAATTCAAAATACAGATTAATGAAGAAATGAAAAAAAAAACTCTATTCAGCAATACTGAAGATAAAGGAAACATTCATTGTTCTTAAAAGGAAAACAAAATCAATAAACCTTTCACTAGATTAATCAAAAAGTAGGTTCAAGTATATAACATCAAAAAGAAGAGGGACATATTACAATTGGTATCACAGTAGAGGAGTGGATCAGGGCTGTCTGGACAAAGTGGGTTCTGTCACTACTTGTGAGATGAAAGAGCTGCTGCATTTTTTTTTATAAACATTATTTTTATTGGAAAGCATGATATACAAAAAAAAAAAAAAAGCAGGCGAGACAGAGAGGATGATCTTCCATCTGCTGATTCACTCCCCAAGTGGCCACAAAGGCCGGAACTGAGCAGATTTGAAGCCAGGAACCCAGAGCTTCTTCCGGGACTCCCACACAAGTGCAAGGCCCCATGTGTTTGGGCCATCCTCCACTGCTTTCCCATGCCACAATCAGGGAACTCGTTGAAATCACCTTATAGAAAGCATTCAATGAACTTCTTCATTTATTTTGTAATAACATATATGTAAGTTGAGGAAATCTACAAATACATAAATATATCCGAATATACCTCAGTTGAGGTACACAGAAATAGGTCTCAATAAAATAATACCTACACATAACAAACCTATAGCCATCACACAACTGAAGGCCAAAAAAACAAAAGCATCTCCTCTAAGATACATGACCAAATTAGAATGACTACTTTTTATTGTTATGTAAGTTAATATTCACCCAAATAAAGTGGGCAAGGTAAGGAAGTAAAAGTCACAGAAATAAAAATATACTAAATTAGTATACTAAAAAAGATAGTAAATTAGTTGTGATTCTAGATTTCACTGATTCCCCTGATGTTATTAATAGTGAAACCTAATGAATACCAAGAGACTGCATTCAGTCATTAAAAACAACAAATTCTTACTTGTTACCAAATAGATGAACATGGATGTAGTGGAATGAAATAAGGCAAATGTAGAAAAAAAACTAACATGTTATCATATATAACTGTTAAAAATAGCTGCAAACTTAGAATTGTGATTGCTACGGGTTGGTCAGAGTGAAGACCAGGGCTAGGAAGGAGGTAGAAAGGTAGCAAAGAGAGACAGAAGGAACAAGATCCAGTGTTCCATCCCAGTGCATGGTGACTGCAGTTCACAATGATAAGGCAACTGGAACGGAGGACCCCTATAGAGATATTTAAATACTACATGTACCCAGTGATAATATTCAAGCACATGTTGATCAAAATTCACTAGATTTTTTAAAAAAATCACAATCATCCCTTCACATTAAAATGATCTATTTAGAAGATATTAAACACCCCAGCTCTAGGCAGCTGCCTAGTTTGCATTGTACCTAGGTAAGTGTTACTTAGGTGTGAGAAAAGAAGCTAATAGCTGGTGGGCATCCTGGGCCTGGTTAATGCCGAATATGTGTTAACAATAACAGTGTGTCCTACCGCGCAGAAACCAATGTCATCGGAAAGACAACCAGAAGCCCTGAGCGGTCTGCAGAAACAGAAGAACAATAAATGTCCTTAAGGACCAGGAAGGAGAGCTTTCTCTGGTCCGAGCCTGGCTCCACCTCTGGACCCCCGCTCTCCCTTGCAATGACCATCGGGATCGCTTCCAAAACCCCTCACAGCAAACAATCATACAAACTAAAAAAAAAAAAAAAAAACCTAAAATAAATAGACAAACAACAGAAAGTAGAGCTTGAAATCTCACAGGAAAGAGCTGGTGTGGATTGGCTCATACCTCGCTGGGTGGGACACAAAGATTAGTCACTCCTCACCATGGTGTTGAGGATTTTCCTGCACACCCTCCTCCCCCCAAAAAAATGTTCTGCACCTTAAATGTCGACAAATATCTTGTTAGAGTTACAAGCCAGTGGAGATTATCCTAAAATCTGCCAAGATCAGCAAAAATTTACTTCAACACAACAAATTGCTAAATACTAAAATGAAACAGACACGAAACAGCTGAATGGTACCTTACAGCCATTTTAAGGTATATAGCAGCCGGTCCTGTATATAAACTAAAAGTGAAATGTCAATGAGCTAATCATAGGTTGTGGTTAGGACTTGTTTTTTTTTTTATGTTTTGTTTTGTTTTTGTTTTTGTTTTTGTTTTGTTTTTGTTTCTGTTTTTTTGTATGCTTGCTTGTTTTTTGCTTTTTTTTAACATACTGGTTACTCAAAACCATGTCAATTCCATAATATTGCAAATTGCTGTTGATGTTATACTGGGACTCTTAATTGACTGTGATGATATTCTACCAGCTCTAACTTCAGACGAGAAATGGTCTCCCCAAGAAAATGTTCAACCCATCTGGACAATAAGTAGCTGGATTCCATGCTTGGTATATGTTTGCAAGGAAAGAATCTTGATTGAATTTGAACTGTAATACTGCATCAAGGTGGAGGAATCCACTTGGGGGGAGGGAAGGGGGAGGGGTGGGGGGATTCCCAGAGCCTATGAAACTGTCACATAATGGTAAATAATTAATTATATATATATAGAATAAAAAAAAGAAAAAAGAAAAAAGAGAAAAAACAATACCAGTGTGTCAGCATAGTTGCATATTCTTTTTCTTTCTTTTTTCTTTCTTTTTTTTCTTTAAGATATGTGGGAAGGACCTCGGGCTGTGCTAATGGAGCTGCCAGCAGCATGGGGCTGCTGGGGGTGCCTGAGTCAGCTCACACTCAATACTTAGAGTACTAGCAACAGCCATTGATGCCAAGTGCTGAGTGAATTCTGGGATTGTGGGCAGCCAGAGCACCAACTGGAACCAGGCTTCAGCTGCTGGCTTCACCTAGGGTTGAGCTTTAGAGTCTTGGGGTGTGGAATTGTTACCTAGGGACATCCATGGATAAGGCCACTGTACGTGTAGGTAATGAATGAATCCTGAGGGATACCCAGTGACAGGGCCACTGCCCTTGCAGGAAAATGAAGGGACTGAGACATGGTGGTTTGGAGGGGAGAGACCAGAAGCACTGTATGGGTCAGGCTGATACACCAGCCCAAATGGGAGTCCTGAGTAGGAATTCTCTTAGTAAGGAATACTGCTGACCACCACATGCTAGTCCATGCAAAAGTTAGGGCTGGGGATCTGTCTGACAAGGCTAGATCCCACTGCCTGACTGAATGTTGGAACAGGGATGGGTCATATTGGGCAGGGCAATGACATTAGCGCAAGTGAGAGAACCAGGTTCAAGAGTAGATTCTGTGGGAGATATGTGGGCCTAAACCTGTGGAAATGCAAGTCCCACTGGTTAGCTCAAGAGCTGGGAGAGTGATGGGTTGAGCTAGGTGTGACCATAGAACCTGTCATCACTCACGGGTTCAGACACCGAGAATAATCCGGGCAGGTCCAGGCTCCAGCACCAGCATATGTATCCTAAAAGAGGGTGTAAAGTAGGACAGGCCACAACATTCATAAGCTCACACAAGGCCAAGATGGAGGGGCAGGCTATGCTGTGCAAGGGCCTAGCACCCACTGACATGAATGAGATCCGGGTCGGGGAGTAGGCAGAGTGGGAGAACTTGGGAAACTCTCCTGCTTGGTTATAGCTCCTGCTGGTGAGCACATGATCCACATCTGGGGGTTGGGCAAGCTGGGCAAGTTAGCTCTACCTGTTGGCAAATGTGTGGGTTGCTTGTGCAAGGGGGCAGACCACGCAGGGAAAAATAAATTCACCTCACCAGCAAGTGAAGAATCCGGGCCAGAGGATAGGTCATTCCAGGCTAGGGTGTCACATCTACAAGTTTTCATAGGCCAAGGATAAGTGTAGACTGAGCATGTCTAGGTTACAGTAACCACCAGTAAGAGTTAGAGTGGGAGCAGGCTGGGTCCGGCCACGCTCCAACATTTCAAAGCAAAGGCCAAGACAGGTGAGGGACTATGCCAAACTGGGTCAGAGAAACCACTGGAAAAAGCAAGATTTATGGCTGGGAACAGGCCTGGCTGGGGAGCTAAGGGTATACCCTGAGTAGGTTGTAGTTCCTACTGGTAAATGTGAGGGCCTGAGTAAGGGCTGTTTTCTGGTCTGGACATGGCTGCAGTCCCTTTTGCACAAGTGTGGACTAGGTCTGGTGTGTGCCACACTGAGCTACACTCCAGCACACACTTGTGCTTGTGAGAACAAGGCGTACTGTAGGATGGACTAGGCTACATCTCTCCCTGTTGAGCTATGTATGAACTGGATGTGGACGATCCTGGGCTGGGCTGTAATATCCAACAGAAAAAAACAGAATGGGTTGAGGGCCAATCAGGAAAGGCCACTGTTTCTGCTAAGACAGGAGATGGACGAAGTAGGGCTGCACCATGGACCCACTCATCTGGCATTGGGATAAGTTCTCATGGAAGAGCTTGTACAATTCCTCTGTTGGGACATAGTCCCTGCAGGTGAGAGCAAAAACCATGACAGGGAACAGCCTAGACCAGGCCAGGTTATGGTACCCAAGGGCATACCTTTGGCTCAGGTCTGTGGCAAACCAGGCTATGCCAGTTCATATCACCCACTGGCAAATCTGAGAGCCAGAATTAGTATGTGGATCATGCCAAGTTGGGCTGCAACACCACACAATTCAGATTAGAGATGGGACTGGCAGCTGGTTGGACTGCCTAGGCTGTAGCTCCCACCTATGCGAGCTTGAACTGGGGGCAAGCTGGGCTGAGACACGCTGTAGCACTCAATGGCAAATGCCGAGATGAACTATGCTATGCCAGACCGGGCCACAGCACATAAGCATTAAAAGTGAGACTCATGAGAAAGCAGGCAAACCCAGTAGAGGGCTGCAAGGAGCTCCCCCACTGAGCCACTACTCCCAATGGTGCACGTGAGCGCTGGTATTTGGGCAGACCAGTCCGGGCAGGGCTATAGCATCTGTTGGCCTGCATGTTTATGGAACAGGGAAAATCCAAGGTGGGCAGACTGTACCTACTGGTATGTGCATAAGCCAGAGTGGGTTAGGATTGGGTTGGATGGGCTTTGCCACAGTATCACTTAGCAGATGATGGCTCCAGCAGAGGGGGTGGGGCAAATTCTTCCAAGCTAAACTGCAGAAACACCTAGAGTGCAAGATCCGGGGTGGGAGAGAGCTCATGAGGGAAACAGTGAGCACCTCTCTAATAGACTGCAACACTCATTGGTATGTATAGAAGAGAGGGCTGGAGACAGATGTGACCCAGCAATATCAACCACCAACATGTGCTTAAGCTGATTGGGGTGATGGAATGTGCTGGAACCTCTGTTGGCATGCACACACAAGAATCAGGTCTGGGATCACATCAGATCAAGTTTCTTTGGGGATCCCCCCAACTGAATCACTGGATTCAGAACTCCAACCATGGAGAGAACTGCAGGTTCCAGGGACTGACAATGGAGGGTATTTGTTAGAACCAGGCCTCCTCAGTGGCTTCGATGCAGCAGTGAGCAGCATATTCAGGTGCACACAGAGGATATGGTAATACATTGGAGCATGCAGAGGACACTTGTATCATAACAGAGCACGAAGAACAGAACAGGACAATCAACTACCCCAGACAAGTGCTAGAGGTGAATATGTGGACAAATGGAGACTCTAAGATGGACTATATCAACCAGTGGATTCTGCACAGATTTCATTGTGCTTGAATGGCGAGATCGGCAGTATTTCAGAACTGTTGAACTATCAAAACCTCAGAGCATGCCCCACATCAGGGATCATGGAATGGTTGGGAGACTGAGTGTGGCTTCTCCCTTTATCTCCTCCCTTCCCCCAGATACAGGGAGGAAAAAAAAAAAAAGGAAACGTGGAAATGGTGATCTCA
Organism: Ochotona princeps; assembly: GCF_030435755.1. NCBI lineage: Eukaryota > Metazoa > Chordata > Mammalia > Lagomorpha > Ochotonidae > Ochotona > Ochotona princeps. The sequence continues at coordinate 33,422,006 of NC_080856.1, forward strand.
CCTAACTTCCTGTAGCCTTGACCAACCACTCTATACAACTATGTAAAAAATCACCAAAAATAAAAGTAATTTTAAAAAGAAATTAAACAATTCCCAATTGACAGAGTATAAAATATAGTGTTTTCTTTTTAATTCCTTAAAAACAAAAATTTACTTACTTAAAAGTGAGAATTACAAAGCAGCAGTCAAAGCCAGCCAGACAGAAAGATCTTCCCACCACTTGTTTACTCCCCATGTGGCCACAAGAGACAGCAAATTCCAGGACAAAACCAGAAGCCTGAACTCCATTCTGATCCTCCACAAGGGTGCAGGTGTCCAAAGAACTGGGCCATTTCTGCTATCTCCCAAACACATTAGCAGGGAAGTAGATCAGAAAGTGAACATCAGGGACTTAACTGGTCCTTATATGGAATGCTGGCACTGCATGCAACAGTGTAACATGTTATCTCAAAACATGCCACAAGGATGGCTTAAGTAAATCTGGTAATGAAATGTCAGGTTGCTTTTCCCAATGAACCTTCTACTCATCCCATACCTGATATGCAATGATGTTATCTAGTATTTTGTATAATGTAAATACCACTGCTGGAAAACTAAACTTGAACCTAGATGGAAAGATATTTACACTGCTTTTACAATGTCACTATTTATTTGACAGGATGAATGACAGAAAAAGAGATGTTTTGTACAATTTTTTTTCTGAATGGATTTACTAGCTGTGTCTGTGTCAGACTGACTCCAGGTCTCCCTCTTTTATCTCACATGTGGGTGGGACATATGCAAGTACTTATACCACCACCAGATGCTTCTCAGAGGCATCAGTAGGAGGCTGGATTGAAAGGGTGGAGTAGCCAGGACTAGAATCAGGTGCACTGTAATTGCATGCATTCACCCCACCATACTGACACACCCTTACACTGTTTTATTCATTTTAATACCGCTGTCAGATTATTGTCAATATATCTCAGACTGGGCAAATTGCAGTAGTCTAGTGGCTAAAGTTCCCACACTGAACATGTCAGGATTCCGTATGGGAACCAGTTCTGATCCCGGCAGATCCACTTCCCATCCAGCTCCCTGCGTGTGGCCTGTGAAAGCAGTCGAGGATGAGTCAAAGCCTTGGGACCTGCACCCATGTGGGAGACCCGGAAGAGTATTTGGGCTCCTGACTTCATTTTGGCAAGTACAGGACATTTCAGTCGCTTAGGGAGTGAATCATTGGATGGGAGATCTTCCTCTCTGTCTCTCTTACTCTCTGAATACTGACTTTGCAATAAAAATAAATCTTTTTAAAAAATAAACAAATCTTTGTATATATACACAACAGAAAACCTAGGCAGGAAGTTTCAATCAGCTTTGACAGTTCCAATGTTTAGTTATCAAAATTTTACCTTCTTTCTCTCACATTTTGTTTCATTTTTGCTTAAAAACTATCATCATACTCCTCAAATACAATGTAAAGCAAGCTGAGAAGTAAACAAACAACTTACTGAAGGTGTGTTGGTGTTCTCCTGCCTGGGAAGCATGGAGCAGGCTACAGGGCTACACCTGCAAGAGAAGGTGGAGACAGGGAGTTACGCATTGGTCTTGATTGTTCCTAGCCTCTTCAGTGGTTCCTACTGTGCTAAGCAACGTCAACTTGGAGGCAGACACAGTGGCTGGAAAATAAAAGCCGTCAGCTTCCCTGGGCAAGAATAGTGCCTTACAAGTGACAAGGAGGCATCCTGGAAATAGAATCAATAATTCCAATAATTGGCAGTGATTAAAGTCAAGTAATCATTAGGTCAATGCAAACAATTACTATTTATTTAAAACTAATGTTACTGGGACTGGCACTGCAACCTAGTGACTAAGTTCCTCACCTTGCTATTATGCCTGGAACACAGTGGGTGGGTTCCAAGAACCCTCTGGGAAACCTACATAGATTCCTGTTGCTGGACTAAGCATGGCAGAGCCCTGACATCTTGGGAGTGAATCAAACAGCTGATGGAACATCTCTCTTCTCTCTGCAATTTACCTTTCAAATATACATAGTATTTATGAAAATGATTGCAAAGAAACATACTGTATCTAGAACAACATATTTTAAGTTGATTTGAGGGTATATCTTGGTGAGTAATAAAGAATTACATTTCAAATTCAATTAAGAGAACTTCACAAAGACACTTCTACAACTGACATTTTTATACATATTTGGGCATTCTACTTCCTTCTTTTCCCCCTTTATTTTATTTTTAGTTTTATGATACAATTCCATGGGCTGTGGGATTTCTTTTCTTCCCGGGCACTGCAATATTCTATGCTGTATGACCAGCAGTGATCTAGCACGCTACACCACAACGCAAGCACCAAAGATTAACCTTTTTAGGCCTGGTGGCGTGGCCTAGCAGCTAAAGTCCTTGCCTTGAATGCCCGGGACCCCATATGGGCACTGGTTCTAACCCCGGCAGCTCCACTTCCCATCCAGCTCCCTGCTTGTGGTCTGGGAAAGCAGTCGAGGACAGCCCAAAGCTTTGGGACACTGCACCCGCGTAGCAGACCTGGAAGAGGTTCCTGGTTCCTGGCTTCAGATCGGCACACACCGGCTGGTTGTGGCTCACTTGGGGAGTGAATCATCGGATGGAAAATCTTCCTCTCTGTCTCTCCTCCTCTCTGTATATCTGACTTTGTAATAAAATAAATAAATCTTAAAAAAAAGAAAGATGAGCCTTTTTGACTCAATACTACTAAAAATGTTCTCATGTACCTTAGGTGTCTGATCACATTTTTTTTAATATCTTCCACCCGATGATTAAATCTCCAAGTGACCGCAATGGCTGGTATGCATTGATACAAATCCAGGAGCCAGGAAATTCTTCCAGATCTCCCACACGAGTGCAGGGTCCCAATGCTTGGGGCTGTACTCGACTGCTTTCTCAGGCCACAAGCAGGGAGCTGGATGGGAAGTGGGGCTGCTGGGATTAGTACTGATGCACATGGGATTCCGGCGTGTTCAATGTGAAGACTTTAGCCTCTAGGCATACAAGCTGGGCCCTGATTGTATGTTTTTTTTTTTTTTTTATGACTTCATTTTATAACCTATTCTTCAAAGACAAGCACATTAATGTTCCCTTTCCCCAAAAACTCTGGACCTGAAATAATCACTGTAATTCCTGTCACTGATGTTTGATCATGCCTTATGCTTACATTTATATTCAAACGCAGAATACCCTATAGAGGAAAATCACATTTAATGCAGATTGCAGTGTGACCTAGTAAATGCACCTGAAATTTTTAAAATGATTTATTTTTTCCATTTACAGTGCTAAAAATCACCTAAGAACTCAACACAAAATTTACAAATTAAATTCATTGGTTTTCAATTATGACCATCACCACCATCAATTTTTTTTTCTGCAAAGCCTTTCTTTTTTCTCCATTTTTTAAGTTATATTTTTGACAATCTTTGCATAGTTAATTAGGGTAAAAAGGTTCAAGGGCTATAGGAAAGTGGGTAAGACTGTTATTTCCACATTGTTTCCTTCATGTATCTGAGGTAAAGTGAGATTTTAAGGGAGAAGCCCCACCCAGTCTCCCACCCATCCCAGGTCCCTGTTGTGTAGCATGCTCCGAGGTGTTGCTCAAGTGTTTTTGATAGTTGAACAGTTATGAATTGCAGCTAATCTCACCACTCCAAGGACGAAGAAATTGCTGCAGAACCCACTGGTTGACATGGTCCTACATAGAGTCTCCATTTCCCCAGTTTTTCACTGCCAATATATAGCTGAAGCACCACCATCAATTTTTAGCTATTTATACCTTGTAAAAACTATTGGAGTTTATCATAGTGGTAAAGTTTCTGATTGGGAGCAACACAACCCAGAGTGCCTGGATTGAATGCAAGCACCATGCCTGATTCCATTACACCTGCCTGCACAAGTTCACCCCAGGACATCACTGAAATATGAAGTTCAAGCAGACATTTCAGTTATGTTGAATACTTAGATTTAACACCTAGCTTCCAGCTAGTAACAAATATTTATTTATTTGAAATGCAAGCAGAGCTTACATCTGGTGGTTCATGCTACACACACTTACAAGCGCCAAGCTGAGTCAAGCCAAAATTAGAAAGGAGGAATTCTTTCTAGTTACAGATTATTATTATTATTATTTGGAAAGTCAGGTATACAGATGAATCAAGCGAAAGCTAGAAATGAGGAATTGCATCCGTGCTCCCATGGGGATAGCTAGAAACCCAGTTTGGTGGCATGTTTTCGCTGTCAATCCAGGAAGTTGCTAATTAGAAGTAGCCAAATCCTGAGCTAGCAATCTTGAAGGATACCATGGGTATACATATCACTTAATAAATGTGCTGTGATGCCATACATGCCTCATTAGCTGCCAGTTTTAACTTAATCTAATATGGTACAACTATTTGGGAAGGAAACCAGCTTTCAACAGTAATCTCTGCATGCTCTCTGTCCTGGCCTCTAAAACAAAAAGACAGAAGATGGCACCAGCATCCTGTGGCTAAGCATCCAAAATCTGTGCTGTCATCCCATAGGGATGCTGCTTCATCTTGGGTCATTCTGTTTACAATCCAGCTCCCTGCTAATGGCTAGGAAAGAAGTAAGGATGGTCCAAGACATTGAGCACCTGTGCTTGTGTGGAGGGCTAGGATAAACTCCAAGCTCTTAACTAGCACCAGCCACCTGCAGCCAGTGAGAACAGTTAGAGAGGGAACCACCAGATGGAAGATGCCTCTCTGTCTCTGCTTCTTTCTGTTTCTTTTTCTGTAATGCTGCCTTTCAAATAAAAATACATTTTAAAAGAATGTTTATTTCAAAGAAAAAGAAAAGAGGGCTCGGCAGCATGGCCTAGCGGCTAAAGTCCTCGCCTTGAATGCCCCAGGATCCCATGTGGGCGCCGATTCTAATCCCAGAAGCTCCACTTCCCATCCAGCTCCCTGCTTGTGGCCTGGGAAAGCAGTTGAGGATGGCCCAATGCATTGGGACACTGTAGCCGCATGGGAGACCCGGAAGAGGTCCCTGGTTCCCAGCTCGGATCGGCGCGCACCGGCCATTGCGGCTCACTTGGGGAGTGAATCATCGGACGGAAGATCTTCCTTTCTGTCTCTGCTCCTCTGTGTATATCTGGCTGTAATAAAATGAATAAATCTTAAAAAAAAAAAAAGAAAAAGAAAAAGAAAAGAAAGAAAACCAGTCCTCTCTGGACTTTTCTGTAATACCTTTAATACTTCCAATTCAAAGTCACTGCAAATGTGCTGCTTCTATAGAGATTCACCCACAGTGGACACTGCAAGATGGGATCTAGGTGTCCTCAGGACCAATCAAGAGCCTCATCACCCTGGCAGGCCCTGGGCCCATACCTCTCAGCATCACTAAGCCTGAGCATGCTTCTAGCAACAGGCAACTGAGCACAGAAAAAGCAGAGATGTCATCTGCTGGCAGTCAGCAGGAGTGGAGGGCTGGTTTCTCAGTTGCAATTGCCTGGAATGCAGATCAGGGAGGAACCAGTTCTAGGGTGAAATAACACTAAGTCTCCCTGCCTTGATCAAATCTTGAATGTTCTTCAAATATGTTTTTTAAAGAAGGTAATTACCAGAAACTACAGTAACTGTGAATGTTTCAAAATGCCTTAGGTTCCTTTAGAAAAGCATGCACATGGACACAGGAAACACCACGTGAGGGTACAGGAAGGTGGAGGCTGTGAGTTGGCCAGGGAGTGACCTCAGCAGAAACCAAATCTAATACCACCTGTTCTTAAGCTTTCAATCATTAGAAACACAAGAAATGAATGACTGTGATTCAAGACAGACATTCTATAGTATATTTTTATGGCAACCACGGTACACTCTTATTTTCCACTATACTCCTTATTGCCAATGAGAAAGAACCCACCATCAGAGCAATATAGAAACCAAAGGTTATGACTTTAGATACCTAACACTTAAAATAACAACAGCAACAACAAAGACAAATAAGCAACTTAATTACTGATCTCAAAGTCCCAGAAAAATTTAACAAACAAGACAACAAAACAAAACAAAACAACCTAGGAGTAGTTACAAGAAATTCAAAATCATGATTGGTGAAGAAATGAAATGAATTAACTATATTAAGCAATACTGAAGACAATGGAAACACTGAATTTTTTAAAGACAAAATTAATAAACCTTTAGCTAGATTAAGAAAAATTAAGGCCCTGCATGGTAGACTAGCGGCTAAAGTCCTCACCTTGCAAATGCCAAGATACTATATGGGCACCCGTTCTAATCCCGGCAGCCCCGCTTCTCATCCAGCTCCCTGCTGCGGCTTGGTAAAACAGTCAAGGACGGCCCAAAACCTTACAACCATGGGCCTGTGTGGGAGACCCAGAAGAAGCTCCTGGCTCCTGGTTATGGATCAGTGCTGCTCATGCTGCTGTGGCCACTTGGGGAGAGAATCGATGGATGGGAAACATTCTTCTCTTTCTGCCTCTTTGTATATCTTATTTGCAATAAAAATAAAATCTAGGGCCCGGCGGCATGGCCTAACAGTTAAAGTCCTTGCCTTGAACGCCCCGGGATCCCATATGGGTGCCGGTTCTAACCCCGGCAGCCCCACTTCCCATCCAGCTCCCTGCTTGTGGCCTGGGAAAGCAGTAGAGGATGGCCCAGAAGCTTTGGGACACTGCACCTGTGTGGGAGACCCGGAAGAGGTTCCTGGTTCCCAGCTTCATATCGGCGTGTACCGGCCCATTGCGGCTCACTTGGGGAGTGAAACATTGGATGTAAGATCTTCCTCTCTGTCTCTCCTCCTCTCTGTATATCCGGCTTTCCAATAATAATAAAATCTTAAAAAATAAAATAAAAAAAGAATAAAATCTGGTGCCCTGTGCAGTGGTCTAGTGGCTATATACCTCGCCTTGAAGGCAACAGGATCCTATATAGGCACAGGTTCTAATCCCGGAAGCCCCACTTCCCAACCAGCTCCCTGCTTGTGGCCTAAGAAAGCAGTTGAGGATGGCCCAAACCTTAGGATCCTGGACCTGTGTGGGAGACCCAAAAGTGTTCCAGGTTCACGGTTTCAGATCGACATAGCTCAGGCCGTTGTGGCCACCTGAGGAGTAAATGAGCAGAAAGAAGTTATTTCTCTCTGTCTCTCCTAATATATGTATATATATATATATATATATATATATATATATATATATATATATGACTTTACAATAAAAATAAATCTTTAAAATAAAAAAATCTTAAAAAGAAAGATAAAAGATAGATTTATGTATATAAAAGTAGAAAAGGAACACATTAAAACTGCTTTCACAAAAGTATAGTGATCAGATCTATTTGGACCAGGTGGGTTCTGCCACTGCTTGTGATTTGACCATCCCATGTGGATGCCACTCCAAGTCCTGGTTGCTTCATTTCTGATCCAGGTCCCTGCTAATGCATGTTGGAATTCAGAGGATGTCCTATGGGCTTGAGTCCCTGTGGTGATGTGGGGGAACTGGAAGAATTCACTGACTCCTGGTTTCAACCTGGTCCTGCTTTAGCCATTGCAGTCACTTGGAGAGGGATAAAGCCGACGGAGGTCTTGCATTCTAACTCTCTCTCTTTCTCTGTAACTCTGCCTTTCCTATTGACAAAATTGATCTTTACTGGAAAGAAAAAAAGAAATACAATGGACCACTAGAGATTACCAACAGTAATTATAACCAAATAAGTTGTTCATCATTTCTGGATACTTAGTATTAGCCTACCAAAGTGAATCAGAAAGACACTAAAAACCTGACAAAACTAACAGTAAGTAACAATGAATCAGAAATAGAATGCCTTCAGTCAAAGGTCAACAGCAGGTGTTTCCATTACTAAATTCTACCAAATTAACACCAAATTTTCTAGAATTATTGTAAACCATTGAAAGGGAAAAAAACAGTTCCAAATTTATCCTGGGCCTAACAATATTTAGATTCCAAAACTAGACAAAATCAACAGTGGGTGACTTAACTTACATCTGACTGTGTTTCAAATTGAGAAACACAATGTAATTGCTCAGTCAAAATGCAATCTCCATTGTAGCGTGATTAGACTTCGGTGTATTTATTTCTTAATACTTCTTATAAAATAACTTCATACCCTGGAAGTCTAGTTTTAAAATATAAACCGAGATTTTAAAATATAAATCAAGATGGCAGAATTCTTTGAGGACATGTTTAAATGGATGGAAGATCATTTAATCAGGGTGAAGCAGAGAGGACATATTCCAGGAAATAGGAAAGGACAGAACAACAGCAGAGGGGTACCTGGAGACTGACAGACACAGGACAGCAATGGACACAATGGTGTTGTGATGTTGCAGTGACTGATACTCCAGCAGCATGGCGATCTGAACTCCACCAGCAGCCGGAACTCCACCAGCAACCAGGCGGGGAGGGACTTTCATTGGGAGCTCAGGAGGTGAACCCAGACAAAGACCTGTCTGTCCTGCTGGTCTGATTGATTTGACCAGAAGCAGAGACAGGGCAGCAGATTTTAGACAAAGATGGACTTACAACAAAACTGTTTACTATATCTTGACAATAGGATTCTAGACTCTCTGCAATTGTCCATGCCCGCAATGATGGACATATGACTGAGTATGAAGAACTAAATGTTAGTAAGAGGAGCTAGGTGGGGGGAGGGGTTTGGGGAGGGTATAAGGGAATATGCTGCAGTATCATAAAATGAGAGCAATATTAATAAAATGTTAAAAAAAATTTAAAAAATCATAAACCAGTAAAATTTCCTCACATAATACACATAAAGTGAATTCAACAGCACCATTCAATGCACACATGATAATCAAAGTGTATCTAGCCTGAGGATGTAGAAAATAGGGCAACAAATGCAAATCAACACACCAAATGCTTCACACAAGCAGGATGAAGGATACATTATTAAAAATATCTTTCTGAAAACATTCAGTAAAATGCTACATTTATTTTACATTTATGTACATAGATAAGTTGAGCAAACCTACAAATATTCAAATATACATCAACTGAGGTATACTGGTATATTTCTTACAAGATCCGCAATCAAATAAGAATGCCAACTTTTCATTGTTGTTTAATATTTTCCCAAAGAAAGTAAATAAGAGAAGGAAATAAAATGCACTGAAATTGGAATCAAAGACTCAACTTTATTTGCTTTTGAATTCTTTTTCCCTGATTTTGTTGATAATTAAACCTAATGGACACCAAGACTGTATTCAGCCACTAAAAATAAAATATTGTTATTCACTGTAAAAGAAATGAAACTGGATAGAATAAAATCAGGAAAATGTGCAACTAGATCTAGCATGTTATATATATATAAAAGTCAAAAACTCCCAGTTGCACTTTGAGTGGTGATTATTACAGACTGAGAAGAGTGAGGCCTGGGGAAAGGAAGGAGGTAGAACAGGGAGCAAAGAAAGTGAGACAGAAGGAACAGGATCCAGTGTCCCATCCCAGTGTGTGGTGACTACAGTTCACAACAGGATAAGCTGATGCAGAAAACTAGACGGAGCACACTGTTTTCCGTAAAAGCAAAGATACATGGAAAGCCTGGGCATCTGGTTTACTCAGCTTAGGTTGTATATGTACACAAACACTGCACTGTACCTTACAATAGTATTGAAGTACTTCGTGATCAAAATTATGTAGAAGTTTTAGAAATCAGATTATTCCAGGCCCAGCGATGTGGCCTAGTGGCTAAAGTCCTCGCCTTGCATGCCCCAGGGCCCATATGGGCACCAGTTCTAATCCCGGCAGTTCCACTTCCCATCCAGCTCCCTGCTTGTGGCCTGGGAAAGCAGTCGAGAACGGCCCAAAGCTTTGGGACCCTGCACCCGCATGGGAGACCCATAAGTTTCCTGGTTTCCAGCTTCGGATTGGCACACACCGGCCCTTGTGGCTCATTTGGGGAGTGAATCATCAGATGGAGGATCTTCCTTCCTCTGTCTTTCCTCCTCTCTGTATATCTGACTTTGTAATAAAATAAATAAATCTTAAAAAAAAAAAAAAAGAAATCAGAATCATCCCTTCACAGTAACAATATCTAAAAAATTTAAACTGTCCAGATCTACCCAGTATAAAACACATTTAGTGCTTTTTAAATTCTTTATTCTATTTTTGTTTTGTACAGTATTTATTCATTTTCACTGGAAATTCAGATTTACAGAGAGGAGACAAGAGAGAAAGACTTCCCATCCACTGGTTCACTGCCCACGTGGCCACAATAGCCAGAGTTGAGCTGACCTGAAGCCAGAAGCCAAGAGCTTCTTCTGGGTCTCTCATGCACACACAGGGTCTCAAGACTTTGGGCTGTCCTCTACTCTTTCCCAGGTCACAAGCAGAGAGCTGGATAGTAATTGGAGTAGCCAGGACAAGAACTTGTGCCCTGACACATGCAAGATTAGGACTGTAGCAACTAGGCTATCATGCTAGGTTCTTTTCTATTCCCAGGATTTTATATAATCTTAATTAAATTTTTTTATCTTTCATTATTATCATTTTATGATAAATTTCCATAGTCGCTGGGATTTTCCTTACTCCCACCTTTTTGATTATTTAAAAACAATTCATTTATTTGCTTACATGTGAAAATTACACAGTAAGAGCCAACGACAGACAGACAGATCTTTCCTCCATTTGTTTACTCCCCATGTGGCCACAAGAGGCAGCAAGGTCCAGGCCAAAACCAGGAGCCTCGACTCCATTCTGATCCTCCACAGGGGTGCAGGTGTCCCAGGAACTGACACATTTTCTGCTATCTCCCAAGCACACTAGCAGGGAACCACATCAGAACGTGAACATCACACTACAAATGATGTCTCTCACATTCTTTAAAACAAATAATAGAAAAATTAATCAAAAAGTACAACATGATTTTTGAATGTTGGGTCACTGAAAGTGTTTGACACCAAATGACGGTACAAACATTCACTTTCTCCATTCTGATGCCTTTTGACATATACATCTTTATTCAAAAGGATACTACTAAAAATGAACAAGATTGTTGCTCTTAAGTAAAAAGAATGACAAAAATTACACACAGCATAGGATAAAACAGTTGAGACTATTCCTGAACTTCTCAAGAAATTGGGAGTATACCTGAAATTCTACAGAAATGAGACAGTGTTATTTACAATTGGGTTTAGATTATTTGTAAATATACTTTACCGACTCTATGGAAACACCCACAAATTCAGGAGATATATCCTTGACATCTTCATAGAGGACAGAATATGCACCATCTAAAATATTCAGTTAAAATGAGGAGATGTGGGCGTCTAGTAGAGTGGATGAGAAACTGCTTAGGAGACACTCAACCTACACTGGACTTCCTGTGTTTGTGTTATGGCTCCACAACAAATTCCATCTTGTTGCTAGCACACTCTCTGGATGCAAGCAAGAAATTTCTCAAGTATGCGAGTCTTTGCACCTGCTACAATGGACACAGATTTAGTTCCTGGTTCCTGTTTTTGCCTCAACTTTGTCACAATCTTACAGGAATTTGAGGAGTTAACCAGCAGATGGTAGATCACTCTCTATAAATTTTATAAATGAAATATACTAATAATTTTTTAAATGATAACAGGAAAAGAAATAATTTAAAAACAAGAATTGGCATGGATGTTTGGTGCAGTGTTTCACACACAGTTTTCAGGATCACATGCTTCTTCCCAGTGATTCTAAATAGAGCAGCACATTCTTTAAAGGAAATTCTCATAGAACAGCAAGGGAAGGTACACACCGACTGGCAGTAATCAGGACAAGCTAAAGCTGCAGTATCAGTGCCCAGCCAGTGGGAACAGCTACTGAGCAATGTGGTCAGAGATCTCAGTTAACACTACATGAAGAAAATAAAGTCAATCCAAATCCTAGAGAAACTCAAAATAAGTGTACATGGAGGAAACGTTAGACTGTAATCCTTCTACTCTACAAATACTTCTTACACTTCAGAGTTTATGCACAGTCTGTAACATAATATTGTGCTATATGCAAAACATTTGCAATGAATTAGCATATGAGAAATAAAAACCAAGACAAGTACTGTCATCACATCAAAAACTAAAGCAAAGGCCAGCATTGGGGTATAACGTATAAAGCTGCCAACTGCAACACCATCATCCCATATGGAATAAGTTGTTCCACTTCCAGCCCAGCTCTCTGTTCATCTCCTGGGAAAAGCAGTGGAAGATCATCCAAGTGCCTGGGCCCTGATCACCCACATGCAAGCCCTGGAGGAAGCTGCAGGCCCCTGGACTCAGCTTGGTGCAGCACTAGCTATTTTAGCCACCTGCATAGTAAACCAGTGGGAAGATGATCAGTCTGCTATTTTTCTTTAAAGTTTTATTAATTTTTATCACAAAGTCACATATATATATACAGAGAGAGAGACAGAAAAGACAGAAATAGAGTCTGTCCACTAATTTACTCCACAAGTGACTGCAATGGCTGTGCAGCCACTGTTCGGCTGTGCTAATCTGAAGCCAGGAGCTCTTCTGGGTCTCCCACGTTGCTGCAGGGTCCCAAGGCTTTGGACCATCCTCAACTGCTTTCTCAGGCCACAGGCAGGGAGCTGGATGGGAAGCGGGGCCACAGGGATTAGAATCTGCACCCATATGGGATCACGCAGTGCTCTATGCAGTGACATCAGCTGCTAAGCCACCTTGCTGGGCCCTGTCTCTTACTTGAATTCTCATTTGAACATACACAAATAAAACATACAAAAAATCTTTAAAATAAACAAAGACATATTTTGAGGATTTATTTACCATACCATAACACTTAAAAAAACTTCAGTTTACGAAATCACAAACATCAGTTGTCAGACAGTACTAGGATTTAGTCACCTCTGGGGATGGAAGATCAGAGAGACCGAGGCATGAATTGACAAAGGCATTTTCTCAATAAGTATGCAGCTGATATTGTTTACAGTCTCACTGAAAAGTTGCAGAAATAAAGTTGTCAAGAATTTACTTTTCTTTCTGTGAGACCATTGCATAAACTCAGGTTCCATGCAAGAGAGCAAAGATGTAACATGCCAATCAGGGCACAGCATTCCTGCCTAAGTGAGCAAACTGGAAATCCAAGCACCAGGACATGACCGAGAATGAGCTCTGGGAAGCAGCCTGCTTACACTTCACAGGGAGACCCACACTCAGCAGTTTCCCCACGTTCCCAGGCCTTGGGGATCACTCTCACTGAGGACACAGTGCCCAGGGGGGCTCACTGCACTGATGGAGGGAATCCTAAGCAGCCAGAAATGTGGCAGTGTGGGCCCACGAACTCCTCACAGCCTGCAGTGTCTCCTTCAGCATTTTAGCTCTCTGATGCAGAACATTTAACTACAACTTAAGGTTGCATTCACTGAGACCGGTTTTATAACATCGTTTGTGCTATTTTTGCTTAATACCAATTTACTACCAACAACTAATCACAACACAATTCAATTATTTCATCATCTGCAATTAGCAGAGGCCTCAGGGTCAAGGCTCAATCTCTATATACAGGAGCAGGTTAATGTTAGTGGATAGCAGGTGTCAGCTCTTTCTGGTCTTTTGTCCCCTTTAAGAAGTTATGTAGAGGGTCCAGAGCAGTATCCTAGCAGCTAAAATCCACTCCTTGCAGCAGTCAGGATATCATGTAGATGCTAGTACTAATACTGGTGACCCGGCTTCCCATTCAACTCCCTGCCTGTGGCCTGAGAAAGCAGCTCACAACAGCCCAAAGCGCTGGGACCCTGCACCCACATGGGAGACTAAGAACCAGATTCTGGGTTCCTGGCTTGGATCAGCGCAGCTCAGACCTTTGCAGTCACTTGGGGATTGAATCAATGAACAGAAGGTCTTCCTCTCTGTCTCTCCTCCTCTCTGTATATCTGCTTTCCATAAATATAAAATTAAATTTAAAAAAAGACCCTTCTCCCAGATATTGAGCACAAATAATATTAACTTTTAAATAAACCAGTCAATATATTCACATTTTTTTTACCCTTTCTGCCACCAGAATAGGACCATTGCAAATATTCACTGAAATAACTTATGAAACCAGTCACAAATACACTCACAAACTGTTAAGTTTTCTAGGCCACCAACACTTCACCTTCACAAAGATTCTTTCTAGGTACAAATTATCCTCTGACTAAAGCAACTTGTGGATGCAAAATGAAACTGCTGTGTATCCCAAGCTCACTACCCTAGGATTTACCTGGGCCTTTGCCAAGATTTTACTCCCTAGGTAGCCAAGGCTGAGAGATCCCAAAGTACATCAATCATTTCACTAGATGACATTAATATGTCACCAAGGAATGGAGCTCTGAATTAGCAAAGCTCCGAGGGGCTTAGCTATATTAAATAGAAATGGAAAACAACAGATGCCCTCAAGTTTAAGGGCATCAGCTGCCACTCTGAATGGAAACCCCCAATCTACTGCTCTCCTCCAGGGGGAATGAGTGAACCAGAGGATAAGTTAGTCATGCATTTTGTTACAGAGTATTTTGAAACTCAGGAAAACAAAAAGACTTAGTGAGGACCATGTAAAAGTTTCAATAGAGGATCACAAGTTGAAGATAAATACGTCAGGTTTTGCACACTGGTACCCAAGCCACGGTCTGCTGCCTCCCAGCCTGGCCAGTAGCTGCACACTGCATTTGCACAGAACTGAAACCCAGGCATTCTGATGGAGACACAGGAGTCCCAATGTCATCTTAACCACTGTCACACACACCCACACAGGGCAGGAATGCCTTCCTGTGCTGTGTCAGGTGGCCATTCACTGCTTTTCTCCCATGGCTACTGTTCACAGCAAACAGTGCTTCTAAAGAGCTAATGATTATTTCATGAGATAGAAAAAAAAAGACAACTTACTGAATTGTATCTGGCAGCAAATACTGCATAGTGTTGTGAATTTTCAGGGCAGAGAGCAGCATTTGGCATTGAGGCAAGAGTTCTGGACATTCAGAGATTTGCTCCGTGCCTAATGTTTTTTGCTGAGCCTGACTTATTCCCTCTACAACCCATGGGCACATTTAATCCCAATCATGAGACTTAAAGGAATGGGTGACAACATACCAGAAGCCATCAGGATAAATCAGTAGTGCTGCCTTCACAGCTTCTTCCTCAGGTTCTTCTAGAGAAGCCCCTTTGCCTGAGTCCCCGTGCACTCCCTTGGCTTGTCTACAAGGTCGCTGTGCCACCCCAGGCCTCTGCCAAGCACAACGCCAGCACCACATGCTGCCCCTCAACCTTGCAGCAAAACTCGGAGGAAAACAAGGCTGTTTGTTCTAACTGCTGGAGTCTGTGCTGCTCTGGTGTCAGCAACAAGAAAACTGCCCAGACCCTTAGAAGGAGCTTCACTGAGGACTGAGCTGGGGGCTCCAGACACTGTGGCTCAAATCAGGAAAATTGGGCAAAATAGAAAACAAATCCTGCACAACATGAAGGTCGAACTGTCCCGGGCACTCCCCCCTCCTCACTGCACAATGGGTTCAACTGGGAGGCCTAGTGTTCAAGGTCAGTGCTGCAGAGTGAGGACCCCAAGGGCCCCCTCCTGGCCCCCGCCCGCCCGCCCGCCTGCCCGGGGCCTCAGGAGATGTTCTCACACACTCACCCTTCCCAGCTTCTCACGAGTCGGGGGTCCTGCAGAGGCTCCTGCGGGGAGGGAGCTCACAGGGCAGCACTGGCTCAGCCACCTGCGCCTCTCCACCAGCACAACCAGCAACGCAATTATGGTGGCGCCCACAACAACCTCCCGCCTAGTTTCACAGGGCTTCCTGCGCGCGCCTGATTGGACCCCTCCCACGACTATGCATGACGTCACAATGCGCGGCCAATCACAATCACAAAGCAAGAAAAGCAGTCAGCTAGGATTCTGGAGGGAGGGGGAGTGAGGGGCGGGGCTTCACCTCAGCCTGGAAGGGGCCTCCTCTCTTGCAGCTTGAGCCTTCCAACAGCAGGGGCCGCTGTCGCCTCTCACATCAGTCCACCTCAGATACACCTCACTGAATGTTCCATAGCTTCTGGGACTTTTCTTCACATTGGCTTTTTTACCCAGTAGTTCATTTCTTAAATGTAGATCTGTGCCCGGCGAGGTGCCCTGGAAGCTAAAGTCCTTGCCTTGAACACAGCAGAATCCTGTATGGATTTCGGTTGTAATCCCAGCCCATCCTGCCTGCCCATCCTGCTCCCTGCTTGTGCCATGGGAAAGCAATTTGAGCACCGCCCAAAGCCTTGGGATCTGGAGGATTTTCCTGGATTCTGGCTTTGGATAGGGCCAGCTCCCGCTGATGTGATCACTTGGGGAGTGAATCAATGGACAGAACATCTTCCTCTCTGTCTCTCCTCCACTCCGTATTTCTAAGTTTCCAAGGAAAATATGTAAATTTTTAAGAAATATATATAACTGAAGAATATTTGAAAATATGATATAAATTAATCTTTTCAATCTCATTTCTCTGACTGTTGTTCAGTTTCTGGTCTGTATTTTTTGTTTTCATAGTGTTCCTTATCTGTTTCTTATTAGTACATAGTAACTTGATTCCATATATTGATCCCCTGTCCAGAAATCTAGCTTGATTCTCTCATCATTTTAAGTTCGATTTTCCAACAAAAGGCCCGTTAGTGTACATTGATAGGATTGTGGCTTAAAACATGACCATTCTGCTCTAATTTCCTTTCTGTGTTTAATTTTCTGATTACACATTCACAGCAATGTATAAGAGACAAAGTGAGAAGAGGGCTTGTCCTGATTCAATCGAGCAAAAGAAAACCTGCAGTGACACATGTAATTCATATATTCTATGTTATATTATGATATGTTATATTATGTTATATTATGATATGTTATCTTATGTTATGTTATGTTATGTTATGTTATGTTATGTTATGTATTTTTGTAACTTAGTTTCCACAATTTATGGCTTTTGATTTCTATTTTAAAACATTTGATTTAGGGATGTTTTAAAAATGTTTGTTGGAAAGTCAGATATACAGAGAGGAGGAGAGACAGAGGAAGATTTTCCACCTGCTGATTCACTCCCCAAGCAGCCACAAAGGCCGATGCTGCGCAAGTCTGAAGCCAGGAGCCCAGAGACTCCTCCAGGTGTCCCATAGGGGTGTAGGACACCAAGGCTTTTGGCTGGACTCAACTGCTCTCACAGTCCACAAGCAGGGAACTGGATGGAAAGCAGGGCTGCTGGGATTAGAACTGGTACCTAAATGCATCCCAGCTCATACAAGGCAAGGACTTAGGTCTTTAGGCTGTTACCCCGGCACCTATTTTAATACATCTCACTCCTAAGTATTTCAGAAAATCCTCTCATAATCTTGTAAATGATTACAAGTTTTATGAAGGATGATGTTTATATTGCAGAAATTGATTAATTGCAAGGTATTTCTTAATGACTTACTAGTTTTATTTGATATTTACTTATTTATGTATTTATTGGAAAGACAGATTTACATAGAGAAGGAGAGACAGGAAAAAATCTTGCATCCATCGGCTGGTTCCCTCCACAAGTGGCTACAACAGCCAGGACCGTGTAGATCTGATGTCAAAATCCTCATCCAGGTATTGCATGTGTGTGCAGGGTCCCAAGGCTTGGTACCATCCTCGACTGCTTTCCCAGGCCACAAGCAGGGAGCTGGATCGGAAGTGGAGCTGCTGGTATGAACAGGCAATGATACAGGATCCCAGCACATATACAAGCCAAGGATTAGTCACTGAGCCATCATTCCAGACCCCTACTATTTGTTAATTTTGCCAATGGATTGCCACAATGGCTGGTTTTCACTAAACGTAACACAAGCTTAAGACTATACATGGACCCCGCCTACTGGGCTGATTTATGTGACATGTTCTGTGTTTCTACCTGGGTTTTAGAAACTTATACAAGGCTTACCTGCCTTCTCATGTCTTGAACCACAGCCCCCTCCTGAGGTTCTAGGGCTAGGCCTATACAGAGGTTGCTTCACGGGACCCAACATGCACGCCATGCACTCTAGGGTCACGCCATGCAAGCCACCTAGGCCAGTGCATCCTGCACAGCACCCTTAGCTCCCAGGCCTCGCAGCCCCACTCACTGTATGCTCCAGGGTTAGGCAGGTTCAGCTAGAATCACACACCCCGCACCCCAACTCTGGGCCTGGGCCTGGGCCCTATCAGAGACAGCATGCCATGCAATCCCAGTCCTCCCACTGTGCCAACTGCTCACTCAGACCACATTCTGTAAGTCCCCACACCACCCACCATCCACTGTCTCTTCCAGGGTCATGCTACCCTGATTGCCACTGAAAAACCAGATTCAGAACTCAACCCATCTGCTGCAACCCACTTGCCAGGCGCTCCAGGACCATGTGTGCTTGAACAGCGACTACATCCTGCCCACTGTCCATTCCTGGACCAAGAAGGCTTAGCTAGTACCCCTATGTGTTTCCAACACACACACTGTTGTACTCCAGGGACAAGTGTTACAACAACAAGCCAAGGACCAAAGGCACCCACCTGCAGCTTGTTCCAGGGCCAGGCAGGAGCAGCCGGTGCACTAGACACCCACTGTCCTCCCACCATCTAATCTACTTCAGAGCCAAGTTGTCCTGGCCAGTGTCCCTGCTCCCACAGCACTGTAGTTGTCCACTTCATGGCCGAATTTTGCTGGGTGAAGGTTGCACCTCTAACATGCTCCCTCTGTTTCCCCACTTGCCCATCCAGGGCCAGCCTTGGTGAGCCAGCACCAGTGCACCTCTAGCCCAAGCGCACTGTCACACTGTCTACCATCTGTTGCTGAGAGCCAGTCAGGCTCAGACAGTGATCCTGCTCCCTCAGTGCTGGGTCCCTTCTGCCGGCCACCCTGCCCTGTCAGCCACAGGCTGCATGCCTTCAGTCCCCCACCCCACAACACCCCACCGCATCAGATTACTTGTCCTTAAAGTGGTGTGTCCCACATCCATAGCCCTTCTGCAAGATTTGTATTATTAACATGTGTACTTTCCAGAGATCCAGGAGAGGTGAGGCCTAGCAGTAATGGAATGTGGGCAGAGAAGGCAGGGAAATGCGAAGGTCTGCAGCCTTGTAAGACTGTCCTGGCTGTTTGCTGTACATCTGTTAGGATAACTTATATTACTGGGGAAGCTGGGACATAGGTTTTTAGATTAACAGACAGACTTCTGGGTAATGATCATTTCTGCCTCTCATGCTTTCCACTCAGACTGGATTGCCACATGCACTTGGCATTTGTTAATTTTTAGTGGGCCCTATAATCACCAAACTTGGTTAATAAAGATTCCTTATCACCCTAGACTTGTCTGGTGTGATCTTGCTTGCACCCCACAACACCATCCTGGAGATAAGCTGAAAGCTGAAGCGCAGTTCCTTTGACAGTGACCCAGAGATGAGGTTAATGTGAGCCACATCTCACTGCGTTTGATATGACAACAGTTGTGAGGGATGATTAATATGCTGATTCTATCTCTGTGTTCCCTCCCCAGAGGAAGGGAACAGAAAGGACATGGAAATAGAGGAAAACCCTGTTCTCACAGTTTAAACGGATCAGGAGATCCAGTCTGACTCCTCACACACTACTCCAGCGCCTTCATGTCCACAACCACCCACTGCTTGCTCCAGGAACAGGCAGGCTAGGACAGCATCTCCTTTCATTAAGCATGCCTACCCACCATCCTGCCTGGCACTTAGGGCTCACACCAGCTCAAATAGTTCGCACTGTGTCCCCCAGCCTACCTGCTTGTGGCTATAGGGCCAGGCCAGGTGGAACAGCATCCACAAGCATTTAACACGCAGGCCCTCCAGCCCTGCTCACTGCTTGAGGCATAAGACAGCTCTGTGGACCAACCACACACACAAAGCATTGTTGGCTGCTTCAGGTCTAGGCTGGCTCTGCCACAGAACCCTCCACCCCTGCCCTCCATCTTGATCCTCAGGGCTAGCCTCACTCTCCCTGGATCCACAGTGCCTCTAGAAGTCCCACCTTAGTTGCTGCAGCACACACAGGTCTTCTGGGCAGGAAAAATCTGTGCTTCCACGGCGCCTATCACGCCTCCCTCAGGCTACTCTGGGTGTCTCTGCCTGCCACTCCAGGGACAGACTGGCTTGGCCAGAATAACATGCTACAAAACACACATAATCCACCAACCACCCTTGGCATGCCAGGTCAGATGAGCCCAGGTGTCACTTCCCGAGCTCCCAGCCTGCTTGTCAAACACTCCAGGGTTTGGAAGGCTCTGCCATCATCCCGTGAACCTCAACATGCCTGTAGCATGCCTGTCCATCTGCCCCATCAGCAGCTCAAGACCAGCCTGGCTCAGCCAGCAACCTGCTTCCTCTGACAGCTGCTGACCCACCAGACTTTTCAGGAAGCCCACCCCCCTTGGCACTCTGTGCCTCTATCAGCACTGATAACATGCCCACTGTTTCAAGGCCAGGACAGGCCACTTGGGCCAGTGTACAAGCACTCCCTCCTGCAGGCACCACACTCTTTCTGAAGTTCCAAGCCCACTTGTCCTGTGCCCACCATGCCTCTAGCACTCCTGCCAGTGCCTCTAGTGCCAACCCCTATGAGTCTACTCCAGGGACAGGCCAACTCCCCATGCCCCCGATCTCCCTCCCTACACCACCTGCTTCAGGGCCATACAAGCCCTTCCAGCATCCCCACACACCCAGCACAACTGCCCTGTTTTGAAGCTGACTGTTGCAGAACCGGACCAACTTGGATGGCAACCCTACACCCAGGCCCACCAGCCAGGCTCTCCAGGTACAGATGTGCTCAGCCAGTCATGCCTACACGACCACCGCAACCCCAGCACTCCATGCCATCTGCTGCATCACCAGGGCCTCAAACCCCGGCATTCCCAATGCACCTAGCCAGCCTGACCTTCCTCATAGCAGCTGCCCCAGGGCCAGGCACAGTCACTCAGCCACCTGGCACACCCAGCAGGCCATTAGTCCACCTGCTGCAGTCCCTGTGCCAGTAGCAAATCTAGCACTCCCACCATGTCCATTCCTACAAGCACAGGCTGGCTGCACTGGCCACCCTGGGACTCTAGCCTGCCCAGTCCGTGGCAGTGGATGCTATTACAGAGCCAAGGCAGTTTGGGCAGCGCCCCCTCTGCCCTTGACCCCCATCTGCCCACTCCAGGGCCAGGCCACATCACTAACATCAATAAATCCCCTATGCCACTGCACTCCACATTCCCAGAAAGCCTGCTGCCACTTCAGGGCCAGGCTGACTTAGCTGAATCCCAGCTTCCTGCTCTAGGCAAGACCTGTTGTGTGGGTGCTCACAATCCCTGAGCATCCACGCCATTCACACCAAGAATGGGGAAATGGCTATGTACCCTCACATGTAGCCTGCCCACTGATCTGCTTGGTATTCCAGGACCAGGCAGACTTGGCCAGTGACACAGTGTCTGTTTAGGCCACTGGCCAGACTGCCACCCCAGAGCCAGCTCTGTTCACCCTGTACCCACCATGCATCTCCCACTTCCACCATAACTGCTACTCCAGGTCCAGGTAAGGGACTAACTCTGGGATAAGGGGCTGGAGTCTCCCAGGGCCCATGTTGCTTCCCTCCATCCCCTACCCATCTCCTATTCCCCACCAACCAGCTGTCTGGATATGTTCTACAGAGATGGGTACATCATCTATTTTATTGTTTGTGTTTCCAGGGACAGGCACTGTGGCACACCATGTAGAGCTGCTGGCTGCTTGTGGCACCCACTTCCCATATGAGCACTGCTTCAAGTCCTGGATGGTCCACATCTGATGCAGCTCTCTGATGTGCCTGAGAAAGCAGTGGGGAATGGCCAAGAGCTTGGGCCCTGCACCCATGGGGAAGGCCCTGAAGAAGCTCCTGAATCTTGGTGCTGAACCAGCCCTGTTTCAGCCATTGCAGCTGTTTGGTTTGGGGAATGAACTAGCACATGGAAGACCCCTTTCTTTATCCCTCCCTTTATTTTTCCAAATACAAAAACAATTGAAAAATTCAGGGCCTAGCATGGAGGCCTAGCAGCTGAAGTCCTTACCTTGAACATATGAGTGCTGGTTCTAATCTTGGCAGCAGTGGGGCCAGCCCAAAGCCTGGAATTCTGCAGCCATGTGGGAGACCCAGAAGGAGCTCTTGCTCCTGGCTTCAGGTTGGCTCAGCTCGAGCCATTGCAGTTGCTTGGAGAATGAATCATCACATGGAAGATCTTCCCCTCTGCCTCTCCTCCTCTCTGTATATCTGACTTTGCAATAAAAATAAATAAGTCTTTTTAAAAACTCAAGTTTTAAACAAAGGCATCTTTTTAAAATACGGAAATTCATGCAGTTTTTCATAAAATCCATTTGCATCAATTTCCAAACACTGCTTCATATACATGCAATTAAAATGCAAATAAACTCATTATTATCTTCTTCATAATCATTGTTGAAGCATCGATCTATATTATTTTGTTGACCATGAGCTAAAAAAAGTAGATATATTCCAAGGGCCAAAGTCTTAGGGATTACTTCTGCTATTTAAGAACTTACCCAACTGGGCTCTAGCATGTGGCCTGCAGCCACATAGAAAAACAGGCTTTTGAAATCCCAGTATTCTTTCTGCATTTCCTGTTTTGTTTTTGCTTGCTTGTTTCAGGTTAACTGTATCATGCCCATATTTCTCCAAAGAAACACAGTAGAAAGCTCTAGAATGAAAAGTGGTCATTCCCCCATTCCACATACAGAAATGGCATCTCCTCTACATACCATGCACTAAGTGTTAGCAAATGCACAAAAAATGAAAACCTCAGGTATAGCCAGGTTTTATCTAGCCACCCTGTATCTGAATTTCAGAATGTTGGGCATACACTAGTATTTCATAAACATGCAAGTGTTGGAAGACTAATTTAGTAAAATTCTCACTACCAAGCCCAGCACGGCAGCCTAGTGGCTCAAGTACTTGTCCTGCATGCACCAAATTTCGTATAGGTCATGGTTCATGTCCCGGCTGCCCCACTTCCCACCTAGCTCCATACTTGTGGCCTGGGAAAACAGTTGAAAATGGCCCAGAGCCTTGGGAACCTGAACTTGTGTGGGAGACACGAAAAAGTCTCCTGGGTCTGAATCACTTCAACTTTGGCCTTTGCAGCTACTTGGAGAATCAACTAGCAGTTGGAAGACTTTTGTCTCTGTCTTTCTTCCTTTCAGTAAATCTGACTTTGCTAAAAAATTTTTTTAAATCTTAAAAAAATTCTCAGTACCAAGAACATACAGTTTTATGAAAAATACAAATCTTTAAATACACCTTGAAATGAATTTGCACAAAATCAAGAAACAAGAAATGTTATCATTTACCATCAGGGTGTTTGATCCAAAAAGTCAGTTGCTTTGTGTCACAGTTTCTTCATTAAAACAGTACACACACACTCTCCTACTATGTTCTCATTGCACTGAAGTGATGCATTCAAAGGAACTCTGGGAAAAGCTCTCACCATGCTGTTAACATTTCCTGCCCCTAAACTCTCAACAAATATCTTTATACATTTTTCATCCTCTAATAGTTCGATTCAGTAAGAATATACAGTGGCTGGCACTATGGCATAATGTGTAAGGCACCATCTGCAGCACCAGTGTTCTATGGGATGCTCCACTTATGATCCAGCTCCCTGCTAACGTACTTGGGAAGGCAGCACATCATGGCCCAAGGACTTGGGTCCCTGCACCCATGCAGGGGACCTGGAAGAAGCTATGTGCTCCTGGCTTAGGACCAGCCCAGCTCTCGCCATTGTGTTGATTTAAATGGGAAGTGAACCATAAGTTGTAAGACTCTCTCCCTCTCTTAGTCTCTCTGTGTAACTCTTGATTTAAAAGTAAAGGAAATGATTTTTTGAAAATCAAATGTTTTCAGAGAGCTCTGCCTTCCACACATTCCACCCTAGCCTGCAATAAACAAACTCAATGAAAATAATCTGGGCCCAGCACAGTGGGTCAGTGACCAAATCTTCACCTTGCATGAGCTGGGATCCCATAGGAGTGCAAGTTTTAATTCCTGGCTGCTCCACCTGCCTGCCAGATTCCTTCTCATGGCCTGGGAAAGCAGAAGAGGAGGAACCAAAGCCTTGGGACACTGCACCAACAAGGGAGTAGAAAAAAAGTTTCCTGGTTTTTCTTTTTCATTGTGGTCACTTGGAGAGGGAACCACGGGACAGAAAATCTTTTTCTGAGATATAGAGAGAGGAGGAAACAGAGAATAAGGTCTTCTGTCTGCTGGTTCACTCCACAATTGACCACAATGCCTGAAGCAGATCTAATCTGAAGAGCCAATTTTTAGTGGCAAATGAGATACATGGAGAGGAGGAGAGACAGAGAGAGAGAGAAAAGAAAGAATCTTCCATCCACTGGTTCACTCCTCCAGCAGCTGCAATGGCCAAAGCTGAGCTAATTCAAAGTCAGCAGCCTGAAACTCTTTCCTGGTCTCCACATGGGTTCAACATTGCAAGGTTTTGTGCCATCCTTGACTGCTTCCCAAGGCCATAAGCAGGGAACTGGATGTGAAATCCAGCAGCCAAAACATAAATCGGCACCCATATGGAATCCTGGTACATGCAAGTACTTTAGCCACTAGGCTACCGTGATGGGTACTAAACAGTAATCTTGAAGAAAAATAAAAATGATTTGAGGAATCACACAAGGAAATGGCCAACTACCATGCCTTTCAAATCAATTAATCTGCCATGCCTTCAGCGGAGGATCCCTTGTTCCTTCTACTGTGGCCCCAGGAGGGCACTGGTGCCTGACAACACGGCCTGAGACAGGCAGAAAGGAGGGTGCAGCTGGCCCTGGGTCAAACCCTGCACTGGGTCACAGCAGGCTGTGGGATGAAGTCAAGCAGGAAATGGCACCAGGAGTCCATCTTGCAAGCACCACCAGAGTAAGGGTGACGAGTCACCACATCCAGCCACGCAGAGAGACAGCAAAGGCATTGGTCACGGAACAAAAATAAAAGACACTATACACAGGGAAGCTCGACCCACTTTTTCAGATTATAGCACTGATGTTCAGAAACTGGGGTGAGAGGGAAGGGGAGGAGAGGGAGGGAAACAACAGGACCCCTGCGATATTCTAGTCCCTGACTCGGTGGGGGGAAGGGGGTAGATGGAAGCAGGATCTACCACTGGAAGAACACAGTACCCAACATGGCCCTGGAAAGCAGGTATGGTAGGGATGTGGGAGATGCATGGTGGGTGCAGGGCAAATAGACCTGGCTCTGGAGCTGCAGGCAGGCGAGCAGCCTGATGCAGACACCATGTCACTGGCCAAGGCTTCCTGGTCCTGGAGCAGCAGGCAAGGATGCTAGAGGACTACATGTGCAGGGACCTTGGCTGTGCCCCCAATCCTGGAGCAGATATAGTTGGTGCTGGGGGCTGGTGGAGCACCCATGGAACAGGTCTGACCCTAGAGCAGAGGACTGGGCACCAGCTAAGCCAGCCTGGCCCTGCAGTGGCTTACAGGTAGGCTGGGAACTTGGGGTGGGGTGGGATGGGGGATTTATTGGTGTTAGTGAGCTGGCCTGGCCCTGAAGTGGATGGCTGGCAGTCGAGAGCAGAGGAGGTACCACCCAAATCAGCCTGGTTCTGGAACAGTGGCTGCGGTGGTGGACCAGGAAGGCTAGACTCCCGCAGTCAACAGTGCAGCTAGGCTGTCCTCGTAGCAATGGTGGAGTTGGCATGTTAGATGTGCAGCTGGCACAGAGAAAAGTGGCAGGTTGGCCTGAGCCCAAACTTGCCTGTCCCTGGGGCAGCGAGAAGGGAGGAAGGAAGGAATGACTAGATTTGTAGGGGTGCCAGGGTTGGGGCCCTGGAGGAACATAGGATGGTGTTGAGTGCTGGGGGAACTTGGCTGGCTGAGTACGACTGGCCCTGGAGTGAATGTTAGGCAAACAGGGCCCGGGGATGCCATCCAAGCTGGCCTGGTTCCACAACAATGAGTAGGACAGCAGGGCTGTTGTGTTGGGTGTGTGGAGATTCTGGAAGAGCTACCATGATTCAGGAGCAGGTGGTAGAGCTCAGACAGGACAGGGGTGCAGGGAACTGGCCAGGCCCTGGAAGGGCCTCATGGGGGCTTGCTAGATTCACTGGCAGGAGTGCTAGAGGAACAGTATTCACAGGGCAAGCAGGGCTCACCATGGAGCTGCAGGCAGAGCATGGTGCCTGCAGGATGGGGGGTGCTTGCACACTCACTAAGCTGACCTATCCTGGCACTGGAGCAGTGGGCATGGTGGCGGGGCTGGCAGCCAGAAGCACAGGGTGCAAAGAAAGCAGTAGCATAATGTTCTTGGTTAGAAAGTGGCTGGTCGATCAATAACTGTAAGGAGAGGGTTGCTGGCTGAGCCAGCCTGGCCCTCGAGTTGTGGACGGGATGGGCAGGACAGGCCACGCCTTCCAAACCCTGGAGGGTTTGATAAGCAGGCTGGGGCATGGAAGTTCCACCTGGGATCATCTGACCTGGCATTGGCAAGGCTGGGTGGCACAGTGGGTGTGTTGTTGTACATGTTACTCTGGCCAAGCTGCTCCATCAGTGGAGCAACAGGCAGAGCACCTGGAGAAGCCTGAGGGACGTGTGACAGGTGGGCTAGAAGCATAGGCTTTGCCAGCTCTGAAAGCTGTGTTTGCTGCAGCAGCCAAGGCGGGAATATAAGAGGTGCTGAGGGTCCAGGGAGAGTGAGCCTATTCCTGAGGAGCAAGATGGAGGACAGGGGCGGCAAGGTCCCTGGCAGAGCCAGTCTAGAGCTGACACCCTCCTGCAGTGTTACAGCTCACCCAATATGCACCCATTGTAAACATGGCAACCTCCTGTGGCTGTCCAACGCACCTGTTTCCTAAGGCTATATAACTCACTCTTTCCACAAAAATCTATCTAACTTTCACACTGATGTCACTCTCTGAAAGACAAAGAGCTGACCCATGCTGGTTGGTCTGCTTCCCTGCCTCCTTCATAAACTTTGCTGTTTAGCAAACAGGCTGGAACCACAGGGTCGCGGGCAGAAGGGGCCCAACCCTGGGCTGCACTTCTTGAAAAGGGGCTCAGGCTGCAGACATCCACCTTTCCCTGGTTTCTCTGCCCACAATCCATTACTGCTAGGCCTCACCTCTCCTGGAACTCTGCAAAGTACAAATTAGAAGTACAAGGCATGCTGGAATTAGCATCTTCACTGTCCCACCCACACTGTAAACATAGGGTAAGGAATACAGACATGCAGGGGACATGCACAGGGGCTTTCTGTCCTCAAAGACTGTCTGCAGGAATCGAGAGAACAAACAGGTACTGGGGAGACGAAGAGTCAGAGTGCCAGAGCGATGGCAGCATGAGACCAAGAGAGCAAGCCCTCCCTATCAGGGGCCATTGTGGGGGCTTGGGAAGTGCATGGTTACACAACAATGCAATACCTCCCCCACTCAGGTTCCAGGTGATGATAGGAGAGTGTCAAAGTGGGCAGAAGGGTGGGCCTATGTGCTGGGGATGGGGTGTGGTTTCCAAACTGGTGACCATGAACGAGCTACCTACTCCACAACATTGGGAGAAGGAAGCCACATGTCTCACCTCTATTTTCTATGCAAGTTAGCAGACATTACTGCCAATTGAGAATAAGTTTCTTTCTCTCTGCCCTTGGAGTGACTCATGTCAACCCCTCCCTGAGATGATGCTGAATGGACACAATTTCCACCAATAACTCAGGTTTTTCCTCCCTTGGCGCCCCTCCTGTTGCTAGGGCAGGCCACCTTCCTTCTGCTTCTTAAATAAACCCTGCTTTGCAAACTGGAGCTGTCTACATGAACATTTTTCACGAGACAGGAATAGGTTGTTGCAGTGTTTCGTGTTGATTTCCCTACCACACTAGTCTACTTTGCCCTGCAGCAGCGGGAAGGCTATGGGGGTGGGCAGGCTAGAAATGAGTGTGGTGGGGCCAAAACCTTCTGGCCCTGGAGGAGCTTTCAGGCAGGCAAGGGGTGTGGGAAATGACATTGGAGGGTCAGGTAAGACAGCAGAGTGGGTGTGTTGTTTGACTTGGGACTCAAGGTGTGCAGGCTTGGATGCTGGGGTTTCCGGCAAAAGGGGCTCAGCCCTGGGGTGGCTGGCAAGCACACTGCCTACTGGGTGAGTGGGATCACTGGCTGTGCCTGACTGGCTCTCGAGCTGCAGACAGTGGATGGTGTGGCAGTGCTCCTGGGCTAGAGGAGTGCTGGTGCTAGCTATCTGAGCCTGGCCGTGCATGGGCAAGTGGGGCAACTGAATGCATATGTTGGAAGAAGGCCCTTCTTTCTGCTCTCCTCCCATGCAATTCCATGAAATGGAGGACTACAGTGCCATAGGAGCAGGGACACCTGCCAGGATGACTTAGCTATGAAGCAGATGGCAGGCAGAGAGGCGGCTCACAGTGCACCCACTTCTCCAGCTTGTCCCTGGAATAGCAGCCAGTGGGCTCCTTGGACTCTGGGCTTACTGCCATGACCCATTGGCTCTGGAATGCAGTGTGTGTACTAGGGCAGAAGGGGATACTGACCAAGCAGGGAGTGCGGCTGTGCAGCCTGTGAGCTAGGGCTGAGGGGTGCATTGGCCTAGTCGGCTTGGGCGACATGTTCCTGGAGCAGACGGAGTGTATGCTCAGGACTGTGAAGTGCTGTCTGAACAGGACTGGCCCTAGATCAGCAGAAGAGGGCAATGGTAAGGTTGGGTTAGAGGTGTGTGGAGCACCAGTTGATCCCACGTGACCCTGCAGTGGCTTGCAGGCAAGCTGGGAATGGGGAGCGGTGTTAAGGGGAGCAGGGTTGTAAGCAGAGTGGACATATGTCAGGCTGGAGGCACAGGGGATGCCAGCTAAATGTGCAACAGTGGCCTATGAGCTACTTGGCAGGGCAAGCCAACCTTGCCCTGGAGTGGAGGGTGGGCAAGCAGCCTGTTGGGGGTGCCAAGTGACTGGCAGAGTCCACCTGGTTCTACTGCAGAATGTGGAACAGCTGGGCAGGTGTGCTGAGGTCTTGGGCATAGTGGGCCTGGCCCTGGAGCACTTCGAGGCCTAGAGGTATAGGGGTCATCAGACTGGCCCTTTTGGCTCTGGAGCAGGTAGCAAGTGGGCAAAGGGAGCGGGGGCACCATCCAAGCTGGTCATGCCCTGGAGTGGCCATCCTGGGGCATGTTAGAGGTGCAAGATAGGAGGCAAGCACTGGCTGATTCTACCTGCTCTTGAGATACCTGTGGCAAGGAGGGTCAGGTGGGCTAGAGGTAAGGTGTTACTCGCCAAGCAAGCTTGTCCTGCAGCAGGGAACAAGGCAGGAGTGCTAGGGGAAGTGTAGGTGCTGGGTGGGGGTGGTCTGGCATTGGAATGCATGCGGAGTGTGGTACATGAAGGCTGGGGTCCATATACTCTGGCCCGGGCAGCCTGGCTTCACCCTGGACAAGAGGTCATTGTGTTGGGTGGGGTGCAGGGGAGGCAGAGATCAGCCCAGGCTACCAAGCATGGCAGTGGCTGGTGGGCAACAGGCTGTCTGAAGAAATAGGTGGCCGAATTGGCCTGGCCATAAAGCTGTGGACCGGGTGGGTGTGCTACAGCCTCACTGGGGATGTAGGCAGGGGATGGGAGCAGTCTAACAGCCTGGGCCTGGATCCAGCTCCAGTAGGTTGGCAGGGTGTGCTTGCCGAGGGGCGGGTTGCTGTGTCAAAGACAGCCTAGCCCTAGAGAGCCTGCAGAGTGACAGGGTGGGCTGAGAAGCAGCACAGGGGACACCGATAGAGCTCTCTTGGAGCAGGCAAGGGAGGCTGTGTGCAAGTAAGGTGCTGGCTGAGATCATCTGGCCCTGGGGCAGTGGGCTTATGGGAGGGGGCATAGTAGAGACTCACTGTGGGCCAGCATAGCCTAGCTGAACCTGGATTGGCAGGCATGTGGTTTAGGGATGTTGGTGATGTTGGCAGGACCTCATGAGCCTGGAATGGCAGGCGGGGCGGGCTGGCTACAGATGCACCTTGCAGTGGCTCAGCCATGAAGTGAGCAAACTAGAAATCAAAGCACCAGGACAGGACAGAGAATGAGCTCTGGGAAGCAGCCTGCTTACACTTCCCAGGGAGACCCCACTTACCTGATCTTCCACGGTCCCAGGCTTGGGGGATCACTCTCACTAGGGACACAGTGCCCAAGGGGGGTTCACTGCAGTGATGGAGGGAATCCTAAGCAGCCAGAAATGTAATAGTGAGGATCTGGGAACGCTTCACAGCCTGCAGTGTCTCCTCCAGCATCTTAGCTCTCCGATGCAACCAGACATTCAAGATCACGTAAACGCTGTGGCCTCTGTGATTTTCTTTTAACATCAGATGTGTTATATTTGCCTAATACCAATTTACTGCCAACAACTAATCACAACACAATTCCATTATTTCATCATCTGCAGTTAGTAGAGGCTTCAGGGTTAAGCTTGACCTCGACACACAGGTGCAGGTTAATGTTAGTGGACAGCAGTGTTAGCTCTTTCAGGTCTTTTGCTCCTTTAAGAAGCTATTTAGGGGGTCTATGTCAGTATCTCTGCAGTTAAAATCCTCCTCTTGCATGGGTCAGGATCCCAAGTAGGTGCCGGTTTTAACCCCAACAACACTGTTTCCCATTCAACTCCCTGCTTGTGGCCTGGGAAAGCAGTGGACAGCTAAAACCCTTCGGACTCTGCACCCATGCCGGAGGCCCAGAAGAGGTTCTGGGTTCCTGGTATTGGATTGGCACAGCTCAGGCCTTTGCAGTCACTTGGGGACTGAATCAATGAACAGAAGATCTTCCTCTCTGTCTTGCTTCCTCTCTGTGTATCTGCTTCCCAAGCAGAAATAAAATGGAATTTTAGAAAAGACTCTTATCCCAGACATTGAGCACAAATGATACTAGCTTTTTTTAAACCAGTCAAATACACTCACAATTTTTTACCCTTTCTACCACCAGAATTGGAAAATTGCAAATATTTGTAGGAATTGCATTACAACAGTCACAAATACACTCACAATTTGATAAGTGCTCTAGGCCACCAACACTTCACCTTCACAAAGATTCTTTCTTTGTAAAATTATCCTCTGATTAAACCAACTTGTGGCTGCAAAATGAAACTGCTGTGTATCCCAAGCTCACTATCCTAGGATTTACCTGGGCCTTTGCCAAGGTTTTACTCCCTAGGTAGCCAAGGCTAAGAGAACCCAGGGTGCATCAATCATTTCTCTAGATGACATTAATATGTCACCAAGGAATGGAGCTTGGGATGGGTAAAGAGAATATTAATGCTCCAAGGGGTTAGTTATATGCAACAGATGGAACACGATAGATACCCTCCAGTTTTAGGGCATCAACTGCCACTCTGAATGGTAACCCCCAATCTACTGCTCTCTTTCAGGGGGACTGAGTGAGCCAGAGGATAAGATACGCATGTTTGTTTGTTACAAGGTGTTTTGAAACTGAGGAAAACAAAAAGAATATATTGAGGAACCTGTTAAAGTTTGAATGGAGGGTCAAACGTGAGGAGTTCCTAACAGCTAATGTAGATTTTTCTTACTTACCTGCAGGTTTTTTCATCTAATCTTTCATTTCCCACATTCGTACAACAGCCACAAGACCAAAAATAAGTCAGGTTTTTCACACTGCTACCCAAGCCACTGTCTGCTGCCTCCCAGCCTGGGCAGTAGCTACACCCTGCATTTGCACAGAACTGAAACCCAGGCATTCTGATGGAGACACAGGAGTCCCAATGTCATCTTAACCACTGTCACACACACCCACACAGGGCAGTGAGGCCTTCCTGTGCTGTGTCAGGTGGGCAGTCACTGCTTTTCTCCCATGCCTACTGTTCACAACAAACAGTTCCTCTAAAGACCTAATGCTTATTTTGTGAGATAGGGAAATAAAAAGACAAATCATTGAATTGTATCTTGAAGAAAATAGTGACTCCTGTTGTGATTTTTCAGGACACAGAGCAGCACTTGGCATTGAGACAAGAGTTCTGGACATTCACAGATTTAGTCACAGCCTTAATGCTCTCTGCTGAACCTGACTTATTCCCTCTACAACTCATGGGCACATTTAATCCCAATTGTGAGAACTTAAGGGAATTGGTGACAACATACCAGAAGCCATCAGGATAAATCAGTAGTGCTGCCTTAACGGTTTCTTCCTCAAGTCCCTCCAGAGAAGCCCCTTTGCGTGAGTACCCCTGCACTCCCTTGGCTTGTCTACAAGGTCGTTGTGCCACCCCAGGCCTCTGCCAAGCACAGCACCAGCACCACATGCTGCCCTTCAACTTTGCAGCAAAACTCGCAGGAAAACAAGGCTGTTTGTTCTAACTGCTGGAGTCTGTGCTGCTCTGGTGTCAGCAACAAGAAAACTGCCCCAGACCCTTAGGAGGAGCTTCACTGAGGACTGAGCTGGGGGCTGGAGACGCTGTTGCCCAAATCAAGAAAATCAGGCCAATTAAAAAAGAAGTCACAATGAGGTAGAAAATTAAAATAAAATAAAATAAAATAGAAAATAAAAAATGGAAATCATGCCCAACATGAAGGTCGAACTGTCCCCGGGCACTCAAACCCTCCTCACTGCACAATGGGTTCAACTGGGAGGCCTAGTGTTCAAGGTCAGTGCTGCAGAGTGAGGAGCCCAAGGGCCCCCTCCTGGTCCCCAACCGCCCACCCCGGGGCCTCAGGAGATGCTCTCACACACTCACCCTTCCCGGTTCTGACGAGTCGGGGGTCCTGCAGAGGCTCCTGCGGGGAAGGAGCTCACAGGGCAGCACTGGCTCAGCCACCTGCGCCTCTCCACCAGCACAACCAGCAACGTGGCTAAGGCGGCGCCCAACAACAACCTCCCTCCTGCTGCCACAGGGCTACCTGGGCGCGCGCCAGATTGGACCCTTCCCAGGACTAGGCATGACCTCACAATGCGAGGCAATCAGAATCACAAAGTGCAGGCAGGTAGGATTCTGGACGGAGGGGGAGTGAGGGGCGGGGCTTCACCTCAGGCTGGAAGGGGCCTCCTCTCTTGCAGCTTGAGCCTTCCAACAGCAGGGGCCGCTGTCGCCTCTCACATCAGTCCACCTCCTGGCCTCTCCTTCCCTCTCTGCTTCAGGATCCTGTTCAAGTCTGAAAACACACAGAAATGTCAATGCTTTCTGAAACTTGTCTTTTTTGTATTGCCAAGGTTTTTTTCCATTAGTTCATTTCACTTTTTAAAATACAGATTACACATTCACAATAATGTGTAAGACACAAACTGAGAAGAGGGCTTGTCCAGATTCAATCTAGCAAAAGAAAACTTGCAGTGATAGATGTAATTCATATTGTATCTATATTTCCTATTTTATGCATATGTATGTGTTTCTGTTACTCGGTTTCCAGAATTTGTGACTTTTGGTTTCTGTGTTGAAACTTCTTTCTATGGGATATTTAATTTTTTTTATTTTGTAGAAATGTCAGAAATAGAGAGAGGAGGAGAGACGGCGAAGAAGGTCTTACATCCACTAATTCACTCCCCAAGCAGCTGCAACGGCCGGTGCTGCACCAGACTGAAGCCAGGAGCCCAGAGCCTCTTCCAGTTCTCCCACAGAGCTGTAGGGTTTCAAGATTTTGGGCTGCCCTAAACTGTGCTCCGAAGCCACGACCTGGGAGCTGGATGGAAAATAGTGCTGCTAGGATTAGAATTGGTGCCCAAATGCAATCCCATCACGTATAAGGCAAGCACTTAGGCCTCTAGGCTACTGCGCTGGAACCGTTTTAAAATAACTTCTAAGTATTACAGAACATCTCATAATTTTTTATAATTTATTCATTAAATTATAAATTATTAAATTTATTCATTAATTACATTGTATTACGTGACAGAGTTGAAAATCTCATAATCTTGTGAACGATTACAAGTTTTATCAAGGATGATGTTTATATCCCAGAAATGAATTATTTGCAAGGCATTTCTTTCTTACTGACTTTTAATATTCTTTATTTTGATGTTAATTTATTTATTTATTGGAAGACAGATATACATAGAGAAAGAGAGACAGAGAGATAAATCTTGATTCTGCTGGTTCCCTTCACAAGTGGACACAACAGCCAGAATTGAGTTCATCTGAAGTCAGGAGTCCCATTCAGGCATTGTATGCGTGTGCAGGGTCTGAAGGCTTGGTACCATCCTCGACTGCTTTCCCAGGCCACAGGCAGGGAGCTGGATGGGAAGCGGAGCAGCTACATATGAATGGTGCACGCATGGGATCCCAGCACTTGCAAGCTAACACTTTAGCCACTGAGCCATTGTGCCAGACCCCTAATTTTTGCTAATTTTGTTAATAGATTGCCACAATAGCTAGTTTTCAGTATATAAAAACACTCATATGAGGCTATAAATATATCCTCACCTATTGTGAGTACCTTTGGAAATTTTACGAGTGTTGGAAACCTAGAAGAAGTTCCTGGCTCCTGGGTTAGGATCAGCTCATCTCTGGCCGTTGCAGCCACTTGAATGTTCCTTGTGCCTACAACATAAGCCAGCTGCCTGTAAAGCAATATTATTTGCTCTGATCAATAATCAATATTTCCCTCCTCCCTCTCCCCTCTCTCTAAATCACACTGTGCTCCACCTACTTCCCACATCTCACTCCTTCCTTCACCCTCCTCTGTCTGAAGTTCCCTAGCTAGCTTTCCTCACTGAGAATCTGAGCGGCCACAACCACTTCTCCCCCTCCTCCTCCCTCTTCCTCTGCTTGAAACTGCAGTTTTTCCAAGATTTAAGCATTTTCTTTTCTCTTTTGTATGCTTCAGCCACACGCAACCCTAATCCAGAGGGATGGGGTAAAGGACAAGCTAAGTAACATCTACTTACAAACAAAACAAAACAAAATGTTACTTGCTAAACTTGTTCACTAACTTGCTAGAACAGAGCCCTCCAAAAGTAATAAAAAAAAAAAAAAGAAAGAAACAAACAAACAAACAAAAAAATAAAAACAAAATTTCTACACCTTAAATTTTGATTTAGGCCCAGCGTGGAGGCCTAGCAGCTAAAGTCCTCAACTTGAAAGCACTGGGATCCTATATGGACACCAGTTCTAATCTTGGCAGTCGTGCTTCCTATACTGCTCCCTTCTTGTGGCCTGGGAAAGCAGTGGAGGATGATCAACCAAAGCCTTGGGACCCTGCATGTGCCTGGGAGACCTGGAGGAAGTTCCTGGATCCTGGCTTTGGTTTGGCACAGCCCTAGCCATTGTGGTCAGTTGGCGAGTGAACCATCAGATGGAAGATCTTCCTCTCTGTCTCTCCTCTTCTCTGTATAACTGACTTTGCTCTAAAAATAAAATAAATCTTTAAAAAATATTTTTATTTAAGTGAGATAAATATTTTCTTTTGCTAATTATTATTATTTCATTTTATAACATGGTTTCATAATCTCAGGGAGTCCCCCAATCCCTCCCCAAGCCCTCCCCCATATTGAATTCCTCTACATTGTTACAGTAGTACAGTTCATATCCAGTCATGATTCCGTCATTGCAGGCAATGTCCATGCAGAGAGTCCAGCATCCCATTGTCCAGATATATTCAACAGTTTCATTGGGTGACGCTCCTTGGTCCAAAACAGAGCTGGCAGAGTATCATCCCCTCCAATGAAAAGCCATTACACAACTTCAATAACAGGAAGAAACATGGAAATTCACAACATCATGAATTTAGTTATCATGGTATTGAGTGACCAATTTGTTAGAAATTGCAAATTCTTAGCCACATTCTGTAACTACTCCATTGACATCTCAATTTTAGTATATACACAATCAGTTACTATAAGCCTTAAAATGGTTATATGGTATGACTCAGCTGTCTGCTGTCTATTTTCATTTTTATAGTTGTCAGCAATGCCCGCATCCCTGTGTACCCCGAGTCGAACGGAGGGACTAGGGTTACAAAGAAGACAACACACACTGGGTCACTCCTGCAAAGAGAATGCCACCTTTATTGAACTCTAGCCTGCCTTTTATACTCTCTGGTTCCTCTCAGTATTTTTCCAATGCTCAAGAAGCTCCTAAGACCCCCCGGGGCATCTTGATAAAGGGGAAGCAGGAACTTGTGGTTAAACCAGGAACTAAATGTATCAGGCCAAGATTGTGCATCCTGTTATCCCTTGAAAAACAAGCTAAGCTGTGGAGTTAACCCTTGGGAGACCGGGCCCTACATATAGTTAACAGCTTACAGTATTTAAGTGTGATTTTTACTGAACTTTGCAATTGTTAGGATAGTCCAAACAGGCTTATAACTCTCATAAGTCATATGTTAACTATTGAGCAGCAGAGAAATTTTAGGAAGAGTGTGCAGAGAAAGCTTCAATGCCTTAGTGAGGAGTAACTGATCTTTATGTTCTACCTAATAAGGCACATGGAAGTCCAAGCTGACTTTTTCCTAACTATTCTAAGCTTTTCTTATTGGTCTCTCTTTGTCTACCTGATCTAATTTTTTTTTTTTTTGGATGGGAGGATTGTGGAGCAACTCTGAGGGTCATTGCAAGAGAGGGTGGGGAGCCAAAGTTGGAACTAAGTAAGGACCAGAGAAAGCTCCTCTCCTGAGTCCCGATGGAAGTTTACTGTTCTTCTGTTTCTGAGGACTGCTCAGGGCTCCTGGCTGTTGTTCCAAAGACTTTAGATCCTGTGAGGAAGGACCTGGGCTTCTTCCATCCAGTGTGAGAAATCTGATAGGGAATAGTTGGCCTCAGAGTTCTTGGCCAATGAGGGCACCCCAACTCCCTGTGATCTCCTTGGCAATTGGGATATAGTCCTTGGTGTCAATACTGATACTTGTTGGTGATGTACCAGGAGTCTCTGGGTTAGGACACAAGCCTCCTCCTGTCTTCCTGTTCCACTCTGGGGTCCCCTCCTGCTCTGTGCATATGACTTCCTGTTAAGAGGCTGTCAGGTTCACTCTTGGACCCCATTGTATGTCTTTATACATTCTGCTAATGTCAAATGCAGACTCGAGTCTTGAGTCTGTAAATTACCTGTTACAATCTTGATAGATTATATTTAACTTCTTCCTCACACATTCTAAGAAGGTGCAAGATTTCTCTGCTCTCCTGAGATATTGTGGATTATCATAATGTATTAAAAGCATATCAAGCATTTCAGTTCTTTTATATATATAGAGAGAGAGAGAGAAAATTTTGAATATTTGAATTATGTGTTACAGTTTTATATACACTGGGATTTTCCCCCAAAGTCCCACCCCCAACAAATTTTCCCCATTTTACTACAGTGGCATAATCATTCATGAGGAATTTTAATTCCATCAGTCTCTTACTTAAGTGTACCTGAACATTGCTGGAACAGACAAATGCAGAGAGTAACACATTCCATTGTCTACACTTGTCCAACCGTTTCATTGGGAATCCATCTTTCATGTAGATGCAGGGATAGATGTTGCATTATATCCCCACATCTGGATATGGTAGACACCAATACCTCATCACTATACATTTCCATAATAGAGAAACCAAGAAAGAAGGTCAACAACTGGTATGAGCTAAATCAACAGCCTCAACAACAACAACAAAATACACTTCCATGAAAAAGTGTTACCAGAAATTCCAGGTGGGTTCTTTCTTCAGCTTAGTATGGAAATAAAAAGCCGGGCATCTGTTGCAAACAGAAAAGTTCATTTGCGAAGGGACCAGGTGAGCAGGGAATGAGGGAAAGGGAAAGCACCTCCGAAAAGCCGGGAGGTGGCATGCCTCTCAAAGGGGAGGGAGAGAAAGACACCAAAGGTTTGAGGAAGGGTCTTGGGATTTTATGCCTTCCTTGACCCCTCCTTGTTGGGTGGGGAAACTACAGGTAAGATGTTCCCCCTTGTTGGTCTCTTAATTAATTATAAAATGGGTGGGTAATGCTGGTGCCACCCACCTGAAGGTGTGGCCAAGAGCTCAGCAGGCCTGGATGAA
This sequence comes from Ochotona princeps, assembly GCF_030435755.1. Lineage (NCBI taxonomy): Eukaryota > Metazoa > Chordata > Mammalia > Lagomorpha > Ochotonidae > Ochotona > Ochotona princeps. Next base: position 33,459,963 of record NC_080856.1, read on the forward strand.
CTCAAAAGCACGCCACTGGGTAACCAACGCATGGGTGACAAGAAGGAGATACAAAAGTCTCTTGAGAAAAATGATGCCACCATATAGTCCATGAGCCAGCAATGAATTTGACAAGAGAAAAGAGAGTATTATTGCCAGGATCCCATGTGAGCACCAGGTCTAATCCCGGCAGGTCCACTTCCCGTTCAGCTCCCTGCTTGTGGCCTGGGAAAGCAGTCGAGGACAGCCCAAAACCTTGGGACCCTGCACCCGTGGGGTAGACCTGGAGGAAGTTCCTGGCTCCTGGCTCCAGATTGGCACAGCACCAGACATTGTGCTCACTTGGGGAGTGAATCATCTGATGGAAGATCTTCCTCTCTGTCTTTCTCTCCTCCTCCCTTTATCTTTCCAATAAATATAAATAAATCTTAAAAAAAAGAGAGAGTATTTGGAATAAATAAAACTGAAATAAAAAACTTCAAAACACATGGGATGCAGCCAAAACAAACAAAACAAACAAAACAAACACAGTATTGATTGGATTATTGAAGTTACATATTCCACACTGGTTTCCTTATATAAGAGAGAACATATGGTATTTGTTCTTTTGTGACTGACTCATTTCACTGAGCATAATGGCTTCTAGTTGGGACCAGCTAGTTGTAAATAGTATAATTTCATTGTTCTTAATAGCTGAATAATATTCCATGGAGTAGATGTACCACAGTGTCTTTAACCACTCTTCTTTGGACGCACATCTAGATTATTTCCATGTCTTTGCTATTGTAGCTTGTGCTACTGTAAATAGGATTACAGGTCCCCTTCTCATATGCAGATTTCATTTCCATTGGGTATATTCCTAGCAGCAGGATAGCTGGGTCATATGGCAGATTTATTTGGAATTCTATTCGCAATGATTGTATTAGCTACACTCCCACCTGCAGTGAAGGAGGGTGCCTTTCTCCCCACATTTAAAGTATCTGGCAGGATTGGCCAGTCCCAGCCTATCTTCACCTCCTGAGCTCCCCATGTGAACCCAAGCTCCCATTTGGCTGCTGCAAGGGCTGATCTGTGGCTCTCTTTGGATCTCTGGTTGTCCTTTGAATCAGGTCACAGCTCACCAGTGGCTGCTGGGTTTTCTGTTCCCTAAACACCTCTAAGCCATCGTCACCTCTTCCCTATATCCAGGGGTTTTCCAAGTACCTCCCTGCTGACTTCCTGGCCCCTACTTTTTCTGTAATCTGCTCTCTGTTCTTTACCCTATCTAACAATTTTCCATCATCTCAAACATGTCTACACCCTTTGCTGACCAGTGAGATTTTCTAAATGTAAACTTAAAAATTCCTAGCCTCGGGCCCGGCGCTGTGGCCTAGCAGCTAAAGTCCTCGCCTTGAATGCACCGGGGTCCCATGTGGGCTCCGGTTCTAATCCTGGCAGCTCCACTTCCCATCCAGCTCCCTGCTTGTGGCCTGGAAAAGCAGGAAAGGACGGCCCAAAGCTTTGGGACCCCGCACCCGCGTGGGAGACCCAGAAGAGGTTCCTGGTTCCTGGAATCGGATTGGCTTGCACCGGCCCATTGCGGCTCACTTGGGGAGTGAAATAAAATCTTTAAAAAAAAAAATTCCTAGCCTCTTGTGCCCTAAGAACAATGTTTGTGCCTGATTAAATACAACTCTTCTTTAAAGATTTAGTTTATTATTATTGCAAAGTAAGGTATACAGAAAGGACAGACAGAGAGGAAGCTCTTCCATCCAATGATTCATTCCCCAAGTGACCACAAAGGCTGGATGGGAAGCAGGACTCCCCGGATTAGAACCAGTGCTTGGATGGTTGTCTATTAACTTGTTCAAAAATGTTATGAGGAGTTGTAAAGGCAGAGAAGAGAGTGTTTGCAAAAGGGGGAAAGTAGTTTGCTGCCTCTTTAAGGACTGAGGGAACAAGAAGCAGAGAGAGGGAAAGGCAGAAAGAAGTTTGAGTCCGGGGCTTAAGCCTTTCCAAAAATAAAAAATCACAACAACAATACTAATAATAATCGCAGCTGCGGCATTGGCCAGAGGTGGAGGGAAACACTGCTGTTCTGATCCCGATTCCAGTTCGCTTCTCTCTCTCTCTCTCATTCTCCATGTGCCACCTCTGTCTCCTTTCTTCCTCCCCTCCCCAAATTGCTCTCCTCCACCTGGTCTCCTCGAACCCCGGGATCCCCAATCACCCCCGCTCGCCTCCCCTCCACCTCCTCCTGTGCCCCCCCTCCATTTCCCCACCACGCAGAGGGTTTCCAGCCTCCACCGGGTGGGGCCCACGTGCACAGTGCTGGCATGTAGAACAGATGGAGACGGAGCTCAAGCAGCTGGACACACAGCCCACTTTGAGTCGTGACAGCAGCAGCAACACCATGGCGGCGGTGGACGGCGGCAACCAAAAGGCCCATGAACGTCTTCATGGTGTGGTCCCTTGGGCAGCATCACAAGATGACCCAGGAGCACCCCAAGATGCACAACTTTGATATCAGCAAGCGCCTGGGCCCCGAGTGGAAACTTAGTCAGAGATGGCGAAGTGGCCCTTCATTGCCGAGGGCAAGTGGCTGCGGGCGCTGCACAAGAAGGAACACAGAGATTATAATATGTGCCACGGCCAAAAACCAAGATGCTCGAGAAGAAGCATAATTACACGCAGCTGGTGGGCTGCTGGCTCCCAGCGGCAACATCATAGCCAGCAGGTTTGGGGTGGGCGCCGTCCTGGGCGTGGCCATGAACCAGCACATGGACAGCTATGCCCACGTGAATGGCTGGAGCAATGGCAGCTGCAGCATGATGCAGGACCAGCTGGGCTGTCCGCAGCACCTGGGCCTCAATGCGCTTGGCGCGGCTCAGATGCAGCCCTTGCACCGCTATGATGTGAGCACGCTGCGGTACAACTCCATGACCAGCTCGCAGACCTACATGAATGGCTCTCCCACCTACAGCATGTCCTACTCACAGCAGAGCACCCCTGGCATGGCACTTGGCTCCTTGGACTAGGTGGTCAAGTCCACGGCCAGCTCCAGCCCCTCCATGGTTACCTCTTCCTCCAACTCCAGGGCGCCCTGAAAGGCCGGGAACTTCCAGAAGAGGATCAGCACATACCTCCTTGGTGCGGAGATACCAGAACCCGCCGCCCCCAGCAGACTGCACATGTCACGGCTCTACCAGAGCACCCTGGTGCCCGGCACGATGATTAACGGCACACTGCCCCTCTCGCACATGTGAGGGGGCTGCGGGACAGCAGACTGGAGGACAACAGGTTGGAGGGGAGGTTGGGGGTGATCGTGGGGTGGAGAGTAGGGGGAAAGATATTTTCAGAGGAAAAGGAAACAGACAAACAAAAACCCGGGAAATGGGAGGGGTGCAAAAGTACAGTGAGAAGGAAGCATAATGAAAAAAACAAGCGCATGCAACACAAATCCTGACATGCTGACAAAGAACATTTCATTACTCATGGCAAATGACGGCTTCAGAGACCACCAATCCCTTCTACGCTCAACGCAAAACCTGTGCCCCTGACGAGAGAACTTTATAAAAGATGTAGAGATGCTGGACTTCTTTTTTGGGGGGACTATCTTTGTACAGAGAAAAAACTGGCTGGTGGGTAAAAGAAAATTGCACACATCTTTTTTTTTTTTAATTGAAAGTTGGATGTACAGAGAGGAGGAGAGACAGAGAGGAAGATCCTCCATCAGATGATTCACTCCCCAAGTGAGCACAATGGCTGGAGCTGAGCCAATATGAAGCCTGGAGACAGGAGCTCTTCCGGGTCTCCCACGAGGATGCAGGATCCCAAGGCTAGGCTGATGACCCCTGCACCCCTAGGCTTCCAGCTGCTCCAGGCCCAGGCCCACTCAGCCCAAGAAACCAACACATTTCCCCCACTGCTCCACTTGCTGCTGTAGAACCAGGTCGGCACTACCAGCCACCCTGCACCCCCAACAGGCTGCTCATAGACCAAGCTGCATGTGGGGCCTTGCCCTGCCAAGAAGCTCATAGACCACCACTGCAAGGACTGGCCAGTTCAGCTGGCATCCCCTGTGCCCCCAGCCTGCCAGATGTCCATCCTGCTGACAATCCTTCCCCCTCCTTGACCCTGTCCCACGTTCCCAGCTTGTTTGCAAGACACTCAAGGGTCAGGTGGGCACAACTGTTGCTCCACATGCCTCTAACCCAACCTCACCATTGCCCCCTGCCATTGATCAAAGGCCAGGCCTGTTAGACAGCATTCCTGGCCCTGAGCAAACACCCCATCTGCTCCAGGGCCACATCATTCCAGCTGCCTAGGCCAGTGCACCCCTCAGCCCTAGCTCGAAGGTCGCTCAGCCCCACATGTGCTTGGTTAGTATCCCCACGTACACCTAGTATGCACACCATGCATTTCAGAGCCAATGGGTCATGACAGTAAGCCCAGAGCCCAAGGAACCCACTGGCTGCTATTCCAGGAACAAGCTGGACAAGCCAGTGCACTGTGCGCCCCCTCTCTGCCTGCCATCTGCTTCATAGCCAAGTCATCCTGGCCGGTGTCCCTGCTCCTACAGCCTGTAGTCCTCCATTTCAGGGCAAGGCTGAATTGCATGGATGGGAGGGAGGTGGCAAAGGGCTTCTTTAACATAACACCTTCCATCACCATACTTGCCCATCCATGGCCAGGTTCGGTTAGACAGCCTGGGCTCTATCCTAGGAGCACTGCCACACTGCCCACTGTCTGGAGCTTGAGAGCGAGTTGGGCTTAGCCAATGATCCCACTCCCTTAGCAAGCAGTGTGCTTGCCAGCCACTCCAGGGCTGACCCCCTTTAGCTGGTGACCCTGCAGTCCCAGCCTGCACACCTTGTGTCCCCTGCCATGCAACATGCCCACTCTGCCTCCTTACCTGACCCTCCAGTGTCATCTCCGACACACCTAGCCTACCTGGAGGCTCCTCCAGGGCCAGAAGGGATCGGCCCCATCACACTCATTTCTAGCATGCCTGCCCCCATAGCCTTGCTGCTGCTGCTGCAGGGCAAAGTGGGCTAGTGTGGTAGGGAAAATCAACACGAAACATTGCAACAATCTATTTCTTTTCTCATGTAATAATGTTCATGTAGACAACTCTAGTTTGCAAAGCAGGGTTTAAGAAGCAGAAGGAAGGTGGCCTGCACTTCAGCAGGAGGGACTCCAAGGAAGGAAACACCCATGAAAAAGATGGAAATTGTGTCCATTCAGCACCATCTCAGGGAGGGGTTGACATGAGTCACCCCAAGGGCAGAGAGAAGGAAACTTTTTCACAATGGGCAGCAATGTCTGCTGCATCAACCAGAAATAAAAGGCTGAAATCTGTGTCTTCCTTCTCCAATGTTGTGGGCTAGGCAGGCAGTTCAGGGTCACCAGTTTGGAAGCCACACCCCATCCCACTACCTGGGTGTTTCTTCCTGCCCACCTGGCATGCTCACCTATCTGGAACATGAGAGGGGCTGGTATTGCATTGTTGTGTTTCCACTCCCCTCAGAAGCCCCCACAGTGGACTCTGATGGGTAGGACTCACTCTCTTGGTCACATGCTTCCATTGCTCTGGCACTCTGACTCTTGGTCTCCCCAGTACCTGGTTGGACTTAGGTCTCGGTGTAGCCCTTGAACATGGCCCGTATATGTGTGTATTCCTCACAATCTGTTTACTGCTTGAGTGGGACAGGAATGATGTTAATTCTAAGATGCTTTGTATTTCTAATTTGTGTACTTTCTGGAGTTCTGGGAGAGGTAAGGCCTAGCAGTAACAAAATGTGGACAGAGAAGCCAGGGAATGGTGGATGCCTGTAGTCCAAGCACTTCTCTCTTCTTCTTTTTTTTTTTTTTTTTCCCTTGAATTTATTTTGTTTTTATCACAAAGTCAGATAGACAGAGAGGAGGAGAGACAGAGAAATATCCTCTGTCTGATGATTCAAACCCAAGTGACCACAATGGCTGGTGCTGAACCAATCTGAAGCCAGGAGCCAGTAACTTTCTCCAGTCTCAAACACGGGATGCCGGGTCCCAAGGTTTTCTTAGGCTACAAGCAGGGAGTTGGATGGGAAGTGGGGATGCCGGGATTAGAACCGGTGTCCATATGGGATGCTGGCATGTTCAAGGCAAGGACTTTAGCTTCTAGGCCACCTGGCTGGGCTCCTATGCCTCTCTTCAACAAGTGCAGCCCAGGGCCGGGCCCCTTCTGTCCACAATCCTATGGCCGGGGCCTGTTTGCTAAACAGCAAAGTTTATGAAGAAATCAAGCAAACCGACCATCCAGCCTGGGTCAGCTCTCCCTTCCTTCAGAGAGTGACCTCAATGTGAGAGTTAGATGGGTTTTTATAAAGAGTGAGTTGGCTGACTCCGCCTTAGGAACCAGGTGAGTTGGACAGCCACAGGAGGCTGCCATGATTACAATGGGTGGGCAATGGGTGGGCTATAGCCCTGCAGGAGGCTGTCAGCTCTAGGCTGGCTCTGACGGGAACCCTAACACCCCTGTCCTCCATCTTGCTCCTCCGGAATAGGTTCACTCTCCCTGGGTCCACAGCACATCTAGCATTCCCACCTTGCTTATTGCAGCAAACACAGGTCTTCAGAGCTGGCAAAGCCTGTGCTTCTAGCCAGCCTGTCATGCCTCCCTCAGGCTTCTCCAGGCAATCTGCCTGCAGCTTGCTCTAGGGACAGACTGGCTTGGCCATAGTAACATGCCCCACAACACACCCACCACATCAACCAGCCTTGGCACTACCAGGTCAGATGAACCCAGGAGGCACTTTGCATGCCACAGCCTGCTTGTCAATCCCAACAAACATATCTGAGTCTCAAGATATAATTAATAAAAATAAAAGAAGAAGAAGAAGAAGTTATTTTAGAATTTTCTGGAAAGTTGCCAATAACGCTGGGTAGCTCCATGCCAGTGCAAGAAGGACCAACACAGAGCTTGCTGGACCACTTGGTGCTGTCCAGTTTGGATCTTTGTGATGTGCACATCTACAGCAGGGAAGAAATACAAGTAACTGTCTTCCCATCCATTCAAGCCCTTTGGGTTAATATAAACAAATGATAAAGAAGATAGTATTCATTTTCCCACTATTCAGAAGCTGTGTTGAAATTACGGTGCCCTGGGTCAAATTTACATCTTCAAACTGCCATCCCATATCAGAGCACCAGTTTGATTCCTGGCTGCTCCATTTCTGATCCAACTCCCTGCTTATTGCAGCTGGGAGACCTGGCTGAAGTACCTGGTTCCTAGCTTTAGCCTGGCCTAACCCTGAAAGATCTCTTTCCCTCTGTTACCATGTCTTTCAAATCAATCAATCTGCCATGCCTTCAGTGGAAGGTCCCTTGTTCCCTGTACTGTGACCTCCAGGAAGGTGCAGGTGCCCACCAGCATGGCCTGAGACAGGCAGAGAGGAGTGTGCAGCTGGCTCTGGGTCTAACCATGTGCTGGGTCACAGCAGGCTGTGGGATGAAGTGACAGAGGAAGTGGCACCAGGAGTCCATCTTGCAAGAACCAACAGAGTAAGGGGATGAGTCACCACATCCAGCCATGCATAGAGGCAGCAAAGGCAGAACCACAGAGCAGAATCAGGAAACTACCCAGGGGCAGGTCCTGTCTCTCCCTGGATGGGATGCTGGAGTCTTCCAGAGGTAGGTCCTGGTTAGCCCTTGGTAGAAGGTTGGGGTCCTCCAGGGGTGGGTCCAGCTTCCCTGTGTGTTGTTTCCTGCCCCAGGAAGACCATTATTCTGATGGGGGTGGGGCAGTGAGAAGGGAAAATGGCATCAAAGCCCCTGGAAGGCTCCAGCCCCTGACGCCAGTGGGTGGAAGCATGGTCCATCCTTGGAAAAACTGAATCCCTGAGTCAGGGGCAATCAGGACCTGCCCCTGCATGATTACAGCACCGAACATGGAAGAAGCCAAGCGCCCAACCCCGTGGGGGAGAGGACATCCCCAAGATGACCCCAGCCCCCAGCCAAAAGAAAGCAGAATCCATCCCTGAAGTGCGAGGGACTGACTTCCCCTGGAACACCTCAGCCACCACCCTTTGGGGGAAAGAAGACCCCCCACCAGGGAAGACCCTAGCCCCCAACCCATGGGAAATAGAGACACCTTTGAAAGACTCCAGCATCTGACCCCCAGAAGAAGCAGGACCTGCCCATAGAAAAACCAGTGGCAGATCTAGTTGGGGAAAGCTCCAGGAACCCCTGGGTGACATCAGCCCCAATCCAAGAGAAATACAACCTGCCCTTGGAAGACTGGATCAGGTTGGCTCTGGAACAGCAGATGGGGCAGTGGGATGGTCATGCTGGGTGTGTGTGGAGGGTTCGTGGGCCAAAAGGACCTGGCCCTGGAGCAGTGGATAAGCTGGTCGTGGCAGATGCACTGTAGGTGAGGGCAAGCAGACCCGGCTCCAGAGCAGCAGGCCGGAGATTGACTTGATGCAGAAGCCATATTGTTGGCCAAGCCTGCCTGATCCTGGAGCAGCTGTAGGGTGGTGGGAGGGCAGGTTAGAGGTGTGGGGACCCTGGCCGAGCCCCCCAGGCCCTGGATCTGATGGTATGAGTGGAAGAATTTATTCGAATATCCTACCCTGGACTCTGCGCCATTACTTCTTGCTCAGAGCACAGGAAATTCATACCAGTCCAGCCATCCACCAATCAGATGTAACCTGGCATTCCGCCTGAGAATCCCACCTCCAATCTTCCAGCCTCTTCCCCAAACCCGCCCACTCACAAATCATCAATAGGCATTCACCTGCAGTTGCCAATCCCCTGGGGCCTGCCCTCAATCCCTCCCAATCATCACCCCCCACACCTGGCAGACCAAAAGGCCCCCAGGCACGGTTCTCTCTCTTCTTTGCTCTTCCTCTTCTTCCAGCCACGCTACCCCTCCTCCCTTTCCCCTTCCCCTCCATCCTGTTCCTTCCCCACTGGAATAAACCTCCTAAGATTCCTTGTTGCGTCTGGTGTTTTCAGCTCATGGTAAAGAATCAGGTTGCGGGAATTAGCTGCACATAATAATATCATAATATCACATAAACTAGAACTCAACCTTTTAAATAACCAACAATGCGTGTTTGGGGCTTTTGGAGCTCCATTTGAATAGGTCTGACACAAAAGCAGCCAGAATGACAGTGGGTAGCTCGCTTGGCCCTGGAGCCGCCTGCAGGCAGTTTAGGAATGTGTGTGTGTGGAGGAGTGGGCAGAGAAGGGAGTTAGAAGGTGTTAGTCAGCTGCTTGGTGCTGGAGTGGATGGCGACTGGGTTGGCAAGGGCTCAGGGGGGTGCAGTCCAAACTGCCCTGTCCTTGAAACAATGAGCTCAGGAGAGCCAACCTGTCCTTGTAGCAGCCCACCAGTTGCCAGGGCGATGGACTGTGGCGGGCCCTGTACTTGCTAGTACATACAAGAATCTGGTCTGCGAACACCTCAAAGTTTCTTTTTGGGATCCTCCAATCATAGTGGAGGACTCAGAACTCTAACCAAGAAAAGACAGTAGACAGAACAGATCAATCCACCACCGCAGTTATATGTTGGCAGCGAAATACGGGACAAATGGAGACTTTATGATGGACTATGTCAATCAGTGGATTCTCCAACAACCTCATAGTGCCTGGAGTGGAGAGACTGGCAGTGATTCATAACTGGTGAACTACCAAAACCACTTGAGCAGGCCCGGCGGCATGGCCTAGTGGCTAAAGTCCTCGCCTTGAGCATGCCAGGATCCCATATGGGCACCAGTTCTAATCCCGGCAGCTCCACTCCCCATTCAGCTCCCTGCTTGTGGCCTGGGAAAGCAGTTGAGGATGGCCCAAAGATTTGGGACCCTGCTCCCGCGTGAAAGACCTGGAAGAAGTTCCTGGTCCTGGTTAGGGATTGGTGAAGTACTGGCCGTTGTGATCACTTGGGGAGTGAATCATTGGACAGAAGATCTTAATCTCTTTTTCTCCTTCTCTCTGTATATCTGACTTTGTAATAAAAATAAATGAATCTTAAAAAAAAAAAAAAAACTTGAGCAAGGAGCTCAGAGCATGCCCCACATTGGGGACCTTGCATGGGTGGGAGACTGGGTGGGGCTTCTCCCTCAATATTCCCTTTACCTCAGATATATGAAGGAAATAATAAAGAAATAATAGTCTTACCCACTTCCCTGTAGCCCTTGTACCTTTTTACCCTAATTAACAATTTAAAGATTGTCAAAAATATAATTTAAAAAATTATATAAAAAAGATTGATAGCTTTAAATGTAAAAAGTCTTTTTTCTATGCTCTTTTTTTTATTAGACACATCTACTAATACAAACTGTCAGCTCTTAGTGCGATAGCGTGGCAGTCACTTTCATGACTTGCTTACTAAGTTTTACAGACTGAGAGTGGAACTTTGCATTTTAAACACTTACAGGCAACACTGACAAGATTTGTATTGGATTTTCATTTGCTTTAGGCGAACTACGCAGCCAAACATGGTTTAGATGTTCTTTTCAGTGTTTTTGTTTGTTTGTTTGCTTGTTTGTTTTTTTGTTGACAACTTCAAAAATCAGACTTAAAAAACTTTGCTTTTTGACTTTTATCCCAATGGTGCTGTTTTGTTTTGGAATACTATTTTAGAAAAAAATCTTAGTGGAAATGGTATTTTGGAATCTATGAGTGTTAAATGTGGCTCATAATTTTGGCAACATCATGTGATGCTAACTTGTGTATTACACACTTAAGAGACACAATCTCAAAGTTTCAACCTGTGATGTAATTTGATGAAAAGAAGGTGGGGAAAGATGACTGACCATGGACAGTTGGTATATCCGAGTGTGTGATGAGATAGGGACAGAATGAATCAGAGCAGACAGCAGGAAGTGCAGAATTGCAAGGAAAAGTGTCCGAAGCTCCGTGGGGTTTGGGGATGCGGGGAAGGGAACAACTTTCACCCAGGCAAGAGAGCACTGCGAGAAAAACCTCTCAAGACAGCAATGTGCAGCCTGAGGTGGTGGAAATGGGTACCAGGGCCAAACAGGGACTCAGTCAATACCTTGTGGTGGGCCCTGCCCCGTGACCTAGCAGCTAAAGTCCTCACCTTGAAAGTGCCAGGATTCCATATGGGCGCCGGTTCTAATCTCAGCAGCTTCACTTCTCATCCAGCTCCCTGCCTGTGATGAGGACGCCCAAAAGCACCTGGCTTCAGATTGGCACTGCACCGGCTGTTGTGGTCACTTGGGGAGTGAATCATCAGACAGAAGATCTTCCTGTCTCTCCTCCTCTCTGTATATCTGACTTTGTATTGGAAATAAATAAAATCTTTTTTTAAAAGATTCATCCATTTTTATTACAAAGTCAGATATACACAGAAGAGGAGAGACAGAGAGGAAGATCTTCCATCTCATGATTCACTCCCAAAGTGAGCCGCAACAGCCGGTGCTGTGCTGATCCGAAGCCGGGAACCAGGAACTTCTTCCAGGTCTCCCACGCGGGTGCAGGGTCCCAAATCTTTGGGCCGTCCTCAACTGCTTTCCCAGGCCACAAGCAGGGAGCAGTATAGAATGGGAAGTGGAACTGCTGGGATTAGAACCGGTGTTCATATGGGATCCTGGAGCGGTCAAGGTGAGGACTTTAGCTGCTAGGCCACTGTGCCAGGCCCAGAAATAAATAAAATCATAAAAACAAAAAACAAACAACAAAAACAACAAGAACAAACAACCTTGTGGCGAGTCACAAGTTGATTCAGGGAAGACGCCAGTGGGAATCCTGACTGACCCATAAGAGATGGATGGAGGTAGAAGGACTCTTAGAACAGAACACAGATGGGATTAAAAAACAAAACAAAACAAACAAACAAAAAAAACAGAAAATGGCTCAGATAGTGAAGGAATAGATATACATTGTCATAATCTGATTCTTTTCTATTTTAGTTGCATTTTTTAAAAAAGATTTGTTGTTGTTGTTGTTGGATAGTTAGATATACAGAGAGGAGGAGAGTCAGAGAGGAAAATCTTCTGTCTGATCATTCACTCCCCAAGTGGCCGCAATGGCCAGTGCTGCGCTGATCCGAGGCCAGGAGCCAGGAACTTCTTCAGGTCTCTCACAAAGGTGCAGGGTCCCAAGATCTTGGACTGACCTAGACTGTTTTCCCAGGCCACAAACTGGGAGCTGGATGTTAAGTAGAGCGGCTGGGATTAAAACCAGCGCCCATATGGGATCCCAGCAAGTTCAAGGGGAGGACCTTAGGCACTAGGCCATCGTGTAGGGCCCAAACCCATTGTTTTTTATGACAATACTTTGTAATTTTCCAAGGTCTCATTTCAATTAGCATTTGAGTCAGCACAAGGTCATTTATCCTTAGGTGCCTTTAAAATGTATTTACTTATTTGGAAAGAGTTAGGCAGAGACATGAAAGGACAGAAACAGAGAGAAAGCTTCTATCTGGGGTTTCCTGCTAACAAACAATGGGAATTCTCAAGGCTGGACAGGGCAAGGCCCGGAGCCAGGCCCTGATGGAATATTCCTCAAACTGCATTAACAATAGCTAGTATGAATATTTTTAACTGTTAATAGTCAGTATCAGTGGTTACATTTTATGCTTTTATTTGAATGAAACAATTTATTACTAAACAATTTTCTCCAAAGAAAGCATATTTACTAGGTTATTTCAGAAGCTAATAGGAACCAATATGACGTCTTGGATGCAAGGACCCAGCCTGTGTGTGTCTAGGTGTGACTGACGTTCCAAGGGTGGGGTGTGGAGGGTGGAGTGCCCTGCCTTGAGTGCTCACCCAGCAGGGCTTCCTAAGGGATCCTGGACAACAGGGAATACTGCGTAATGCAACACTGGGCTCAGCACTGAGTGACCCCCGTCACAAGCTTTGATTGGGTACAAGCACTGGTTTCTGCACCAGGAGCAAGTAAACAGGGAGCCAGAGCAGCAATGATTCCGCTGTTTGTCTTGGCCTGTGAAAACATCACACCAAGGGCCCAGTGCAGAAGCCCAGGGACTAAAAGTCCTTGCCTTGCAAGCACCAGGATCCCATATGGGCATGGTTTCATGTCTCCACAGCCCCACTTGCCATCCAGCTCCCTGGTCCTGGCCTGGGAAAGCAGTCAAGGCCAGTCCAAAGCCTTGGGACCCTGCACCTGTGTGGGAGACATGAGAGGTGCTCGTGCCTCCTGGCTTCAGATGGGATCAGCTGGGGTGGTTGCGGCTGCTTTGGGAGTGAATGATCAGACAGAAGATCTTCCAGTCTCTCCTCCTCTCTGTACATCTGCCGTTCAAGAAAAATAAGTAAATCTTAAAAAAGAGAAAAATTCTCACTTTTCTATAGCCCTTGAACCTTTTACCCTAATTAACTATGTAAAGATTGTCAAAACTATAATAATATTAATAAAAACATTCCCCAGTATATTAAAAAAAGAGAAAAATTCAATGTGGTGGGCACAAAAGATCACCACAAGGCCCTTGGCACTTGCTCTCTGTTTAGTCCACATTTTCTTTCTGTGTTCAGTAGAACGGCCTTGTCCCTGCTGCCTCGGGGGAAGCGCATCTGCCCAGGTCCACTGTGCAGGCTGTCCTCCAGGTGACCAACGTGTGAGCCTGTTGTTCTGGAAGGTCTTCAGGTGAGCCTGCTCTCCTTCAGTGCGTTGATGGTCCCGTAATGGGGTGATAGACGCTGGGAGTGTTTCCTGGTGTCACCTCAAAGGTTGGAATGTACTGGGTGGGATCCAAACTTCACCCCAGAGCTGAAGAGAGAACTGAACCTAGATGATAGGTGGAGAAGGGTGGAAACTTGAACTTCAGTCTAAATCATGGGATTATCAAAATGACTCCATTCAAGCCCTTCCCAGGTGATCTGATTATGTTAATAGGCTCCAGGGAACACATTCCAATCCAATGAGTTCACTGTTGACAGGTCCTGGGGGTTTCTCAAATGAACTCACAGGGCAATATCTCTTTCTACACAAACTACCTCAAGGTGAAAAATACCGGGGATGGGGGTGAAGCTATTCACAGCACAGGGATCAAAGGCATAAACAGATGCAGGGAGTAGGACACCCCCGGGTCTGCTTTGGATGGTGCCTAAGAGTGACCAATCAGAAGAGCAACTGCGTGTGGGATGAGTCTAGGTGGCAGTTAGGCTGTCAGTTGACAGGAAGTACCGCCTCTTCCGCTAAGCCCTGCCCACCTCAGATACTTAAGGCCCTTGCCAAGGCAATGAGCTGGGATTCTCTCTGAGGAAAGTGAACTGCACAGCAGGTTTCTGCGCTGCACAGCTTCCCAGAGCATCCTGCGAGCATCCTGCAACTTTCAATCGTGACACGGATCGACAGAGCACTTGGGTGAGTGGGCCTGTCTTTTGTGTTCTGGATATTCCCGCGTTTTTGAGAGAGGCTCTCCAATAAACTTCAACCAAATAACAACACACACAAAACCACACCCAAACACACAACCAACACACACACACAACCAAAACAAACACACAGTCAACAAACACACACACACACATACACACACATACACACACACATACACAGCCTGTCTGTATCCCACCACAGCCCAAATCCGGTAGCCACAGGCTCAAAAATCTTTTCACGCCCCTTACTTGTAGATTTGAACACAGGCCAGGGAATTGCAGCTTACTTCTTATAATGTCTTTCTCAATGAAAACTAGGAATCACTCTAGTTTTTCTGAAGGGTCCTCCAGGCCTGACTCCCCAGATATTAGAACAGAATCGCCAACAGGATTTTTCGAATATCCCAGTGACGCCAACACTGTGCGAACACCCTCCACAGGGAGCACAAAACGTGACGCCAATTCCCTAATGGCTTCACGCCACAGGTCATTGGCACCAACACAACCATGCTCATCGATGCATCATACTTTATCTTTTGGAATCTCCTCCCCTAGGACAACCAATAGGGCATTATCATTCCGAGGTTACAATGTGGCACCTAGCTACTCCCAAACCATTACAGCACCCATTCAGCCTGAGTCAGACAACCCACGCCGTAGGATTCCTGCCAACTCAGGGAACTTAAGATCTCCCAGCCCCATGTGCCTCACTCTCTCTTCCATCTCGTCCTGCTCCTTGAGTAGCAGTTGTATCATTGTGGGGGAATCAGCCCCCCTGAATGAGGGAGCTCCTAGTGTGGCAGGAAATTCACCCTGTTCCTCCCCCATGAACCCTCTCCCACCACTGTCTCCTCAGTCTCCCAGCTACTCGCCTACCATCCCGAGATTTCTCCATCAGGACACCAAGCAGAGGCAGTTCTGCCTTGAGGAGAGGCCAGGCTCAGTGGGAGCAATAGACTTGGCCCTCATGTCTTCCATGGAGGAGACTGGGGTTCCATCTGAATGTTCTTCTGAGGGCTCACCAGAGACTGACTCCACGATCTTCACCCCACCTGGATCCCCTCACAATCCTTTCTTGAATCCCAGCAACCCCTTCACCATTCCAGATTCCCCCATGGGAATTCCCACATCTGCTGCCATTTCTCTAATGGCTTCACACCACCCATCATTGTCACCAACACGACCAAGCACATCTATACAAAATTGTCCCCCTTCTGGCACCTCCTCCCCTAGGACAACCAATTCTGCAGTGTCATTCGGTAGCCATAACGTGGCACCTAGCTACTCTCCAACTATGCCCACACCCCTTCAGCCTGAGTCAGACAACCCACGCCATAGGATTCCTGCCAACTCAGGGAACTTAAGATCTCCCAGTCCCATGTGCCTCACTCTCTCTTCCATCTCATCCCGCTCCTTGAGTAGCAGTTGTATCATTGTGGGGGAGTCAGCCCCTCTGAATGAGGGAGCTCCTAGTGTGGCAGGAAATTCACCCTGTTCCTCCCCCATGAATCCTCTCCCACCACTGTCTCCTCAGTCTCCCAGCTACTCACCTACCGTCCCCAGATGTCCCCATCAGGACACCAAGCAGAAGCAGTTCTGCCTTGAGAAGAGGCCCAGCTCAGTGGGAGCAGTAGACTTGGCCCTCATGCCTTCCATGGAGGAGACTGGGGTTCCATCTGAATGTTCTTCTGAGGGCACACCAGAGACTGACTCCACAGACTTCACCCCACCTGAATGCCCTCAGTATTCCCCCTTGGTTCCCAGCAACACCTTCACTGTGCGAGCATCCTCCACAGAGAGCCACACATGTGTCACCATTTCCCCAATGGCTTCACACCACCCATCATTGTCACCAACACCACCATACCCATCAATACATCATTCTTCCGCTTCTGGCACCTCCTTCCCTAGGACACCCAATTCTGCAGTGTCATTCCCAGGGCCATACTCTGAGTCCTCAGGGGTCTCCACCATCTACCACATGTTCACCCTTCCCTCAACGTGCAGCCCAACCTCTACCCAAGGGGAATTTCTCAGCTTCCAAGAGCAGTTGTGCAATGACTTGGATAATCTGAGCAACATCACACATGACTCACTTTGGGATGCCCAGACCAACCGAGGGCTCCCCATCCAGTCTCCCATCCCCTCAACCCAAGCACACAGATTCTCTCCCGTGGCACCTAGCTACTCTCCAACTATGCCCACACCCCTTCAGCCTGAGTCAGACAACCCATGCCATAGGATTCCTGCCAACTCAGGGAACTTAAGATCTCCCAGTCCCATGTGCCTCACTCTCTCTTCCATCTCGTCCTGCTCCTTGAGTAGCAGTTGTATCATTGTGGGGGAATCAGCCCCCCTGAATGAGGGAGCTCCTAGTGTGGCAGGAAATTCACCCTGTTCCTCCCCCATGAACCCTCTCCCACCACTGTCTCCTCAGTCTCCCAGCTACTCGCCTACCATCCCCAGATGTCCCCGTCAGGACACCAAGCAGAGGCAGTTCTGCCTTGAGGAGAGGCCAGGCTCAGTGGGAGCAGTAGACTTGGCCCTCATGTCTTCCATGGAGGAGACTGGGGTTCCATCTGAATGTTCTTCTGAGGGCACACTAGAGCCTCATTCCCTAGTGTTTACTTCTGCCTCCTCTGACTATGCCCCCTCATGTTCCAGTGCCCCATCTTCATTTGAACCTCGTTGTTCCTCTCCTTTTGCTCCTGGTCCATCACTGCCATCCCTCCTTCTATCTCCCATTTCACACTGCTCTACCCCAAGTGACTGTATGTTTGAGGAGAAGTTTGCTCTCCTGTCTCAGGGACCTGCTCTTTTCTCAGGCTTTTCAGATGGTTCTTCCACCATCCTCACTATCCCAGCATCCCCAAACCTTAATTCCCTTGCTGTTTCAACTAGCTATGCCCCAACAGTCCATGGATTTCCACCTGATTCAGGCCACCAGTTTCATGGATCTGCTTTTGAGTCAGGACCTTCAAGATCTCCCTGTCCTGTGTCCCTCAGTGTCTCTTCTATCTCATCCTCTTCATTGCCCACCAACATGACAGATGAGGGGGAATCAGCCCTCCAGACTCAGGGAATTTCTGGTGTTTCCAGAACTTCACAATGTTCCTCTCCCCCGACTGTCATCACATCACACTCATCTCTCCATCTTTCCTCCAACTCCTCTTGCACTTCCCCCACTGGCCCCACAATTCTTGGTGAGTCAGCCCTGCTGAACTCAAGGAGACTCAATTCTGCAGGAATTTTAGGCGCCTCCTCCCCATTGTCTGCCCTCACATCTCCAGCTCTCAGAGAATCTTCCATGTCCCTTAGCAACTCCCCAAGTGACCCCATGTGGACCATGGCTTCCAACCTCGAGGCACAGGCTACACTCTCCTCTCCTCATTTCCCAAGGGAGACTGCCCACCTGACAGGGCCGATACCTGCACCCCTGCAGGCCACTCTCAGTTGCTTTACCACATCCACTCCTTCTTACCCCAGAGTCCCTGGAGACTCTGCCATGCCCCACCTCGACACTCAGATTCATCCATCTCATGGATTGCTTCCTGAGAGAGCCACACACACCCACAACCACAGTCCCAGTCTTCCCTGCAACAGAGACCATTTCAGTGGTTGCCCTCACACTCACAGCTGCCCTTCCACTTGTTACTGTCATGGGGTGGCTCGCAGAAGAGGTGCTGGTAACAGGCACCCTCATCACCCTGGCCGCTATGCTCCTTGAGCACCCAGGGTCATCTCCCTAGCTAATGGCTGCCAGTGCCCATGCAGCCAGCAAGCCCCAGCTGCCTTCATGCCTGCAGGCTACCCTGCCAGTGTCATGGCTGGCTTTATCCTCTTTGGCTGGCACTGACACTGAAGGAGGAGCTCCAGCAGAAGATCTCTGCTTGAGAAAGATGATCCTGTCCCCACTTATCATGCTTCTTTCATTTACATGATGTATGTTTCCTTTCTGGCTTTAGCAGAAATGACAGGGTTCACAACATTCCAATCCTGTTCTTGCTGTCATTGGGCAAGACTCTATTCAGTCCTGTGTGTGGTCATTTTAAGTTCTGTTTTGAATTACACCTGTGCCAGGTGACTAGTACTCTTGGGGTTCTCATGGATGATTTTTGTGTAAATTGATGAGGAAGTCTGTGCATTGATTTTCTCTGTGCAGACAGACACCGTCTTGCAGTTTTTGTCTTTTATGGATGGATATGTTAGATTCATTGGGTTTGTGATGCTAAATCCACTTTGAAATTGGAGGTCATATCCTAGACGGTCTTGTTTTACCTCTGCATGCCGTACAGTGGAGCACTACACACTGATTCCGATTTGTAAGTCCTGATTGCCAGCAGTGCAGAGGAGCTCATCCTGAAAGACCTCTCAACCCCAAACTACAGAAACACTTGGTGTATATGTTGGCATGATTACAGAGAAAGATACCCATCCCTCTCTAAGTCTGGCAATCTAAGTATCCATCTTGAAATTCCTTCAGAGTAGAATGAGTTGTTCATGTCAGAATCAAGGAGAAATGATGGAATAAGACATGACTTGCAAATTTGTTTTCTGAATAATTAACTGAGAACTTAACAATTTAACTTTTGTGTATGAACAACCTAGGAAAACATTGACCAAAGTATCCAATGTTTTCTACAGATTTTAAGACTTGAGTACATGTATGGGAAACATGTATCTCTGAGATTTATGCATTTGAATGATATATACACTAAGAGTAAAAAATGATAGATCAACATGGTATATTTTCAGTTACAAATTTTATCAAACAAATGTAGAAGTTAAATTGGATTTGATATTGAATGTGTAACACACAAGAATATTGTTTCCCCGGTAAACAAATCACGAATGTGTAAATGATCTAAAAACATTTTGATTTCTTTCTACCATATGTCCAAAACAGCCTGTATGTCACATGAATTACAAACATATTGAGCTATGTAGCAGTTTTAATTTTTTTAAATCCATTTTATTGTATTGTTGTGGACAATCTTTACAGTTAATTGCAGTTAAAGAAAAAAAAAGGTTCAGGGGGATAGGGAAGTGGGTAGCAGTTTTAATTTATGAGTGTTCTTTTTTCAGCCAATTAGAATGTGTTCCTTCAATAAATTTTACCTTGTAGCAACACAGTAAGCACACATACAATACACATGATATGACAGAACAAGTAGTTTTTGTAGTATATATAGTTTTAAGTCTTTAGTTCTTTAGCTGATGTTTGAAAATAACCACCAGTTGACACTGCTTTTATTAATGTGAATTAGCCCTATTTAAATGGTTGTGTGTTTTGAAGAAGAGTACAGAACTGCAATTCACAAACACTTGAAGCAGCCATGACTGAAGCATAAACTCATGAACCAACAACAGGAGGGAAGCATTGACTCCATAGAGCGTTTTGAATGCAGCTGTAGGCTTTGAAAGCCACTTGCAGGATTTTGATCTCAGGGCCTTTATTTTTTTATTAAGACAGCAACTAAAACTGATAGCAATGCATGATCGTCAGACTTTTTGACATTTGGAAATTTGTATCAGAATGTTTCATATTAGTATAAGTTAAAATGTGCCCCCACCTGGCATCTGGGCAGTACCTTTGCTATAATCCCAACTGCCTGTTCGTGAATTTTCTTGACAGGCTGGGAAATACAGCCTTGGGTTGTACTTGGCCTTGTCTTACAACTTTTGTTGAAGTTGGATTGCAAACTTTGTGATTTTTTTTCTGACTAGCTTGTATAATATTTTTAGTTGTCTTAAACGGAATAGAATTATTTTGAAAACATTCAGTTATTTGAAAGAGAGAGATTTCTCTCATAGGCTGGTTCACTCTTCAGATGCTTGCTACAGTGAGAGTTGCTCCTAGCTGGGAGCAGGGATGGTAGGGACCCATAGATTGGAGCAGGACTGGCTGCCTCCCGGAGGGCACATTAGCAGGAAGCTGGAATTAGGCCTGCACCAGGAGCACAGCCCAGTTACTCTGATTTGGATGCACATATCAAATGGTACCATAACTTCTGTGCCAAATGCCTACCATTGCTCCGACCCTCACATTAGCCAAATGCATACATGTTTGTCATGCTATTGGTAGTGACTTTTCCATGTAATGAATGTGCTTGCCTTTTGCCAGTTTGGGCATTATGTTTCTTTAAAGGTGATCTGTCAGCTTTTAAATTTGTTTTGTAAATGCAGTCTTTATTTTCACTTGTGGAAAATATTTACATTTATCATGCATTTTTCTGAGTTGTTCTCTACTATGTGTTTAAACCGTCATGTCCATTTAACACATTTGATCGATTGTTTTGGTGATTTCATTTTTTTCTGAAACATA
The DNA here is from genome assembly GCF_030435755.1 of Ochotona princeps. Classification (NCBI taxonomy): domain Eukaryota; kingdom Metazoa; phylum Chordata; class Mammalia; order Lagomorpha; family Ochotonidae; genus Ochotona; species Ochotona princeps. The sequence goes on from NC_080856.1 coordinate 33,480,600, forward strand.
ATGTTTGCAAAAATTGTCCTACATTTCTGTACTATCATTTGAAATATCATATTTATTTAAATCTTTATTCATAGCAAATTAGCAGGTTTTGGCTATCCAACAAGTAAGGGTCTAGATAAAGCATAAAAGATTGTCTTTTTTCATTATTATTTTTTGATGATATTGACAGAGTTGATCAGGGTGGAAAGTCTCAACTGTTAGGGGAAAGTGGGTGATACCATTGTTTCCAGATTTTCTTTTTCTTCTTGCTGCATCTGGCAGTAGAGAGCAGACCATGGGATAAGCCACACCCAGCCTCCTAAATGCCTTAGAACTCAGGAATGGGTAGCAGCCACCGTTTGTCAACCAAGGGTCCCTGATGTGGTGTGATGTTCTAGGCAAACATCCCTTCATACCTTGTCTCAGAAATGCTCTAGGTAAAACCAACTCATCCATGTCACATGCAAAAGAACTTTTTGAACTCAAGTCTCACATCAATCGTGAAGCAAAGCATATTTCTTTTCTTAAAATATATTTTTCTTTGATTTTTAAATTATATGGTACAGTTTCATATAGACTGTGATTATCCTCTACCAAACTCCCACCTCCTGACAGATTTCTCCCATTTTACTACAATGGTGTAGCACTTCAGAAGGAATCATAATTCTATCAGTCTCTTATTTAAGTGTACCCCGACATTGTTGGTACAGGCAATGTCAGACAGTCCGGCATCTCATTGTCTACACATGCCCAACAGTTTCACTGGGAATCCATGTCTCGTTTGGAAGCAGGAATGCATGGTTATTCAGTGGCATGTTATTTCATGGCGCTGTTATTTGTTGTTGTTGTTGTTGTTGTTGTTGTGGCTGGTGTTCTAACTCATACCAATTGTTGACTTATTTCATGACTTCTCAATTATGGAAATGTATAGTGATGGAGTACTGCGCTCTACCATATCCAGATGTGGGGGTATAATGCAAAGTAAATTTCAACCCATGATTTCCGGTTGGTTGTGGCTGTGCTGCTTAGGCTCCTCCCATGGTGTTTTTGGTAGATAGGTTGGGTGTTTCTCAGTTCAGATCCTTTCATGTGTAGGCTCATCAACTGTCAGGGTAAGGTCATAGTTCTTCTGCAGCTCAGTATTTGCTAAGTGAGTGCTTTATAATAGTGTTCAAACAGTTTTCAGAAGGTATCACCTTTTTTTAAACTTTCTAAAAAATGGTGAAAATCTCAGTTTAGAGACATTTTATTGAGAAATTGATTAAAAGTTCTGAAAATGATCCCTTCCTTTAAATACATTAATATACCATCAAGCAACCTCTTACAAACTCCAGAGATCCGTGCGTGTGTTCCCTAATATTTAGATCTCATCAGAGCTTGCTAAACATGATCTCAACAATCTGAAATAGTCATCAAGGACTTTTATTTTAGAAAGAGGCAGCTCTGAACTGAAATACAATTCAAAAAAAAATACTGAATTAGATATTTGTGGAAGCACTATGTTTGCTTCAGTATACATAAAAGAAATAGCAGCACTTGGTCAAGTTAGTTTTCAATTTTAGAAAACTAACACTTTAACAATATACATTACACACTACCATGCTGCTGAGTGTGATAATATTCATACTATCACCCATGGGCCCAGCTCCTCCTCCCACTTCCCCACCAGCACCAGAGTCTGGAACCAGGGCACTGGCCTGCCACTCCCCCACTCCTGCTCCTGCCTTTTCCCTGTCCTGCTTTGCTGTTTTAACCTTTTTTTCTCCCGGGGAGGGATGTTAGGGGGGTAAACTAATGAACATCTCTAAAGGAGGGGAAAAAAAAAGAAGAGCAAAAAGCCTGAGGGGGAAAAAAACACCTAACTTGTAACAAGTTCACAGCAATAAGCCTTTTTTTAAATGTTTTTTTTTTTACTTTTATTGGAAGGTCAGATACACAGAGAGGAGGAGAGACAGGAAGATATTCCATCTGATAATTCACTCCCCAAGTGACTGCAGTGGCAACAGCTGGTGCTGTACCGATCTGAAGCTAGGAGCCAGGAACCTCCTCCAGCTCTCCCAAGCGGGTACAGTGTCCCAAATCTTTGGGCCATTCTCCACTACCTTCTCAGGCCACAAGCAGGGAGCTTGATGGGAAATGAAGCTGCTAGAATTAGAACTGGTGCCCATATGGGATCCTGGCACATTCAGGGCAAAGACCTTAACTGCTAGGCCACTCTGCCTGGCCCAGCAATAAGCTTTTCCTCTCAAGATTTTGAATTGACCTGGGTTAATATAACTCTTCAGTTACTAATTTCAAGCAAGGATTACATTGCTGAGCTTGGTTCCAAAATATGTGTGTGTGTGTGTGTGTGTGTGTGTGTGTGTGTGTGTATTTGTGTGTGTGTGTGGTGCCACACAGTGTGTGTCTCAACATTTGTCTTTTGAAAAAGTTTGAAATTGTCATCATGTGTTATTATCTGTGTTTATTGATCAAAACATGTTTTTGATCTTGTTAATTAACTTTTAGAGTTCTTGTTAGAGCGTACTTTTATTGTTTCAAATGTACAGCTGACTTCACACCTTTGGTAAATGTTTTTAGAGTTTTTATTTGACAGTTTTCACATGACAATGTTATGTAATTAATCTGGTGTTTCCAACCCCTTTCTTCACCCCTCCTCTTGTCTCTCTCTCTGACACTGAGGACTCAGAGTGCACAGTTTGATCTCCAGACCTTAAATGTGTGGCTAAATTATTACCCTAATTATCTCCTCATGGACATCACCTTAAAACTGTCAGCATGTGCCCATGACTACAAATTTCTAGCTCAGTGCATTAAAGAATTGAGGGATAGACTTGAACATCCCCTGGGCTGACACCCCAAGGCTGCCTCTGTGGCCCACTTCAACCAGGGCCCAGGGAAAGAGTAGTGAGCTAGACAACAGGAGGCCTGTTCGTGTGGCTTTATCCAGTAACCTGTCTCAGGGAGACCCAGCAAGGCCAGTCCACCCTCAAGTCACACCTGCTTGCAACTTGGGAGGCCAGAAGACTGGGCAACCAGCTACCAATCATAGAAGTGGCTTTCAAAGCCTCTTGTCAGGTCTGCCAAGAGCCAGGTCACTAGGAATGGAACTTTCCTGGGGGTCAAAAAATCCCGGGGTAAGGACCATGGTTGGCCACCAGCTAGAAAGCCCTTCACTTTGCCCAGCCCCTGAAGTGTTCATTGCCATGGAGAAACAGCCTACAGTCAACAGCATCACAGGTAAAGCTGTATATTCCATCCAGAGTCACCATCTGTTCTGTATCAGCCTCTCTTTCAAGGCCTGCTCTCCTCTCTGTCCAGCCAGGTGATGGGAGTCAACGAGAGGTCTCCTCATGGGGTTTCACACTTCCTTTATGTCATCTCTTCCAGCACCCCACATGAATAGAAAGATGGTCCTGGGCCTCTCACATGCCTAACCAACTTCAGAATTTTCCTGGATGCATCTAGACTTAAAACTCGAGTGCACATGTATATGAGACATCAGAATCAGTGTTTGCTAGCTGTCACTGTAGCCATGAACGTCACTGTCAACTGGAGCCCTGGCCGTACTGTAGGCCCTTACTTTGCTCCTGCTAAGCTCAGAAAGACCAAAGCAATCACCCTAGCTCTTGCTGGCAGCCAAAGTCCCCATGAGCAGGGGGAGAAAAAGAGCATAGGACCAACCACAGGCTAGTTTATCTCCATTAGAATATGGTCAGAAACGTTTCTCTTTCCCACAACCATATATGTTATTTTGTTGCTTCTTTTTATATCTTGTTTCTTTCTTAAAGCCTTACTAGACAGTCTTCACCAGTCATCCACACATGTTGCAGCCCAAGTCTCCCCACTATGATCATACAAAAAAAGGCTGGGATGTTGGGGCTGAGTACAAGTGACCCTAGTTCCCTGCCAAAGCCAAATGGACACTCCATCCGAAGACTATGGGAATGCGGAGTCTGCTCGGAAGGTTAACACTTGCCACAATGATCCATCTGCCAGCACAGAGGCACCCTGAGAAGCTCCTCAAGACCCACCCTCAGAGACTGCATATTCCAGTGAGCTTCAGGAGGAACTCCAGCCATCCTTTCAAAGGGACTTTTGATGAATAACCCCTCCCTTCTCTCTTGTGTGACCACTCAATGTCTAGCCAAACCATTAATCAGTTTCTTTTGCATGGCTAACAACCTCCGATTCTTCCCCCACCAAACTGAAACCACCACCAAGAGAACACCATGCCCAAACTCAGCTTGAAGAGTCAAATGGGAGAAATGTCCTTGACTCCTACTGGTCTCCAGTCACCTGACCTCACTCTTTGTGGACTTTGGATGGCAGCTCAATGTGGGGCCCTGACAGTTGCTGCTACTTTTCATTGAATTCCTGGACATCACTCTGACCCAATCACCACCACTCAATCCAGCCTCCTTTCTGCCATCTACTAAGGAGCCACTCACTACACATTCCTGTCCTCAAATTACTGATATTTATTGGTCTCCTAGGAACAACCTACAGGATAAACTTCTCCCCTCACCTGATCTCACACTCTTTGTGGATGGCAGTTCAATGTGCAGGCCTGACGGACATCACTGTGTGACCTATGCGACAGTGACCTTGGACTCCATGCTTGAGGCACAGTGCCTCCCCGAGGAACACTTCCCCAAAGGGTTGAACTGTATGCACTGATTCGGGCATTAAAATTAGCTCAGGGGAAACGAGTCAATACCTACACTGACTCCAAGCATGCTTTTCTCATTGCTCACTCACACTCAGTCATCTGGCAGGAGAGAGGATTCCTCCCCACCAAGGGTAATCCTATTGCTAATGCCTCTTTGATGAACAGATTTCTCCAAGTTCTCTGTCTCTAAACACAAGAGATAATTCTTCACTGCCGGGGACACCAGTCTTCAATGTACCCAATGACACAGGAAACAAGAAAGCTGACCAAACTGCAAGGCGTCTGGCAAACCCAAGAGCAAGTGCCCCCATAATCTTCCTTTCTACTTCCCTTAAGCCTACCTACTCTCAACAGGAACGACAGGACCTGCTCACTTCCGGTGCCCAGGAACATCAGAGGGATGGATCTTCATGGGCAACAAGATCGCACTATCTTCTCATGCTGCCCTGCCCCTCCTCGCTGATATCCACAATTCTCTGCATGTGGGGCCTGACTCCTTATTCCAGTTTCTTACTCCATTATTCTCGTGTCCTAATATGTGTGGACTTCTCAAACAGATCCATGCTTCATGCCCAAGTTGCTCCATATTCTCCTCACAGGGAAAATAGATTTCACCCATATACTGACACAGAAGAAATTCATTACCCTACTTAAAAACATGACTGCTTTTCCGATTGGGTAGCAGCATTTCCAATGGCCAAGGAGACATCAGCAATGGTGGCAGAAGCCCTACTTAACTGCGTCATTCCCAGGTTAGGTTTGCCTCTGTCCATCCAGTCTGCCAATGGGTCTGCTTTCATCTCACAGGACACCCAACAGGTGTCAGAAGCCTTACCCATCACCTGGAGCTCAGATCCTCATGGGTGGATTGATTCTTCTGGGCCCTAATACACATGAGGGTCAGCCCTCGCAAGCCCCTTGGATGGAGCCCATTTGAGCTGATGTATGGCCGACCCTTCCTGGTTACCCACCAGCTCCCCACAAAGTCTCCTCCCTTGGCTAACTGTTTCCCTTCTCTCTGATTCTCAAGCTTCTCCGAGAACATGCAGACCTGTGTCTCCCATGTCCTGACCCAAATGCATCAGTGACCCGGATACCCTTGCTCTCCAACCCAGAGACTCGGTTCTACTCAAGACTCTTCACCCAGACTCACTTCAGCCACGGTGGACTGGGCCTCACATGGTGATCCTTACCACGCACACTGTGGCCAAACTTCTTGGTCACACCTCCTGGTTCCATTGTTCCCATCTAAAACCTTTCCAAACCTCGACCTCATCTCAGTGGAAGGTGCAACAGACAGGGCCTACCACACTAACCATTCAATGCCAAAGTGCCTCCCCTGCCTCCAACCTTACTCCTAATAATTCTCTACCTCACGTTAACCAAACAGACGAAATAATTCACACAGTTCAAGCAGCAACTTCAGTCTCGATATTGAGGCATCCACACTCATGTATTGGCTTATTCCAATACTCGTTCTGCTAGTAATTATATGTCTCTTATGAACTATTGCTCCTTGTTTTCCAAGGTTCTTTCAGAAGAAAATTCATAAAGCCCCATGGACTGCCTTCAACTAGATGCTGCTCCACCCCTACACTCTGGTGCCCATGGAGCTTCTTCCGGACCTCACACAGAGACAACAACCCCCTTCAGCAGGAAGCAGCCAGATAGATTTCTTCACCCTCTTTCCTATTACCAACAGGCTGGAATGATGGCTACCAAGGTGGCCAGAGATGGGTGGAATTTGCCTCCAACAAACCCGGAATGAATGGTGGAATTCTGGTGGGTCCCTCAGGCACTGAGACCACCATTGCACCAATGAGGAGTACAGATCCATATTCCCCCGCCAATAAGGGCAGAGGCGACCCCTGTTTCAGTTTCCATGTCAAGGAGAGTTTAAAAGGGTCCCTTCCCCATCTCTTCCATGCTCTTCTTCCTCTGTAGCCCACACCTTCCTGTCTGTCCTTTCTGCTGCATGGGGAAGGGAGGCCCATGAAATAAAGGCCATCTAAATTATTTTCATATATTTGGCTGAGTTATTCTTTCCCTGGTGGTCAGCGAATCTAACATTTGGTGAGCGGCGAATCTAACAATAGTTGATGCATGGATACACTCAACTGAAATCTTTAGCATTAATATTTTTAAGATTTATTTTGTTTTTATTTCAAAGTCAGATATACAGAGAGAGGAGAGACAGAGAGGAAGATCTTCCATCCATGGATTCACTCCAACAGTGACTGCAACATCCAGTGCTGTGTGGATCTGAAGTCAGGATTCCTCCAGGTCTCCCGCATGGGTGCAGGGTCCCAAGGCTTGGGGCCATTCTCGACTGCTTTCCCAGGTCAGAAGCAGTGAGCTGAAAGGGTAGTAAAACTGCCGGGGTTAGAACCGGTGCCCATATGGAATCCCGGCACATTCAAGGCAAGGACTTTAGCAGTTAGGCCACCGCACCGGGGCCAGCATCATTACTTAATAGAAATAGTTTTGTAATATCCAATAAAACCATGTTTTTCCTACATGAGCTAAATATTCTGTTAGAGGGATAACAAAATCACTAAAATAAGAGCTATTGTTACATTCTCTTAAGGAAATTCATTTATTTAACTGGTTAGGATTTTGACTTTAGTAACTGCATGCAATTTGTTAGTAGGCTTGTGAGTTTTATAGGTTGCATTTTTAAACAGTTACACTGACAGTTCAACATTATAGGACTAGCACTAGTTCTTCCATGAATTTCAAATTTATGTTTGGCAAGCAACAGGAAACTAATCGATGTACAGTGTTGATTCTGAAATAGAATTTCAGACATGGTGTATTTCCTGAATTTAGTAGCATTCATGTGGAGGTCACTTTCATTGAAAATAGAGTCCAGCTGCTAGGCCTGACTGCTCAGATAGCTCGGCCTCGTGTGGGGAGGGGGTGTGGTGGCCTGAGGGGCTGGGAAGAACAGGACACCAGCTTGGCCTCAGGGAGAAAGGGGTGTTGGAGGCCACCCTCTGGGAGGGGCTTGGGAGGAGTCAGTGTTTAAAGCTGTTCCCCCATCCGGCAGCCAGCCTCAGATCCAACCCAGGTGCGAGAGGCCTGTGGCACCAGGGTGCCTTGGCAGCGTCCAGGACGGAGCAGCGCTTCTCACCTTCCCAGAAGGTTTGTCAGTCAGGTCACAGCAACAGGGACGGGGGCCGATGGGCGGACTTTGAAAAAACAGTTAAGAACACCTCTCCAGGGACACCGGTCAGCAGGTCCTGCTTCTGTCTCCACAAGGCGTGCCAGATTGGCTGGGAGCAAAGACTCCATTTCAAGAACTCCGGACTTGCAGGTGGCCTGTGCCTTCCAAGGACCTGGCTTTCCTTGTCTGTGACTCAGTTTGGGGAGGACACATATAAGGGTCCACAGCTCACCTGGAGGAGACCGCCTTTAGGATGCCTTTCTGCCTCCCCATGGCACTACCTGGATCCTCTCACACCCAGGCCTGGAGCCTGGAGCCTCCTGCTCCCCCAGCAGACACCAACTCCCCAATTTTGGGACTCCAGAAGCCGGAGGGCGCTGGCAGCCCGGGAGCTCCGGTCTGTGCTGGGCTGCCCCAGGAAAAGGTGAAGCGGCCCATGAACGCCTTCATGGTGTGGATCTCCGCTCAGCGCCGCCAGATGGCGCAGCAGAACCCCAAGATGCACAACTCGGAGATCTCCCAGCGCCTGGGCGCGCAGTGGAAGCTGCTGGGCGAGGACGAGAAGCGGCCCTTTGTGGAGGAGGCTAAGCTGCACCGCGCCCGGCACCTGCCTGACTACCCCGACTACAAGTACCGACCTCAGCGCAACACCAAGAACACCGGCGCTGGGCTATCCAACTCCAGCCAAAGAAACGGCGGCCAGCCCTGGGGACCAGGTTTCATGACCACCCCAGTGAGCAGGGGTTTTGGGTACCAACCCATAACTACTCAGCCTACCTGCCAGGTCATTACAGCTCCTCCCACTACAAAGCTGAGGTGCCCCTGCCCTGCTCCATCCCTCAGAGTGACCCAGAGCAGCTCAGAGCTGAGCTGCTGCCTTCCTACAACCCCTACCCATCCCCTGCCTCCCCCGTCACTACAGTTCCCCTGTGCCCGGAGCTCCCCTGCCCCTCACCCACCTCTGACCCACATGGATGTGGATCTAACAGTAGGACCGCCCCCCGGCCCCCCACACCTGTTTATACAAAGCAGTCTTGAATTAACCAAAAAAGAAAAAAGAAAATAGAGTCCAAACATTTGGGGTTTCTTCCATTATCTATAATCTTATGATACAAATCTTTTAACAGGCTGATACTAGGACTCTATGGTCATAAAAACAACTGAACTGTAGTCAGTTTTCCTGCTCCATTAGGAATAGTGTATCTGACAGTAGGAAATTGTATGTGTGTGGAACAAAGCCATTCATTTCGAGATGACTGCTAGAGTTTAGACTGTCATGAGAATAGTTGGCTTGCAAAGCTCCCTGATAATTTGTCAAAAAACGTTTTGTGTATTTATTTCCATAGAGAATTGCATATTTTGGTGCTCAATCGCTCCAGCCAGCAGAGCCAGTACCGTGGACAGGGAGAGGGTCTGGGGATGAAGCACCCACAGGAGACCAGCGATGGTAGAAGTCCCTGTGAAGTCTCCCTTCATTGCTCCTTGCCCTCTCCTTATGTACTCTCCCCTCCACGTCTTCATTTAGCAGGAGATTGGATACAAGTGAGTCCAATTAGTCTAGGTGTTTTGAGCCATAAGCCCAGTTCCTGTTGCTGCCCAGCTTAAGGAGCACTAATTAATTCCTTAGCCCACAGCACTCAATAGATCCTAAAATACGTGCTCCGGCTTGTGTAGCAGGCTGGCACCTAATGGTCCTCGGAGCAACCACGTGCAGGTGCGTGATTTACGGCTAGGAACGGTCCCAATCTGGGATGCCACAGCTGGGATGAGGTTCCCACCAAGGGGTGTATGTGCTGGAATGGGGGCTGCGTTCTATCTAGGAAACAGTTGCAGTCACCCGAGGCACTAGTGTGGGCTGGGATTGGATGCACCAGGCCGGTTCAGATCCCAGCACCATCTGGTGTTATGGAGAAACAGGGTAGATGTGGGACTGACTAGGCTGGGTCTCAATCCCCTTCTGAGCCATGTGTGAGCTGTATGTGGGTATGGACGAGCCATGGCTGGGCTGAAACATCCAACAACAAGAGTCAGAATGGGGTGAAAGCCAGCCAGGAAAAGCCACTGTTCCTGCTAGGACAGGAGGTGAACTGAGTAGGGTTGGCTCAAGAACCCCCTGGCAAGCGCAAAATCTGGCATTGGGAGGGGTTCTGATGGAGGAGCCTGGGCAACTCCTCTGGCAGGACACAGTCCCTGCAGGTAAGCGCGAGAAGCATGATTGGAAACAGCCCAGAATAGGCCATGGAAAGTTTCCCACTGGCATGCATTTGGCATGGGTCAGGAGCAGACCAGGCTGAATCAGTTCATGTCATCCTCTGGCAAATCCGATCACCAGAACAGAGTGTGGAATGGGCCGGGTTTGGTTGCGACAAAACAAGTACACATTATGGAACGCCAGGGCATGGTTGCCTGTACTGGATATGAATGCAGCACCCATCCAGCACACGTGAGATCCAGGAAGGGAGGGGCAGAGCTGGCGGAGGGGTTAAGGGGCTGGTCCCCTCGCTGGACAACCACTCCCACTGGAGAGTGTTGGCTGGGATAGAGACAGACACGACTAAGCAAGGCTACAACACCTGTGCGCTGCATGTGGACAAGATCAGGGCCACAGCATCAGCTGGCAGAAGCTGGCACTGGGGACTAATTCTGTCAAGTCAAATCACAGGACCACCTAAAGAGTGCATAAACCGGGACAGAGAGACCTGGGAGGGAAAAAGTGGGTTCCCCCTTCTTGGGTCACTATTCCCGTGGGAGGGCATGAAAACTAGGACGGGGGCTGGGATGGCTGGATAGAGAGGTACTCACAATATCTGTGAGGGCTGGATGGTTGAGTTGGTTAGATAAAACCAAGCTTTAATACCCATTGACAAGTACCAGAGCCAAATGGGATGGGGGACAGATTGGTCTTCTGCTACACATACTGGCAAACCAGGGTAGGGGGCGGTCTGGTGGGGGTTATTGTGGGTCGCCCCAACTAGGCTACAGCTCCCACTGGTTGATGTAAGGGCTGAACCAGACTGGACTGCAACACCCATTGGTTCCAGTGCAACTCGGGACTGAAAACAGAACCAACACAGCAATTGCAACCACCAGCTGATCAGGGTGATGGACTGTGCTGGGCCCTGTGCTTGCTAGAACATACAAGAATCTGGTCTGGGAATACCTGAAAGTATCTTTGGAGATCTCCCCACTTGAACTGCTGGACTCAGAATTCTAACCAAGAAAAGACAGAAGACAGAATAGGATAATCATTCATCTCAGCTACATGTTGGCAGCGAAATATGGGACAAATGGAGACTTCATGATGGACCATATCAATCAGTGGACCACCTCATCGAGCGAAACTGGCAGTGACTCATAACTGGAGAACTATTAACTCCACTTGAGCACATATCTCAGAGCATGCCCCACATCCGGGACTTGGGGTGGGCGGGAAACCGGGTGGGGCTTCTCCCTCAATATCCCCTTTTACCTCAGATACATGATGGAAACAATATGGACATAATAGCATTGCCCACCTCCCTATCTCCCTGAACCTTTTTTTTTTTTCTTCTTCTCTTTCTTGATTTTCCTTCAACTATAGTTAACTATGTAAAGATTGTCAACAACAATACAATAAAATGGATTATAAAAAAAAAAAAGAAAAATACGCATGGAATTAAAAATATTTGTAAAAAGAAAAAAAGAAAAAAAAAAAAAAGGAGCACTAATTAATTCCTTAGCCCACAGCACTCAATAGATCCTAAAATACGTGCTTAACAGTCAGAGCTTCTCATTCAGCAAATGCCAATACACTTGCTTAGTTTGCTTACTTGTTGCTATAATTACATCCTTTTTTTGTCAAACTTGCTCGCGTTTCATTTTCAAGTTGGGAGCTAGAAATGCTATAGTAAGCTATATATTGTTCTAATTCTCCCTGATAGCAATTGTTTCAGCACCTGTTTCATTCTTTCAAAAATCTATTTTGCATCCTGTTCTCATATCTGGACTCGTGTTGTGCTTTACAGCCACTTCCTTTATCATGGCCATTTACTTCATATTTATGTTTGAAATTTGTTATCTGCTATAAATATAGCAATAAATGGTCCATTTGTATAGATTGAGATTATTATTTACTATATTGATACAGCAATTAAGAACAAAGCAAAACAAACATAAGAAGCTTTTGGTATATTTAAAATCTTTAAGTTCAGGATCAAGGTCAAGGAAATTTTAACCAAAAGCAGGCACAAGAAAAAATGATTATGTCACAAAATTATCAAGGTTGATATTTCTGATGATATGGCCTAAGTAATTGTTATTCTCAATATATTTATAATCAATAAACTATTTTCTAATCAAAATCAGAACTTAAACTTTGGAAATGTTGGATCACCATCTGTAACCTTTACCAACAGGTGTTTGTTGAGCTGAATGCCTTTCTTTAGGGGAAGCAGGAATGAAGGCTGTGGTTCAACTGTGTCTCTGAAGAACCCCAGAAGCACAGGCAATTCAAGCAAAATTAAACCAATGTGATTGCCTGAAGCTCAGGAGCTTCTGCACTGTAATGGAAACCTTCCACAACGTGAAGGGGACAACAAGAGCGAGAGACACATTGCATTATTATGTGACTGCAGCTCAACAACAAAAATGAACACCACCAAATGTGCCCAACTGGAAACCATAATGATAAGGGAAATGAGCCAATCCAAAAGGTTAGATATCACATGTTTGCCTTAATTTAAGATGATATGATGTTATGTATAACATGTTATGTTATGTATGTTATGTTTTATGTCGTGCATAAACTAAAATTGAAATGTAAAAGAGGTGGTCACAGAAGGTGGTTAAGAACTCGCATTTATTTTTAACATATTGATTACTCAATACTATGTCAATTAATTCCATAACAATGTAAATTGTTGCCGATGGTATGTTGGAGATTTTAATTGATCGGGATGATACTCTGCTGGCTCTGCTTGCAGACCAGAGAGGGTTTCCCTAAGAAGCCGGTGAACTTGACTGACAATAAGATGCTGGACTCTGTGTTTGGTAAATGCTTGCAATGAGGGAATCTCAACTGAACTTGAACTGTGGTTATGCAACAAGGTGGAGGAATCCACCATGGTGTGAGGATTTGGGGAGGGGGTGGGGGAAGAATCCCAGTACCTATGAAACTGTGTCACATACTAGAATGTAATTAAGGAATAAATTTTAAAAAATAATAAATAATTGTTCCCCCCAAAGAATGAACAACACAGTTAAGAAATTGTTAAAGGACAAAAACAGGCAATTTTCAAAGGATGAAATAGAAATGGGCTGAAGGCAATTAAACATGCCATCAGAAAAATGCAAACAAATACCACAGTGATCATTTTAAATCACTCCAGAATTGCTCCCACCTGAAAATCAAACACCAACTAATGCTAATGAGGATGTGTGGAAAAAGTTACCCCACCCACTGCCTGCGTGATGCAAATCTGTGCAACCATTTTGGAAGACAGTTTAGAGATCTCTTACAAATCTGAAAACAGACCTAAAGACTCAGCCATCACACTCCTGAAATTTACCCAAGACAAGCGAAATCCATATGGAAATGACTGGACATGTTTATTGCAGCTCAGTTCACAAGGAGTAAGCTAGAGAATCAACCCAGTTTCACCCAGGGATGACTAGATAAAGAAAATGTGGTTTATATAATCTTTGAAATACGATACACAGTCATAAAAAGAGACACTATCTTTTGTGACCAAAAGATGAAACTGGAAACCATCATGCTTAGTGAAACAAGCAAATCACAAAATGACCAATATCAGCTGTGTTCCCTGACCTGTGGTAGATAAACGCAGAATACAAAAAATAGACAAAACACAGCAATCTGTGTTAGCAAATGAGCATTTTGACATTTGATTTTCACAATGTTCTTCATTCTTGAGAAATGCTTTCTCTCTCTATTTGTTGAATGCTTTACCTAGCGGTGCTTCAAGCATAGAAATCGGAAGGGAAATGAAGTATTTCATTGTGAAAGTTTTTAAACAATGAGAGGAGCATGGTGGGAACATGGGCAGGAGGAGAGGAAGGGAAGAAAGTATCATTTGCTTCTAAATTTGAATTGTTAAATGCACCAACGATGTTCACCTGACAAGCATAGAATTTAAACAAGAAGAGCAAAGCCGTGAATGAAGCAGCAGAGTAAACTCCATGTGAGAACTTGAGCAGAGAGCAGTGCATAGAAGCAGGTGTGTGAAGGCAGTGTAACCTCTGTGCTAAAGATGAACACGCCACCATGATGCACACGTCAACACTAATATAAAATAGAGTTAGTAAAAACAAAAGAAAAAAATGAAGAACATGTCTGTATCAGTATTGTTGCAAATGCAGCTTTGCAAACTTTTTTTAAAGTAATATTATGTAACTGACAGAATATATTTCATTTCTTTTAAATGTAAACAACTATATCATGGTTTTCACAATTCAGAATATGTCAGTATTTCGTGTGACTGCACCACACTTTAATCATCCATTTTTTTGCCTGTAGAATATCCTTTAGTAGTTTTAAATTTGTGCTATCATGAAAGATATTATTGAATATTCACTTACGTAACTGTGGGAGAAAACAGTCTACATTAAAACTTCCCACATCAACAATGCTCAGTTTTCTAAACTGCTTGCCTTTAATTTTATCTTCATGATAATTGTTATGGGGTGCAGCCAGTGATAGCCAGCACCCATTAACAGTGGGCAAATGAAATTTGACTGAGTCCCCTATCCTCTGACCTGAAGGTGGGTCCTAACAGCAATGGAGTGTAAATTGCATCCTGAACCACTTCCCCCACATCCTAAATGAGCCAGGTTACTGGAAGTCCAATTAGTCTAGGTGTTTTTAGCTACAAGCCCAATTCCTGTTCCTGCCCATCCTAACAAGCACTAATCAACTCTTCAGCCCACAACAGTTAGGTATTCGCTCCTGCCCACCTATGACTCACCTATCAACTGAGAGGGGACGGTATTGTGCTGTCGTGTAACCACTCCCCTCACAAGCCCTTTTAAAAAGGCCCATGAAGCAGGGGCACTCACTCTCTTTCTGGCCAGGTGCTTCCATTACCCTGGCACCTCGACACTTGACTCACCCAGGACAGGTAATCCCCTGAGCATGGTCCCTGTGTACTGCTTAGAAGAGGCAATGGTTATAATAATGTTGTTTCTGGTGTGTGTACTATCTGGAGTTCCAGGAGGGGTGAGGCCTAGCAGTAGTAGAATGTGGGCAGAGAAGCCAGGGAAAGGTGAATGTCTGCAGCTCTGTAAGTGTGTCCAGGTTCTTTGTGAGTGTGTCCAGGTTATTTGTTGCATGTCTCTTAGGATAACATATGTTGTTGGGGCAGCCTGGGACATACGTTTTCAGCTTAATGGATGGACTTAAGGATAATGACCATTTGTTCCTGTTAGGATCATGATTGGGTGGATTATGATTGGTGGATTGCTGTATGGACTTGTGATTTGTTATTGTGCTCTGTTGTCTTCAAGCTTGATTAATAAAGACTCCTTAACAAACCTTAGACATGTCTGGTGTGATCTCACTCGCACCCTGCAACAGTAATGTGTATGTGCTCTAATTTCTCCAAATTCTCAGTAAGTATAGGAAGGTCTATTTCTTTGATTTTTTCCATTTGTTTGGATATACAATGTCCTAATGTTGTCCACTATTATAATTAATAAAAGATTCTTTTCATGTACAGTGTGAAAAAAACTGTGTTAAAATTGAAAGTAAGGTCCCAGTGCAGTAGCCTAAAAGCTAAAGTTCTTACTTTGTATGACCCAGATTCACTTATGGGTTCTGGTTCTAATTCTGGTAGTAGCCCTACTTCCTGTCCAGCTTCCTGCTTGTGGCCTGGGAAAGCAGCCAAGGATGACGCAAAGCCTTGGGACCCTTACCCTTGGAGACCCAGAAGAAGCTCCTGGCTTTGGATTGGCTCAGCTCTGGCTATTGTGGCCACATGGGGAAGGAATCAGCAAAAGGAAGATCTTCCTCTCTGTCTCTCCCATCTATATATCTGGCTTTCCAATAAAAATAAAATAAAAATCTAAAAGATGAAAATAAATAAATTTCAATGTTGCATAGAAATGAGTCCTTGTGCTCCAGTGCAGCTCCCTGTTCACATGCCTAGGAAAGCAGTAGGTGAGTGCTCAGATACTTGGGCCCTGTCAGCCCTGTCGGGTATCTGAATGGGGCGCCCAGCTCTCAGCTTTGGGGAGTGAGTCAGCAGATGGAAGATTGTCTCTCTACCTCTCTCTCTCTACCTCTCTCTCTCTCTCTCTCTCCTTCAGATAAGTAACTACTTGAGTCCTGTAATAGTCCTTTCTTTTATTCTGAAAAAGAAAAACAAAAATGAGCCTTTCTCCTTACTTGATTGTGGACTAAGACTATTAGCACATAAGACTTTGTAAAGAAATACATACATAAGTGAATGGATAAATGAATAAAGAAAGGCTAAAATGCTGATGAATGAAATGATATAAGCCATGTGATTAATCATCCTAAACTACTTAGGAAGCCAAAGTATTGAAACATTCCTCAGTAAAGTGATGCTTGTTTGTGGTACTGGAATCTTTACAGAAATAGAATTAGTTAAAATTGTACAGATTATATAAATTCTCTTTATGCTTTGACATTAGCAAACTGTTGATTCGTCTTTGTGGGAACACATTGCAGACATTAAAATGTGCACCTGACCTAAACAGACAGAGTTAAGAATTGTGTTGCTAAGCTGCCTTTGGCCCCACTTGCTGTCTCATGCAGCTATCCGAATGTCAAGCTTGGCTGCCACACTCCACTGCAGGGAACCCTTCCTTCTCCTTTACCCGATGCACTTCTGAACTTGAAAATTAGACAACAGCATTTACAGAAGTTATAATGAAGTTTAACTCACAGGCAAGTGTTCATTCCCTGTTCTTACAGAAATAAAATGTTGAAATTAGTTTTAGTCAATGACATGCCAATGTAATGTGAAAAACAATTTTCGAGGTAAATTCTTGGCATCCTTGTCTCTGCACAATATTCTAGTGAATGAAATCATTTAATGTGGCATATCAGCTCAATGGCATTAGCACCTCTGCTTGTTTTAAATCCAAATTAGGGATGTGTTGACCTGTCACAACTCCTATGCACAAACTACACTGTAGTTCTTGACACCCCTGTGAGTTCATATCAATCATTTGGGGCTAATATTTTTATCTTTCTCAGAATGAGCTGTCACTGTTACTTTGAATTGTGGCACTTAAACTGGACTTGATCCAAATTTTCAGCAAGCCATTTGATTCATTGTATCAGAAAGCAATTGATGTGCAAAACGTATTTGTTATTTTGTTTTTGAAGCAAATACAATAATGTGTGTGCAAAGATTTCAGTAAAATTTTAAGATAGCTTCCTCAGATATATATTTAAATTCTTATCATCTCCTGTCTTCATATTTTTTCATTCAGTTACAAATAACCAGCTGAGGGATTTTGCGTGTTGGAGGTTTTAAATCATTTTTATTTGAAAGCAGATACAGACAGAGGAGAGACAGATAGATAGAAAGATATTCCATCTGCTGTTTAATCCCCAAGTGGCTGCAATGGCTAGAGCTGAGTCAGTCTGAAGCGAGGAGCCAAGAGTCTCCTCCAGGTCTCCCATGAGGGTCCAGGGCCCAAAGGCTTTGGGTCATCCTCGACTGCTTTCCCGGACCACAAAGAGGGAGCTAGAAGGGAAGTAGAGCAACCAAGATACATACTAATGCTCACATGGGATCCTGGCGCTTTCAAGGCAAGGACTTGAGACACTAGGCCTCCGCGCCAGGGCCCAACCTAATTTACTCTTTAAGACTGTGTTCAACCCTGGCCTGTGTCCTATCCAACTGCTCCTCTCTTACCAATTCTGTTTGGGGCTAGTGGTGTGAGCCTCTAGCATCCCACATGGCTGCTGGTTGCTCCACTTCAGACTCAGGCACCTGCTAATTAACCATGCTATTGGAAACTGGCAGAAAGTGGCCCAAGACTTTAGACCCTGTACTTCCTGAGAGGAGAGCCAGGCTCCTGGATTGGCCTGGCCACTAAGGCCACAGAGATGGTAATCAATGGATGAAAGATCTCACTCTCTGTTCTTTTGAATTTCAAATACATTTTAAAAAATCTTTAAGAAACAAGAAATATGTGTCTAAGTTTTTAATTCATTCATATAAAATGCTAATTGACCCTCTACTATATGATAATACTATGTTGGACACTAACATCAAAGAAGATAAACATATTTGTGCACTCCTGAGGTTCATAGTCTAACATGAGATAATAGACATGAGTATAAAAATAACACAAATGTCAGGTACAGAAATATTCATGTGTTTTGAGAATAATCAGATATGAATCAAGGAGATAAGATGATTTTTCTGATGAAGAAATACTAAAACTGCAAACTGACAGATGAAAAGACATCAAAAAAAGTTTTAGATTTTGTATGTGAAGTGAACAAAGTGCAGGTATAATTCATGTTACAGAAGTAGGAGCAGAGCGATTCTTCCCACCTTCCCTCTAAGGTTCAGATTTTTCTAGGAGTGCACCAGGCAGGAAAAACCCATGCCCAAATTGTATGCACAAAAAATTCATATAAAGTGTTTTGTAAACAAAACACAGTGTTAGATTTAGAATATAATGAGGTAAAGAATACAAAAAATATAAAATCATGCATTTGAAGAGGAGTCCATACTTGACGTTATGGGATGATTAAAATGTGTGATTTGGTGTCCACAGAAATGTATTTTGCAGGTTATTGACATTCTTGAAGAAAAGAAATAACATAAGATTTAGATTTAAAGGGATCAAATTTTTTTTCCTGTAATGGATATGAGTGAATGCCTTATTAGAATGAGATTCAATGTGGAAATGACATTTAAAATAGAATTAGAGTTGAGAGGTGTACAAATCACTAGAATGTTCAGTTGCTAATGATGATAAAATGAAATAATTTTTAAAAGATTAATTTTTGTGTTGCAAAGTCAGATATAAAGGAGTAGAAACAGAGAGGAAGATTTCTGTCTGATAATTCACTCCCCAACTGGTGACAAATACCAGAGCTGCACCTATCTGAAGCCGGGATCCCAGAACCTTATCCAGGTCTCCTATGCTGTGCAGGGTACCAAAGCTTTGGGCCATCTGCAATTGCTTTCCCAGGCCACAGGCATGGAGCTGGATGGGAAGCATGGGTGCTGGGATTAGAACCAGTGCCCATATAGGATTCTGGCGCATGCAAGGCGAGAACTTTAGCCACCATGCTACTGCACCAAGCCTAATGTATTTGTATCATTTTATATGAACAAATCCAGGATCCAATGTTCAAAATCAAAGAGCACTAGACAATGATTTTTGGGTTTTTGTCAAGTAAAATATACATCACTCTAGAACTATGCCAGCTCCTATTGCAATCTAACCACTTAGAAAAAATAAAGAAAGATGATGAGGTATTGGTGCCATGAGCCTCAGCATCATTTGGGCATGCGTGCCAGGAAATGGGGAATATCCACCCCATGTCTCTCACCACCAAGAAAGTTACTACAGCCATGAAATGTCACTAACGTGATTGAAACCCAACTCTCTGAGAACTGAAGAAACACCTTTTTCAACACACAACCATTTCAAAGTCATCAAATGACCTTGAACCCCCAAGGAGCAGCTGAAAACTAGACAACTGTGGCACCTGCTGACATCACTGACATTGATCAAAACTCGAGAAATCACTCAGAGATTTCACTTTGGGTTCACTAGAACCAAAGTCAAGACTGACAACTCAGTTTATCTTTCAAAAATCTTTAATAAAATCTACCAGTAAAGAAGGAACTATTAGATATCCATGTAGGGCCCAAGGAAACACAAAGAACCAAAGAAGCACCTCCAAAGAGTACAAGTTCACTACAAAGATATGCTTCTCTGAAGGAAATTAGGAAAATGCCTGAAAATTCAAAAGCAAAAGAAGTAATCCTAGCAAAATTCAGTGAGATTAAATAAATTAGAGATACTCAAGGAAGAAAATGAAAGTGATATGAGAAATTCGAGAGAACAAAAATTTTCAAAAGAATCCAACAAACTATTTGGAGCTTAGAGACTAGTGCTGTGACACAACAAGTGAAGATGGCTCCTGCGGTACTGGTATCCCTGATGGTCATTGGCTTCATCCCAGCTGCTTCTCTCTCTCTCTCTCTCTCTTAAAATTATATTTGTTTGAAAGTCAGATCTACAGAGAGGAGGAGAGAAAGAGAAGATCTCCCATCCACTGATTCACTCCCCATGTTGCCACAACGAAACTGCAATGATTCCAAGCCAGGAGCCAAGAACTTCTTTCAGGTCTCTCACGTTGGGGCAGAGTCCCAACTCTTTGGGCCATCCTTGACTGCTTTCCCAGGTCAAAAGCAGGGAGCTGCAGGGGAAGTGGGGCTACTTGCAATAGCCTCAACCTCCATTCGGCCTTAGACATTTAGGCAGGTCGCGATGGGGTGGGCGGTGTAGGATTGCTAGATTCGCAAGGGCGCAGGGTGATTCTCACTTTTGGGGGTCCCAGAGTGGCTAGGCGAGCGCACCTGGCCCTGGGACAGCCAGTAGGACTGCAGGGAGGCAGGGCAGGCTGCCTGCACACACAGAAGGCAGGGAAGGAGGTTGGGGTGGGGCGCCAGGCCTGCCACCCTGGTCATAGAACATACTGGGTGCTGGGGGACGCATAGCTGGCTGAGTATGCCTGGCCCTGGAGTGGCTGGCAGGGCAGGCTGGGCCCGGGGTTGCCATCCAAGGTGGCCTGGTTCAGCAAAAACAATCAGACCAGCAGGGCGGTTGTGTTGGGTGTGCAGGAGTACGGGAAGAACTGGCATGGCCCTGGCATGTGGTGGATGGCGGTGGGACTGGGCATGGGGGAGCTGACCTGGCCCTGGAGCAGCTTAGTAGGGGGCAAGCTAGAGGTGGAAGTGGGGAGGGAGAGGAGCTGGCAGGAGTGCTAGAGGCCGGGTAGACGCAGGGCCAGCGCTGGGCGAGCAGATCTGGCCTGTTCCTGAAGCAGTGGTCATGGTGGTTGGGCCGGCAGTCCAGAGGCCCTGGAGGATGCCAGGTTAGAATGCTCAGCCTGGGAGCGGTGGTGGGCAATTGACTGAGTCAGCAGGCTGGTGGCCAAGCGCTCTTGGCCCTGGAGTTGTTGCTGATGGGGTGGGCGTGACGGATTTGCATGGGGTTAGCAGGATGACTGCCAAGCCAGATGAAGCATGGAGGGACTGGTAGGGGGGCTGGGGACACTGGAGGCATCGGTTGAGCTCATCTGACCTGGTAGCTTCAAGGCTGGTCTGTGGGGTGGGTGTGTTGTGGGGACTCTAGCCAAGCTGAAAAAGCCTTAAGGTAGCCTGAGGGTCAGCGTGGAATGCGGGCTAGAAAGGCAGGTTTTCCTGGCCCTGAAGTGGTAATCCAGACAGCCCAGCCCTGCGGGAGGGGGCAGCAGGGATGGTGGGCCATCCATGGGGCGCTGTCCAAGTGTGCCATGCCCTGAAGCAGTGGGCACCACGGGAAGTCTGGGGACACAAGGGATGCATTCTGAGCAGGCCCAGAGCCAGAGTGGCCATGTTGGGGTGCAATATAGGTGCAGGGGTGGGGGATGGGGTGGAGTCAGCTGAACTTGCATAACCCTGGAGCAGCATGGTGTTTGAGGGGCCTGAATGGAAGGCGTGTAGGGTGCACTGGCCTAGGTGGCTTGGACTGCTTGACCCTGGAGCAGATGGCTTGCTTGCTCCAGGCCGGTGGAGTACCTGGGCCTAGAGCAATGGGAAAGGGCAGTGGCGCTGGAGGGATAGAGGCACATGGAGCATCAGCTGAGCCCATCTGGCCCTGGAGAGGTTTGCAGGCAGGCCGGAAATGGATGTGTGTGTGTGTTAGGGGTGTGTTGCAGAGCCGCCCTCATCCTGGAGTACACAGTGGTTGGGCTGGGCATATGGGGGTGCCAGCTGAAAAGGCCCATCATTGTAGCATCAGGCATGCCTGGCTTGCTAATGATTGGCAGGCACAAGGGAAACCACCTGATTTGGAGCAGCAGGTGGGCGAGCAGCCTGCTGCAAGTGCCAGGTGCCTACTGAACCTGGCAGGGTGGATGTGCTCGGTGTGTCAGGGTGCCTGGCCCTGGAGCAGGGGGCATAGCAAAAGGGATAGAGGTGCAGGGGCATCAGCCTAGCTGTTGTGGCCCTGGAACAAGTGCCAAGCGGGCTAAGGGTGCATGGGGTGCCATTGAAGTTGGCCTGGCCCTGCAGGGGCCAATGGGAAAGGACGCTACCAGTACAGGATCGGTGGAGAGTGCTGGCTGATTGTGCCTGCCCTCGAGCCACCTGTTGGGCAGTGGGACAGGCAGGCTAGTCAGGGCTCACAGGCTAAGCAGGTCTGTCCCTGCAGCAGCTGACAAGGCAGGAGTGCTAGAGGCACTGTAGGTGCTGGGTAAACAGGTCTGGCCCTGAAGTGCAGGCAGAGTGAGGGCTGGAGCACAAGTACACTGGCCTAGCCCATGTGGCCTGACTCTGGAGCAGCAGGCATAGTGGAGGTGCCGGCAGGCCAGAGGCCCTGAAAGACACCAGCTGAACCTGCCCAACCAAAGAGCTGCCGGTGGGTGAGTGGCTGTCAGGTGAGTAGGTTGGTGGCCCAGCATGCTTGGTCCTAGAGCTGAGAACATGGTGGGCATGCTAAAGGCATAATGCAGGGGGTGAGGGGTGAAGGTGGTGAGGGCTGCTTCCAAGGTGGCCTGGCCCTGGAGAGCCAGGCAGATCAACGGGGTGTGTCTGCTGTGGGAGGGTTGTTGTGGTCCTGTCGATCTGGCCCTGAATCAGTTTGCTAGAAGGCAGGGTGGGCTGAGAAGTAGTGCAGGGGTCCCAAGCCAAGCCAGTGTGGCCCTGGAGTGACAGTCAATGGCTGTGTGTTTGGGGGGTGCAGGAGGCACTGCTCATGCACACCTGGCCCTAGTGCAGTGAGCTTGGTAAGGTGGCATGTTAGAGGCTCATGCTGTGTCAGCACCAGCTGACCCTGAAACAGCTGGCAGGCAGATTGGGATATGGGGGCCATTGGCACAATCCCTGACTCTGGAGTAGCACAGAGGGTGACCGTGCTATAGGACTGGCACCTCTGTCAGGGCACCTGGCCCTGGAGCAATGGGCGGGCTAGAGGTGCAGGGCTTGCGGCTGAGTGGGCCTGGACATGGAGTGATTGACATGGCCACCAGTAGGTCGGGATCGCTCTTGACATCTATAATAAGACAGCTGTGGCATCAGTGGCACTGGCACAGGCAGCCACGGGCCAGAAAGAGGCAGAGGCTGCGGTGAAGAAATCATTCATTTAACTACTGTTTACAATTACCTATACAAAGTAACTGATTATAAGCCTCCTAATAAACAGTGAGGTTTTTGTCTGTAATATGTTCTCTTCAAATGAATCTTGCTTATTTTGTAGGATTCATTCTAAGCAAAGTGGTGTCCCTTTGTAGAATCACAGTGTGTTCTCTCAGGGATCCTATTTGGTAGCAACAGAAACCCTTTCAACAATGATCCCTGTGCTCACGTTGTACCATTTCTCATGGAGTCCACATCCAGAACAGGAAGTCTGAGCTTCTAATTCCATCAGAGTCAGGGATCTCCTGGATTCCCCTCCTCTCTGCCCCTGGCCTTTCACATGACTGGCCATCACTGGGCCACTGCCTTGCTTGTTCAGCATCAATGGTAAGATGTGGGCAGGGCAGCATCTGGTCCAGTGACCCAGCTGGGTGCTGACTGATTCCACAGCAGTGCTGTTAGCTAATACTGGTTCTATCAGAGCCACAGGCATACTTCTCAGTTGGAGTTGAGAATTACCCCAGTCATTCAGTCAGCACTGAGAACAACACAATTGTGTTTCTGGTTGGTTTATTGAACTTTATATAGAGACTCATCATACTTGACTAAAAGTGTACTTGTCAACATTTTAAAATTCACATTGTGTATTTACATGATACATTGTGCATTTATAAATTCACATTTTATGTTTATATAATAAATATAAGGCAGGAAGATGTAGGAATGTTGAATGGAGACTTGGTATATTATTTCAGCTGTCTGAAGTTATTTAAATATATATTTTATGCATGAATGCATTTTTGTTTCACATGCTTCCAACATCACAGAGATTTGTAAATACTTCAAAGTCCTTCTAAGGTGCATCAGGAAAAGATTCTTATAAAACCTATTTAGGCAACAGATCCCCTAAGAGAAATGAAATATCACCATTGTTTTTTGAGTGATGGCTCCCTGCGAAAGCACCAGTTCCAACCGGGGCCACCAGAATCATGAGAACACGTGACCATGTAGGGCCTTAGCTATGTGTTGTGGGACAGCCTCCTGGAGCACAGCCAACTGAATGAACAAAGTGCCCCCATGTGACATGCTGTGGAAAAGTCACACTTACAGCCTGCACATCCCAGGGACTGCATGAGGAAATTGTTGACTGTTACAACTTCATGTACCCTTGTCCTGAAGATGCAACCATGAGAAAGGAGGTGGTATAACTGTGAGGATGGATCTCTGGTTGGCAGCTGATGTGCAGATATTTGGCAGCACAGCCACACAGATCTGGTTGTGTTTGGAAAGTGAGTGCATCTTCATTTGTGGTTTTTGGAGCAGTCTTTGTGGAAGCACAACATGGTGCAGATATGTTCCATTGTTGCAGAGTGCGAGAGAGATCATGCCAGAACCAAGTGTAGGATGTTAGGAGGAGTCTTTGGTGACAGCAGCTCCTGCTACAATCCAGGAACCACTGCACCGTGTGGAGAAGTCAGGGGATTTTAACCTCTCACCCTCCAATCAGTTTGAAAGGTGCACAGTACAATGTCTTATACAATACAATACAATACTTCCGAATGACTTCAATAACTGGAGGCAGGAAGGGAGGGGTGGGAGACACTGAGGGCTTCTCCCTAAGGATGAAATTAACATTCCATTGATGTTAGGCCCCACCATCAGGAACTCTTTTGAGAGTACATATTAGAAATATAAAGAACATTAACATCTTCACTGACTCGCCTAAATTGTGAACAGAGGGTGGGGAACACAGTCACATTCCATTGGTTGACTGTGTTAAGGGGTGCTGGCTATCACTGGCTGCACCCCATAACACAACCACGGTCCATTACAAAACCACAATAGTGGTCATGACATTCACATGTCCTGGGGCTGAAGTTTCAGTGGATAGCAGCTTTGACGTGAAGGCTGCTGTCTGGGCCACAGAGGCCATCAAGGACTGCATGAGGGAGTACTAATTGCTGCTTTGCTTGGTTTTAGTATTGAATCAGTTCCTGTTCACAGGGACCTCAATGAGTTTTGGCAGGTAGAATCAGCTGGTATAGCCTCATTCTGATGGCTGTTAACTTTCTCCTGCTGCATCCATGAGTTAATGTCCAGAGAGCTGATGACAACCTGGGAATACATTCTGCTGAGTGTTTTTGAATTCTAGGGAAGAAATTGTAGCTACTTGAAAATGGTATTAGGGTAAAAGGAGATGCCTATATCACCAAAGAAGAGATCATAAAAGCCATGACAAATGGGTGCAGACAGCATACCGTGCTAAGGACCCCCTACTGCTGGAAACAATGGTGTGGGTGCCTGGGGAGGGGCATGATCCAATGGAGGAACACAGTGCTCTTATGAGCAACTGGCAAAAGTTTATTTCCAGGGTTTCAGTTTTTAAATGTTCGCCAGAGCAACAATTGAAACTTAGTTCAAACAGGTTAAACTTCTGTGAAACATTAGTTAATATTCT
Organism: Ochotona princeps; assembly: GCF_030435755.1. Taxonomy (NCBI): domain Eukaryota; kingdom Metazoa; phylum Chordata; class Mammalia; order Lagomorpha; family Ochotonidae; genus Ochotona; species Ochotona princeps. The sequence goes on from NC_080856.1 coordinate 33,506,213, forward strand.
GATTTAATTCCATTAGTTTAAACTGAAGCTACATCGCTCAAATTAATTGAAACAGTTCAAACTCAGGATTTTGCAACCAGACTTAATTGGTTAGTGATTTAAATACAATACTCATATGGGCAGGGAGTTCTAGGAAAGTTAACCAAGCTATTTTGATCTGGGGTAGAGCTTTGTTCTTGGCTAATCTATCAACTAGAGCGCAGATGCTTATCGGGAAGGCAGGAAAGGAAGGCACATCCAAGGAGTCACTGGAAGCAACAGTGCACTCTGGGCGAGGAGGCCCTCCCCCTCCTCCTTCCTGGAGACTTCTCAACAGATTCTCACAGGCCTCTGCCATTGCAGCTAACCTGTTCCATGTGAGTCCATAGTGTTGAGTCATGCTATGTCATTACTCGTGAGGTCCTACTGCAACCAAGATTCAGAAAGTGCTTTAGGAAGAATCATCAGTCACTCAGGAAGTGATTGTCCACCACAGGCGGATTAAGGCTCAGAACCAGTAGCAGGGCTGCCCTGCCACCAGGTGCCTGATCCTGTGTCTGTCCAGCCCCCAGCTCTTCTCTTCCAGGGCATCTGAGTCCTCTATGTCGTCACTCTCTGGAAGCAACATTGAATCAGACCTGCCACCCTGTACCACAGCCAGTGCTTACCAAGTCAGTCAACAAGCACCGCCTTCTCTGATGGCCACTCCTGGCACATGCTATTCTGACGAGTATGTCTCAGTGCAAAACGAGGAGAGTCTTGACCAGGCCAAAGGCCCAAAACTAGCATGGGCAGGAAGGGGGGTGCTGCTGAACAAGACTCAGGGTGCCACCTAAGACACTGGGATTCTTCTGAGCACCAAAATTTAAAGAGAAAGTGCCAGATTTCCTTTTTCTACAGTCGGGCATGCTTGTGAAATAAAGAATGGAGAATTAACAGTAAACCAGCTGGGTAGAGGCTTGAATTTATTAACCCTTCCTAGTCTGGGAACTTTTTTCCCCCTGCGCTGCAGGTTTCTCAGCCCCTCAACTATAGGAATATGTATTTCTATGCTTTTTTCTCAGGATGTATCTCATTGTTATAAATGATGGCTTCATGTGCTGAATCAAGGTTTTTCCATGCTATTGTAACTGATTTCAGTAATGAGCTTTCATGCATTTTGCAAGTCTTTCTGCACTTTTTGTTGTTTGATTTTAGAAATTACCTACCCACCAGTTTCTAATGTTATCCTAACTCTGACCAGATCTGGTCTATAGTGTCTGTGGACATGCCAATCAAGTGTATATTATTTTGATCAATTTCTGTGGACCTCTGAATTCTTCAAATTTCTGAACCAAGTATCTTTTTGTTTGAGATTTGTTTTTATTACAAAGTCAGATATACAGAGAGGAGGAGAGACAGAGGAAGATCTTCTGTCTGATGATTCAGTCCTGAAATGACTGCAATGGCTCGTGCTTAGCCAATCTGGAGCCAGGAGTCAGGAGCTCTTCCAGGTCTCCCACACAGGTGCAGGGTCCCAAAGCTTTGGGCCGTCCTCCACTGGCTTCCCCAGGCGACAAGCAGGGAGCTGGATGGGAAGCAGGACTGCCAGGATTAGAACCGATACCCATATGGGAACCCTAGCAGTTTCAAGGCAAGGACTTTAGCCACAGGCCACTGTGTCAGGCCCTGAAACAAGCATTCTGATTTTAAGACTTCTGACAGGATCTCTGGAACTCTCAAAGAATGAGACTCAACTTGGATGGTCTGATTGTCATTTGGAATAATTTAGATAATGCGTAGTACATTGTGAGGTTATAAAATTATGCTGAATTTGTTGGCCTAATGTCACTGTGTATTCCTAAAGCTGTGCTATAAAGAGGAGCAAATTAGGGCCCAGCAGCGTGGCCTAGTGGCTAAAGTCCTCACCTTCAACGCCCCGGGATCCCTTATGGACACTGGTTCTAATCCCGGCAGCTCCACTTCCCATCCAGCTCCCTGCTTGTGGCCTGGGAAAGCAGTCGAGGACGGCCCAATGCATTGGGACACTGCACCCGCGTGGGAGACCTGGAAGAGTTTCCTGGTTCCTGGCTTTGGATCGGCGCGCACCGACCCGTTTCGGCTCACTTGGGAAGTGAATCATCGGATTTAAGATCTTCCCCTCTGTCTCTCCTCCTCTCTGTGTATATCTGAGTGTAATAAAATGAATAAATCTTAAAAAAAAAAAAAAGAGGAGCAAATTCTGCATGTGTATTGTGTGTTCTATTAAAGTGAATGAATATTTGCATGGGACAAAGGTCTTTCTGTCAAAAAGTTTCAAAATGGCTAATGTGCACTCATGCCTATGTTTATTGGTCAAGATTTCTTCTAATTGTAAAGTTATTTCAAGTTGTGGGATTACTTGTATTCTTCTTGCGTTGTGAATTATTCATGTGCTTATTGTAAGATATTTTGTCCCTAGGAAAACAAAACGTTCTATTTTTTTTTATTGCAAAGTCAGATATACAGAGAGGAGGAGAGACAGAGAGGAAGATCTTCTGTCCATTGATTTTCCCCAAGTGCCCAGAATGGATCTGAGCCAATCTGAAGTCAGGAGCCCAGAGCCTCTTCCTGATCTCCCATGAGAGTGTAGGGTCCCAAGGCTTTGAGCCGTCCTCTACTGATTTGCCAGACCAGAAGCAGGGAGCTGCTTGGAAAGTAGGGTGGCCAGGATTAGAACCAGCACCCATGTGGGATCCCAGCAGGTATGAGGCAAGGACTTTAAACAATATGCTACCATGCCAGGCCTAGGAAATAAATTCTTTTTTTTTTTTAAAGATTTATTCATTTTATTACAGCCAGATATACACAGAGGAGGAGAGACAGAGAGGAAGATCTTCCGTCCGATGATTCACTCCCCAAGTGAGCCGCAACGGACCGATGCGCGCCGATCCGAAGCCGGGAACCTGGAACCTCTTCCAGGTCTCCCACGTGGGTGCAGTGTCCCAATGCATTGGGCCGTCCTCGACTGCTCTCCCAGGCCACAAGCAGGGAGCTGGATGGGAAGTGGAGCTGCCGGGATTAGAACCGGCGCCCATATGGGATCCCGGGTCTTTCAAGGCAAGGACTTTAGCTGCTAGGCCACGCCGCCGGGCCCTAGGAAATAAATTCTTAAAGAACGCGTGGTATAATTAATCATATTGCATAAAGCATTTTCTAAATATTTGTCTTTGGTACATGGAATTAGAAACCGATTCTTTGTCAAAGCCACATTTTTAAACATCTCCTTTTTTTTTAATAATCTATTTTATTGTATTGTTGTTGACAATCTTTACATAGTTAATTACACTTAAAGGAAAAGAAAAAAAAAAAGGTTCAGGGGGATAGGGAAGTGGGTAATACTATTATGTCCATATTGTTTCCATCATGTATCTGAGGTAAAGGGGGATATTGAGGGAGAAGCCCCACCCGGGTTTCCGCCCACCCCGAGTCCCGGATGTGGGTCATGTTCTGAGATATGTGCTTGAGTGGTGTTAATAGTTCTCCGGTTATGAATCGCTGCCAGTTTCACTCGATGAGGTCGTCCACTGATTGATATGGTCCATCATAAAGTCTCTGTTTGCCCCATATTTAGCTGCCAACATATAGCTGAGATGAATGATTGACCTGTTCTGTCTTTTGTCTTTTCTTGGTTAGAGTTCTGAGACCAGCAGTTTGATTGGGGAGATCTCCAAAGAAACATTGAGGTATTCCCAGACCAGATTCTTGTATGTTCTAGCAAGCACAGGGCCCGGCACAGTCCATCACCCCATTCGGCTGGTGCTTTCAATTGCTGTGTTGGTTCTGTTTTCAGTCCCGAGTTGTATTGGAACCAATGGGTGTTGCAGTCCAGTCTGGTTTGGCCCTTACATCAACCAGTGGGAGCTGCAGCCTACTCGGGGAGACCCACAACAACCCCCACCAGGCCCACCCCCTGCCCTGGTTTGCCAGTATGTGTAGCAGAAGACCAGTCTGTCCCCCATCCCATTTGGCTCTTGTACTTGTCAATGGGTATTAAAGCTTAGTTCTATCTAACCAACTCAACCATCCAGCCCTCACGGGTGTTGTTGAGTGCCTCTCTATCTAGCCATCCCAGCTCCCATCCTAGTTTTCATGCCCTCCCACGGAAATAGTGACCCAAGAAGGGGGAAGCCACTTTTTCCCTCCAAGGTCTCTCTGTCCCGGTTTATGCACTCTTTATTTGGATCTGTGATTTGACTTGACAGAATTAGTCCCCAGTGCCAGCTTCTGCGGCTATGCCCATACATCCCTCACCCACTCTAATTTATGCTTGCACCCGCAGGAATAATCAGCCCAGCCTGGCTTTTCCCTGATCTAGTCCACATGCAGCACACAGGTGATGTAGACTTGCTTAGTCTGGTCTGTCTCTATCCCAGGCCACGCTCTCCAGTGGGAGTAGCTGTCCAGCGAGGGGACCAGCCCCTTAATCCCCCTGCCGGTTCTGCCCCTCCCTTCCTGGATCTCACGTGTGCAGGTTGGGTGCTGCATTCATATCCAGTACAGGCAACCACGCCCTGGCGTTCCATAATGTGTACTTGTTTTGTCGCGACCAAACCTGGCTCAACCCACACTCTGTTCTGGTGATCGGATTTGCCAGTGGGTGACATGAACTGATTCAGCCTGGTCTGCTCCTGACCCATGCTGAATGTGTGCCAGTGGGAAACTTTCCATGGCCTATTCTGGGCTGTTTCCTATCATGCTTCTTGCGCTTACCTGCAGGGACTGTGTCCTGCCAGAGGAGTTGCCCAGGCTCCTCCATCAGAACCCCTCCCAATGCCAGATTTTGCGCATGCCAGGGGGTCCTTGAGCCAACCCTACCCAGGTAACCTCCTGTCCTAGCAGGAACAGTGGCTTTTCCTGGCTGTCTTTCACCCCATTCTGATTCTTGTTGTTGGATGTTTTAGCCCAGCCATGGCTCGTCCATACCCACATACAGCTCACGCATGGCTCAAGAGGGGAGTGAGACCCAGCCTAGTCAGTCCCACATCTACCCTCTGGTTCTCCATGGCACCAGATGGTGTTGGGATGACAATTATTTACTTTAAAAAGATATTAAATACCTGTATCATGAAATTACATTCTTATTAACAGTGAGATGTACTAGGTAAGAAAATAGCTCATGTGTGAAATGTGTCTGAAATGCATTTTTCCTTACAACTATCAACCATCCACTCACACTAAAACAAAACCACCCTCCAACCCCCTCCCGCTGGCCCCCCCAAAAAGTTGAGGAAAGTTGAGGCAAGCTGGATGAGGAGCAGGGAAGGAAATATTCAGCTATACTAATTGCAGCACAGTGATTAGCAATGGTTCAAGACAGAACCAAAAAGCGTTGGTCAAAAACATGCCTTCAATCCATGGCTATGAGTAAAAACCAAACTCAGCTACTTTTGGTTCATTGCAGTGAGACTGAAAAATATCTCTCACAGCTTCATATAAATACTAGATTCCAGCTCCTTTATTATTATTGTTTTTAAAAGTTTTTGTTTGTTTTTGCAATGTTTGGCTACCTATTTACAACTTATATTTGCTCTGCAACAACTACAAGAGGTAGGCATAAAGCATGAAAACTTTTCTCCATTAACCTTGCGTGGGTTGTTCATTGCATATTGCTGTTCACTGTGGACATAAGAAGTCACTCTCTTCTTGCCTTTTCTAAACCCCCAAAGCTGTTGCCATCCCACCAGTGAATATTCTAAAAGAGAATACTACTCCTAAATAAGAAACTTTCTCTACTGAAGGATACTGTCATAGTGTCTGTTGCAGAACAGTCATATATATATGTGTGTGTATTCATTTTAAAAATAAGCAACACTAAAAAAATACAAACCCAGGTTTCTAGAACCAATTCTCTTGATTCTCTACTTCCATAAATAAAGTGTACCATTTGGCCAAGACTACAGATTTTTTTTTCACAGATGCAAGTGCCATGCAAAATAAGTTAAAGAACAGATACCAGGGCCCAGCGGCGTGGCCTAGCGGCTAAAGTCCTCGCCTTGAACGTGCTGGGATCCCATATGGGCGCTGGCTCTAATCCTGCCAGCTCCACTTCCCATCCAGCTCCCTGCTTGTGGCCTGGGAAAGCAGTTGAGGACAGCACAAGGCTTTGGGATCCTGCACCCGTGTGGGAGACCTGGAAGAGGTTCCTGGTTCCCAGCTTCGGATCGGCGCGCACCAGCCTGTTGCAGCTCACTTGGGGAGTGAAACATAGGATGGAAGATCTTCCTCTCTGTCTCTCCTCTTCTCTGTATATCTGACTTTGTAATAAAAATAAATAAATCTTAAAAAAAAAAAAGAAATTGAATATGAGCCAGAGTTTTGCATTGCAACTTGAGTGGACATTGCAAACCTCTAACCTTGGTCAGCTATGGCTTTGGCCATAAAGTGATCTTCGGCAATGTACTGAGCAAAAGCTATAAGTCCTCCTGCTTGGTCTAACACATCTTTCTTCATTAAGCATGACATTCCTGTTACACATTTGAAACCAGTCACATTGACAGAGATATAGGACCTTGGATGTAAAGTTCCAAAATACACCTGTTCCAAGGCGGCAGCAAAGCCCTGTCTGCAACACAAGGCAGCCCGTGAACCAAACCCGTTTTTCTGTCATTTAATTAACCATGTCAGTCAGTGTTCTGGGATTACTCACATTCCACTATCACAAATCCATATAAGATCATACTTTGCACTTCATATCCTGGCATTAAGTTAATAATTTTCAGATTGATGCCAACCTTTTTGCCACCTATGAACAATCTAGCATCAACATTTGGCTATTTCCCAAAAAGCTTCTTGCAGACATCAATGGATGAGTCATCATGGTCTTGTACACAAAGGAGCACTTCATATTTGGGATAATCCAATCCAAAGAAGGTTTCCAAGTTGTTGATCAGGTTGGGATCTACTCCTCTCAGGGGTTTCAGAAGAGACACACCTGGGAGCTTGCTACAGGGCTGCTTGTCAGTTGCCTTCTTGTTGATGTGTAATCTGGTGTAGGTGATGGTCATGAAATGCATCAGCCATAGCACCAAGTAGAGGACGAATCCGAAGTTGGCCAGTCCCTCCAGGGCCAGGACCAGCAGCGCCATCCCCCCGGCCTGTCGACCTGGCCCAGCCTGCTCCCGCCACCACTGCTGCCGCTCTAGCTTTAGCGCCTGAGGAGGACAGGGTGGGAGTCCGATGTGGGGGCGTGGGAGGAAAGAAGAAACGGATGCCAGTTCTAATCCTGCCAGCTCCACTTCCCAACCACCTCCCTGCTTGTGGCCTGGGAAAGCAGGCGAGGACGGCCCAATGCATTGGGACCCTGCACCCACATGCGAAACCCGGACAGAAGTTCCTGGCTCCCAGCTTCGAATCAGCGCAGCACTAGCCATTGCGGCCGCTTGGGGAAGTGAATCATCGGACAGAAGTTCTTCCTGTCTCTCCTCTTCTCTGTATATCTGCCTTTCCAAGAAAATAAATAAATCTTACAAAAAAATCAATGAATAACAGTGATAATTTTTTAAAATGGGAGCAAAGAAAAAATTCTTTGGGAACCAACTAGAGCAACTAATTATTCAGAACACTGGCAAATAGAAGAAAAGAGGGGAACAAATTTCTTACCTTTCCCATAGGATCTGTCCCTCAAGGTGATGAGGAAAGACTTCCTATTAACTGTGAAGGAATAATAAAATTTGGACACCACCATTTTGCAACCCCTAATGAGATGATGGAACAAACAATGATGATCAGCAGCTGCTAAGCAGCTGACTAGACTGAATGAATCAGGCTGCTGACACCTGAAGCACCACAGGGAACAGACATCCTGGGCATCCGCACTCGGTACCCTGTGCTTGCCAACAAAACCAGCAACAATAAAACACAAGTTGCAAATGATTTAGTCTTGGGCCTCGCTCTACACCAACCATATGTGGGCATAACAATACAGAGATGCAGGACACTATCAAAAGACATCCTGAGATGCCATCAGCATCTTCATAAACCGCATAACATAAGAGGCATGATGTCCTATAGCATTTCTGGGTCACAGAGAGGACAGATGATTAGTACACTATGTAGAACTTGTGTGGATCCTGACTCGAACCAATGCTACTGTTGTATTTAGATAAGGTAATTGGAATAACATAAAAAACTCCTCAAATAATTGATACATTTTAAAAAAGTATTGGCCTTTAAAGTGTGTTTCCATTATGGTTTGCTAAAATAGATTTATTATTCAGAGTGTTTTTTTGAGATTTATATATTTATTGGAAAGGCAGATGTACAGAGAGAAGAAGGGAAAGACAAAAAGATCTTTCATCTGCTGGTTCACTCCCCACGTTATGACAAAGGCTGGAATTGAGCTGATCTGAAGCCAAATCCAAGAGATTCTTCTGGGTCTCCCATGCAGGTGCTGTGTCCCAAGGCTTTGGGCTGAGCTTGATTGATTTCCCAGGGCATAAGCAGGGAGCTGGAAGGTAAATGGAGCAGTTGGGGTATGGATTGGCACCCATCTGGGATCCTGGCTCATGCAAGGATTTTAGCCACTAGGGTGACATGCTGGACTCCATATCAAATTTTTAGAGAGAGAAAAAATGCTTTCCTGACAAAGCTGTTCAGAGTTGAAAATGTTCCATTACTCCCATCTCTGTCTTAGCAATGCTTTCATTAATCAAGCATTTTAATTATTTTACTTGAAAGAGAGACCTTCCATCCTCTAGTTCCATCTCCAAATGACTACAATGACCCACATTGAGCCAGTCCAAAGCTGGGAGCCAGGAGATTCTTCCACGTGTCCCACCCGGGCACAGGGGCCTAAGGCCTCAGGTCATCTTCCACTGATTTCCCAGGCCATTAGCAGGGAGCTGGAGCAGAGGTGGAGCAGCTGGGATTCAGACTTGTGCCCATATGGGATGTCAGAGCTCACACCACAAATGGAGGATTAGCCTGATAAGTCACTGTGCTAGTTCTTATGCTTCCCTTTTTAAAGGAGTTTGGTTGTTGTCAGGATAAAAAGAGACACAGTGGGTAGATTATTCTTACCTCATGCATGTGTTTCTAACACTGGGCTTTCAAGTCAGGGCAAGTTCCTGGTGAAAGCTTTCCTTAAATCCTTCCCTGTCCAAAGGATTTCAAGAGATTATTCTGGTCTTATAAAAGCAACCAATTTGTACTCCCACTCTCTAGAGCATGCTCACTAAGTTCATGTTCCTTGTTATCCCTATACCTAAAGCTTCCTAAGATCACCCTGTGCTTCTGCAAAAATACTTTGCCATTATCCTTACCTACAATGTCAGGCTACACTTAGATATCAGAATGATGGACTTGTAACTGTTTGTGAAAGACTATCCTATCGTAATAAAGGATGGGAAATCAGTTGGGTTGGAGAGGGGATTTAGGGATGGTGGAAAGAAGGAGGGAAGATAGGAATTTTCTGAGCGTGTTAAGGAATCCAGCACATCTGCTGTTCTACCTTTGGTCAGCAGGTGGTGCTAACTCTGACCTCAGGAGTCAGTTCCTTGAGTTCTTCACTAGCCACAGTTTCCCATCTGCTGAAGGAGCACTTCCTCTACCCATCAGGACAATGGTGTAGCAAGAGCTGTCTGATGAATAGCTGTGTTACCCTAAACTTTATTTAAAAGAATGTATCTGTAGGAGCAGGGCGATTTCATTCCAACAGGAATTCAGACTTGAAAATAATTGGCCATTTTGGGAAGGGGAGGAGAAACAATTCAACAGGAAGGCTGAATGACCAAGTGAACACTCTTTCAGAGGCCATTGCTACAACACTGTGCTTACCAGCACAAACATAACCCTGCTAGCTACGCTGTTAGAGCGTTGCAATTAGCCAGGCTGGTGAGATCATTAAAGATGGACATCGCCATTTCATCTGCTTTTTCATTCATAATGCAACCTATCAAGATCCAAGTTTCTGTAAGACACACAAACTGCTAACAGACCTCTAACAACCAGGCAGCCAACAACATGGCAAAGCCATAAGCAAGTGAAAAACCCTCCCATCTCCTCATGGAAAGAATCACGAGTAATGAATGTAGGAGACCACAGCCAATCTCCACGCCTATCTTTATTTAAGTTTTAAGCCAAGCTATTTTTTAAAGATGTATTCATTTTTATTGGAAAGTCAGATTTACAGAGAGAAGGAGAGGCAGAGAGAAAGATCTGTCTGCTGGTTCACTCCCCAAGGGTCTGCAATTATCTGATCCCAGGAGCCAGGAGATTCTTCCAGGTCTCCCAGGTGGGTACAAGGTCCCAAGGCTTTGGGCCATCCTCAAAGGCCTTGCCAGGCCCCAAGCAGGGAGCTGGAAGTAGTGGAGCATCTGAGAAAAGAACCGGCTCCCATATGGGATCCCAGTGCATGCAAGATGAGCACATTTACCACTAGGCTACAGTGCTAGGCCGATCCAGCCCTATCTCACAGCCCCTTCTCAGCTCCAACTCACTTTTGCTCACTTTTTAACACAGAAGGAATGCTCATTGGTGTCTGTGGAAGGCACTGCAACTTTCTAGCTCATGTTCAAACACAGCAAATAGAAATGCAAGCACAGATCCTCTAAGGCAGAAGTGTAACATAATAGTCCAGATGAGCCCCAAGGTCAGTTTGGGGTTGCCATCTGTAATGTAATTATTGCCAATATTCATCAGCTTCATCTGAAAAAGATAATCTCACAATGCTGTACTTTTTGTTTAATTTTTACATATTTTCTTTACTGATATTTAATCCTTTCCATTAATGATATACAGTGAAATAATCTATTCTACGTTTGTTCTAATGATTTTTAATTTTTTTTAATTTTTAAATTTATTTTTATTGAAATGGCAGATAAACAGAGAGGAGGAGAGACAGAGAGGAAGATCTTCCATCCAATGGTTCACTCCCCAAGCGGCCGCAATGGCTGGAGTTGAGCCAAGCCAAAGCCAGGACCCAGGAGCTCTTACAGGACTCCCATGCGGGTGCAGGGTCTCAAGGCTTTGGATGTCCTTGACTGCTTACCCAGGCCACAAGCAGGGAGCTGGATGGGAAGCAGGGCTGCTGAGAATAGAACTGGTGCCCATATGGGATCCCAGCGCATGCAAGGCAAGGACTTTAACCATTATGCTATTGTGCCAGGCCCTCCTATAATTTTTAATACATGTATGCACTCATGTATTTTATTACTCACAAAATAGTCCCTGTGCTGCAGTGAAACCCTAACTCCTGTATCATTCACTCATCTCCTTCTGGTCCCTGGTTTTGCTTTGTCTACAATTTCAAATAAATCGAATGACGTTGTAGGCAAACTAGATACTGGATTTTTGCTACACAGCACAATACCCTTAAGATCCCCCTCCAACTTCTTGCTCCATTTTCTTTTTTTTTTAAAGATTTATTTTTATTACAAAGTCAGATATATGGAGAGGAGGAGAGACAGAGAGGAAGATCTTCTGTCCGATGATTCACTCCCCAAGTGAGCCGCAATGGGTCAGTGCATGCCGATCCGATGCCGGGAACCAGGAATCTCTTCTGGGTCTCCCACGCGGGTGCAGGGTCCCAAAGCATTGGGCCGTCCTCAACTGCTCTCCCAGGCCACAAGCAGGGAGCTGGATGGGAAGTGGAGCTGCTGGGATTAGAACCAGCGCTCATATGGGATCCCGGGGCGTTCAAGGCGAGGACTTTGAGCCACTAGACCATGCCGCCGGGCTCTTGCTCTATTTTCTTATTGCATAGTGTTCCATTGTAGGAATGGAAAACCCTGGGCCCATCCATTCATCCACTGGTAGTGTTGTTTCCAGCACTTGGCAATTATAAATAAAGCTCCTATATTTATGTGCAGGTTTTTGTGTGAGCATGTGTTTTCATTTCTGCAGGATAACATCCTAAGTGTTGGACTATTGCTGCACACGGCAGATGTTTACCATCATAAGAAACTGCAGAGGGGCCAGTGTGATGATTCAATTGGCTAATCCTCCACCTGCAAGTACCAACACCCCACATGTGTGCACGCTTGTGCTGGTTGCTTTATTGCCCATCCAGATCTTTGTTTACATTCTAGGAAAAAAGCAGAGGGTGGCCCAAGGCCTCGGGTCTGACACTCACATGGGAGACCTGAATGTAACTCCTGGCTCCTGGACTCAGTTCAGCTCAGCTCCAGCCATTGCTGCCATCTGTGAGATAAACCAGTGGATGCAAGATCTTTCTCTGTCTCTCCTTCCCTCTGTAAATCTGCCTTATTAATAAAAATAATATTTTTTAAATAAAGGAACTGCAGAATCATTGTGGGAGTGGCTGTGTCATTCTCGGTTCCACCATCAAAGCACCTTGTGCTTGTGGTACTGTGACCTGAGTTTTTATTAAGCCATCCAAGCTTTGACTTTATAGATTGAGAAAGAAATGCCTCTTCTCCATCACCAGGCTCTGGGATCCTTACACCACCACCTCCCCACATCCCACTTTGTCACAGACAGGAAAAGTTGCCATGACCCTCATAGCACCCAATTTATGCCTAAACTTATTCCAAAAACACAATGTGTACACACACAAGGCCTTCTGTGACTCAGGGTTTCCCAGGACATGGAATCATAAAGATATGAGCAATGCAAGGTAAGCCACTGTGCTTCTACCTAAACCCTGATGTAAAAGGGAGAGTTTTCTTAGAAGGCTTGGGGTAGGCTTCAGACATGACCCTAAATTCACCCTGTATGTGCTGGCAGGCTTCTCCTTCAGGCACCTGGCCAGTGCCAGGAGGAGAACCAAGTCTGTATATTTTGAGAAAAAGATAAGACACTGACGTACATCTCCGCCCGGCTCCTTGGCCCGGACCCAGGCGAGGTCACGCTGCCAGCTGAGGTATGTAAACTTTGGGCATTAAGCCACCTTTGTCCGAATTAGCCTAAAAACTCCTCAGCTGCGCAGTGAGAGCGCGCTCTCTCCACTCTCCTGGGAGGCTGTCGTGGTTGCAGAGAACGACTGAAACAACCCTGCGATGTCGAAGGGGATGATGTGCTGAGTTCTCCCCTTCACTCCGGTGATGTATAGAATGCCTGGGAATCTTTGCTCTTGCTTCTCTATAACTTTCCCGTGAGTTGAGGAGGATGATGTGCTGTGTTCTCCCTTTCACTCCGGTGATGTTTTGCTTCTCTACGTTTTCCTGTGATGTTGAAGGAGATTTGATGAGTTCTCCCCTTCACTCCGGTGATGTGTGGTATGCTTGAGAATCTTTGCTCTCGCCTCTCTACATTTACTTTTTGCTATTCTTTTGTGCTTAATGTTTTTTTTTAAAGATTTTATTCATTTTTATTACAGCCAGATATACACAGAGGAGGAGAGACGAGAGGAAGATCTTCCGTCCGATGATTCACTCCCCAAGTGAGCTGCAATGGGCCGATGCGCGCCGATCCGAAGCCGGGAACCTGGAACCTCTTCCGGGTCTCCCACGCGGGTGCAGTGTCCCAATGCATTGGGCCATCCTCAACTGCTTTTCCAGGCCACAAGCAGGGAGCTGGATGAGAAGTGGAGCTGCTGGGATTAGAACCGGTTCCCATATGGGATCCCGGGGCTTTCAAGGCGAGGACTTTAGCCGCTAGGCCATGCCACCGGGCCCTGTGCTTAATGTTTAATAAACGTTTAACTTTATATGTACTGGAATGGCTCATGGACGTTTCTCCTCTAACGAATCTGACCCTGAAAACATTAAAGACCTCGCACAGCTCCAGCCAAAATTATATTGCTGAGACACCTGTTAGCTCTTTTCTCCCACTTCAGAGAGCCCCTGTGCAATTGTCACTGTCCTTAGGTTGTCTTTCCTTTTTTTTCTTCCATTTAACTAAATGGGCATGCTTCCAAAGACCCTAGTGAGTTTTCAAACAGAGCCTTACTTCTTCCTAATGCCAAAGGTAACATGAGCATTTTTTTTCATTTTCTGTATTTCAGTATCTGCTTCTAAACTGTGGGTAGGTGGAATAGAGGTGAAAGAATTCAGTTTTTATTTTTGGTTTTTTAAAAAATTACTTTATTTTTATTTGAAAGACACAAAGAAAGAAATACAGATTTTTTTTTCCTGCTGATTCACTCCCTAGTGACCACAACAGCCTGAGCTGAGCCAATCCAAAGACAGGATCTTCTTCCAGTTCTCCCCTATGGGTGCAGGTACAAAAGAACCTGAGCCAACCTCTGCTGTCCTCCCAGGCCATAAGCAGGAGCTGGACTGGAAGTGGAGCAGCTAGGACTGGAACCAGCATACATATCAGATTCTGGTGCCACAGGCAGAACCTGAGCCTACTACACCACGGCGTTGTCCCACAATTCAGATGTTCTAATCAATAACCAACCATCCACAGTTGGTGGGTTGGTGGTGCAACTCACGTCCTCATGCCACAGTCTCACCTGTTCCCTTTGACTGTGAAATCTACTTCTTATGCCAAATCACATTTCAATCTCCACTGCTCCTTCCTCAGTGACTTCAACACCACATCTGTCCCCCCCCACCTCATCATCCTCCATCCTGATGTGTAACTGTAGCACTCATGTCTATAACCCAAACTATCCCCTTCCCTCGCACCTACCTTCTCAATGCTGATGATTTCCATTTTACTGTACTGTGTCCACTGCACTACTATGAGCTGCACTTTAGCACTACTAAGAGCTGCTCCAGAATTCCCCTGTCACTCAGCCACTCCATGGGGCACTCTCTGCCAGGCTTCCACTGTTTTCTTCAGTACATTAGCAGAAATCTAGGCTGGAAGTAAAGCATACAGGACTCATATGGGATGATAATGTTAAAGGCATCACGTTAACCTACTGCACCACAATTCTAGGCCAAGAAAATCTTTTAAAAATGATTTATTTGTTTTTATTGGCAAGCCAGATGTACAGAAGGGGAGAGACAGAGAGGAAGATCTTCGGTGTACTGATTCACTCACCAAGTGGCTGATATGTCTGGATATGAGCCGATGTAAAGCCAGGAGTCAGAAGCCAGGAGCTTCTTCCTGGTCTCACACTTGTGTGAAGAGCCACAAAGATTTAGGCCATCCCCTACTACTTTCCCAGGTGACAAACAGGGTGCTGGATGGGAAGCAGAATCACCAGAATTAGAACCAGTGCCCATATGGCATCCCGGCACATGTGAGGGGAGGACTTTAACCACTATGTTTCCATGCTTTCCTGGCCAAGAAAAATCTTAAGATTATATACCCTGTCCTCACATAGCCCATAGTATATTGTAGTAGAAAAACAATAATACAGTAATAAGTGAAATAATTGGCTAAGAGAGTGTACAGAAAGATAATTTGCCAAGTTGAGAGTCATTGATCACAGGGAGAAAAATGAAGTGACTCCAAAAATACACATGCTGTTTAATGTCACATTGATTTGTGCTTAACATCATGTTGCTTGGCAACTTGAGCTATACCAAATCTTGTCCACACAGAATATGCTGAGTAGATGAATCTCTGACTCCTCCATACATCTTCCTCACCTGCACAAACCACATCTGTACCTCTACTTTTCCTTCTGTCTCTCTCCCTAGATCTCAGAAAAGCAAGCATCTTTCTTTAATTTGAGGGAGGCAAATGGGCTAGAAAGCAGTCATGACAGTGGAAGGATCACTGAAAAGCACATCCAGAAACCTGAGTTAACATCTCAGCTTTCTCTGCCTGTGTGATATGGGGAAAGCAATTTCATCTGTTCAGATTTGATTCTTTTGTATAACCTGAAGAAAATGGACTGGCGCATCCTGAAGATATTTTTTTTGTCAAACATTCTAACCCCACCACCCCTTTACTTTTAATGCCTTCTCGTCCTGTGTCTAAAAGCACATTTTTTCCCCTTACTTACTGAGGAAGAGAAAACCCTTTTCTCCTTTCCTGTATTTAAATGTCCAATATTTTCTTTGCTGCTCTTCAATACAGGCCATTAAATCACCAACGCTTAAGAGCTCATAAGTTTTTTTTTTCCAGTAAGTGTCACATTAATGATGCAGTTCACCTCACCTCAGTTTCATAAAAGGAGCATTTTAGTTACCCTTCCTAACTGCTACCTCATTTTCCATGTTCTTTGCTGGTTCATCTTCATTTGGGCCTCACCTAATGTGAGTCCAACAATGCTCAATCCCCAGAGTCTTCCTCTCTATCACACTCTTCCTCCCAAGGAATCCCTAGGGACTTGATCAGAACTATGTCAGGATGATTAGTCAGTCCAACGACCATGCACCCAGTCTCCAGCAGGAAACACTCAGAACTGGAACAATCAGATCAAATCATGTCAGCTGAGGGCTGACCAGGGCCACTGAGAACACTCATAAACAGGTCCCCAGCAGAATGAGGACAGCAGGGTGTTCTTACCTGTCACTGCTTCAGGAAGTGCAGGGAAAATCTGCACATTCTGTAGCCCATGAAAATTCATTCTTCCCTTCTCCCAAAGCCACAGCAAAAGTGGATGGTAATGTCAGCAATACCAGTTATGCACAGTCTTTCTTCTTTCACTTCAAGGATTAGAGAGCCGCACAATAACCACTCATGGTTGAAGTTACCTGCCTAGTGTAAACTCTATAGAAATTATAAACCTGGCAAAATATGTACAAATAGCCTATTTCTAACTGCAGGGAATGAGAATTAATACATGGTTAAAAAGATGATCAAGAAACATGAAAAAATACAAAATTAGATGCAGAAAATTGGGCAGTAACCCGCTTCTCAGGAAGAGGGGTATTACTGCAGGAAAGTCATATTTTTACTTCTGCATAAAATACACAAATTAAACCAAAACTTGGTGGGATAGGACTGTTCAATATACACACTTTAAAGAAAATTGTGTTCTATCCTCTCCCAATCTGGACATCATATAACTCAGAGAATCCAGGGCCTTTGGTGGCTGCCCAAGGCTCATCACTTGAGCCTCATTTGTTGGCCTAGGGAATAGCTACAGATCTACTTCTTCCAGAACTACTCCTGCTTGTTCTCCATTTATTACTGTTGTTTCTTACTAAACCTAGGGCTGAAACATCACTCTCATCAGATTATTCCTAGAGCCCAGTGCAGTAGCCTAGTGGCCTTACATGAGCCAGGATCCCATATGGAAGTTTGATCCACTTCCATTCCAACTCCCACCTTGGGGCCTGGGAAAACAGTAGACAATGTCCCAAAACCATGCACAGATGTGTGAGATGCAGAAGAATCTCTCGGCTCCTTGTTTCAGATCATCTCAGCTCTCACCACTGTGGATGCTTGGGGAGTGAGCCAGGGAATGGAAGATCTCACTCTGTGTCTCCTTTTCTTTCTCTTTACAATAGACAAATCTGGGTTGGGAGCTGTGGCCTAGCAGCTAAATTCCTCGCCTTGAACATGCCAGGATCCCATATCGGTGCCGGTTCTAATCCCGGCAGCTCCACTTATCATCCAGCTCCCTGCTTGTGGCCTGGGAAAGCAGTTCAGGATGGCCCAAAGCCTTAGGATCCTGCAACCATATGGGATACTGGGAAGAGGTTCCTAGTTCCCGGCTTCTTATCAGTGCAACACTGGCCGATGCGGTCACTTGGGCAGTGAATCATTGGACAGAAGATCTTCCTCTCTGTCTTTCCTCCCCTCTGTATATCTGATTTTATCTTGTAATAATAAATAAATAAATCTTCAAAAAAATCTGGGCCTGGTGCAATAGTGTAATGATTAGGGTCCTCACCTTGAACGCCCCGGGATCCCATATGGGCACCGGTTCAAATCCCGGCAGCCCCACTTCCCATCCAGTTCCCTGTTTGTGTCCTAGGAAAGCAGTTGAGGACATCCCCAAGCCTTGGGACCCTGCACCCACATGGGAGACTCAGAAAGATGTTCCTGCCTCCTGACTTTGGATCGGTGCAGCACTTGCTGTTGCAGCCACTTGGGGAGTGAATAATTGGATGGAAGATCTTCCTCTCTGTCTCTCCTTTTCTCTGTACATCTGCTTTTCCAATTAAATAAATCTTGTAAAAGATAAACAAATCTTTGGCCCAACACTGTACCCCAGTGGCTAAAGTCCTAGCTTTGTGCAAGCCAGGACCCCATATGGGCATCAGTTCTAATCCCTATGTCCCTGTTTCCCATCCAGCTCCCGGCTTATGGCCTAGGAAAGCAGTCGAGGATGGCCCAAAGCCTTGGGATCCTGTACCCACATGAAAGACCTGGAGGGGCCTCTATGCTCCCAGGTTCAGATTTGCACAGCTCCAGCCATTGCATCCAGTTGGGGACTGAATCAACAAATGGAAGATCTTCCTCTCTGTTTCTCCTCCTATCTATATATCTGAGTGTCCAATATTTTTTTTTAATTATAAAACATTAATATGCTCAGTGTACTTGCAAATCTGACACTCGTGCTGAGCAGAAGCTAAATGTGCCATGCCTTCAGTGGAGAATCTCTTGTTCCTTCTACTGTGGCCTCCAGGAGGGCATGGGTGCCTGACAGCATGGCCTGAGACAGGCAGAGAAGAGTGTGCAGCTGGCCCTGGGTCAAACCCTGCACTGGGTCACAGCAGGCTGTGGGATGAAGTCACACAGGAAATGGCACCAGGAGTCCATCTTGCAAGCACCAACAGAGGAAGGGTGATGAGTCTCCACATCCAGCCACGCGTAGAGGCAGCAAAGGCCGGGGCCACATATCAAAAACAAAGGACACTACACACAGGGAAGCTCAATGCACTTTTTAAGAGTATAGTACTGACATTTAGGGGCTGGGGCAGAGGGGAATGGGAGAGGAGAGAGGGAAACAGCAGGAACCCTGGAATACTCCAGTCCCTGACCCGGTGGGGGGCATGGGGTAGATGGAAGCAGGATCCACTCCTGGAAGAACCCAGTCCCCAACTTGGCCCTGGAACAGCGGTTCCAGTAGGGATGTGGGAGATGCATGGTGGGTGCAGGACAAACGGACCTGGCTCTGAAGCTGCAGGCAGGTGAGCCTCCTGAAGCAGACACTGTGTCATTGGCCAAACCTGTCTGGTCCTGTAGCAGCAGGCAAGGTGGTGGGAGGACTACAGGTGCAGGGACCCTGGCTGTGCCCCCAAACCTGGAGCACATATAGTGGGTGCTGGGGGCTGGTGGAGCACCCACGCAACAGGTCTAGACCTAGAGCAGAGTACTGGGCACCAGCTAAGCCTGCCTGGCCCTGGAGTGGCTTACAGGAAGGACGGGGAATTTGTTGGTGTTAGTGAGCTGGCCTGGCCCTAAAGCGGATGGTTGACAGTGGAGAGCAGAGGAGGCACTGCCGAAATCACCCTGGTTCTGGAACAGCGGCCTTGATGATGGACCAGGAAGGCTAGAGTCCTGGGGTCAAAAGTGCAGCTAGTCTGTCCTTGTAGTAATGGTGGAGTTGGCAAGCTAGATGTGTGGCTGGCACAGAGAAAGTGGCAGGTGGGCCAGAACCCAAGCTCGCCTGGTCCTGGGGCAGCCAGCAGGAAGGAGGGGCTGAATGACTAGATCTTTAGGGGTCATGGGCTTGGGGCCCTGGAGGTACATCAGATGGTGGTGAATGCTGAAAGAATATGGTTGGCTTAGCATGCCTGGCCCTGGAGTGGATGGTAGTCAGATGGGGCCCGGACTAGGACTCCCATCCAAGCTGGCCTGGTTTTGCAGCAACAAGCAGCCCAGCAGGGTAGTTGTGCTGGGTGTGCGGGCATGTTAGAAGAGCCACAGTGGTTCTGGAGCAGGTGGTGGAAGTCAGCCAGAATGGGCGCACAGGGGTGCTGGCCTGGCCCTGGAGGGGCCTCATTCAGGCTTGCTAGAGGCACTGACAAGAGTGCTAGAGGCACAGTGGGCACAGGACAAGCGGGATTCGCCCTGGAGCTGTAGGCAGAGCATGGTGCCTGCATGATGGGGTGCTTGTACACTTGTTAAGATGACCTGTCCTGGCATTGGAGCAGTGGGCATGGTGGCAGGGCTGGCAGCCAGAAGCACAGATGCAAAGAAAGTAGCAGCATAGTGCTCCTGGTTCAAAAGGGGCTGGTGGATCAATGGCTGTCAGAGGGAGCGGGTTGCTGGCTGAGGCAGCCTGGCCCTTGAGTTGTGGATGGGGAGGGCAGGACAGGTATGTGTGGGTTTCATGGAGTGGTGGCTAAGCCTTCCAAACCCTGGAGGATTTGATAAGCAGGGTGGGACATGGGAAGTTCTGCTTGGGACCATCTGACCTGGCATTGGCGAGGCTGGGCAGCGGGGTGGGCGTGTCGTGGCACATGTTGCTCTGGCCAAGCTGGTCCATCCTTGGAGCAATGGGCAGAGCGCCTGGAGGAGCCTGAGGGACGCGTGACAGGCAGGCTACAAGCATAGGCTTTGCCAGCTCTGAAGATCTGTGTTTGCTGCAGCAGCCAAGGCAGGAATCCAAGAGTTGCTGAGGGCCCAGGGAGAGTGAGCCTATTCCTGAGGAGCAATGTTGAGGAGAGGGGTGGCAAGGTCCCTGGCAGAGCCAGCCTAGAGCTGACAGCTTTACAGCTGCAGTGTTACAGCCCATCCATTGTCCCCCCACTGTAAACATGGCAGCTTCCTGTGGCTGTCTAACTCATCTGGTTCCTAAGGCTATATAACTCACTCTTTCTACAAAGTACATCTAACTTTCACATTGAAGTCACTCTCTGAAAGAAGGAAGAGGTGACCCAGGCCAGATGGTCAGTTTGCCTGCCTGCTTCACAAGCTTTGCTGTTTAGCAAACAGGCTGGGGTCACAGGGTCATGTGCAGAAGGGGCCCGGCCCTGGGCTGCACTTGTTGAAAAGGGGCTCAGGTAGCAGACATCCACCTTTCCCTGGTTTCTCTGTCCGCAAACCATTACTGCTAGGCCTCACCTCTCCTGGAGCTCTGGAAAGTACAAATTAGAAATACAAGGTGTGCTGCAATTAGCATCTCCACTATCCCATCCAAACTGTGAACATAGGGTAAGGAATACAGACATACAGGAGGCATGCACAGGGGCCACCTGTCCTCAGAGTCTGCCTGCAGGAATCCAGAGAGCAAGCAGGTGCTGGAGAGACCAGGGGTTGGATTGCCAGAGCCATGGAAGCATGTGACCAAGAGAGTGAGCCCCTTCCTATCATGGGCCTTCATTGGGGTTTGTGAGAGGAGTGGCTACACAACAGTGCAATACCTCCCCCTCTCAGGTTCCAGGTGATGATAGGTGAGTGTCACAAGTGGGCAGAAGCGAAAGCCTAGATGGTGTGTGGGGTGTGTCTTCTAAGCTGGTGGCTCTGAACAAGCTGCCTAGCCCACAACATTGGGAGAAGGAAGCCACAAGTCTCACCATTTTATTTCTGGGTGAGGTGGTAGACATTACTGCCCATTGCAAATAAGTTTCTATCTCTATGCCATTGGGGTGACTCATGTGAATCCCTCCCTGAGGTGGTGCATACAAGACACTATTTC
This sequence comes from Ochotona princeps, assembly GCF_030435755.1. Taxonomy (NCBI): domain Eukaryota; kingdom Metazoa; phylum Chordata; class Mammalia; order Lagomorpha; family Ochotonidae; genus Ochotona; species Ochotona princeps. Next base: position 33,527,553 of record NC_080856.1, read on the forward strand.
CAGCCTTTTCTTGGGTCTTTCTTCCCATCCTGCCACTAGGGCAGGAACCATTTTCCTTCCTCTCCTCATAAATCCTGTTTTGCAAACAAGTGTTGTCTGCATGAAAACTGTGTCATGTGAGACAAGAAATGAGGTTTTTGCTGCAGTGTTTTGCTTCAAATTTCTTGCAGCTCTAGCACACCTTACCCTGGGGCAGTGGGAATTCCATAGGTAAAAGTAGTTTGGAGTTGAATGTTGGGGCTGCCCAGCCAACCTGGCCCTGGAGCAGCTTGCAGAAGGGCTACGGATGTGGGACACGCCACTGGAGAGTCAGGTAAGGTGACAGGGTGGGCATGTTGTGGGGTGGGGGGCTCAAGGCATGCAGGCTGGAGTAAGCAGGAATAGGGGCATGGTGGCCCGCAGAAGGGACCCAGCACTGAGAGAACAGGATCACTGGCTGAGCCCAACTGGTTCTCAGCAGCGGATGGTGGACAATGTGACAGTGCACTTGGGCTAGAGGTGCACTGCCTCTGGCTCACCAAGCCTGGCCTTGGCTGGGCAAGTGGGGCAATGGATGGAGCGTGTTAGAGGTGCAGCCTTCCCCCAGTATAATTCAGCTTTGAAATAGACAACTACAGTGCTGTGGGAGCAGGGACACTGGCCAGGACAATGTGGCTCTGAAGTAAATGGTGGGAGGGCAGCAGGTGTAGAGTGCATGCGCTTGTCCCGCCTGGCCCTAGAACAAAGGGCCAGTGGAGCCTTTGGTCCATGGCTTGTTGTCATGACCCCTTGTCCCTGGAGCACACTGTGCATGCCTGGCACGCATGGGGGTGCCAGCTAAGCCCTCTTGGCCCAGGAGTGGACAGCAGGCTGGGTGGAGTCACTGTTTCAAGCACACCTGGTCCTGGAGCTCCTGGCAGGCGGGATGCAGCTGATTTGGTCTGTCCTCAGCCTGGTTTTGCAGTGGCAATCAGGGCTGCATGGCCCTGGAGGAGACAGAGGATGGTTGGTAGTCTGGGGACTCACAGGGTGTGGTCTGAGTGAGCAGCTGGCATGGTGGGAGGACTGGGGATGCATGGCATGCTGTCTAATAGCGCCCAGGCCCAGAGTAGGGGCTCGGGTTGTGTGATGCTAGCTGAACCTGCCTAACCCTGGAGAAAACAATGGGTGGCGCTGCACAGCCTGTGTGCTAGGAGTGCTGTGCAGGAGCATGGCCTAGGCAGCTTGGAAGATGTGGCCCTAGGGTGCATGGCGTGAGTGCTGGGGCCCCAGAAGTGATCTTTGAAGAGATCTAGTGCTAGAGCAGCGTGATGGGACAGTTGCAGATGAATGCCGAGAGGAACATGAGGCTCCAACTGAGTCCACCTGACCCTGGAGCAACTTGCAGGCAACCCGGGAACAGGGGGTTGGACAATGGATTGTTAGCGAAATAGCAGGCAGGTTGGGGGCAAGGTGGGGGATACCTGTTGAAACAACAGGTCCTTTCAACAGTGGTGTATGAGCTGCCTGTGCAAGGCAAGCTCCTGGAGCGGCAGGTGGGTGAGCAGCCTGCTGGGGACATGGGTGGATGGCAGAGCCTACCTGATTCTGCTGCAGCAAGCAGAGCAGAGCAGCACGCCGTGTGTGTGTGTGCACACGCCCACGTGTGTGTGTGTATGTGTGTTTGGTGGGTGGGGTTGAATTGCAGGCATAATTTGCCTGATCCTGGAGCAGTGGGTATAGTGGGTGGGCTAGAGACATGGGAATCATCGACCTAGTCCTTGAAGCGCTGAAGCTCTCAGCAAGTGGGTTATCAGAGCGTGGGCTCCATCTACATTGGTCTGAACCTGGAGTGCCATCCTGATAGGCGCTGGAGGTGTAGGATAATCGGGGAGCCCTGGCTGATTCTGTCTGCCTTCAAGCCACCTGTGGAGCAGAGGGCCAGGCTGACTGGAGGTTAGGAGTCTCCCTCCAAGTAGGCCTGTCCCTGCAGCAGGGGACAGGGCAGGAGTGCTAGAGGCAGTGTAGGCAGGTGGGCGGGTCTGGCCCTGGAACACAGGCTGAGCACCATGCAGGAGGGCTGGGACAGACTGGTTCCACCTTGGAGCAGCGGTCGTTGTGACGGGTCCTGACATCCAGGGGCCAGCCTAGCATACTCAATCTGGGAGCGGCTTCTGGGAGAGCGGCTGTGTGATTGAACAGGATCGTGGTCGAACCCACCTGGCAGTAGAGCTGCAGACCGACCAGACGGGTAGGCTATAGGTTCATAGGGGAAGGGGGGAAAGAGGCACATAGGCAAGACCGCTGGGCCCTGGAGCACCAGGCATGTCCCCAGCGTGCACCTATTCTGGGGAGGGAGTTGGCAGTGGTCCAGCCGACCTGGCCCTAGAGCAGCTTGTGGGGTCTCAGGGTGGGACGAGAAGCAGTGCTGGGGATACTGGAAGAGCCATTGTGGTCCAAGAGGAGGGCGGCAGCAGCAGTCAACCTTTGGGGCAGTGCAAGAAGACACCTGGTGCTGGTACATATGGCTTGTTGGGGGGGGGGATGCTAGAGGCTCACAGTGTGCCAGCACAGCCCAGCTGGCTTTGGAATAGCTGGCATGTGGGTTAGGGTCTTTGGGGACGCAGGCACAACCTCATGAGCATGGAGTGGCATATGGGGCGGGTGGGCTAGAGGTGAAGGTTCTGGCAGATAAGTAGGCCAGATAAGTAGGCTTACACATGCAGTGAATGGTGTTACCACTGGGCATCAGACTCGCTGGCACCTTCCAGGGGAAATCGGCTACCAGGATAGTGGCACTGGAAGAGACAGCCATGCACCTAAAAGGGGCAGAGGCTGTGGTGAGGACATCATTCATTTGACTGCTGATTACAATTACATTTACAAAGGAACTGATTATATGCCTCCTAAGAAAGAGTGAGGCCCTTGTCTGGGGCATGTTCCCTTAAAAAAAAAAAAAAAAAGGACCAGGTTCATATGAGATCCTGGCGCATGTAAGGTAAAGACTTTCACCATTAGGCTACCGTGCCGGGTCTCACACTTTCCTTTCAAACATTGTTTTCAATGTGCAATTAGGAAATTTAACAGAGAAAGAAAATTATATGCATAGTTGTGATGCTTTAAGCAGCAGGACTGTCAGTGTATACCAATGACTCATTTAGGCAAAACCAACTTAAACTGATGAGAGAATCATGCAAGATCTCTGAGTAGGAGATTGATATGAACAATTAAGCTGCTACGTACTAATAAGAAACAGATATAGAACAATATGAAAATAAAAACAAAGAGAAGGAAATAACATCAGTAAGAGAAATGACATTTAAAATATTAATTTATACTACATTTAAAAATATATATCTGCTCTGTAATTTAAAGTGTCAAATGACCTAAAAACAAAAAGCGAGTACAAAAAGGAAAACACTCAGAATCTATTGCACATTAAATGAGATGTATCTGCAGACTCTTGTCATCTAGTTCTGGGATTCCAGGCTTGAACATGAAGCAGAGACGGAAGGAGAGGCCAAGAGGTGGACTGATGTGAGAGGCGACAGCGGCCCCTGCTGTTGGAAGGCTGAATTTGTAAGAGAGGAGGCGACTTTCAGCCTGAGGTGAAGTCCTGCCCCTCACTCCTCCTCCCTCCAGAAGCCTACCCGACTGCCCTTCTGCCCTTTGTGATTGTGATTGGCTGCACATTGTCTGACATCATGCATAGTCAAGGTCTGTGAGAGTGGTCCAATCAGGCGCTCCCAGGATACCCTGTGGCAGCAGGCGGGAGGCTGTTGTTGCGCACCGCCATAGACACACTGCTGGTTGTGCTGGTGGAGAGGCGCAGGTGGCTGAGCCAGTGCTGCCCTGTGAGCTCCCTCCCCACAGGAGCCTCTGCAGAACCCCCGACTCATCAGAAGCTGGGAAGGGTGAGTGTGTGAGAGCATCTCCTGAGGCCCCGGGGCCCCGGGCGGGGCCAGGAGGGGGACCTTGGGGTCCTCACTCTGCAGCACTGACCTTGAACACTAGGACTCCCAGTTGAACCCATTGTGCAGTGAGAAGGAGGGATTGAGTGCCCAGGGACAGTTCGACCTTCAGGTTGGGCAGGATTTCCTTTTTCTTTATGTAAAAGTATGCTTTGATTTGAGCCACAGCATCTCCAGCCCGCAGCTCAGTCCTCAGTGAAGCTCCTCCTAAGGGTCTGGGGCAGTTTTCTTGTTGCTGACACCAGAGCAGCACAGACTCCAGCAGTTAGAACAAACAGCCTTGTTTTCCTGCGAGTTTTGCTGCAAGGTTGAGGGGCAGCATGTGGTGCTGGCGTTGTGCTTGGCAGAGGCCTGGGGTGAAACAGCGACCTTGTAGACAAGCCAAGGGAGTGTACAGAGGCTAACACAAACGGGCTTCTCTAGAAAATGCCCGAGCCTTAAACCATCAAGGTGCCAGTTCCCTGAATTGATTTAACATGATGGCCTCTGATACGATGCCACCTTTTCCCTCTTCTTAAGTTCTCATAATGGTGTTAGATGTCCCCATCAGTTGTAGAGTAGGATGAGCCAGAGAGCATTAAGGCAGGGAATAAACCCCTAAATGTCCAGATCTGCTCCCTGAATGCAAGTGTTAACTTCTGGCCTGAAAAATCACAACAGTATGCACTATTTCCTACCAAGGAATAATTCATTCAAATTTACTAATCTCTCTTTTTTTATCCACACAAAGTAAGTGTTAGTTCTTTAAAGAACTGTTTGCTGTGAGCAATAGGCATGGGAGAAAACCAGTGAATGTCCACCTGACACAGCGCAGGAAGGCATCCCTGTCCTGTGTGGGTGTGTGACAGTGGTTAAGATGACATTGGGACTCCTGTGTCTCCATCAGAATGCCTGGGTTTCAGTTCTGTGTAAATGCATTGTGCAGCTACTGCCCAGGCTGGAAGGCAGCAGACAGTGGCTTGGGTAGCAGTGTGAAAAACCTGACTTATTTTGGGTCTTGTGGCTGATGGAGGCATGTGGGAATTCAGAGTGGATGAAAAAATCTGCATAGTCAATAAGATAAACACTAAATGAAGCTTCAAAACTCTTAGTACATCTCCTTTTACCTACCTACGTGCATACATTTCATTAGAATGTCCACAATGTGCCAAACCCCATTAAAACATTTACCGGGTCCTCACTACAATCTTTTTTGTTTTTGAGTTTCAAAACACTTTGTAACAAATAGACAAGGGTATCTCATCCTTTGACTCATTCATTCACCTGAAAGATAGCAGTGGAATTGGGGTTGCAATTCAGAGTGGCAGCTGATGCCCTAAAACTTGAGGGTGTTTATTATGTTCCATATAGTTTATATAGCTAAACCCTTAGAGCATTAATATATTCTTTACTCATCCAGAGCTCTATTCCTTGGGAAGAAATTAGCATCATCTGAAGAAATGATTGATGCCCTCTGGTTTCTCTGAGCCCTGGCTACCTAGGGAGTAAAACCTTGGCAAAGTCCCAGGTAATCCTAGGGTAGTGAGCTTGGGATACACAGCAGTTTCATTTTGCATCAACAAGTTGATTAAGTCAGAGGATGATTTGTACCAAGAAAGAATCTTTGTGAAGGCAAAATTTTGGTGAGTGTATTTGTGACTGGTTTCATAAGTTATTTCAGTAGATATTTAAAGCGGTACAATTTTAGGACAGAAAGGGTAAAATTATGTGAGTGCATTTGACGGGTTTAATAAAAATTATCATTCGTGCTCAATGTCTGGGATAAGAGTCTTTCTTGATATGATTTTATTTTTATTTGGAAAGCAGATATACAGAGAGGAGGAGAGATAGAGAGGAAGATCTTCTGTTCATTGATTCGCTCTGGAAGGGACTACAAAGGCCTGAGCTGTACAGATCTGAAGCCAAGAACCTAGAGCCTCTCACAGGTCTCCTGCTTTGGTGCCTGGTTCCAAGGCTTTGTGCTGTCCTGAACTCCCTTTCCAGGCCACAGGCTTTGAGTTGAAGGGGAAGGTGTTTCACTGCAATTATAACTGGAACTTGCTTTAGATCCTGGCCCATGCAAGGGGAGGATTTTAACCACTAGGATATTGTGCTTGCAACCTAGTAACTTCTTAAAGCGGGGTAAAGACCACAAGGGCCTAACACCTGCTATCCACTAACATTAACCTGCACCTGTGTATCGAAATTGAGCTTTGACTCTGAGGCCTCCACGAACTGCAGATGATGAAATAATTGAATTGTACTGTGATTGGTTATTGGTAGTAAGTTGGTATTAAGCAAACATAACACATCTGGTGTTGAAAAAAGCACAGAGGCCAAACCTTAAGTTGGTGTTAAACATGTGGTTGCAGAAGAGAGCTAAAATGCTGGAGGAGACACTCCAGGCTGTGAGGAGTTCCCGGGCCCACACTGTCACATTTCTAGCTGCTTAGGATTCCCTCCATCAGTGCAGTGAGCCCTCCTGGGCACTGTGTCCTCAGTGAGAGTGATCCCCAAGGCCTGGGAACGTGGGGAAGCTGCTGAGTGTGGGTCTCCCTGTGAAGTGTAAGCAGGCTGTTTCCCAGAGCTCATTCTCGGTCATGTCCTGGTGCTTGGATTTCCAGTTTGCTCACTTAGGCAGGAATGCTGTGCAGTGATTGGAATGTCACATCTTTGTTCTCTTGCATAGATCCTGAGTTTATGCAATGGTCTCAAAGAAAGAAAATTAATTTCTTGAAAACTTTAATTTCTGCCAAGTTTTTAGTGATAGTGTAAACAATATAAACTTCATACCTGTTGAGAAAAAAAAAAAAAAAAAACAAACCCTTGTCAGTTCAGGCCTTGATCTCTTTGATCTTCCATCCCCAGAGGTGACTAAATCCTAGTACTGTCTGATGATTGATGTTTGTGATTACCTAAATTGTATTTTTCAGTAAGGTGGTATCACAGTGAATCAAGCTGCTACCTGCATAGGGGTTCAAGATATGGCTGCTACATTTGCAATTCTGCTCCTCAGTACAAAATCTGGGAAAGCAGCCTAACATGTCCCAAATGCTTGGGTTCCTGCCCCCCTGTGGGACACCCAGAAAAAGCTCTGATTTCCTTGCTTTGGTTTGGCCAAAAAAGTGCTGCCATACATGGAGTGAACCACAAGATGCATCTCTTTCTTCCTGAGTTCTAATTAATAAATAAACCTTAAAATGTCTTTATTTAGTTTTTAAAAAATACTTTTTTGTTTTATTTGTTCATTTTCAAGTAAGAGTTAAAAAGTAAGAGACAAACAATGTCCATCCACTGGCTCTCTAGCCATATGGCTAAAATAACCAGTGCTGCACCAAGCTGAGTCCTGGAGCCTGCAGCTTCCTCCAGGGCTTGCATGTGGGTGATCAGGGCCCAGGCACTTGGATGATCTTCCACTGCTTTTCCCAGGAGAGTCACAGAGAGCTGGGCTGGAAGTGGAACATCTGATTCCATTTGGGATGCTGGTGCTTTATATATACTGGTCTTTGCTTTTGTTTTTGATACTGGTGACAATATTTTTCTTGCTTTTTATTTCTCATATGCTAATTATGTCAAGTGTTTTGCATATGGGACAATATGCTTAGGTTACAATTTGTGGAAAAATTCTGGTGGTGCATGAAGTATGGGCAGGGTAAAAGGATTGCAGTCTAACTTTTCTTCCATGTGCACATATGTTGTGTTTCTCTAGGACGTGGTATGACTTTATTTTCTTTGTGTAGTGTTAACTGAGATCTCTGATCACATTGCTAAGTAGCAGTTCGCACTGGCTGGGTACTGATACTGAAGCCTTAACTTGTCCTGATTACTGCCAGTCGGTACTTGCTGTTCCATGAGATTTTCCTTCAATCATGTGCTGCTCTGTTTAGGGAAGAAGTATGTGGTCCTCAAAATTGCATGTGAAAAGCTGCACCAAACACCCATCCCAATTCTTGTTTTTAAATGATTTTTTCTCTTATCATTTTAAATATAAATTTTATTATTTCATTTATACAAGTCATGGAGACAGACTGATTGATCTACCATTGCTGGTTAACTCCTTAACCTCCTACAAGATTGTGACAAGGTCAGATCAAAAACAGGAGCCAGGAACTAAATCTCTGTCCATTTTAGCAGGTGCAATGATTCACTTATGTGAAAAATTCCCTGCCTATTTCCAGGGAGTGTGTTAGCAGCAAGATGGAATTTGTTCTGGAGCAATAATCCAAACACAGGAAGTCCAGTGTAGGGTAAGCCTCTCCTAAACAGTTTCTCATCCATTCTACTAGTTGTCCACAACTCCTCAATATCTTACAGGATTGTATTTTCTGTCCTTTAGTAAGATACCAAGGATATGTGTCTCCTAAACTTTTGTTTAGGTAGTTTCCCTCATGTCTGCAATGAACATTTGTAAATAATGCAAAATAAGTTTTAATGATTTATTTATTTTTATAAGAAAGTCAGATTGACAGGATAGACAGAGAGATCTGCCTTTCACTGATTCACCCCCCAAGTGGGATCAGATTGCTCAATCTAGGGCTGAAGCAATCTGAAACAAGGAGCTAGGAGCTTCTTCTAGTTCTCCCACATGGGTACAGGAAACTAAGGCTTTGGGTCCTCCTCTATTGCATTCCCAGACCACAAGCAGTTAGGTGACTGGGATGTGAAGAAGCTGAGATATGAACTGGTAGCTATATTGTGATCCCAGTGTGTGCCAGGTGAGGACTTCAGCCTTAGTCTACTGTTTCTGTCCCTAAACCCAATTTTAAATAATGCTCCACTATTTCTTAAGAAGTTCAGGTATCTGTCATCCCTTTTATTTATTGTAAATTGTATTAATTTTGTTCATTGTTGGTAGTATCATGTTCAAGACACATATGTGTAAAATTATGAGGGAACACAGAAAGTGAAGGTTTGTACTTTCATGTACAGTCAAACGTTTTTCTTTCAATGATCTGACACCCAAAATCACACTGTACTTTCTGACCATTGATTTCTTTCTTATTTTGTTTAAGAGAATGTGAGAGAAAATCAGAATTCCAATGCACTGGTTCATCTCCAATATGTCCACAACTTGCAAGTGTGTCTCAGGGCATTAGGCTGGGAGCTGAGAACTCAATGCAGGTTTTCCTGTGGGTGGCTGAACCCCAGTGCCTTAAGCCATTGCCCCTGCATCCCAAGGTGTGCATTAATAGCAAGCTGGAATCAAGGTAAGAACTAGGAGTCGAGCCCAGGTTCTCCAATGGAAGCTAGAAGTTTCTTAAGTGCTGGGATAAATACTCATCATGTGTTTCTTTGTCACCATTCTTTGTTAATTGATATACATTGATCCTATTTTGAATACCTGGCCTGTAACTTGACAGCAGTATTAAAAATGAATAAGGCAATGTCAGGGATTATGGGTACGCTGGAATGAGTGTATTTCATTCCAATGCACCTAATTTAAGTCCTGGCTTCTCCGACCTTTCAATCCAGCATCCTGCTAATGCATCTGAGAAGCATCTGGTGGTGGCATAAGTACTTGTATATTTCCCACCCACATGTGAGATGCAAGAGACAGAACTGGAATAAGTCTGTCCAGCCACAGCTGGTAAAGGCATTCAGAAATAAACCAGTGAGGGTGAGAATCAAGATGGCAGAATAGGGTGAGGACATGTTTAAACAGACAGAAAAACATTTAATCAGGATGAAGCAGAGAGGACATATTTCAGGAAATAGGAGGGGACAGAACAACAGCAGAGGGGTACCTGGAGACTGACAGACACAGGAAAGCAGCGGGCACAGCAGTGTGGTGTTGCAGTGACTGATACTCCAGCATGGCGATCTGAACTCAAGCAACAGCCAGAACTCCACCAGCAACCAGGTGGGAAGGAACTTTCACTGAGAGCTTGGTAGGTAAACCCAGACAAAGAACTGCCTGTTCTGCTGGTCCATTTGATTTGACCAGGAGCAGAGACAGAACAGCAGATCTCAGACAGGCAGTGCGAGAACAGAGTGGATTTAATAGCCCAGTCAGCCCCCTTGAGCTGAATTGGGCGCCATTTTGCGTAAGGGGGAAGGGCAAGGAAAAGGACAGAGCATGCGCTGAGCTGGGAGTGAGCTAATTTCTGACTTGGTGAACTGCAACGACATGGCATTCAACAAATTCCATCCAGGACAGGTCTGGGTAGTCCTCGGATCTGAGGGCCAGCAGATCAAGAACTGTAGTGGTGATATGTCAGGTACCATTTTGCGCACTGTGACAATAGCTTTGGCACTCCAGGGAACAACAATGAACTGCGCATGTGCTGATCTCGTGAGAACTCGCTAACATCAGTGGATTGCACTGGTCCAGCAGGAAAATAATTCCAACTGTGAAATCATACGGGTCAAAATAGTTCCATGTGGCACCCAGATCTAATGTCCAATAGGTTCCGACAAGATCAGCACCACCAACAACCTAATCATGTAGGACACCTGGTGTCTAACTAATCCTGGGACCTACTCCAACCAAAAGTGGGAGAAAGGTTACAGAGATAATGGTGTAGCCTTAGCACAGTATCACAGGAGGTGGTAAGTGGTGAGACAAGAGCTGGGCTGTGGCGACCATGGTGGAAATCTGATATAAGAACCCAGACCTGGAACTCACTGGAGGTTGTGGCACAAGTGGCTGCAAGAAAAGAGTTGTGTATCAACTGAAATAAGTACAATTGCATTGTAGACCTGTAGGTGACACAACTTAGAAACTGGCCAAAAAGGAGAAGACTGCTAAACAGAAGTACAATGATCAAGAGCAAAAGAAGAGACAAAGCACAATGAATATTACTGAAAACTCTCCTGCAAAGGAGCATAACCCTATGCCAATCTCAGAGTTCACTGAGGAAGACATTGAGAAAATGGGGCACACAGAATCCATAAGACTCATTTTTTTTAAAGATTTATTTATTTTATTACAGTCAGATATACAGAGAGGAGGAGAGACAGAGAGGAAGATCTTCCATCCAATGATTCACTCCCCAAGTGAGCCACAATGGGCTGGTGCGCGCCGATCCGAAGCCGGGAACCTAGAACCTCTTCCAGGTCTCCCACGCGGGTGCAGTGTCCCAATGCATTGGGCCGTCCTCGACTGCTTTCCCAGGCCACAAGCAGGGAGCTGGATGGGAAGTGGAGCTGCCGGGATTAGAACCGGCGCCCATATGGGATCCCGGGGCTTTCAAGGCAAGGACTTTAGCTGCTAGGCCATGCCGCCGGGTCCCATAAGACTCATTTTAAACATTCTGATCAGCAAGGAGAAGCTCATGCAAGAGTTCAAAGAATTCAAGGAAGCAACAAAGCAAATCAAGGCTGGTATATCAGAAATTAAGAACACAGTAGAGCAAATTAAGAGTACAGTGGAGAGTCTCCAAAATACAATGAAGCAAGCAGAAGAAAGAATCTCAGAATTGGAAGATATTTCCTGTCACCAGGGGGAAGCAAACAAAAAGCTGGAAGCAGAGCTGCATCAGGCCAAAAAAAGTATTCAAGAATTGAAAGACACTATTAAGAGGCCAAATATTAGAGTTATGGGAGTCCCAGAAGGTGCAGGAAGAGAAGCTGAATTTGCAAATGTATTTAATGAAATAATAAAGGAAAATTTCCCTAATCTGGAGAAAGAATTGGGAAACAAGATCCAGGAGGGGCACAGAACTCCCAATAGCCTTGATCAAAAGAGATCTTCACCACAACATATGATCATTAAACTCTCTTCAATTGAACGTAAGAAAAAGATCCTTAAATGTGCACGTGAAAAAATCAATTGACATATAAAGGAATGCCAATTAGGCTCACAGAAGATCTCCACAGGAAACTCTACAGGCAAGAGGAGAATGGAGTAACATTTTCCAGATTCTAAAGGAAAAAAAATTGTCGGCCCAGGATAACATATCCAGCAAAGCTTTCTTTTGTCTTTGAAAATGAAATAAAATTCTTCCACAGTAAAGAAAAGTTAAAATAATTTGCCTGTTTCAAACCTGCTCTACAAATGATACCACAGGATGTTCTCTTGGCAGAGAAGAGGAATAGCACCTACCAAAGCCAAAGGCAAATGGGAAGAACATCCCAGTAAAATGACAATAGAAGACTAAACCCATGTACAACCCATTCCTAAAATGAGAAGACCAAAGTATCACCCATGTATATAAAACTCTGAATGTAAATGGCTTAAGCTCAATCATACGTCATAGATTAGTAGACTGGATTATAAAACAAAACCCATCTATTTATTGTCTGGAGGAGACACACTTCAACAAAGATCAGCGGAAACTGTATCACATGGGTTTTTTTGTTTTCTGTTGGTTTCATCTCTTCAAAACACTTCCTTCTGATTAAATCATTCAATGACATGTAGATCATGCAGTGCATCATTTTCCTCAAGAAGGTTCTTGATTTTCATTTCTTCAGCTACACATTAGTCATTTAATAGCATGTTATTTAACTTTTTGGTGGTGTTAGTTTCTTTTTTATCCCGGATGTTGATTTTGTTTTGTGGCTCTTCATTTAACGGGATGTATAGTAGCTGTGTAATGGAGACTGTCATATCTAGTAACATGTCATCTACCTTCAGGGCATTGTAAATTTCTATTTTTCTTTCTATTGTTGATTTTGTATCATGACTTTTCATTTAAGGGGATGTACAGTAGTTGTGTAATGGAGACTGTCATATCTAGTAACATGTCATTTAACTTCATGGTATTATAAATTTCTATTTTTCTTTCTTTTGATTTTGCATATGACTTTTCATTTAAGGGGATGTACAGTAGCTGTGAAATGGAGACTAATATCCAGATGTGAGGATGTAGTGTGGTATGCATTTCTGTTTCCAGACAAAGATGGACTTATAATGAAACTGTCTAGTATATCTTGACAATAGGATTCTGGACTCTCTGCCCTTGTCCATGCCCGCAATGATGGACATATGACTGAGTATGAAGAACTATAAGCTAGTAATGATATAGAGGAACTGGTGGTGGAGGGGAGGGAAATGGGGAGGGGATAAGGGAATATGGAACTGTATGATAAAATGATAGCAGTAATAATAATAAAATGCTAAAAAAGAGAAAGAAACCAGTGAATGAAATATCTGTATTTCTGTCATTCATCCTTTCAAGTGAAGAGAGACATTGTGACTAAGGCGGTGTAACTATCTTTCCATCCAGGTTCAAGGTTCATTTTCCAGCAGTGGTATTTACAAAATGCCAGATAACTTCATGCAAATTGCTGGGTAATATCATTGTAAATCATATAGGGGATGAGAAAGAGGTTCAGTGAGAAAAGTTTCCCTAATATATATTTTTAAAGATTTATCTACTTTTATTACAAAGTCGGATACACAGTGAGGAGGAGAAACAGAGAGGAAGTTTCTTGGCCCGATGATTCATGCCCCAGGTGACCACAATGGCTGTGCTGTGTGGATCGGAAACCAAGAGACAGGAACTGCCTCCAAATCTGCCAAGCCGGTGCAGGGTCTTAAGGCTTTGGGTCATCCTCAACTGCTTTCTAAGGCCACCAGCAGGGAGCTGGCTGGGAAGTGGGACTGGAACCTGTGCCCATATGGGATCCTGGGCACATTCAAGGTGAGCAATTTAGCCACTAGGCCACCATGCTGGGCCAAATCTCTGACTTTTAATTATCAGATTGTTATATGTAAATAATCCTTGTGACATATTCTGAGATAACATGTTACACTGCTGCATGCAATGCCAGCATTCCATCTAGGAACCAGTTATTGATATCTTTTGTTGTTACTTTTTAGGTGTTGTGACTGTAAAGTGAAAATTTCTTTTTTTAAAGATTTATTTCTTTTATTGGAAAGGTGGATATACAGAGAGGAGGAGAGAAAGAGAGATAGATCTTCCATCTGATTTTTTACTCCCCAATCAGCCACAACAGCTGGAGCTGAGCCAATCTGAAGCCAGGAGCCAGGAGCTTCTTCTGGGTCTCCCAGGTGAATGCACGGTCCCAAAGCCTTGGGCCATCCTCTATTACTTTCCCAGGGCATAAGAAGGGAGCTGGATGGGAAGTGGGGTTGCTGGGATTAGAACTGGCATCCATATGCTGGACTCTGTATGATGTGAGCTTGTAATTAGGGAATCCTAACGGAACTTGAGCTGTGGTTATGCATCAAGGTGAAGGAATTCACCATGGGGGAAGTGTTTGGGGTGAAGAGGGGAGAATCCCAGTACCTATGAAATTGTGTCATGTAATACAATGTAATTAATGAATAAATGAATAGAAAAAAAAAGAACTGGCACCCATATGGGATCCCGATGCGTTCAAGGCGAGGACTTTAGCACTATGCTATCGTGCTGAGCCCAAGTGAAACTTTTGATTTATGTATATCTCTAATGATGGTTGGTTCCTTCTCATTGGTAATGGAAAGTATAGTTACAAATAAGAGTGTGCTGTGGTTGCCAATAAACTATACTATAGAATATGCATCTTGAACCACAGTAATTAATTTCTTATGGTTCTTTTTAAAATTTTATTTGATGCTGTTTACATAGTTGAGAAGGGAGCATGCACATGTTGCAAATTGAATTAGGAAGGATAGAGAATTAGGGGAAAGTGGATGAGACCATTATTTCCAAATTTTGTTCTTCCTGTGTCTGGGGGATTGGGAAAGAAGGAGAGAAACCACTCCCAGAGTCTGAACAATAGAACCCTGGGATGTGGAATGGCCATCTGATTTTCCAGGGTCCCTGATATGGAGCATGATCTGAGGGTTCTCTTCAAATGGTTTTCATAAGAAATCCTTTTACAGTGCATTGGTTGACATTGCAACTAGCGTTCCCATTCATCCAGATCTTTGCTATAAATACGTGGCTGGGTTAGTTGTCCAGTTTGTCCTGCCCTGCTTCCTCTACTGTGATAATAGATGTCCTCTGAAGGCCTCAATAGACTGCCATGTCCTCCATGTGCATCTGAGCATGCTGTCCACTGCTCCATCTTCAGCAAGTGGTGAGGGCCAGTTCTGACACAAGCACTACAAGTCAGAGCAGGGATCCCACATTTCTCTCCATGGTTGGATTTATGAGTCCATCGGTTCAATTGAATGATCCCTAATGAAATTTTATCTGAAATGATCCTTGACTTGACTCTTGTGGGCACATACCAGTCCAAGGACCAGCTCAATCTGTCACCCACATCAGCATTTGCACTTTCTGATGGTTGCAGCTGCTGTATAATTTTTGTCTCCAGTCCATTGTCTTATGCAAACCAGACGATGCTGTGGCATAGCCCAACCATGCTCACTCCACACTCAGCCCTCATGTACACCAAAAGGAAACTAAATCTCAATCAAAGTGATACCCTATAACCCATACTAGGCCTGCCCCCCCACCATGGTTCCAGTGTGTGCTGTGTGCAAAACTGTTCTGTGCTTCAGCCTGGAACAGTGTGTCCTGTTCCCAATTCCAGTATCCATAAGTGTCAGAGGGTTCCATGATCATGTCTAGCCCAGCCCTTTACAACTCTCAGCTCTTGAGCCAACCAGCAGAAATGACAGTTCCACAAGTTGAGCCCACATATTTCCCCCTGTAATCTGCCCCCAGACTTGATACTTTTGCATGCTTGTTGGTATCATGGCCCAGGCTAATATTATCTGCCCCTTCTATGAAACTCACTAGCAGTAGTGTAATCTATCCATGCCAGACAGGCCCCAAGCCCTACCTTTACTGCACACTGATGGATGGTGCTTCATGTTAATCCATGTTAACCCACCCAGCTCAGGTCTCCCATGTGGGTGTGTGCGCTGGTTTGACCCAGAAATATCCTCCATTGGCCCCTCCAAGCACTTGATGTTAGCCCCCTCATTAAACTGCAAGTAGAGTGTCTTTGTCAGTAGAAGTCCCTCAGAAGTCATTCCTCACCTGCAACACACTCCTTCAGTGGTCCTGTCTCCCACACATCCCCTGACCCCCTTCCCTGAGCAATCCACAGTCCCTGCACCTAGGAGTGTATGCGTTCCACAGTCTAATCTTCTGAAGCCCAGACTAACAGTGGAGTGGTGTGCTGGCTGAAATCTGTCCACCATTAGTGTCCCAAGCTCCTGTAATGTGTGCTGGCCTGAGACCTTGCCCCTCCACCAAACCAAGATCCAAGCCCACTCAAAGTTCTTCAAATCCAGTCCACCAGCAGATCATGATAGCATGCTAAGCTAGGGCTCTCTCCTATCCTCCTCCACAGCTCCTGGGCTCAAGCACATGAGAAAATCCCCAGGATTGCTCAGCCTGCCTGGGCATGATGCAATAGGGCCTTGAATGCCCCCACCATTGCCATCCCCTGTCACTCTGCAAGCCTGCTTGCTCAGCTCCCACAAACCCACTGCTTTGGTGTCAGTTCAAAGGTGGAGGATGCCAGGCACCCACCTTATGGTTTAATGATTGAAGATTTAAGAGCAAGAAGATATTAGGCTTGGTTTCTTCTGAGGTGTCTTTCTCTGACCAACTTACAGCCTCCATCTTTCTATACCTCACATTGTGTTTTCATTGTTCCTGTGCATTCTTTTCTAAAGGAAACCAAGTCAGTTTGCAACAGGATTTCACAGTTAGAGTGTTATTTACTGCTAATTGACTTTTTTAATAATGTTTTTTATTGGCAAGACAGATTTCCAGAGAGGAGAGCAGAGTGAAAGATCTTTTAGCTGCTGGTTTACTCCCCAAGTGGTAACAATGGCCAGACCTGAGCCAGTCCAAAGTCAGGAGCCCAGAGCTTCTTCCAGGTCTCCCTTGCAGGCGCAGGGTCCTGAGGCACTGGGCCATCCTCTACTGCTTTCCCAGACCACAAACTGGGAGCTGGAAGTGGGAAGTGGAAAAACCATGACAATATCTGGCACCCACATGGGATCCCAGCCCATGAAAGACAAGGAGTTTAGCAACTAGACTACCACACCAGACCCAGCTAATTGCCTTCTTAAAATTGTTGTCTTACAGTAGAGTCACATTGGTGGTCTACACTTCATGGTGCAAAATATTGGGAGACACATTTCTGCCCATAGCAGTTGGACAGGACACAGTGATCTGTCCCAAAGACAACAGCCATTTCTGAGGAGGATGTGGTTTTAAATTAATGTTATGATTGTGCCTAGATTCATTTCTTTATTTCTGTACATTTTTACATTTTTAAAGATACATTTATTTTCATTGTAAAGACAGAGTTACAGAGAGAAGGAGAGACATAGAGAAACGTCTTTCATCTGTTGATTCACTCCCCATGTGGTAACAATGACTGGAGCTGAGCTGATCCAAAGCCTGCAGCCAGGAGTCAGGAACTTCTTCCAGGCCTACCATGTGGGTGTAGGGTCCCAAGACTTTGAGCTGTCCTCTACTGCTTTTCCCAGACACAAGCAGGGAGCTGGAAGGGAGGTGGAGCACCCAAGACATGAACCAGTGCCCAATGGTATCCTGACACGTGTAAGATGAGGAGTCTAGCCACTAGGCTACCATACCAGGACCTGTTCATTTCATTTTAAATTTATCTCTGCATACCCCTCTAACACACATAAAAATGACACTTGAATATTCATATATGTACGATTATGCAATAATTAAAGATTGTATGCAGGCAATATGGTAATCCACAAAACATGAAGTAGAAGGAACAATCTAAATGAACATATGTGCTATTCAATATTTAGAGTTCCTAAGGTGCAAATTGTTGTGGGCTAAGGAGTTGATTAGTGCTCATTAGCCTGGGCAGCAACAGGAACTGGGCTTGTGGCTAAAAACACCTAGACTAATTGGACTCATCTGTATCCAATATCCTGCTAAGTGAGGATGTGGGAGGGAAGAGTATTTAAGAAGAGGTGAAGGAGCAATAAAGGGAGACTTCACAGAGACTTCTACCATCACTGGTCTCCTGTGGGTGCTTTATCCCCAGACCCTCTCCCTGTCCACGTTACTGGCTCTGCTGGCCAGAGCAAATGGCGCCCAACGTGGGGGCACAGCATGAGGGACAATCTGAGGGACCCCTGACCTAAGATGAAAATGAAAATGGTCCACAGTGGATTCCTGAGAGACTTGTATGGCAAGCTCCTGCTGCTGAGTTTTGTGAAAGCTTGGGTATTGGCCATGCTGATGGCATTTGAGTCAGAAGATCGATAGGACAAGAAACGCCTCTGAAGTGAATGATACTGAGTTCAAGTGCACCCTGACAGCATGCTGGAATGGAAATTGCTATACTGCTATTATCCTGCAGCTGCCTGGAATCCTATCTGTGACTGTTGGGACTGATGGAGTGGCCTCTGTTGGCCTGATAAGCTTAAAAGAGACTTTGGCATAATGGCGACCATCGTAGCCAGTACATCAGCAGCCAACACCACCAGCTACCATGGCGACAGTGAACAAGCTTGTGAAACAAACCGCCAGAGTTGTAGAACAATAAGGCTTTACTGATGAACATGAGTGGATGGGCATGCTTACGCTGTAACTGTGGGTTGACTTGTTTGCAAAGGAACAGCAGATATTGTGAGATATGGTCAGGGTCTCTTGTTCTCCATTATGCCATTATGTATGTTTCACCTGTGTGGTGGTATGATTCCCAAGCCCAGGAAATGCTGTCTGCTTATTGCTACCACATTAAAAATACTCCTAGCCATGGAACAGGGTTACCAGCCTCCCCAAGTACGGTTTGTACATCTGCCTGGATCCCATATGGGTGCTGGTTCTAACCCCGATATCTCTGCTTCTTGTCCAGCTTCCTGTTTTTGGCCTCAGAAGGCAGTTAAATTAATGGTGGTGCTGATCATAATGGAAAAACAATGAGTTTAATTTCTAAACTTTTTGGATGAGTTCTTACATGATATTTTGGCTTTGTAAAATGATGCAATGAATTATTTTAAAAATGTCAAGTGTTTAATATGTCAAACTCCACTCCACACCAAAGTTGATTGTATTCTATATGCTAATAATATATATGTTGACATTAATATAAAGTGTAACAGTAAGGAATTGTCATACATAAATTACATGAATTATAATGATTGTTTCAGGCACAAGAGCTTTTGGGGGAAGGTGATATAATGCGTTTTTCTTTTTAAGAATGGAATTATAATATGAATTAAGTTTTTGCTAATTTATGGTCAGACTGACCAAAGGTATACAAGAATATATTTTTAAAGATTTATTCATCTTTATTGCAAAGTCAGATATACAGAGAGGAGGAGAGACAGAGAGGAAGATCTTCTGTCCAATGATTCACTCCCCAAGTGAGTGCAACGGCCGGTGCAGAACTGCTCCGAAGCCAGGAGCCTGGATCTTCCCCCAGGTCTCCCACATGGGTGCAGGGTTCCAAGGCCTTGGGCCAACATCCACTGCCTTCCCAGGCAGCAAGCAGGGAGTTGGATGGGAAGTGGGGCTGCCGGGATTAGAACCGGCGCCCATATGGGATCCCATATGGGGTGTTCAAGGCGAGGACTTTAGCCAGTAGACCATTGCTCCAGGCAAACAAGAATATTTTAGTAGTAAAGAATCAAGAGGACTTTCCTTTGGGGTTGCATTGTGGTATAGTGTGCAAGATGTCTGTTGGCGTACTGCATATCAATGACAGGGGGTAAGGGAAATCCCAAAGCCCATGGAATTTTATCATAAAATTACAAATAAAATAGAATGTAAGTGTCTACATTCCTGTAAAAATATGAGCTGTAGAAGTGTTTTCATAAAATTGTCTTAATTGAATTTGAAATGTAATTCTGTATTGCTCACCAAGATATATCCACAAATCAACTTAAAACATCTGGTTTTAAATAGAGTATGTTTTATAATAATTTTTATAAATACAATATTTGTTTGAAAGGTAGATAACAGAGAGGAGGGAGATGTTCCATCAGCATGTTGATTCACTCCCAAAATGTCAGGACTCTGCCATGCTGAGCCCAGCAACAGGAATCCATCTGGGTTTCCCAGGGAGTTCTCGGAACACACCCACTGTGTTCCAGGCACAATAGCAGGATACTGCATTGGAAGTGTTACATAGCCAGTAGGCATAAATAAGGCATTTGGGGATCATATATGATCTATCCCAAGTCACAAAACAACTCCAAACCACAAACCAATCATGACATTCATTCCTCCTAGTCTGATAGTTTTCTCTGGCTGTTGCCATAATGTAACTATTTAATAAGGTAAAGTGAAAGCACTTTTCAAACTATGCTGCTATCATATTTATGGATGTCCTATACGCTAAGGCAAATACAGTTTCAAGATAAGGTATCATTGAGGGTTTAGGACCTGGAAAGTGCCATTGAAGTCTTAAGAACTTCCCTTTGGAGCAATTAGTAAAAGGCTGTATAGAATAAATGTATATTATATTCATTTTTCATATATAGGTTTACACAGAATTACTGTGATTGAAAGATGTTTGCCTTCTGTATGGTTTTTATTATTAGCAGCAAGAACCATTTTAATGGAAGTCCTTATATAGAGTCATATGCAGCTCATGTGTGAAAATGGAGAAATCCTATTGTTTTGAAGAGTTTGTAGAGGATTGGGGTTAGTTCTGTTTGGAATGTTTTGTAGAATTCTGCAGTGAAGCGATCTGGGCCTGGGCTTTTCTTTGTTGGGAGATCTTTAATCACTGATTCAATCTCTGCATCAATTATGGGTTTGTTCAGTTCATTTGTTGCCTCTGGGCTAAGTTTTGGCAGGTTGTACAAGTCTAAGAACTTTTCCATTTCTTGGTGGTCTTCTGATTTGTTGGAGTACAGTGCTTTGTAATTTCTAATTATGTTCTTAATGGTTGTAATGTCTGTTGTTATGTTGCCTTTTTCATCTTTGATGCTGTTAATTCTTGCTTTCTCTTGTTTTAGCCAATAACAAAAGGTTAGATACCACATGTTTGCCTTAATTTAAGATGATATGATGTTATATAAAACATTTTATTTTATGTATGTTATATGCTGTGTATAAACTAAAATTGAAATGTCAATGAGGTGACCACAGAATGTGGTTATGAAATCGCATTTGTTTTTAACATATTGGTTACTCAATACTATATCAATTAATTCCACAACGAATTTAATTGTTGCTGATGGTATGTTGGAGCTTTTAATTGATCTGGATGATACTCTGCTGGTTCTGCTCTCAGACCACACAGGGTCTCCCTAAGGAGCCCCGAGGAACTTGACTGGACTATAAGATGCTGGACTCTATGTTTAGTATATGCTTGCAAAGAGGGAATCTCAACTGAACTTGAACTGTGGTTATGCAACAAGGTGGAGTAATCCATCTTGGGGGGAGGGTGAAGGAAAGGGGTGGGGAGAATTCCTAGTACCTATGAAACTGTGTCACATAACACAATGTAATTAATCAATAAAAAATGGAGAAATCCTTAATACCACCCTAACATGTTTCTGTAGCATAAATTTGATATGTTTTGTGTGGTGTGTTGTAATTTGAATAATAGTTGTTGAAAAAATAAGTTAGTGCTTGACACTAACATTATTATTTTAATATTCATATATTCATTGGAAAGTCAGATTTACAGAGAGAAAAGAAATCTCTTCTATCAGCTGGTTCACTCCCCAAGTAGGTGCAATGACTGGAGCTGAGCCAATCTAATGCCAGCATCCAGAAGCTTCTTCCAAGTCCCATGTGGATGTAGGGACCCAAGGCAATGGGCCATTCTTGAATGTTTTCCCAGATCTAAACAGGGTGCTGGTACAGAAATCTAGCAGCTAAAATATGAATCAGTGGCCATGTGGGATGCTGGCATATACAAGGTGAGGAATTTAGCCACTAGGCTATGCTGTCAAGCCCAGTAATATTATTTTAAAATCTGTAGTAGTTGTTTGCATTAGACAAATGAAAACTTGAATTTAATCACTGCCAATTAATGGCATTGTGGATAGGGTTCAACGGAAGCTCTCCTGGCACTTGTAAAGCACTGCTCTGGCCCAGGGAAACTGATGGTTATTGTGCCTCCAACCATTGTGTCTGCCTCTGTGTTGACATTGCTTATTACAGTAGGAACCATTAAGGAGACTAGGGACAAGCAAGACCAATTCACAACTGCCTTTCTCCACCTTATCTTGCAGGTGTTGCACTGCAGCCCATGACATGTTTCCCAGGCTGAAAAACACAAACCTACCTTCAGCAAGTTGTTTGTTTACTTCTCAGCTTGCTTTACATTGTATTTGAGGAGTTTTATGATGGTTTCTAAACTATAGTGAAAAAAACAATGAGAGAAAGAATGTAAAATTGTCATAACTAAGCTATTGGAGCTGTCAAACTTCCTCTCCAGGTTTTCTAATGCCATAAAAAGACAGGGTAATTTTTACATGATTTAAATTGAAATAAAGAATTTGTTCATGGTTGCAGGATATCAAGTTTGAAATGGTTTTTATTGATGTTGTATATGATAAAATAAAAATTATTTCATACATAAAATAAACACTCAAAATTTTGGAGTAGTATGAGTTTCCAAATATACAAAAAATGTATTAACTTTCCAGTTTTGCTTTATTGGAATTGCTGAAATTGTGTGATGCCTAATAACATGTGGAGGTTACTACATTTATGAGCTGCTACAGGAATATTTGGAGAATAAAATACGTTGCATGTTCTTTTATTAAAAATTAAAATGCACACTATTTATTTTAAAAACTGAATTACAGAAAGAAGAGAGAGACAGAGACAGACATGTCTGCTATCCACTGATCGATTCTCACAATGGTCAGTGCTGGATCATGTCAGAGAAGATCCAGGAGGTCCATCAGTCTCCTACTTAAGTACTTGACACATCTTCCACTGCTTCCAATTCACATTGATTTAGAGCTGGATTGAAAGTAAGACAGATGATAGCTTAGCCTGATTGCCCACAGTGCCATTTCCTACTGCTGGTTTTTTTTCTTTCTTTTTTTTTCCCATAAGATTTACTAGTTTGAAAAGCAGAGATACTAAGAAAGAGAGATGTGGAGAGACATCTCCTATCTGCTGGTTTGCCCCTCAAATAACCAGAATGGCCAGAAGTAAGGAAGTCTAAAGCCATGTGCCAGGTGTCTTGTCCAGGTCTACAACTTAGTTACAGGTAACCAATTGCTTGAGCCATCCTCCACTTTCTTTCCAGACCTGTTATTAGGGAGTTGGATCTGAAGTGTAGCATGAAGGCTATGGAACAATGCTCATATGGGATGCCAGTATCTTTACTTGGTAAGGCACAGGGCCTGCCCTCTGTGGCATTCTCTGGTTTTTATTTGAAATGCAAGGTTGTAGAGAAAACTTGGGACAGTGAGAAAGAGATCTTCCATCTGTAACTTTGTTCTGCGCATGACTGCAATGGCAAGAGCTAGGCCAATCCAAAGCCAGGAGCCTCTTTTGTGTCTTACGCATGTGTACAGATGTCTGAGGACTTGAGCCATCCTCTCTTGCTTTCCTGAGGCAAAAGCAGGAAACTATGTTGAAAGTGGAACACTCAGAATATGAACTGCTTTCATGTGGGAAGCTCAGCTCACTATGCCACTGTTCAGGTCACAGATCCTGACAGCTTTAAAAGGAAACACAGGCAGACCATGGAAACTCTGGCATGCTCCCGGCTTCTTCCAGGTGATCTCTGTACTGGTTCCAATGTTTGTGAGAAGGTTAAAAACATAGGCAGTCCTCTAGTACCATTTTTGGAAGATTTATCTCATTTTTATTGCAAAGTTAGATATACAAAGAGTAGAAACAGAGAGGAAGATATTCCATGCAATGATTGTCTCCCCAAATGACCTCAATGGCTGGGGCTGACCCAAAACAAAGCTAGGCGCCCAGAGCCACTTCTGCGTCTCCCATGTGGGAACAGGGTCCAAAAGCTTAGAGCTGTCCTCGACTGCCTTCCTAGGCCACAAGCGGGGAACTGGATGGGAGGCAGGGCTGCTAGGATTAGAACCGACACCCACATGAGATCCCAAGTTGTTCAAGGCGAAGGCTTTAGCCACTAGCATGACTGGCCTTCTCTCTGGTTTTCAGGTAAATAAATCTTTCAAAAACAGGGAGGAAAAAAAAACCACTTAGATGTGAAGGAAAGTCATATTTCTTTTTTTTTTTAAAGATTTATTTTTATTACAAAGTCAGATATACAGAGAGGAGGAGAGACGAGAGGAAGATCTTCCGTCCGATGATTCACTCCCCAAGTGAGCCGCAACGGGCCGATGCGTGCCGATCCAGAGCCAGGAACCAGGAACCTCTTCCGGGTCTCCCACGTGGGTGCAGGGTCCCAAAGCATTGGGCTGTCCTCGACTGCTTTCCCAGGCCACAGGCAGGGAGCTGGATGGGAAGTGGAGCTGCCGGGATTAGAACCAGCGCCCATATGAGATCCCGGGGCTTTCAAGGCGAGGACTTTAACCGCTAAGCCACGCCGTCGGGCCCAGGAAAGTCATATTTCATGAGGAAATACATTTTGCAGTTACACGTGTTTCATACTACTTACTCTCATCCCACATGTCACTGAATCCAGTACTTCCATCAGAGTGTCTCATATTAATGGAGTCTTTCCCAAATCACATTTTTGCATTCTCAGCCAGATGAAATGGAATCTCATTCTAATATTCACCCCATTTGATCTTTGATTTAAGTTTCTACATTGTACTCAAAAATTTTTCAAATATAATGACGCAAGTAGTTCCATGTTTTATTCAAATTGACAATTTTATCTTTCAATTTTCATGTGACCTTAACAACATAAAAATACCCAGTTTGGTAAAGAAATGATCCAAGAACCTTATTAAGTAGTTCTCAGGAAGTAACCATTAGGGAACTGTAAATCAAAATCCCAAAGAAATACCATCTCAACCCTGTCAGAATGGCTATTATTATCTCGAAGAAAGGGTAACA